>NC_137455.1:96759767-97428066 GCF_964235325.1 Thermobia domestica
GACTCAGGTGTACATGAAAGTCTTTTTTAGCCATGCGAACGTTTCATCCGGTGACGCATAGTCTGTGCATCGGATTACACACACACACACACACACACACATATATATATATATATATATATATATATATATATATATATATATATATATATATATATATATATATATATATATATATGCTTGACTGCGCTTTTTGCACTATTGCATTTTTTAAAATTAACTCCATGATTTTTTTGTATGACTCCACTACTGCTGTAGACATAATGAATTAATATTTCTTATACCTAGGTAGTATTTGATATTCTTTAAGTTCAATTTTCGTATGAGAAAATTAAGTTTGCAACCATCTTCATGATTTAGTATTTGATTCCATTAGTGGACAATGCTTCAAGTAAGTACACATGCTTCCATTAAATTTGATTCGGTTCCACACATCGTTTTGATTTTCTTGAAAAACTGCATATAAAAGAAATCTCAAGTAAAGCCAGTACCTCTTACAACCAACGTTGCCGTCTGGCTGACGTCACTTGTAAACAGAGAAATCAGTTCGCAACTTTGCCGCACGCACAGATAAATCAAATGAGATATCAGTCAGCAACAAAACGGCCAGTATCCACGTGACACTGTTGGCCGGGCTCTCCTAAATTTTTACTGGTCCCCTTAAAAGTTTCACGGTAGGCTTGCAAATGAACTATAATATGGTTGGATCGGGCTCCCTCCTAACTTCTACTGCCTCCCCTACATTTTTGGGCTGGCTACAGGCCTGCCCTCCCTGACTGCTATAACCCCATTAGGCTGGGTCCAGTACTTTTGCTGCTATCACAAACACCTGGAGAGGTGCAATTAACATTTCAACTAAAACACGACAGTTAGTAAGCCTGTAAAGCCGTGCATCAGGCTTTCATTTAGGATTTAAAATACGAAGAAATTTCTCCATTTTGAGATTGTCTATTGTTTGGACTGTGTTGTCCAATGAGTGCTATATATCATTGATATAATTCGTTGTATCCATAATGTGTTATTTCACTACATTTTGCATGTGATGAGAAGAAAGAAGATACACTGATTATAACAAGTTAGAAAATGGTTGAAATTAACTGAAAATATTCCCGTTATTCTCTTTATTCGAGGAGTTTTTCTTTCTCAATAGGAAATCACACAGATTATGAATTGAAATGGAAATTGAAGCAAATTAAAAATTTCGGACGTGCATGAATTCGAACTCAGGCCGACTTGGTAGAAATCCGATGGGGTAACGACTTACGTACAGTACCAGTTACTTGGTGCTGTACAAAAACTGTTAGCTAGCTGATAGTAAGGTACTAGGGCCTGTATGAATAGACTGGTTTAGTTATTCATCATTTCCTTATTCAACTCAGAAACGGATCAAATAGAGGTTTTTCAGTGAGGAACATGTCTCGAAACCTTACTCAAATTCAGGCTGAGGTTTATATATTAGTTTCGCAGCCTTGGAAGAAGAAAAGATGACAGGCATTATTTTGTAATTATGTAAATTGTATCAAGACGTCCGGGATATTTTACTTAGGTTTTGAGATATTTTAAAGTAAAATATGCTTAGCAAAGGTATTACCTCAGTAACTAACGCTTTAATTTGTTACTTTTACACGAAAAACTTGTACTGTAGTGTTATCATACAAAACTACCAAGTGATAGACTTGGGATCGAGTCCCGTCCTGTAAATTAATTTTCTTCATCAAATTTGATTTTTAGGCAATTGTTATTGCAATTATATTATTATTATTATTATTATTATTATTATTATTATTATTATTGTTATTATTATTATTATTATTATTATTATTATTATTATTATTATTATTATTATTATTATTATTATTATTATTATTATTATTATTATTAACGATCATTCCAACACCCCCATTAGTTCATGGATTGTGTTTCACATAAATTATTTGTGACTAAGAAATAAAATGTGACTTGTGCGAAAATTGCAAAATACGTTGCAAGAGCTGTAACCTCCAATTATCCGCCACAAACTCAGTCATGTCTGATTGACAAAACCTAGTGTGAAACAAGAGAGAGGAGGGTATGATGACTGAGAAAATCCGGATTCAAAATTTCAACGTATTTTACATGTTTCATGGCCTCTTAAATACCAAAAAAGTGATTTTGAATATCCGTTCTTCCGTCCCAATTTAACGTTGACTGAAATATTCGCCTAAAACTCGTATCGTTCAGCGAATCGACACCAAATTTTAATCTTAAGATTGTCTAGGAAAGTATCTCGAATTTTCTTCCTACCAGAAAAATAAAGGAAGTTTACTTAAGGGTGGGAATTTTAAAAATCCGATTTTTTTTTTCTTCCTTCGAAAGCGTCTCTAACGATTTTCTTTACATTTCATACACCAATGTTGCATTGACAATTCTGTACTGTGGTATAAGTACCTAGGTAGTTTTTCTGAAAAAAAAAAATCTACAGTTCGTAGCTTATTTATAACGGTACCGGTACTTTTCGGATGATTTTCTAAAAAACAGACTCAGAGAATTTTGTTTATGTTTCGTAAATATATATACTTCATTAATAATCTGACAATGTATAACTTATTTGTTCCGAACTAATCTACGAAGGGTAGTGGTTTTTTGATCGAAATGTTTTCTCAAAAATGGCTAAGGTACTTTTGTTCACATTTCATAAATAAATGTTTTGTTAACACCCTGACAAAATGACATAACACATTTGTCTTAGAATGAAGTCCACGAAGGGTATTTTATTATTGGTAAAAAGCTTTCTTTTTAACGGACGATTCCCTCAAAAACAACTCAGGCGATTTTGTTCATTAAATAAATATTTCGTCAATACCTCTACATGGTGAATAAATTACTTCCTACGAATGTATCCACAATGGGTAGTTTACTCTTCATGTTGAGCTTACTTTTTGGAATCGTTTCAGACTTGATATTTTTAGTTAATTTCAACCATTTTCTATTTCATGTACGACGAAAGTTTTTTTTTTTTTCTTCTCACATACAGAATGTAGTAAAATAATGTCATTGATATGTGGCCCTCATTGGACAACAAGCTCCAAACACTAGAGATTAATCTCAAAGTTTTTTTTTTTTTGTGTGTGTGTGTGTGTATCAATTTCACAGTAAAAAAAGTTTCACTGCTTTACAGTCAGGGTTACCAACTGTCGTCTGCTAGTTGAAATGTTTAGGTGTAAATTGGGTTGCATCTGTTCAGATGTTTGTAATAGCAGCAAAAGTATTGAACCCGACCTAATGAAGTTAAATTATAACAATCAGGGTAAAACACTTTTGCTGATGACTGTA
This sequence comes from Thermobia domestica, assembly GCF_964235325.1. Classification (NCBI taxonomy): domain Eukaryota; kingdom Metazoa; phylum Arthropoda; class Insecta; order Zygentoma; family Lepismatidae; genus Thermobia; species Thermobia domestica. The sequence continues at coordinate 96,763,080 of NC_137455.1, forward strand.
CAAGAATCACGGCCCATATTAAGGTGAAACTGATAGTGAAATGTAAGTCCAGAGGACTTAGAATACGCTGGTGAAGAAAACGTCATTTCCGCTTCCTGTTTAGCTAGCTGGTTACAAACAAACCAGCTTTGAGTGGGTTATATAAAGTTTACGTGGTACTCGCTTCTGAAAATTATTTTTTTCGCTTTCGAATATAACCATAACAGTTTAAGAGATACATGCAATTCTTTTTTCTTCGTTTTCCCAAGAATAAAATTAGAAATATTGTACTATATAATATATTAAAGAGAAACAATAACAAAACCACAGTGTACAAGCGATATATTGATTAATTGTGTATTGAGCGAACAGATCTATCTGAATTTTTTAAAGGGCACTTTCTCCCCGTGCATATTCTGCCAGAAAGAAATTAAAATATACATATACTTTTTTTAATCAAAAGCACCATTGTTTTGTCTTTTTTTGTTTGTTTGTTTGTGACATTTTAAGGCTAATTTCGCTAACTGTTTAATACATTTTAATACTCAGAACACTGTAAAATCGTTTTTTTAGTGAACTGATAACTGAATCACACGTTTAAAGACACTATAATCTTCGAAGAGTTGCTGCCTCAGCATAGAGTGTGATACTCGCCTGCCTTCGCTCTTAACGAGCCTCACCAGCGCAAGTTCAATAACAATTTTACCCTTGTGACAACATATATGTGTAAAAATTTGAAACTCTTGATACAATTGAGATTTACAGGCAATAGGTGATTTTAAAATTGGTAAATCGGCGTTACACATATATGTAAGACAACCAGTTAAGTAAGCCCAAGCTAATCTGACCGTACCTTACCGCAAAATGAATGTTGGTAAGAATATAGTACAGGCAATATAGAATTGTTAAAGTTTAAACCGGAATTGTTAATTTGTCTCATTTTATTTGACATAAACTATAATTGTTCCATTCTATCGAACTACGCTAAGTGCGCTTGAAGAACACGGGATCATTTTTCGAAAATTTAAGTCTAATCTACGAAAATAGTTCTGTGCAAGAAAATTATTTATGTATAGGAAGAACATAGAAACAGCGTTTAAAAAAAAAATGTCATGGTTACTAAGAAATTGAAATGCAAATCCACTTGTAGTGATAACTAGCCTAGGCTGATGTATGCTTTTCGTACCTCCCTCCCCCACATACCCAACTTCAGTGATCCGCCTGCTCCCTACAGATGCATCCTTACATATGCTCGAGCTTCAAGCTGCTCTGAATCATCATAGATATAGTATTACGTAAAATGACCTCCCAGCGTAACTTGGTACGTGTTTTCCTTATGAGTTTTTAATATTTGTGTATGCTGGCAAGTTACAAATCTGTACGCCATTCGTGGCAGACGTAAAGAAAATAATTCAGATAACATTAGGACATTAGATAGGATAGTTAGAGAATTATACATTTAAATAATTATTTCTAGTGACGCCTTTCAACTTTACCAGTGTCATACAGGGAATGGACACCTGCTAACAAAAGAATGTAGAATAAATTAGGAAATTATTTCCACGGACAGATGCTAAGTTTCTGAGATCAAGTATTCGTAATTGTATTTTCTAAAATGCATTGGTTATTCTAGCGCTCCGAATATCTGATCACTAATTTAAAAAAAAAAAAAGTTTCTTCCGTATTAAATATTTTCACTGAAGCTAAACAAACAATATGAGAAAAATACATAGTTAAATAATTTTAATTAAACTCAATCTAAAATTATTATTAAGGGGCGCAAAATCATTTACATGCTTGGGATTGTCACTTATTTGTTGTACAGCAAGTTATTTGGCGATCGCGGTAAATTAAAATGTAGATTAATTTTGTTTCATATTATGATAAATATAGGCTTCCTATACACATAGATTACATATATTCACTGCTATTCGTTAAAAAATTCGCCTTTTTTCATAGTTTTAAGTTCATCTTTCACAGGACACAGGTGCTACATACTGCCTTAGCAACCACCCTAACAACAGTTTGTTTGGCTACTCCCAGTGAAATTTACAGCAGACGACTTCAACAGCGTATTCAGCCTTTCTGCTCTCATTTTTCCTAGGATACTTTACAGTCGGTGACTTCACGTGGATGTATCGCCAAGGATTATAACAAAATACTTTGGCTTGTGTAATATTTACCTGTACCTTGGGCAGAAAGTACTCATACATATGCACTATACTTAGTAGAACGTTAATTTCATATTAACGTAAGAAGAATGTTTTTAATATATGTATGAGATTATTATGGGATAGTTGTTGATATGGACATGTTTTATGGTTACCTAGTCAGTGAATTTGTGTACTTAACAGTTTTAAGAAAAGGATATTTAAGTTATATCAAATAATAAACCAGTTTAACACTGTTTATAGACATTGTCATTTTTATTAAAAAGGTGAGATTAATGGTATTAAAATATCGAAGCTAATATTTTTATGCCAAAGAATTACTACCACTTCGGATTTTTATCTCAGCAAACGAACCAGGTTTACGACTATCTTATTGATAAGTCGTTATAAAAATTTGGTTACCTCACCCGGGACTTTGTAAATTCAGTTCCCGAAGAAGAAGAGTAAGGTTGAATTTACTTTTATATTACAGTTAATGAATACGAACTTAACCATATTGCGAAGTGGTAAAGTAATCATAAGAAAAATGGACAACGAAACAATGCAGCAGGAATCAAATACTAGTGACCAAGGTGAAACTAGTGTAACGCCCGGTTTGTCATCAGAGGATCGACTCTTGTTAGCTGTACAGCGACAATTAATGCAGATGTCTACCGAGATAAAGAAGCAAAATGAAGAATTAAAGCAGATCATGGAACAGAAATTCAACGAATCTAACAAGACCATGGAACAGAAGATAGAACTGAAGTTTGACGAAATGGAACAGAAGTTCGACCAAGCTAACAAGCAAAATGATGAATTAAGTAGACGGATAGAACAGAAATCAGATGAAACAAAACAGACAATTGTCCAGGTAATGAACGACATATCCTCACAGTTCGAGGAAAAGTTAAAAAGGATATCCGATGATTGTCAAGAAAAGCACAATCACCAAAATCAAGAAATCTGTGCTGTAAAAAAAGATTTAGAAGTAATAGAATCTTCCATTAAACAGCAAAAGATCCAGGTCAGCAACAACTCTAATAACATACGTGTAAATACACAGTTGTTAGCTACTATTCAAGAAGAGATTAGAACGTTACAGGCGAAAGACAACATTTACCGTAATAACTTGGGTAGTGATCGCTTTGAATTTCCCCATTCACCAGAGATGAACTCGCCTTCGCCGGGGTCTGATGAAGATATTATACTAGAAGAAAGTGTCCGAAGAGTACTGATGAGCGAAACATATTTGGTCTAGGAATTAATTCGTGCGGTTTTACAAAAGATGGCGTAACTAGCTTATTGTCCCATAGTTTCGTTGATCCAAACATGCGTTGAAAACTACTGTCATTGAGCATCTTGTTTAGTATATGTCAGTTGCTTGAAGCGGAAACAACAACATTTTTTCTTCAACTGAAAATGGCGCATTTTGTGCCTAATAAAGTGTTTTTGCGGGGAGTTATTCTTCATTGCTTTAACATGAAGAAAAGTGCTACCGCAAGTCATCATATTTTAGTGGAAGTGTTTGGTGACCATGCTCTAGCTGAGCGAACGTGTCAGAAGTGGTTTGCACGGTTTAAAGGTGGTGATTTCAGCTTGGAAGACCAAAAGCAATTTGGACAGCCAAAAGAATTTGAAGATGAAGAATTGAGAGCATTGCTTGATCAGGATTCGTGTCAAACGCAGGACGAACTTGCAGAAGCATTTGGAGTTGAGAAAACAACAGTTTCCAAACGTCTCAAAGCCATAGGAATGATTCAAAAGATGTCTTATTGGGTTTCACATGAATTGAAAAGAAAGACGTTGAAAGAAGAAAAACCGTTTGCGAATTGCTGCTTCAAAGACAAGGAAGGGATTTTTGCATCGAATTGTAACTGGTGATGAGAAGTGGATTCATTACGAGAATCCTAAACGAAAAAAGGCCTGGGTGAAGCAAGGTGAACCAGGTCCTTCACAACCGAAACGAGATATTCATTGTGCAAAGGTTATGCTGTATATATGGTGGGATTTGAAACGTGTGGTGTAGTATGAACTTCTGAAACTTGGTGAAACTATTAATGGACACCGCTATCGACAACAATTAATGCGTTTGAAGCAAGCCCTGGCCTGAAAACGACCAGAATGGAATAACACGCATAATAAACTTATTTATCAAGATGATAACGCTCGACCACATGTCGCAAAAACCGGTCAAAACCTATTTGGAAAATGTCGGATGGAAATTGTTACTCCACCCGCGATATTCACCAGACACTGATCCGTCTGACTACTGCTTGATCGATTGCATGAATAACGATTTGATTGGACAGCGGTTCACTTCTTCAGAAAATATCGAAAAATGGATCTTTGATTAGATTGCGTCAAAAGATGAGGAATTCTTTCGACACGGAATCCGTAAATTGCCTGAAAGATGGGAGAAAGTAGTGGCTAGCGATGGACAATATTTTTGTTAAAGTATTCATTTACTTTGTTTTTTAAATAAAGCTTCAATTTTTATTAAAAACCGCACGAATTAATTCCTAGACCAAATAGATGGTGTGACGACACAGCATGCCACGGATAGGAACTATCACTCAACAAGAACAAGGAATGAGAAAAAGAAGGTCAAATTAAGTGTCAAAATGAGTGAAATTCGAGCTATGAGCAAATTCAGTGGTAATTGTAATGAGAATGCTACTTCTTTCTTAGAGAAATTCCAAGACGAATGCAATATAATGTCTATCGATCGATCACAATATATGAAATTAATACCCCATGTATTACTCCCACCTTGTTCCTTATGGTTTAAGGCAATACGTGATCACATTAGTACATATGAGGAATTCAAAGCGGCCTTAATCGCAAATTATGAAAATGACTTTTTGCTGGCAAATAGAGATGCCACCCTTAGAAATCAACACTTCAATCCTCGATTGCACAAATCTGTTGTAGAATTTGTTGTAAATGTCTACAACGAATTAAAGGTCGTTAATCCTTTGCAATCGGAATCGAGAATAATAGCATCGATTCGAAATTTGCTTCCATTTAAATTGCAACAGATCTTATTTTCCACACAGTGTATGAGTTTCAGCCATTTATTGATGCTTGTCCAATGCTACGAAACTCAATACCATGCCATGAATCCACAATCAGGAATAGGTAAAAATAAGAATAATTCAGATCATTTGGTGCCTGTTCGGAATTTAAATATTCGGAGTGTGAATAATACAGAACCTAACCTAAGCCGAGTATACTCTAGCAATCAAAATGCGCAAAATAGACAAGGTTATGTAGAGAATCCGCCTAACCTAACTAATCATGGTAATTATGATGTCAGATCACCCAACAGCAGTAGATATAAAAATAGTCGAAGTACTGAGCGAAATTCCAGAAACACAGCGAACTACGTGTATAGACGTAATTGGAGATCAAGAGATGGGACTTCATACCAAAATCAAAATCACTATGAAAGACGTGTACGACATGATGTAGAACCTAATCATGATAGCGCAGTACAGTGTACGTTATTAGAACCGTATGCAAGTTCGAATGTAACCTGATTACCGTTACTGAAATTAGGTTAAATTCATGTTAGTTATAGATTCTTGTAAATTTCATTTTAAAGTTTATGTGTTAATATCAATAATGAAAACGATTCTTAAAAATACTTGAAATGCTTAAATAGAGTTTTAAGTAGACTGGAAAATTGATTTTCAAATGATTTTTATTCTTTCTTGTTAATATGAGGAATTATAATTCGATTTATAATTAATTAAAAGCAAAGATTATTTATATTAGATTGATTTGTGTTGAAAACTTAATTGTCAAAGATTATGTTAAAAAGAAGATCTATTCTATAAAATCAATTATCCAACGATTACCTTGAAGGAAATTCTTCTTTATTATAACATCTTAGTGCTACTATGTATATCTTTAAATGCAACATCTAACTTGTTTATCATATAATGCGCTCTGATTGTTTATAACCCACGTTTGTCCTTTACATTTTTTGAAATCGCACTCTCCGACGACTAATTAAATAAGCGACGATATTTTAATAAGAAGATATATTAATAATATAGTAGATAATCATGAAATAAATATAACTAATATAATTAAAGATAAATATTGATGAAATGAAAGAATTGTTATGAATGTATTTATATATATATGTATATGTGAAATGTAATGAATAGATATACAAGGTGCGATTAAAATATGTTGGACACAAGCTATGTAAGAACATTGATGTAAACGGACCAGTGGTTCTTGAAGATAAAAGCCAAGCCTACTCATGACTTTTATATTCAGTCCCTTTGTCGAGCGACATTTTTATATAACAAAATACTTTGGCTTGTGTAATATTTACCTGTACCTTGGGCAGAAAGTACTCATACATATGCACTATACTTAGTAGAACGTTAATTTCATATTAACGTAAGAAGAATGTTTTTAATATATGTATGAGATTATTATGGGATAGTTGTTGATATGGACATGTTTTATGGTTACCTAGTCAGTGAATTTGTGTACTTAACAGTTTTAAGAAAAGGATATTTAAGTTATATCAAATAATAAACCAGTTTAACACTGTTTATAGACATTGTCATTTTTATTAAAAAGGTGAGATTAATGGTATTAAAATATCGAAGCTAATATTTTTATGCCAAAGAATTACTACCACTTCGGATTTTTATCTCAGCAAACGAACCAGGTTTACGACTATCTTATTGATAAGTCGTTATAGGATGTTATAAAATAGAGGATCTGCCCATATCATAAAATTGTGAAGTCGTACGTCACAACCATACGTATCCTATGATTGGTGATTTTCTTACCTATGAGAGGTTATTTCGGGTAATTTCTTCACACTCTTATTTGCACACCCATATGTAAAGCATGTAACCATTGTGCAATATAAATCTTAAGCAACAACTTAAATAAAAATAAACGACAGACACACTACGGGCCTTATGTAGAGTCGTTCTGACACGTGATTAGTGCCATACTAAAGAGTTCGACTAATATTTGTTTCCTGCAATAGTCAGGCCTTTAGTATGACGCTAATCATTCGTCAAAACGACTCTGCATAAGGCCCTACCTGTCTACATGTGAAGATCGCAATGATTTGAGCCAACATATATGGCGGTTACTCAGTTATCTAATAGGATGAAGATACATATGGGCAGATCCTCTATTTTATAACATCTTTGGGTATCGCGAGGTAACATTCAAAAGAACAAGTGAAATACTGCATACGCAATTACGCTAGTTGGTATACTGTTTCAAGATGGGCAAAAGTTCCTCCATAAGACATCACGGACAGGAAGCCAATCAGAAATTATTTTATATACTTTGCATTAAGCTCTTCATTATGACACTGGCAGGACTACGGTTAGTAGTATGTTTAATTAGATATAAGTGCGTCATTTGTTAACTGTTAATAATTGATAGGTCAGCTAGAACAGATTATTTATAGCTGTATTGATGTACTGTGTATGTAAGTGACACACACATTCCTAGAAGTGATACATACACCTTAAATTCGCCTTCACACTAGATCTTGTGAACCGCTCACTTGAACTTCTGAGCCGCTCAAAAGATCGTGATACCAAAATGGCAGTCATGTTAGAGTCAAAAGAAGCTACAGCTTAATCTTAGTGACAAATTGTAAGAAAAAGGGGGAGGAAAAGATATAGAGCAATGTGGATTCATCTTATAAATCGATCAGGACTGGAAGAATGTACATTTTACAGTATAATGAAAAAAGCGTTATATTTTATACTATGATAAGTATATTTTAATTACACATTATTTGCAATCATTTAAACGCACTATATTTCAGAATACTTGTTATATGTTTCACAGCGATTCAGTACACTTCGTTTGAAGTTAAGTAAAGCAGTCTCATCATAGCGTTCAACACGGAGTATACTTAACTCAGGAGTAAGAAAATAATTTATAGAAACATTAAAATGAGTGTTTCTGGGAATGAAAATATAAATGAGGAAGGTGGTGATATAGAGCTACCAGGTATGAACTCATCAACGAACGTGGTTGATCTTATAAGACAACTTGGTCAGCAAATATCGCAGCAACAGCAAAAAATGGATACCAAGCCGGAGCAAATGTCACATCTAACACAACAAAAAATGGATACTAAGCTGGAGCAAATGTCCCACCAAATAACACAATCCATAACACAACAACTAGCACAACAGATGGATGCTAAGTTTGAGCAAATAACTAATCAAATGGACACTAAAATGGATAGTAAATTGGAGCAAATAAACCAACAAATACATTCAAAATTAGAACAAACAGATTATAAGATGGAACAGATTTTACATCAATTTACTGGTGTACAAAGTTCGGTACTTTAGTTAATGAACATATTAGTCAGATCAGGGAATTGCAAGAATTAGTAAATGCGATCAAAGAGAAGTTTAGTATTGCAAATGGTGACCGAGTTCCGGCTGTCAACGTTGAACCTATACTATATGAATCCAGAGTAGTAGTGGAAGATAGTAATTCATCCGAAGGATATTCAGAAAAGGACGATAGTGAAGCTAGTATAGAGAGAGATGGGAGAAGAAATCATTCATCTCAACGCCGGAAAAACATTCACGTAAATTCCAAACATTGTAAGCATACTATAAAAGTAATCATTTTCGGTTTAGTGGAATTAGATCTCTAACAAAATTTAGTAGGTCAGATGACATCCCGGCCAGCACATTCTTAAAAAAATTCGAGGAAAAATGTGATTTAATTGGAGTAGACAAATCTAAATTTTTGAAAATTCTGCGTCATGTTTTACTACTGTATGGTTTAAAGCAATCAGAAGTAATTTACGTAATTATTTAGATTTAAAAAATGCCTTACTTTCTAATTTTGAAAACGATTTCATGTTGGCTAATAGAGACGCCTTAGTAAGAAATAGACATTATAACCCGAAAGTGGACAAGAGTCTCACTGATTTTGTAATATCCATATATAATGAATTGAAGTTAATTAATCCATACCAACAGGAATCAAGAGTAATACTATCAATCCGAATCTTGTTACCTTTTAAGTTGCAACAAATATTGATTTCTGCACAATGCTTTAATTTTAACCACCTAATTTTAACCCTATTTTGAAAGTCAATCTATGTTGCGGGCTAATAGTAATCGGAATCATGCCAATACTAACCGTAATCAAGTTAGTTATGTACCTTTAATCCAATGTTCTCGGGATTGCTGCCAGAGTGAGTGTTGCCGCTGTATGGTAACGAAAGCTCAGCACAGCAACACTTACTCTGGCAGCAATCCCGAGAACATTGGATTAATAGTAGACGCCAGCAAAGCTTCAAGATCATATAGTTATGTACCTGATCGCAACATTAGTATCAGGGAAGAAGGTGATCTTAATGCGAGAAGTAATAATAGATTCCATTATAACGAGAATAGAACTGAACCCAATTTTACCGGTAATAGTACTGAATCTAATTTTAGGAGAAACAGGAACAATAATCTTAATACATTTAGGTATCAAGCGAACAATAAGTTTAGCTTTCCACGAAATGGATTTCATAATAGATTCATATGCGGCAGAAATTCTCAAAATGGAAATCAGAATACTGTTGAAGTATATAATAGGCAGTACCGTACACAAGATTGTAGCGTGCAATGCAACTTAACCGAATTCTTTGGTAATATAGCTTAAGCTAATGTTGTGACGTCCGAAAAAACATGTTTAATTGAATTTTGTTTTATTTCATTTTTAATAAGAGGCAAGGGCACAAGAGATGCGATTGGATTATTAAGGGTGATCGGTGAAAGATTTATAGAAAAAGGGAAAGAGGTGTATGTCGTATTCATTGATCTAGAAAAGGCTTTTGACCGCGTGAATTGGGAATTGTTGTTGGGAGTTCTAACAAAGATAGGATTGGAATGGATAGATAGAAGACTCATAAGAAACTTATACATGAACCAGCAAATAAGTGTTAGGATAGGGGAAGAACTGACGGAAGAGAGTGCAATTGGAAGGGGAGTTCGACAGGGATGCTGCCTCTCGCCAACACTATTTAATGTCTATCTAGAAGAGATAGTGAAAAAGAGCCTACATGATGATGATGGCATTTCGGTAGGAGGTAGAATGATTAGATGCATAAGATTTGCAGACGATATGGCCCTTGTTGCAGAATCTGAAAAGAAAATCAATAAAATGTTAGAAAAAATGAGAAGGGGCTTTGAAGAATATGGGATGAAAATAAGTGTTAGAAAGACAAAAGCCATGGTGATTGGAACAAAGGGGTCTGTGTCAAATATAAAAGTAGGAGGGGAGAAAATAGAACAAGTGAATAGTTTTCGATACCTGGGTAGTGTTCTTAGTAATGACATGAAATGCGAACGTGAAATAAAAGCAAGGATAGGAAGCGAAAGAAGCCTTTAAAAGAAAGAAAAGTCTGTTTTGTGGGACCTTGAACAAAGAGTTGAGAAAAAGACTCATAAAATGCTTCGTGTGGAGTGTTGTGCTGTATGGGGCGGAAACGTGGACATTGCGTAAGGGTGACGAAAATCGACTGGAAGCCTTCGAAATGTGGGTGTGGAGAAGAATGGAAAGAGTTAGTTGGGTCAAGCGGAAAACGAATGAGAGAGTGTTAGAAATGGTGGGTGAGAAAAGAACACTTTTAGATATTATTTAGAAGAGGAAGAGAAACTGGTTGGGACATTGCCTAAGAAGAGATTGTATTATGAGGGACGTCCTAGAGGGTATGGTGGCGGGAAAGAGAGGAAGGGAGCGAAGGAGACTACAATTAATGGATGATATTAAAACAGAAAGATCATACGCGAAGACGAAAAGTTTAGCGGAGGACCGTGGAGCATGGAAGCTTCTCAGCTGCGGCAAGTGACCTGCCAATAAAGGCAGAATACCTATGATGATGATGATGATCATTTTTAATATTGTTATAATTTCATTTGTTTACAAGAAAATAGTTCTAACAAATTGAAAAAATGTATTAGGGAAAATATTCGTTTGAATCATCCTAGATATATTTGTACTTTGTTCGAATTCTATACAGAAATTAATTAATTCATACCAACATGAATCATAAGTTATTAAAAAAAATCATTGTAATATAAATACGAATATTGCCTATCAAAGTTATGCTAACTATGCCTTAATAAATAAAACATGTTATATTGTATGCTAACTCACATAAACTTTACTGAATTTTTAATATAATAATTTCTTTATTTGTATTGTTCCGTTATATTAATCGTCTTCTTTTGTTTCATTTTATGTATTGTTATAATTCCTTTGTAATTCGCACTTCTTCTGAATTCTATGCAATTTACATCTATGCATCGATACAAATATTGTTTATCAGTATTGTACTTCTGCCCAAATGGAAGAAATAAGTCATATGTTATGTCAACATATATTGAGTTGATTCGTCAATGAGCTCCACTGATATTGAACCAAAGAATATGACTTATGACCTAAATAATTAAATAATTTAATCGTGTTTTGAATAAGTCGTCTTTGTTGTTAAGTTTATAGCATTAAAATGGAATTAATTGTTAAATGAATATAAGAATGAGATAAAATGAAATTAATATATATGTATTATAATTTATATATATGAGGGCTATACGAAAAGTAAAGTAACTATATATGTAAAAAATAGGTAACGGTCCAGGATTCTTTCTTAAATTGTAACCAATTCAAGAAGTCATCGTCGGGAGCCATATATACAACGATATTGTACTGTATATCTGTTTTGTGAATGTCTTCTATTTTTGTATCTTGGTTTTGGGCAACGGTGCTTAAAAATACACAACCTGTTGTGTAGAAGAAGAAGAAGAAGAAGAAAAAGAAGATATATATGTTGTTGATTCTAAATATAAAAAAAATAAGTTTTAATCTTAGTAGCTGAAAATATATGTTGATTCTATATGTATAATCTGTACTCAGAGTTACTGTAACAGCAGATAGTTGTTTATTTAAAAGTTGCTATGACAACCGAAAAGGAAAATTATTATTATTATTGGAGATGTGAAAGGGAAGAAAAGGTAATAGTGATTCAAGGTGACGCGTCTGATTTAGTGGAATTTGAGCGTGTTGACATATTTTAAAAATTACACGAACTTTAGGCTAAATGTAATGTATAAAATATAAGAATAATAAGTTAAATCGTTACAAGCTATAGTCCAAATTATGATTAGCTCTAAAACTTTAACCATTGTTTGATTATTACATTGTCCAAAGATAATATATATGTTGATCATATATCTAAATACAATATTTTGAAATTTTCAATCACAGTATGCAGTACGGTTAATGAGCTATAGCCCAAATTATGATTAGCTCTTCAACTTTAACCATTGTTTGATTATTACATTGTCCAAAGATAAGATATAAGTTGATCTTATATTGAAATACAATATTTTGAAATTTTCAATCACAGTATGCAGTACGGTTAATGAGCTATAGCCCAAATTATGATTAGCTCTTAAACTTTAACCATTGTTTGATTATTACATTGTCCAAAGATAATATATATGTTGATCTTATATCTAAATACACTATTTTGAAATTTTCAATCACAGTATGCAGTACGGTTAAATGAGCTATAGCCCAAATTATGAGTAGCTCTTAAACTTTAACCATTGTTTGATTATTACATTGTCCAAAGATAAGATATATGTTGATCTTATATCTAAATACAATATTTTAAAATTTTCAATCACAGTATGCAGTACGGTTAATGAGCTATAGCCCAAATTATGATTAGCTCTTAAACTTTAACCATTGTTTGATTATTACATTGTCCAAAGATAATATATATGTTGATCTTATATCTAAATACAATATTTTGAAATTTTCAATCACAGTATGCAGTACGGTTAATGAGCTATAGCCCAAATTACGATTAGCTCTTAAACTTTAACCATTGTTTGATTATTACATTGTCCAAAGATAATATATATGTTGATCTTATATCTAAATACAATATTTTGAAATTTTCAATCACAGTATGCAGTACGGTTAATGAGCTATAGCCCAAATTATGATTAGCTCTTCAACTTTAACCATTGTTTGATTATTACATTGTCCAAAGATAAGATATAAGTTGATCTTATATTGAAATACAATATTTTGAAATTTTCAATCACAGTATGCAGTACGGTTAAATGAGCTATAACCCAAATTATGAGTAGCTCTTAAACTTTAACCATTGTTTGATTATTACATTGTCCAAAGATAATATATATGTTGATCTTATATCTAAATACAATATTTTGAAATTTTCAATCACAGTATGCAGTACGGTTAATGAGCTATAGCCCAAATTATGATTAGCTCTTCAACTTTAACCATTGTTTGATTATTACATTGTCCAAAGATAATATATATGTTGATCTTATATCTAAATACAATATTTTGAAATTTTCAATCACAGTATGCAGTACGGTTAATGAGCTATAGCCCAAATTATGATTAGCTCTTAAACTTTAACCATTGTTTGATTATTACATTGTCCAAAGATAATATATATGTTGATCTTATATCTAAATACACTATTTTTAAATTTTCAATCACAGTATGCAGTACGGTTAATGAGCTATAGCCTAAATTATGATTAGCTCTTAAACTTTAACCATTGTTTGATTATTACATTGTCCAAAGATAAGATATATGTTGATCTTATATTGAAATACACTATTTTGAAATTTTCAATCACATTACGCAGTACGTTAATGAGCTATAGTCCAAATTATGATTAGCTCTTAAGCTTTAACCATTGCTTGATTATTACATTGTCCAAAGATAAGATTATGTTAATCGATAAATGAAGTCGAACTGAGCGAAGCGAAATACTTGAGGATAAATTCTCATTTGTTGTTTTTGACGAAATCGAGATAAATAACCTTCATGGCGCAGAAAGTATCCTATTCCTTACCAATAACCCTTTTAAATTTAATCGTGTATTTTTACACGATAAGGTAGTGTCTTCATTATTTGATTAAAAAAAGTACCAATAAAGCTCTATACTTCATTTTTCTTTGTTTGTTTTCTCAAGCCTGGAGGCATTGTAGAACACGTTACGTGTGGTTTCACACCTTTCTGCGTCGAGACATAGGGGATGATAACGTCATAACATTTGTAAAGAAATATTTTTTGTCATGCCTATATTTATGAATTTCGAGGTACTTTTGCACCTAAAAGATTTAAATTTTTGCACATACATTCAGTGCACTTTTTAGTATTTTTTAGATTTGTTTCAGATTTCTGCGTTAATACAATCTTAATATTGTCCTCCCATCTGCATTCAAATCTTCCTATTGCTCTTTCTTCGATTGGGTTTTCAGTTAAAATTTGAAAGCGTTTATATCTTCTTCCATTTTGACTACATGGCCTGCTAAGTTAAGCCCCTTAGACTTAATGACCCTAACACTATTAGGTAAATGGTATAAATTAAGCAGGTTCTGGTTATGAAATTTCCACCATTCCCCTCTCCTATCCCTCTTGAGTCCGAATATTCAGGATTCTATTCTCAAATACCTTCAGACTCCCTTCTTTTCTTGGAGTAAGATTTCATGTTTTGCAACCACATAGTGTAACAGACATAATTGTCGTTCTATATATTTTAAGCTTCAACTTCTTCGTCAGAATTCAAATTCTTCGTCAGAGACAAAAGAATTTGGTTTGAATAACAACACGAATTCCCTGCTTGCAGTTGACAGTTAATTTCTTCGTGGATATGGTTTTGATCTGTTATTGTTGACCCTAGATTTTGAAAGTATGAATTTTTTTCGCAAATATTATTTGATGTTTTAATGTATATTTCATTTACAGTATTCCGGTCACGGCGAGTTTTCATGTTTTTTGATTTTTCTCCGTTTACCTCTGATGTTTCTACAAGCGTTTCATGAAACTTCTGCATTTCTTTCTATTGTTTTCATATTATCCCCTACCGGATTTACATCATCAACATAAGCCATAACCTGGTGAGTACCACCATTAAGCCCTAGACTCTGGTTGCTATCTTTGATCTTCATTAAGGCGTATTAATTGAATAACAATATTAAATAATAATGGTGACAATGCTTGTCCTTGTTTCAAGCCATTCGACATGGACAAATGCGGACTTTTGGAATTCACTTAAATGCATTTTAATTAATCTAACTAGCTTTCTCGATATACCAAATTCGATAAAGATGTTATACAATGTTTCCCTCCTAGCTGAGTCTTAAGCCTTTCTGATCTCAACAAATAATTGATGTACCGTTTTATTGTATTCCCATTTCTTTCCGAGTATTTGATGAGTGGTAAATATCTGGCAGATAGTTTATCGATTTCGCCTAAATCAGCAGCGACAATCTCCAATAATTTTGTTTGTGTATGGAGTCAATTTTGTTAACAGCATGTTTTAGAGGATATTGTAGGATGTTTACAAAAGAGGGATGCCTCGATAATAACTACAATTAATTTAGCCAACTTTCTTGTAAATTGGAACAATGATTTTTTTCACTCTTGTTCTTACGTCTCCTTGTTCCAGATGAGGAGAATGAGTTTGTGTATTTTGTTCCTCAACTTTTCCCCGGTGTCGGACTGGCCAAGTTGAGTTATATATATATATGCAAAATATGTATAAAATTAATTAATTAATACGTAAGTTGCAAAACATGACAGTGACAAAATCATATTTTCTATATTGAATAAATATGTAGTGCAGAGCAGATGACAAAAAAGTTACAATAATACCAAGACAATCAAGCGTCATCGTGAAGATACTTCGGGGGCCGTTACGGACTAGAGTGGGCTTTTGCTAAGGAGAAAGTTTTACTGGCACATGGGGCCGTATTGATATGAGCAAGGGAAGCCCGAGAAGACTTCTTTCGGAAAGATGAACTTACGCTTCCGCAACCTTTTTTGGTAGGAAGACTCAAGAAAGCATTTTCGATCGTGAAAACTCAACCAAGGCCTACAGGTCTTGCACCTCGTGGTTCCTGCGACGGCTCCTCAGGCCTCGGGCCCTTGGCGATCGCCAAGTAGCCAACGTGGCCAGTCCGGCACTGCTTTTTCTCCTTCATCTAAAATTAACTCAGCAGTAATTTCGTCTACACTCGGAGATTGGGTTTCTTCAATTTTTTAATTGCAGTTAATATTCGGTTAAGCTCTGGTACTATTATGGTATATATTTAAGTTTCGCCATGAACATTATTTGTTTGGGTGTTTGAACATCTATTCAAAATACTATCCGTATCAATGGTAATTGTTCCATCCGCTTTCATTAATATATAAATGTGAGGTTGATAGTCAATCTTAAATTCGTTGGTACCGTTATACATGTCCCGAATAATTCTGTTTTTACTATTATCTCCAAGTTCAATTATTTTAGTTCTCAAAAAGTCACGTTTCTTTGTTCTAAAACCTTTGCAAGTTTCATCCTGATGTCTACGAAATTTTGTGCTGTTCTAGTATTCGGATTTTGCAGCTAACATAATTTTGACTCTTTTCTCTTCTCTACTAGTTTAGCGAATTTCTGGTCGAACCATGGTCTGTTCCTATGCATTTTCGCGTACCCCAGTTTTTTTTCTTTTACTGAAATTTCTAATACTATCCCTAATTTTAACCCAGGTATCCTCAATACTACTACATGCCCGTTTCCGAAACTTCCAAAATCGAGAATGTATTCGACACTTCAATCTGATATTCCACCCTCACCTGACTCTCCTCTAATTTCTTTAATTTAAACGTATCCGTTTTCAGATGCTGAATATTTAGTTTTTTTCCCACGATAATCTCTCTTATAACCGCTGCTACCAGGTAGTGATCACTGGCTCCATCATCTCCTCTAAACGACTGAAATTATATGCATATAAAGGAAATATACACAAAAACTATACAGAAGAGACAAAAGTAATGTAAAAACTTTAGAGGAAGTGTAGAGCATAAAGGAATTACATAAAAATTTTAGAGGATGCATATTTGGTATGTTCATACGTGGCTTTTGAGAGAAGTCACATCGGTAAAAAAAAAAAAAAAAAAAAAAAAAAAAACTACCTTTATCGCTGTTAAGCTAAGGGAAAGAAGATTACGTAATGTATTAATTCTTGTATACAGATTTCCTTTAGCTCTAGTGGTAAAATTTATTTATTTATACGCCATTGTGACTTTCTTCAAGAGCCGCCACTGATTATTCAGAAAGTGGAGCATAGAAGAGTCAAAGAAATACATGAGACAAGTTGGGGAAAAGAAGATATACAAAGATCTAGGAAACGTATAAGGAACAAATGAATTGTAAGATCGGAACTAGGGCTGTGCGATATCGAAATTTCGATATTGACAATCGATATTTTTCTGATATCGATATTAAATCGATATAGAAAATATTGATATGAAATTTCGACAATATCAAATATCGATATTGAATATCGACAATATTTAATATAGATATCGAATATCGATATCGACGATATCGATATATCGATGTATCGTACAGCCTTAATCGGAACATTAGAAAAAGTGCTGCAGAATTACAAGAACCCTACGTAGCACTCGTCGTAATGGATCAGTGATTCCGGTTATTTCGAATCGTCACTCTCTGATAGATTCCATATAATGATGAGTGCGTCTGTATTCTTGCTGGACTGCATGTATATATATTGCACGCTTCGATAAAAAGTTATGAAGAGAAAAGAGAAGGAAAATAAAAAAGAAAGAAGCAAGTGTCACCTTGAGATTGGCTCATATTGCAATCACGTCACGTGTCACCGGATGGAAGCTTATCGGAATGTCTTCACCTGTACATATATTCGAGAAAGAAAGGAATACGAATCGTATTCATATATTATAAACATCCGCGCATAATCAGAAGTCAAACTCCATCACTTTTTCTTTTTTTCTTTCCTTCAATGAACGGTACTTGAAGATAAGAGAAGAATTCCAAAAAGTCAAAACAAACCACATCAAGACATAAACGATCCTCATGCAGCTTGTAAGATCCAACACTTTGATAACGGTTGTGAGCAAGGAAGAAATACAGTAGCTGGGTTATGAATCAACTATACGTCAAGGGAAAGCCATAATATTTCAGATAGTCCATATTTTATTCTAAACTATGTTTACTTTTCATTAATGCAAAATGCAGAAGATAGCCGGCCACATTTAAGGAAAGTTCGCAGAAATGTGTTCCAGCAAATACAGTGGGTTGATTGACTGAAAGTTTAGCGTTCTGCTCAGTATTGGAGCTATATTGAGTGAACATACAGCTTAAGGTGGAATCCGAACCACATGGGCTTCCACAGGGAATCGAACCTTAGTCCCTCACATCAAAGGCCTGTAAGCTAATCGTTTAGCCAAGAGAGAGTTCAACAAATAGAATACGACAATTACATAATAATAATAATAATAATAATAATAATAATAATAATAATAATAAGTAATTTGTATGTCATAAGCTTTTCGCATGGAAAGTAGCCACCTAGAATCCCAAATTTGAAACACAGATAGACCTTAACCAGATCTAATCCCGTTCGAAGACGTTTTCTCGATTTTCGGCTCGAGTGGGGAGTGGAGGATTAGGAGGGGTGAAACGCTATGCAAGTTTCTTCTATGGCAATTTCTAAGAATGACTTTCATGTATGCAATCCACATTACTTCTGTGTTATACTGACTTACATAACAGCAGAGGATAAATACCTGGACAATGACTTGGTCGGAAACAAAGTTTATTTACTCATTTTATCCAAATTGTGAATTAAGACCATTTCACGATGGGTACTAGGACATAAAATTACATTACTGTACATATCATATTTCGATATACTTCAAGTTGTACTTTTATTTATTTACTTTTTTTTAATCACTTATTCAAAATCACAAAAAGCATAGCCTTAATTGGAAGCATTGCTTCATCCTCCTACTTTTTTATTTATGGGACACTGAACGCTGCTCCTATAATGAAAATAAACCCACAAGAAGAATTACTTTACGAAAAAAGCATTTTTCTACATCTAATTTTTAAAACCTCAGAAAGACAGCAGTCCCGTTTATAGGTATTGCTATATGATATAAATAAGCGCCAACATGCACTTCGAAAGTAAATCAGTGTCAGAGCATGGTTTGGACCTTTTTAGAAACGAGTTTTGGTCATTTGTTTGACATGTGAAAAAATGTCTTGAAGTGTTCTATTATTGAACAAAAATGTCTAGAATGACTCCTGACAATGGTTAATAGAAAATGCTCTAATAGTGTACAAAATGAACTTAAACTTCTAATGTGTCCAATGAGTATATGGGCACAGGAGCAACTTTTAATCATTGTTAGGACACTCTACACATTGCATTTTTAAGGTACCCACTTGCGAAAAGGATAACGTTTGGTTAAGGAAAATAGTGAACCCCGTGAACCAATCATAGAATTTAATTCCCGCTAAATATGGATTTTATTAGTGATACAATTTCTTTAATGGTATCTTCAAAAGTATTGCAATAATTTAATTCTTATTCTTATTAGGAATGTTAAAAAATATGTAATTTAAAATACATTTTAGGTTTGTTTACGAGTAGGGCCTGTTGATTTCTGTGTGTGCTGTATGTGTGCTGTAATCAGTGATGATAATCAAGAAGTTTATTCCTCCAGATGTAAATTTTTCCTTATTCCTTAAAAATGTCCCACACTCCGAAAATCGATAAAAGTTAAGTCTATAGCTCTCTACAAACAAAGAATAAACCACAATCGCAAATATAATTACATGTCTAATTAATTATAATACAAATATAGTAAAAAACAGTTTTATGCTATTTACGTGTAGGCGTCTCTCGTAATACAAAATGTTGTACTTTTTATTTTGCCTGAAATGAGGCTCTACCTGGTTACCCACTCAAACTGCATTTGACGAGTCATCGATAGTTTTATTTATTTTATTTGTTTTAACTTAATTTAAATCTGAAAATAGGCTTTCAGCTTCCGCGTTCAAATGTCGCAGGCACAACGCTAGTCTAGTGAGCATTCCTAAATTTGAAATTCTCAAGTCACCATTGAAGTTCTTAAGGTTAGAAATGTACGTCCAAAACTAATCAATTTCCGTAGTAGAAAACGTCTTCTAATTCTTTTTCATTAATATATATATATATATGGCAAGTAGCCTCCACTCAATACCTTTATTTATATTAAGTCACTAAAGTGTTTACATAAACTATTCAGATATCTAACAATTTCTCTACCATTCTCTCCTTAGAATAACTTCTATTTTACAAGTCAGATTTCTACAATTATTTTGTCACAATCAAGCCCAGGAAAATTTTACCAAGGGCTAAAAGGTATCTTATATTTGACACAACCATGCTTTCAACCAGTTTTTCTTTCAGAAACAATGTTCCGGAGGGAGGTCTACAAGAAACACTGCTTTCAATATTTATTAAAACCTTGAATCGTGTAGCCTATCCCGAACAGAAGAGTTCGTAACAGCAGACTAATTCTCTAATCATGCCAATCAAAAATATTAGTCTTGCAATTGAAGTATTTATTTTCTACCAGAACGTTGAAAATTCCCACGTTTTCCTTTTTAGGTTTATTCCCCCTTCCCAAAGACAACATTAGTGTATGACAAGAAATCGTTATAAATACTAATTTTGAATCTATTCTGAGTAAAACGAAACAAGAACGAGGTTTCTACGTTAAAATGTCGAGAAGATACGACGGTTTAAAATTTAAGGGATACATTCTGTTGTCGGCCATCTTGATGACGTCATATCTTGGTTTCTCTGGGGGATTTATTTTGGGACTTTGAGTGTGTTGTTTAGAACAATAATCTTAACATCTCTACTGATTTTCAGCTTGTTATTATAAAATTCCCTTTTTTGGACCGTTTTTTGTCTAATTTTGCACTGGACTATAAATGAAGTATACTTGATGAATGAATATTAAAAAATAGAAAGAATTATGTCTTTAGGTCTGTCGAGTAGGAAATTATTTGGTTTAATTTTAGCGTTGTATTCCACAGGCAGATTATTCTTCTTATCCTGAGGATTATACTAGCCTACTAATCTAAACAGCGCTGCGGGTAATCTTTCAAGCAAGGATGGTATCCCTAATTACTTCCATAGGAATACATGAAAAGCCGACGTTTAAATGTCTACACAGAGAGGGAAAAATACCTATGTGAGTAAGTAGAAACATAGGTTACATGCGTAAATCTGTAGTTTTTGAATTTAAAGTACGACTGTATGTAACATCCTGGAGCAAGCATATAACTGAAAAAATATGTTTATGATGGTTTCCATATAAGTGTTCCATCTATACGTACTTTATGTATGAAAGAAATAACTTAACATAAGCGGTCAGGATCTCACATACAGATGGACATACATAACATACAGCTGACGTATGTAAAATAAGTATATGTATGTAATATACGGAAGATATGTTAGATGTTAGACATCTGTAACACTCCTGCTCGGGTAAGCATCCGATGTCTTACTTGTGTGGTGCAGACGCACGTCAATCCGTATGGTGTTTTCTGGATCCATCATATTTGCAACCCAATCAGAAATATTTAATCTTCAGCTGCCGACATCGCAGGTATGCGCAACTGTCAAAACTGAAGATGCAGTCTCGTCCTTCGGGCATAGTCTTCATCCGCGAAGAAGTGAGCATTGTGGCCCAGTGGATACGCCACTCCATTTTCCTAAAATGGGGAAAATTCTTGGTTCGCGGTAATGACGTGAGTACATGGAAGGAAAAATACAAATTACAACGCGAGGTAAGACTTATGTGTAATCCTCACGTAACATAGTTTATACTACACACCTAATTGTACATATTAGCAAATAATCCTAAACAAGATTTTCATAATTTAAAAAAATTACAAATCTAAAATAATTAATAAATACAGAAAACCTTTAATCATGTTTTTCTAGGAATTTACAACTGGAAGTTCGAGTATACAATTCTTCAATTTACATTTTGTATTCTGATAGGTATCGAAACCCGAGAATACCACAAGTTATGCATAACATAATACTCGTCGTAACATAGTAATATTGAAGACCATTTGTTAACAGGTAAGTATTGTATTTAATTTATAGTATTCTTTTGGAAAATGTTAGGCGTGAGATCAATAGTAAGATTTACATAGATATACTTGTGTTCAAATATTATAGTTGATATTAAATATGTTACTGTTGTTCTTTTCTAAATATTTATTTTTAGAATTCCTGGATATCTTTGTTATAGTTGATAATGATGATGCCCTGTTGTCGGTAAGTAGCACATTTATTTCTTTTTGTACATTAGATATTATTATTATTATTATCAAACTTATTTTATATTATTTTAATTATTACTATTTAAATTATTTTATATTATTTAAACTTCCGTAGTTATACATTCCTTTCATTTCCCTTTCCATGTTTCTTCGTAGCAATGCTTATATTTCCTATATTTTCATTATTTTGCCTTAATGCATCATATAATTGAATAATATTTATTTTTCTTCATTTTAATCATTAGCAATGGCAGCAGTACCGGTTATACAGAACACATCTTCAATATATAGACACCAGGTCGATCAAATAACAGATAACATCCTACATCTCTCAGATGGATAATTGAATAGAATATAAAATATAAAAACACATATCTATGATGTATGTTATGTTAGAATATAGTAGATGCATAATTTGTCTTGTATTTGAATTTTTTTTTTTTTTGAAATGCGTATTCTACAGCTAAAACGGTCTGAATATTATAAATTGATTGTTTAAGATGATACATGAAATTTGGATAAGGTTTGTCGAATTATTTATTATGTTCAGGAATTCATAATGTTGGTTATTCCTGGTGGCAAAGGAATATGGGAGAGAGAGATAGATCTCTCCCAACCTGAAACTTTTAGAGCAACATCGTTTCCATCTTAACCTCCTGGTTTCGAAATTATTCTATAATTCTATGGTTACCTTGGTAATATAAAATTTCATCTTATTCTGCAAACGCAGGAATAAACACATATGTCTAATTTCACTCCAAAGCACAAATGTTACTTAATTAATTATTTTAAAATAGTGTTTAGTCGATTCGTGACCTTACCGCTTATATTCGCCAATATTTAAAAACACAAAAAGAATTGTTTGATAAAATCGCAAAATAGAATCTCATAGAAGTATATGTATCAATTCAATTTTTATTCTTCGTTTTCTTTTTTTTAATGAAAATATTTTCAGATACAGATTAACGTACTTATTACCTACATTATATTCAAACTAAAAGTATTAAACATTAAACAGATAAAATTTAACAAATAAATAATAATATAAGAAATACATAATATGTAATGCATCCCGAACAGATAGAGAATAGGGGAGCATTACACATCATGCAGCAGCATGATGTAGCATCTAAGCGGGAAAAAGGTAGTACGTATGTTGCATTATGCATAACATATGCCATGTACAAATTTCCGTAGTAAACATATGGATTCCATATATTTGTACAATATACCCCTGTCCGAATAACGGATTTTTCTCAGTGCACGTCTTGAAATCAATTGGATGGATCACTTCCAATAACGATTTCTATTCTTAACTTTGGGCAATCTATATCGGTGGTCTTCAACCTTTTTTCTTTAGTGGGTCCTGGCAGATTCCATCAGGGACAGACGAGTAGCGCGAGCCTGATCAGGTCTATAGAGGCAAGGGTAGTATAACATAATTTCAATACGATTCAGTACACACACACACATTTACTGCTCGCTTTCCAGATTAACTATAAATACAGATTAATAAAAGGATGATATTTTGCAGAATATTGGACACTTCGATACTTCTGTTCATGTTATTTATTAAATTTAAACAGAAACTTTAAATATATTTGTAACCATTGAAAAAGACAATATCAAATACTGAATTAATGTTAATATTGTTATAACATTCAGGTATGGGAAGTGTAACATGAACACTAAGCATAATGTAACTTTTTAGTATTAATACTCTGTTAAAATTAAACATTATTTTTTCACACACACACACACAGAATTATCATTTGCACTTTTAGTAAGAACACTATTGCTAATTACATTTTCTTCACTAGTGTATCAATATTTGCTTTTAAATTAGATGACAGTACTCGTAGAGAGTTTCAAGACTGATTTCGCTTTCTTTATTTTGGAAAAGAGTTGTTTACATCCATACTCGTAAGTGATATCGAATAGTGATGCAATAAAAAAAGCATAATTGTATAGAACAGGAAATGTTTCTTTCACACATTTAGAGTAATTTTTTTTCTTTTTTCTTTTTTTTTTTTTTGTCAGGCCCACATTATTACATTTCCTTAGAGTTCAGTATTACACAGCAGTTCAATAAGTTCCATTTTCATATTGCACTCAGCATATTTGACATCTTCAATCAAAAGGTTAGAGAATATTTGAAACATGTTGGTGTGTAACCGAAGATATAGAAATTTTGTGGCGAATTCAGACCTTAAAGTTGGAACAGCTTCAGCATGCTTCTTATTGTCTTGAGCCGTCTGTGAAGGCGCTGGAAAATGTATGAGATCACCATTTCTTAAATTGATTCTCCCACACGCATGGTTTGGATTCGAAAGCATTCCCATGATCATAGAGATTGGGTTACTAAATTGTTCTTCTCTTGAAGTTTGACATTGAAATCGTTGAGGTGCATTGTAATATCCATGATATAAGTAAAATCAGTCATCCACTCCGGATCATTGAACTTTACAATTCCGTCGTTTTTACTAGCCATCAATTTACTTGCTTCATTCTTATGGTCAAAAACTCTTTTAAGCACTTATCCTGCAAATGAGCCCACGAGCTTCTGTAAAGCAGAGTACGCCACTGTATTTTCTATAGGTAAGAAAGAGTTGGAAATGTCTGTAATTCAATTCTCCAGATCTTATGAAATTAACAATATCTTTGAATCTTTGAAACTCATACCCTTAGCACACAATTTTTTCCCGCTGTAGAATACAGTGATAGGATATGATCTATTTGTTTCCAGTGGAGTTACGTTTGAAATTATCCCTTTGTAAATGTGAGCTACTAGGCTAGTAGTTTCTTCCTCAAATCTACAAATTTGTCCATACGAAATTGTAATTGTATTTCAGCAAATTGGGACGCGGGTTCAGTTTCGTAATGTCTCTTCAGATTGAATTCCTTCATAGAAGACCTTATTCATTACAAATTAAACACACAAGTTCATCTTTCACGTTCATACACACACACACACACTAAAAAAAATCGACACGTGTTACTTTGTAGTGTGGCCACATCTTATCATTTTATTTCATTGGTTCTTGTTTTCTAATTAATAATTCGTTGTTCCATTACCTGTTTCAAACTTTGAGTTGTAGACCACTGCTCTATATTTTGGCCAAAATGACTTCTGATCCACTTAAGTTGTTCTTGAGATTTTGTGTCTCTCGGATGGACAGATAGAGAGACAGAATAAACCAAACTCCTTGTAGAGTAAACGAGAAAGAAACAACATCTTTTTAAGAGATGCTCTTATAAAATGTACCAAAAAGGAGATTTTTTTTTCTGTGTGGCAAAGTAAAATGAAGAAATGGGAGTTTGACTAAAACATTCAGCACGATTGCTTCTAATGGATTACAGTGAACCATTTTTCTGATAATCTGAAAAATTTCGGCCCTCAAATTTAGAAAGAGCGCCCAATACTTTTATTGTTAGTCCAATTTGTTAATTTTTACCCTACTTACAAAAACAATTATCCTTCTAAGTATGTACATTTTACAAAAGCACTGTTTTTAGTAGTTTTTTTTTCTTTTATAAACCGTCATTATTGATTTTCTCATTTCGAATCTTTCTGATCTCTCCTCCCATAGTCTTTGTTCCATCCTCTTTCAGTGTTCGAAAATTTCGAGTTGATCTTCCTTGGTTTCATATAGCCTCGCTGCTGAAAAGGACGCTAATCTCAAAATCAAAATCAAATCAGAGCCAGTTTCATTTTAATAAGTGGCGTAGTTGTGTTCCAGGATAAATTTTTGAGGTTTATTAAAAAATAGTTTTTCTAGAATTTCTCAAAACTTACACATGAGGATTTACACACACCATATAATTTTGTTTAGCTCAGCGATATCTATCGATTAGTATGCCTCATTATTAGGCATTTTTTCTTTTTAAAAGGTAATAATATTTTTAGAATTTTATTTTCTAAATCTCTTATTTACGCGGGATTCTCCTAATACTTAATATTTCACACCCTGTTCGGTATTTTCACTTTCTTATCTCACTTTTTTGTTGTTGTTATATATACTCTAACTCTGAAGAAGAGTGCATAAAGGATAAAATAAAAAAAAGTGAAAAAATATAGAATGAAAACAGGACTTATGGACAGCCACGCCCAAAAGATCTGTATAGCCCCGTGACACAATTCGTGATGCTCAACTCACTTGGCGTAACAAAACGTCATACCAGCTGAGCATACACTCATATTCAGAAGACAACTTTCCACTGTAACAAGCGTCGTGAAATGCTGGCGACTTATGTAAGAGAGATAGAGAGAGACACAGTTGGGGAAGGAGGAGGTGGCGGGGAAAAGAAGCAGAAAGAAGCTCAACTAATTCCCTGTGTACATTTAAAAAAAAAAATGACAGAGAAGTGACAGACGGGAACGTAGCTTTCGGCGCATGGATGAAAGAAGGATTTTAAGTGGAGGGGAAGAAATATGACTTTTAAAAAGTGAAATGTAATAATTTCAATTATGTTATTCTGTTGTTGTATAATTGTCCGTAGTTTGCAATAATAGAATCTGTAAAAGAAAAAGTGTTTTGAATGCCTTTACTTATATAGGCTACACTGAGAATAAAATGTAGACCTGTGGCGTACGTAAAAACGTAGGTTACATGTGTAAATCCTGTAGTTTTCGGACTTAACATACAACTAACGTATAACTGAAAAAGTATATTTTATACGTATAAGTTTTCTGAATCAACATACTTTCCGTACGAACGAAACAATTGTATATGGGTGGTCAGGATCACACAAACAGACGGAGGTGTGTAGCATATAGCTGACGTATGAAAAGTATGTATATGTATGTAATATACGGAAGACTCTTAGATGTGATACATCCTGCAATGGCATGATGTAATATTTAGCATATGGATAAGATGCTCCGTACTGACTAACGTAGTAAACATAAGGATTTCGTATATTTGTACAATATACTGCTGTCCGGATAACGGATTTTTCTCAGTGTACATTTTTATATACTAATCTGTAGATGAAATATTTTTAATTTGTACATTAGGTACTAGCATAAATGCTAGTTCTTCACATGGAAAGTTTTACGGAAAATATTTGAATGGAATATTAGAAATCTTACTCTCCATAGGATACGAATTTCGATCAAAAGTAACTATAAAAACCCCAAATCATCCCAAGTGTAATGTTCAAAATTTCATTTTAAAAGGTACAGTCGTTTCATCACTTTTGCTATTTTATAAACACAAAGTTGAAAATTAAAATATTATAGAAGTTCCCAAAGTTCCCCTTCCTTGAAAGCAAATTTTTCAAAACCACTGTAACGCTGTCCGCCGCAGTAATGAGAGAGTTTTATTCTGATTTTATATAATCTTTCTAATATGAGGAATTCCTGAGATACTCTATTTTTAGCAAATATTTTGAATCTTTCTAGCCCCCATAAAATACGCCACTTAATCAAAGTAACATGATAACGATCAAACGATCTTAGGAAATTCCGTAATAACGATATTAGGAAATTCATTTCAAACGGTTCGGCCGTTTTCCTGTCATACGATCACACACACACAAAAAAAAATTACTTTCATTTTCACTTATAGATGCTTACATGTAAAGTTCAGGCTTTTTTTATATTTACATAAGGAAATACTGTTGCTATTAAATTTAATTTCCAAATATATGTATAAATGATGTTGTTCTGTCTATCATTTGACTTACTAGTATATCAAAGAACGTGTGTGTGTGTTCATCTGGCATCAGATTTTTCACATAGAGAGGAGTCGTCTGGTGCCATCAAATTGTGTAACTAGAAAAAAGCTGTCCCATAACAAGCACGACTTTTAAAACGCCCGCCAATTTTTGTTCTAGTAAGTTGGCAGCACTGAACGTTGCACGATTTTCATCTGTTGTCTTTGTGGTTAGTAGTCACGGAGCGCCGAATAGCGTGTGAACATCTGTTTTCTGTACGGGTAGGAATGGAGCGCTTCAAGAGAGAACAGTGAAAACTTTTTAGAAAAGTGGTGAATGCGTTGTGAACAGATGACGGCGTTCTGTGACTACTAACCACAAAGACAGCAAATGAAAATAGTGTAACGTGCTTCCAAGTTACTAGAACAGAAATGGCGGGCATTTCTAAAGTTGTGTTGAGATAACCTTTATATCTTCTCCAGATCTAATCGCGTACGAAGCTCTTTTTTTTTAATTTCCAACTAGAACGGGTATTGGGGGGGACACATTTTATGGAAGCCCAAAAAATATTGAGTATATCAAAAGCCCTTCGAAGTTGGACAGCCCAAACTACTCAACTGTATTGCTGGTTGTATATTGTTCAATCAATGCTAAGGACGGGCATTTCTTATAGTTTATATATACATTTCTCCTGAAATAGACTTCCTTCAAATACAGATGAACCCAAACAACAGCTATATCCAATTCCGCTCCATAGAATCATAACATTTTACTTCCATATCTCACCACAAGAAATATGATTCTTCACTGTATCTGTGACTAAAGACCAGACTTCCAAAAGAAATATGTTAATAACTCTCCCTTTCTCTGATTCTCATGATAAATAACTTGGGCATACATGAAAGAAAATATCTTCTATCACAAATAATCTAAAGAGTGCTCTTCAACAATAGCCCTAACTATCAACAAATCTACAGACATTACACAAAAGTGACTACTCACAATACGCAACCAATTTTTCACCCAATCACACTTTTAACGCCCAACACAGTAAATAGACATTAAATAAAACAAATAATAAAAAATAGAAATAATTTCGTTTTGGAGCTACTAAATATAGTACCGTATATATGAAAAGTTTAATCTGTTTCGCCCAGTGAATTTTGGTCTCGTGTTTGAACTTATATTTTGCTACAACTGATTTTATCTGCGAGTGTGAAAGCTGTCTTAATAAAACTAATTGAATTCTTAAACTTTTCAATTCTGTGCCCATAATATACTACCCGTCAGAGAGCTTATAGAGTGATTTACAGGTTGATCAATCAAATTTCGTGGACTGGGGTGAAACTAAGTTGCAGGACCAATGATGTAGTTGAAAATTCTCATTTAATATAGATATATAAATTCTTTTGCGCCAATTTTGACTTTTTCCTATTTACGATGATAATATTCCACTAAATATTTAAAACAAGGGAAAAGTAATAATAATAATAATAATACCCTATTATTATCATACAGAGTACATAATAAATTTATCACTTGTAAGAACCCTTTGATGCCCAGTGCTGTATTTTGTTTAAAACAGCACACTCAGATTTAGATCTACAAATTTATATCTGCTCTACGTCAATTTTACAACAGAATTCTGTGGTGTTAAACATTAAGTTGGATATCCATAGTAGAACTATCCCTGTTGACGTTATACCGGTAAGTGTACTTTGGGACATCCTAACTATATGTAAAACTTATATAAACTGACTGACATAAAATAAAACGGCAATTTCGGTTGATGTGGAAAGTTGAAATTTGGCATGATTGTAGCTTTTCGGGAATAACCCATAGAAAAATTGCCAAAAATGAATACTTTTAAGTTTTAGGGGACTACAAGGGAAATGAAGAAATTCCTCGTGCTATTTAAATGGAAGTTTTTTTTTTTTTTTTTAACTATAATCTCATATTTTAGGTACTTGGAATTTGAGTAACAGCTTGAAATTCGGTATGCTCGTACGTTTTCATTAGCGTTACCCAAGTAAATCACCAAAAATAAAAACTTCCAAGTTAGAGCCGTCTTACGGCGAACTGAAAAATTTTTCCCATGTTATTTACATGGGACACCTTCTTCACCCCAAAATATTTAGGCACTTCCGACAGGATTAGAATGACGAAATTTGGCATGATTGCAGCTTTCCGGAACTAACTCAAGAAGAATTTCCAAAAGTGAATATTTTAAGTTCTTAAGGGGTCAAAAGAAGGATGAAATTCACGGGTATTTTCTTGGGATACAAAATCTTATCTTTTAGATAGCTGAAATAGGAAAAGAGACTTGAAATTCCGTAGAGGTAAGAGATCGTAGGCCGAGCACACGCGGAACTCTTATTGGCTGTCGAGGGATTTAATAATATAAAGTTGTAAAAACGTATTGCAAACTGAGTTTTCATCATCTTTAAAAATTTCGGATTTCAATAATGAATATGAAATATTAAATTCCTCTATTGAGGCCTAGGACAAACGCTTTACTAGCCCCATTCACGGAAGGCTCTGGTATTCTAGTATCATTTGGCCCTACAAGTAAAGTAGCTCAGTAGTAGCAGGCTCTGATGCAAGGGGTTCTTGGTTCGACCCTAAGTATGTGAGTTTGTGTTCGACAATATTATGTCTGTGGGTTTTTTGAGGTTCTCCCGCTTCCTCCCACATTATTTTCTGATTAATTAGTATTTATCAATCACTCATTTCCCTTCATCATCACTCTTCTTTAACCTATAGGGCATAACATTGCAGATAACATTAGAAATTTATATCGTTCATCCTTTAATCCGAATGGAATTCCATTATTTCCATATCTCTTTCACTTGAACTTATTAGCAAAAACCGTAACCGGCAAAAAAAAGGAAGATATAAGAAAAGAACTTAAGACTTCATTACGTTTCGTGTAAACACAAGAATTTCGAAGAGATTACTCTCAATGTCTCCTCTCAGAGAAGGCGGTGCTTGCTAGCTATCGCTTACAGATGTTATTCCAAATAAACTGATGAGGAAACAAGTAAACGTTTTCATTATCGTTAAATAAACAGAAGAAACACTAACGATGCAAATCGTGCAATTTGACTTTATCCTACATGTGCGTACAATTACCGCACAAAGTCCATCCGGTAATACTGGTTTTGTTATATAAGGTGACAGTTTATCTTCAGTTTGAAGAGTGGAACTACTATATTAATTGTGGGTTACATTTTCCAAGTTGTTTTAAAGGTAAAAGCGTTCAATGAAACGTTATACGAGGAAAATTGTAAGTTAAGTAATTGTGATAGGTTAAAAGGTTATGCAAATTTGTCGTGGGCGTTGCCAGAAAAATTTCGCAATAGGGTGAGTCCCAACATACCTCCTGATTGTATATTCTCTTGCATATTAACGTTTTAGTTTTTTAAAAAACGTTTTTTGTCGTATCACGCGGAAGAAAATAGAGAAATGTTCGTTCAATAGCTATTTATAGTATAGGTTACGTCATTTTTCCAAAAAAATCTATATTTCCTTTTTTTTTCTTACGTCTATTTAAAAGAAATAGATACAACTCTGAAAACATAATTAAAATAAAAGTTTAAGAGTAGGTTATTATGTATCTCCTTAATCATAGTGTTGTCTTGTTTGCTTCATTAAAAAAATACATAATGGGGGATAATTTAGTATTGTTGCCGACAAGTATCGTCTCGTCCTGAAAACGAGACCGTGAGTTATATGACGATTCTTTTCTCGTTGTCGAAACTAGAATTGAGACAAGATGAGAAATTTCACGAGCCTTTTGAGCAAAACTAGTTCATCCAAGTCTTAAATCTCAAGCATGATCTTAGTGTTATATATATATATATATATATATATATATATATATATATATATATATATATATATATATATAAACGAAACTGAATATGGTTGTAGCTTAATAACTCAAACTCAATCAGACCGATCTCAATCAAATTTTCAACATAGATGAAGTTCGAGCCTAAATGGCCATAGATGCCAAAAGCCCAGAAATCTAAATCCTAAATCTTTATGGCTACCCAGAGACTAACTCTAACCATATATTTCAGAAGTGAAACACATAACTCTAATGTGTTAAGTGTTGACGCATATAAGCTACCAGAAGCGGTACATTACAAGGAACAGGAAAAACAAAATGTTAAAAAAAACGTAGCGTCTGTGAAATTTACCTAAATCACAGTTGATCATTACAAAGGGTGCTCAATTCATAATTTCTTAGTTTATTTCTGTCAATGGTTTGCGTCCCACTTGCTCGCGCTTCTTGCCCGAATATTCGTCTCAGGATCTTGTTCTCAAATACAATTCCTTATCTTTAACATGCAAAGCAATCAAAATTCGACCCTCCTGCTGTATTCCCGTTGTTAAAATTTGTAGATACATGAGTAAAAGTGTGGGGGAACGCGAATAGAAGTCGTTCTCCCACTTCCAAAAATATCTATGGCGTCCCACCACTTCCTAAAAATACAATGGGCAAAGATGGGCAAGGGGATGGCGTGACGTCATGCGTTCCCCTAACTTTTCAGATCTACTTTTATCTCTGAAAAAGAAAAACGTAATTAGACACTAAATTTCATACGAGGGATAGAAGTAAAAGTTATCACAGGTCATAGTGCATGACATTAACAACAAAAACAAATGAATATCTTTTTTTAAAAAATGACGTGAAAGAGAATATTTTCTCTTCACAAAATATAGATCAAGAAGGTGAGAGTGGATGAATTTGTCAGTCATGAAAGGTCTGATGTTTTTATTTGTCGACAAAGTTCTTCTTCTTCTTCTTCTTCTTCTTTTCATGTACAGACAACCACAAACGCAGAGCTAATGTTGAGGGTTTGTAAGTAAGTAAAGCAAACGCCACAAGAGACAAAAGCATTGGCGGCTTTTGTTCCGCTCGCTGGGCCGTGTAATGCTGAGGTTTGCCACGAAGAACTCCAAAGCAATTGTTTGACAACGTGAAAGGCAGTTGTCATCATTTGCGGTTTTGCCTTGTTCTCTCTTAACTTAATGATGGTGGTTTACCAAAACATTTTAATACGCGCAGTGGCTGCTGCTACTACAATGGAACACGTGGAGGGAATTTCGTGAATAAAGAGCATAGTATGTGTTAATTCTTGTTTAAAGAAACTCCGGAAGAAGTTTCTAAAGAATCATTTTTTTTTCCTTCTCAATAATAAAATTTCCGGTTCATAGAGAACTATTTCTTCGAAAGAACTGAATAAAGCAAAATGAAACCTTTTAAGATATTGCTTACTAGTAATTTCGCAAATACAAAATAAAATTAAATCGTTAAGTGACTTCTCCCCATCGTGGAGTTCCCTTTCTAGGCTTCCGCCCTTAAGAAGCCTAATCACTGCGAAATTAAAATACCGATTATTTTACAGTAATTATGTAATATCTTCAAATAGACAAAAGATAATCGAAATGTGGAACAAGAGCTCGATAGATAATGTATTATTTTGCATGAGGTATCGTTATCAAGAGTCACCTAGTAGCTTTCTGTTTGCAACCATTTAGAAACGCGAAAATAAATGCCGATTTTCTAAATGGCTGGAAATCGAAAGTAGATAAGTGAGTCGTGATAATGGTAGTTCATGTAAAATAATATTGTCAAGCTAGCTCTTGTTCCACTTTTCGATTATCTTTTATCTATTTGAAGATATCACATAATTACTGTAAAGATAGCGGTATTTTAATTTCGCCGTGATGGGGCCTTTTAATGATTTCTACTAGTGGCTATTCCCATAAAGTCATGAGTCAGAGTTTAAGTATGATGAAGTAGGTTTACTTACTTCTGTCTGAATCGGGAACAAAAACAGTAAGACCAAACAAGGTAGCTTGCGCTTCTATAATATTTTGGATAAAGAGACATTTAAGATATATTTGAGATTAGAGAAAAATAATTTTTATAATTTCCCTTGATAATATACAGTTTATTCATTGTTGGTTGTATTACTTAAAATTGAAGATAAACTTAATTTGCGACCCCCCCCCCCAATATCTGAATATAACCAAATGATACTCCAGACCAGTATGTTAAAGGAAATATAGTCATGGTTTGTTTAGAAATGAAATGAAATCTTTGAGTTCTACGTCCCACGGTTATGCCGGTTGGGCTAAAGGAGACGGTGATGATGAGAAATGAATGAAGTGGTGGAATGAAGAAAGTAGGAGGAAGCGGGAGAACCCCGAGGATGTAGTTTTCAAAAGATACTATTAAACAGTAAAGTAAATAAATAAATGTGATGTGTATAGAAATTTGATTTATTCTAGGTCGCCACTTCCTCTAGTAGCTGTAAAATTTAAAACTACCTAACTACTTTGAAGATATATTTGAAAATAAAATTCCTTGTATTTAATTTTATTAACCTAATAAAAACAAAATAATACCATATTCTCCCAAATCCCTACTGATCAATCATATGGCCATTAAATACTAACTATTTCTTATATACAAACTATAGAATTAATTTTGACTTCTAATGAATTTGCTTTCCAACTTTTATTTCATAATTTACATATGAGTAAAAACAGTGATTATGTTTGATAAAAGTTCTACATCTGCCTTTTGATCAACATAATAGAGTGTTTAATACATTTAGTTTCCCGTAATTAATATTAAACAATCAGCATGCATTTGTCCACAAATACAAATTTACAGATCTCAATTTCCAAATAAGAGAAAAAAGCATGCTGTGAGTATTCTATCAATTCATGCATTACACAAATGCGTTACTAATTGTATTACCGGTATTCTAGTAGGTATTTTCTACACATTCATTATTAGTACACATTTATTTTAACCAATTCACATTATATAGGCACTTGTACATGCATTGTCTAAGAAATGCTACACAAATCTTCAGATCCTTGTACATGCATTTACTGAAGAAATATTACTAAGACAAGATCTGGAAGATAATCTAATCTAACCTGTGATTGGAATTTCTATATCTTACTGTACTATATTGAACAAACATGAACGATCACACTGTAATTTCAAAGTATTATGTGATCAAATATGCAATCCATTTACAAGACTTAATTAAAGAACAATTAGAATAGATTTAGTATAGAGCAGCTTCAGATTTACTATATTGCAACCCAGAAAATAATTTTGATTATACATGATATTGTACGATGGCCAAGACGTATTTATTTACGTAAATTAATTTTTATACTTTAGTCAACATTTCTGAACTTTTAAATTTTGTTGTAGCTAAGACATGTGTGTAGTGAATCTAGGTATCAGCCATCCTCTATCGAGGGAGACGAGCTGAAGTTTCTTAAGCCCTGATCATATTGAAGGCCATGCCACTTGTAAAATACGCTATTCCACTGAAGACAAATTAAAATTTCACTTGAATGGTTAAATGTAGTTTACCTTATTCACAGCAACTACAGGGAAAATACACATCAGCTTAAATCCTGATCCAATATTCTTTTAATCAGACCGCAGCCAATATACTTATGTTTAACTTACTATTTCCAGACGAATTTCCCTTGAATACCATTTTGTTTAAACTAAAACAACTTTGTTTAATCTTTCAAGTAATTATTGATTTCGAAGATAGCTTAAAACTTCAAAAATTACATAATTTGGTGCTGAGTAAATCATATTGATCCTACCTTTATAAAATTTCCATTTTGTACGAACTCTCGAACCCAACTAACCTCACTTTTGCTTTACTATATATCGGAGTTTGGGGTTTACACACCGGTATCCATGGAAACGTGTATATTAAAAATGATTTTTGTAATCATGGTCGAGTCTAGTTAATTTGTTTAAATAATCATAGGCTTCTGCTGATTGAAATATGTTAGAACTTTAGAAATATTTCTATAAATATTAAAATTTACAAGGACAACTAACTTGGCCTGCATAATTCATACGCTCAGACATGCACTACTTAATGACGTATGACGCAACTAGTCAACTAGCATCATTGCGAAATATTTTACATTAGTAACATATAACAAGATAATAAATAACAATATATAACAAAACAAGAAATAAACCACAAAATAACAAAAAAATATTGTGGTGAATAAATTCAAACTTTGGTTCGCCACAAGGAAACCCACGCACACGGTGTTTGTCCACCACAAAGTTCACTTGGCGGGGGCTGGGATCGAACCCGGGATCCCAATAGTTTGTTTAGAGTATAGACGGAAATGCCACTCTTGCTTCCACGGTTGTAAATTCAAGTTCTGTTCAAGTTATTTTATAGATTTTTTAAAAGTAATCTTTCAGAATGTTTCATTTCAGTTTTAATGATCTTCTTTGTACAGTTTTATGCATCATAAATACTTTTATTAGTATTATATAAACTTTTAATTCATATGGATTTTGTGTACACTCCCATCCAGACTGACTAAAAAGTCCCTAAATGGGTAACAGTCATGCACATTTGTGACCGAAATTAATGATTTTGCTCTATTTGGTTAATTGCAATCAATATGTTACTAGCAAAAAAAAAAAAAAAAAAAGAAAAGAGTATTAATATTTCAACTTTGAAAAATGAAATGAAATCTTAAATTTTACATCCCATGCTTATGCCTGGTAGGCTAAAGATGATCATGATGATGAGAAATGAATGAAATGGTGGAATGGACGGAGTGGGAGGAAACGGGAGAACCCCGAGAAAACTCACACACACGGTGTTTGTCAAACAGAAAGCTCACTTAGTGCGAGCTAGGATTGAACTAAGGGCCTCATGCACCAGAGATGAACGCTTTACCACTCAGCCACTGTGACCCTATTAGTAATCATTGGAAACTAATTGTTGGAAAACTGTTAAAAAAAATAACCAATAACATTCGTTCTTGAAAGTGTCCTTTATCCTGGATAGTCATCCGATCAATTACAGATCAGCATTTGTTGACATTTTCCGGTTTTGACCAATCGAAAACAAACATTTGATGACAATTTTCAGCTGTGTCGTCTACCATGTATTCTAGTAATGTGATGTTAATACTCAAAGAGAAAGTTATACATATTTCTACCACGATCTATACTATCTTCTCCTGTAGGAGAATACGATGCAACGTATTCACTAATTATTTTTACTTATATATAACTTATATACTTATAAATAACTTTACTTCAAACTATACATTTTTGGTTGTATAACTCTGAGTTCCTATTAATAATAAAAATTGTAAACGTAATAACGATTACTATTTTGTATTGAACAGTTTATATATTTAATTTACTTGTGGTTAATTTTCTGCTCGTGAACAAGACCAACTTTGACCGGAAAAGTCATGTAAATATTCTTCTTGTAGAGAAAAGCCACAAAATTCACTAATAGAGAATCGTCATGACGGCGAATAGCCACAGAGTACATTAAATACTATGTTTGACAAGCAAGTTCTGAGAAAAGGTTTTTTCATTTCATCATGCAGCTGTGTAATTAGTCGTCAATCATGACATTGCACAAACGGAGTCTATCGTCTATCGTAGTTTTATTATGCGAATCAGATCAATATCACGTAAATCTCCTGGATGTTATATTGTACATGCCAACTTCAGAGCGTTTTTGGTTGCATGATGAAATAGGATACATAGTACAGAACAATTTTCTTATACCTAGGTAATAGCAATTTTATGACTGTGAGTAACGCTAATTTCTAATAGTTAATAATAGCCACCAGGGGACTCTCGATTCAGCCTTTCTGCTTGCGTTTCTCCCAGAATACTTTGCAATCGATGACGTCACGTGGAGGTATCGCCAAGGATGTTATAAAATAGAGTATCTGTCCATACTACAAAATCGTGAAGCCATACGTCACAGCCATACGTAACCTATGGTTGGTGATTTTCTTACCTGTGAAAGGTTATTTCGGGTAATTTCTTCTCACTCCTATTTGAACACTCATACGTGCAGCATGTAACCATTGTATATAAATCTGAGCAACGACTTAAATAAAAATAAGAGACAAACACACTACAGGTCTACATATGAAGATCGTAATGTTTCGAGCCAACATATATGACAATCATTCAGTTATTTAATAGGATGACGATACATGGGCGGATAGATCCTCTATTTTATAACATCCTTGGGTATCGCGAAGTATCGTTCAAGAGAATAAGTCAAATACTGCATACACAATTACACTAGTTGGTATACTGTTTCAAGATGGGCAAAAGTTCCCCCGTAAGACATCACAGACAGGGAGCCAATCAGAACGCTAAACGCAAACTGGGGCTACCTGTTATTTTATATACCTTGAATAGCCGCTTCACTACGTTCTTTACGACAGTGTGATATTTTGCAAACTTTACCACTAACCCATATGAAGCGTACTACCATTAACACTCACTATCAAATAGAAATAAGGTTGTAGTTACATTCATTAAAACCACGATGTCAAGCAGAGTATAATTTTGTTACTAAGCAACATGAACACATTGTAAACATTTGTTTAATCAACATAGCACGCTTTTAAGCTATTTATTAATTAGTTATATTTCTAGAATCAAAACACATGTACCGGAGAAGTATCTAGTTATTATTTCAATTCTCGAAACGTTATTTATTGCATTTATCTACAATAAATACAATACACCAAATACACACTAGATACCTCTACGGTACAGATCAAAAATAGATGTACCGATACAAAATAATTACATATATCAAACGAATTGCACAAAATATATCCTTAATAACTTTAAAAAATCTTATAAAACTAGATACCTCTATCGTTAGATTTAGAATAGATGTGCACACCTGTTTACAAAAAGCTGCAAAATCCTCCAGAAACTAAGTCCGAAAAAGTGAGCCTAGATCCGTCACAAGTCCCGCAGATCTATACACAGGGAATTGCATGTTCCCGCCGTTCTTTATATAAACACTAGCTGCAAACCGTACTGTCATCCGAGCGATGTGAAAAATGTAAAAACAAAATCAAACTACTTATTTCTGAGATTAATATTGATTGCACACCTCATGCACAGTTCCAATATGCAAAATCAACCATTATCTTAAGTAGAAATTGCTGAGAACGACAGAAAATGGATATTTAAATCTGTGCTTGGTTTAAACTTGGAGTAGGAACCTGTGCTTGGAGCGATTCTATTATCAATATTATAACACAACCTCTTATAAGTAGCGTCTGTGGTTAAGCGGGTTTAGTACTGCTACTGACATTTCTGAAATGAAGGGCGACGGTTCGAGCCTCCGTGCGGAAAGTTAAATTTTTCCTTTCTTTTTTTTTAATACATGAGAACTTTTTATAAATATAAATTTCTACTGTGAAATGTTTGTAAACATATTATCCAACGAACTGGCACTTTTCAAATCCCTGTCACATTTACTAGCCCGCCATGTCCATAATTCATATACGAAAATGCTAAAATGAGAAATGTGAACACAGTTGAATACCTAAAACCACACGTCCAACATGAAAATTATTCATAGGGTCTATATATATTTCGGGGGGCTTTGATAACTTCATTCTTGGAAATGTGTACATTCTACAAGATATTTTATTCACTTTACAATATTTTATTTGAATAAACATAAAATTTCGGGGGTGGGATCAAGCCCGGAAGTCCCCTAAAATACACCTATATATATGCTTTTTTTTTTTTTTTTTTTTGCATTACAAAAACTTAGGGTACCTCATAATCTTGATTCTTATAAAGCAATTTGAACAATTATTTAGACAATATGTACTGCTTAAAATCGGATTAAATCGCAATGCCAGTAATCTGTAATATCTTACATTTGTATTTATTTACATTGAATGTGTACTTGTCTTATACTGTATATCATGAATATTAGCTGCTACATAAGAAACAATTATCTTTAATTGAGTTTAAGTAGGAAATCGATATAGTTATTATAAGAAGAAGCTTGTGAAAATGAAGTGTATAATAATGGTTGTATCTGAAATAGATGTTGCGTAATGGTGTAATTGTTTACCCCGCCAGCTTTTGAATACTTGGCTCTTCAAACTGTCCATCCTTAGGGTTGCGCAGAGTCGAGTCGAGACAGAATTATCCTGACAAAATTTGAGTCGAGACATAGCTCTTCCAATAGAAAAATATACATTTGTCCAGTCAAAACATCACTTTTACAGCATATTGTTGAAACGAGACGGCCTCAAATCTTGTCTCGTGCGCATCCCTATCCATCCTACCTAGATAAAATCAATTTTGGATGCGAATATTCAATTTCTTTTAACGATAATTGTAATCTACGATACAGGTTGAAATAAGATATTGGCTTGAACTGCTTTATTACCCACTTAACCTTCGTATACTGCAATTATATCTAATTGTGGCATAAATATTTATTATTATTATTAAAATGTAAACACTGAACAATATTATTAACACACAATGAGGAAGAACTCAATGCTCGTAGTAATTAACAAATTGGTTGCAACTCTATTTAAAATTAATTCTCTTGAAATCTAAATAATCATTATTAGAAAGAAAGCAAGAGAACAGTTTTGTTAATTTGGACATATAAGAAATTGAGGAATGTGTATTTAATTGAAACAAAATATATGAAACTAAATGGAATGGCATGTGGAACCAAACTTGAAAGAGGATAGGATGTGTAAATGAAAAATGAAAGAAAGCAATGGTTAACAGCAGTAGTCACTACTTACAGCAGATGAGTGAAATCTACCCCCCTCCCAAAAAAAAAAAGTTCAACAATTCTGAAACATAAGGGTGTCACATTTTCTTCGTTTCCTGACAAAATTGAAAAATGGATTTTGCATATTGTTCGTCTATACCCCTTCAATATAGTAGCTAACAAACCAAGTACGGTCGACTGACTAGACGTCAAGTGAGTGAAATTTATATAGGAAGTTTCGATACAGCGTTCACCGAAGTGACGTGGTGTTGAAGCTTCTGGTAGATCCTATTTCGTAATGGATTTTAGGTCAGTGAGATTTCTTTATACATATCACAAAGCTCTTTAACCCTGTACTAAAGGCGTGTCGTATGATTTATTCAAATCATCAGGTTTTCGGACAACCATGAGCCCAATTCGTTTTGCTTCAGTGCTCACAAGTTTAACTTCAAATAAATTCTTACTTTTCCACAGAAACACAAACTGTTTTAATGTTCATTTTATTATGGGTGAAATGTATAATTCTGCAAGTAATAAAAATTTATATGTCCATCTCCAAGATTCGATCCCTCGTTTTTTGGCTCAGCAGTTCGACACGTAGACAACTAGACTAATTGTCGTTGTGTAACAGCTTGCAGGAAAATCGGTTTGAACTGCACAAAGGAAATTGAGGGCATTGATTATAGCTGGATTGAGGCAACTACCATGTGCTCCCATGTATACATAATTTCGAAATACTTTATATTTAAGTATTACAATGATGAATTGTTTCTACAGTACAGTTAATAACGGATCAACATATCTTATTACACTTAAAAGAGGAAAATAGAGATTTACAGAATGTTTTCGATTGTGAACGTTGGATTGTGGGTTTGAACCTATCATCTTTGGATCTTTGGTTTACTGTTTCCCGAAGATACTCGAAGTTGACTTAGTTCGAACTTAGGAAATGTTTGCCTCAAAATACCAATATTACAGTCCAAGTTCAAAAACTAGTTCTTATAGCAACTATAGTGATTTCCTAATTAAATTTGCTTAAAAGTTACCCCGGGTCGTAAGCGTCGGTGGACCATCGATGGGTAACTGGCGACCTCTCGCCAAAAATTGATGGCCCCCCTGCAACGATCCGCAGTGGCCCCACTTCCGTTTTGAAAATTATACCACCAGTGGGCCACTGATGGCAGAGACGCGACGAAATGCCAATGAATTACAAAATTACCCTAACAAAATATGTTAAATAGCCTATATGCATGATTCATTTACATTAAGATGAGTCTAAAAAGCACTTACAAAATATACATAAAGTTCTTCCGGAATGGCGCGAAACTGCAACCTTGTGATGTAGAAGCATGGGTTGCTCTTGACCCCGGAGCTCACTTTAGGAACATTCGTCAGAAAAAGCAAATATATAATCACAAACGCATACACATGACTGGCGATAAGTCGTTTCGGTCCCTTCGCCGATTCTCCGCGACGAATAGAAAGACGGACCGAAAAGAAGTCATCGCTGCTACGTGGTGGTAACTGCAACACCCTTACTCTAGATGTATGTTTCGACTCGACGAAAGCCTATCGCCAGGGACACACTAGCGGCAATCTTTCGATGCGTCGCTATATCGACGATCAACATTTACCGGCAAGTGGGCCACTATATATTGGCGACGCTAATGGCATGGGGTCAAGTTTCATCTCACAAATGTGAGATATTCTATTTTTGGCATAAATTTGAACTCTTCTCCTCTGTTAGGATATGCATCTTAATAAAAATGGCGTGACAACAGCCAGTCCGCGCATGGCACTCTAAAATGTTCTAGGAGAGGCTATCTTCATGGTTGCTATATATTATTTTTGGTATTTCTGTTTGTATACATTTCGTGAGTTAGAGGGTGGCCCACCCTGCCCCCTTCGGGTGCCCATGAGTCAGAGGTAGGTGAAAGTGTTAACTAATAAAAATCATTTCAAACGGTTAAGCCATTTTTGTTCTGATAGACGACGTCTTTTTCATTTATATCCTATATAGATAGATACAGATTAATAGCATTATTATTACTGTCTTATTATTTATTTAATTTTTACCAACTTTTAAGTTCTTTAGGCTAAAGAAGACGGGTGATTCATGCAAATAAATTCTAGTTCAAGTAAACTTTTAAGAGACCCTTAACGGGAATTGAGCCCACGACTATAAGACCCAACAACGAACCCGCTAGTCATTAAATATTTAAAAAAAAAACTGATTTACCGAATGTTCCTCAGTAACTGATTTTTTTGTTATTTTACATTGTTTTACTCGGTTTTATAGTTTTAGCAGTACCTCTTTAACAACAGGAGCACGAAGACAGAATTATCATAGATAGGTAAAAACACAAGCCTCTCCCAGCGGGAATAAAACCCGGTACCCCGTACACCAAAGACACATATGCTAACCACTGGACTATCAGTGTAGGGAAACAAAGGAGCAGAAATAAATATATATTGCACATTCCGACGAAACGTCGCAATGAAAGGAATATTAAAGAAAAATGGAAAAACTTAGTGAGCTCTTGAAAGAGCTCGAAGGTCACCTGGGTATGAAGACGAATCTTTATTCAGGTATTAATATCTCATATAATCGCCGTTAGCTTCGATGACGCATCTTAATCTTCTTGGTAATGAGTTAACCAAGCTAGCTACATATTGATGTCCTTGTGTTATTTCTTCCCACTCGTCAGAAACTAGCTCCCAAAGTGTTTCAGTTGTCCTTGGTGGGGGATCAGACCAATTTTCGTCTAGAGTTCTTATAACTTCCGCCCATAGATTTTCCATTGGGTTCAAGTCAGACTCTTGGAACCCAGTCGACTAGCTCAACATTGGGTTCCTCTTGAAACCAGGCTTGAATTAGATGGGAATCATGTATTGAGCTAACTTATGATCTTGTTGAACTTCTACAATGCCGTCAGCAAATAAATTTCTCGCAGCAGGAAGCAAGCCATAATGCACAATATCGAGATACTTCTGGCTGTTCAATCGGCATTCTATGGTGTAATTCATCAACTGTATCCTTACACAGCCATTCCCAGCAGTGAATAGTAACATGTCCCATTCGATGCGTTATGTGCATGTACTGTGGATCGTAACGTTTTCCTGTGGGTCTATATACAAGTCGAGGACCATCATTTGCAGAAGAGAATATCTATTCGTCTGTGAAGATTACATGATTCCAGTTACGACCAATATTTGCCTCAGCAAATGTAGTCGATCAACTTTATGACTATCCTCCTTACACGCGGCTCGATACGCGTGAAGCGCTGCATCTTTAAGACGTCGCCGAGCGGTGAGGAAGGAGCCAGGAAAACGAAACGCTATCACTAACTGCCGGGATGACATGAAAGGAATGCGACGGCTTACATCAACTAGGGCCCGATCTTGTTGTGGGGTTGAAACCCTTTGAAGGCCAGTGCCAGGTTTTCTAAACACGTTACCTGTTTCTGAGTATTTCTTCCACCAAGTATATGCTGTAGAACAGGGAACACCAAGATGTTCGCTAGCTTGTCTCACACTCATACCACCGTATTCAACAAGAACAGTAAGCTGCTCGCGAACATTCTGACTACGATGAGCCATGACTAATGAATGAATTGCAGCTTTTTGGCTGTAGGTGATTTCGTTACTCGTAGGCTTAAGTGGAGAAACTGATATATATATATATATATATATATATATATATATATATATATATATATATATATATATATATATATATATATATATATATATATATATATATATATATATCAGAAACATGAATAATTTAAATTTTTGAAGTCTGTGTTAACGTTTTCATACATAAATTCTGGAAATGGTGGGCTAGTAAATGTAACAGAGATTTGAAAAGTGACAGTTCGTCTGATTGTTTTT
The DNA here is from genome assembly GCF_964235325.1 of Thermobia domestica. Classification (NCBI taxonomy): domain Eukaryota; kingdom Metazoa; phylum Arthropoda; class Insecta; order Zygentoma; family Lepismatidae; genus Thermobia; species Thermobia domestica. Next base: position 96,807,638 of record NC_137455.1, read on the forward strand.
CCAAGCACTTCAAAGTAGAAATTTATAACAATGTTCCCATATATTTTTTTTTAAAAAAAGGAAGAAATAAAAACGTACTCTCCTCACAGAGGCTCGAACTGTCGCCTTTCGCTTCAGAAATTTCAATTAGCATTACTAAACCAGCTTGGCTACGGAAGCACTTAGAAGGAAATTCGTTATAATATTGATCATTGTATCGCTCCAAGCGCAGGTTCACACTTGAAGTTTAAATAGTCATTTTCGATCTTTTTCAGTAATTTCTACTTAAGATATTGATTGTTTTTGCATATTGGAACTGTGCATGAAGTGTGCAATCAATGTTAATCTTAGAAATAAGTAGTTTGATTTTGTTTTTACATTTTCACATCGCTCGGATGACAGTACGGTTTGCAGCTAGTGTCTCTATAAAGAACGGTGGGAAAATGCAATTCCCTGTGTATAGATCTGCGGGGCTTGTGACGGATCTAGGCTCACTTTTTCGGACTTAGTTCCTGAACGAGCTTCCAGCTTTTTGTGAACAGATGTGTACCAATACACAATAATTGCATGTCCTGCCACTTCAAGAAGCTAAATCCTTAATATTTCCAAAAAATAATATACAAGATATCTTCAATAATTAATATATATATATATATATATATATATATATATATATATATATATATATATATATATATATATATATATATATATATATATATATATATATATATCCTCTTGTAAGGATGTGCTTTTAATGTATTCAAAACTGATATTTTATAACCAACATTATCTTTGTCGGTGCAGGTTTACTTTTTGGGGACCTTAATCATTATAGTCTTAAATACTAATCTTTCTGGACTGTCAATGTTCGACTCAAAGTGCCTTACCCATATGTAACTAACGTCCTAAATATAGGACGGTTACTTTCGTTCCCGGCATTTTATTTATTTATTTATTTATTTTAAATTATTTCGAGTTGTCAATATTGCAGCACAACAAATGAATACCTAAAGTGTTCGTAGAGGATTCCGGTGTACTGCTACATATCTTGAGCTCTTGTTTATGCGTCGTTGAAGAAGCACATCTCTGTAATTTCTTTGTTTTGCACAACATGGACTCTGAAAGGTTAGTAACCATATACTTATTTTCATTTTATTTTCGGTATTACTATTTGTTTGTGAAGAAAATAGATTAATTTTTGCCTCGATGCCGCAAAATCAGGAAGAGATTGTAATTTGTAAATACAGAGAATGAGTTGCCACATAGTCAAATTTTGATTCCCCATAGCGGCTGAGGCAGGCTCCGGAGGACATATAGGTTGGCCCAAAAGTAGATATACAGTCCCATAAAGATAAGCTTATTGTGTTTTATATCATTTCTTATTGTTATCAAATAAGTAGATCTAGTGTCTTTATTATTTGTTCTTAACGTTTATTTACTTATAACTTAAGCCCGGAATAGTGGAAGCAAATAAATCCATAAACTAGAATGTTATGCTTGATCTCAATGCAAGGATGTATACCTACTTTTGGGTCACCCTGTATATAGCATTTTCGCTTTATGTTTATCTGAAGAATGGCCGTGGGCGCCATTTTTAGAACACCCAATGGTTAGATCTATGCCAGCTATCTATTTCTTTTAAGCCTACACATTTCCTTGCTTTGACCAATTACTTTTGGCCTTATAATAGGGCAGTTGAAAATTTGTCTATGCCTTTTTTGAATCTCTCTTTTAGTTTTATTCCATTTTCTGTCTCTTTTTTATTTGGCTGTCCATTCCTCAAATGGTTGAGGTGAGGCAACTTTTGTAGCTTGGTATCTTAACACCTTAAACTATACCCTTTTATATATATTTTATATATTTATTTATTTATTTATTTTATTACAAAAGAAGAAATCTTGTTAAAAAAGCAGACAGTTAATTTATGAGATAAATTGTCCGTCTTTTTCATTAGTTATATATTAAATTTTTACACTGGTTGTATTCTTCAAAGCCGTTTCCACTATCACCACCTGAAAAAACTAAAAAGAAAAATTAATAGTAAAAAATATTAAATATGAAAAATATTAAAAAATAAATATGAACGAAAAACGTAGTGCAAACAAATTTTATTTATGTTTTTAGTTCTTTCTTTTTTAATCCTTAATCTTTTAGATTGATTGTCTATTGCCTGTAATTGCAGTAAATGACCACAATTAACATACATAGTAATTTTGATCTGATTTTATTTTGAATTTAGCGTTTCTTTCAGTAACGAGATTATGTGAGACATGAACCTACAGCTTAACATGAAATCCGAACCATGTGAGCTCCCGCCCAGTGTTCGAAATGGAAAAAAAGCAGAGATGGTATGTGCTGTTGCGATGTTGACTCGGCATACCGTCTATCTAAATGTTGAAATACAATGAGGGTATGTTGCCTAAAAGATTTCATTTCTATGTACATAATGACTGAAAACCACTGGAGAGCTTCTCTTTAGTTACGGGGAGGGGGCACAGGCCCCTCGCCAACAACTTTCTGAAAAAAATTAAAATATCTTCTTATTTTGTATTATAGAGAATGCTCTAAAACCAAGTTTTTATATTAATTTCTGCGGGCGAAGTTCCCGGATCCTCACTCGACTGAGGAGTATTCCAAACTCCCGGAAGAATCGCTCCCACCGCAGACAATCTCAAAATCCGCTCATGCTAAAAACACGACATTTATATGAATTAAGACAATAAGACCACACACATACATACGAAAGAAACAGTTCAATATGGCACATCAAAATATAAACTAGATGAACTTCTTTGAAGACACCTCATTTTAAAAACAAAAGGTAGGAAAAATAAGAAAAATGTCGCTGTTGTCAACTTAGAAATTATTTCTACATAAAAAATAAAATCCTTTTACATGCAAAGCTATTCGTCAATTATTGTGTATAAAAATGAATTTATTAAAGGTATTTAGCATCTACTCTCACTTGGCGGTATGTCTTGATCACTTAAAACCAGACTCGCTGAAAAGCCTTCATCACTGAAAAACCAGAGGCGGTATGGCATACCACTTCATATCGTCTCATTTCGACCACTGCTCCCACTGAGAATGGAACTCGAGTCTCCCACACACAATAATAATACGATGCTAACACTAAACACATAAAGTGAGGTGAAATTTCTATTCCGGATTATTTCACGTAGTTTTCCTCGTTTATTCTATATATTGTTTGTTTCATTTTTGTTTAAATAATATTTTATTGTCTCAATCTTTCCTCTTCTTTTCTTCTACTTCACATGTTTTTCACCATATGTTTTGTTAATTGTATCAGTTTGAACCCCTAATATGTGTTACGTGTTTACTTGTTATGAAGTGCGCACATGCCCATGTTACATGTTTAAATGTAGGAGCCATTCCGTAGATAAATGTCTCATTTTTTTCAGTCTGTCTTTTAGTTATGTATTCGCATTCCTCTAGTGTACGTATGGCAAAATACGTATAACAAACGAAATTAAGTAATAAACCAGTCGAACGTTTCTTTATTAGACTTGAGGAAATCTCAATGGTTTTACGGTTTTTCTTTCATACCTAATTCAAATGGTTCTATAAATAGCTTTAATTCGAAAACCTGGAGAAGATAATGAATAACAAGTTTAATATATTAAACATTAGGTTGTGTATATTTCTATCTAAAAGTTATAACAAAACAAATTTATTGAGTAGAAAAAATAAATATAATTGCAAGTTTTCCATATTATCTACAGAAGAGTTGTATGTGCTTTTATTTTGCCTTTTTAACATGATGAAAAGCTTGTTTTTGTAGAATTTTAGTGCTTAGAAAATTTTGTGATACAAAGTAGAGTTTGTTTCTAACATTTTTTTAAACATTTGTAATTTACGTCGCCCATTTTATATGACGTAACTGTTTAAAGACTTTTAAAATCTGACGTAAAACTTGAATTTCACAGACGCCATATTTTGTTTTTAAACATGGACGACGCTAATTCAGATTGCCTCAACGCATGATACGATATGAACACTGATATCATAAAGTAGCTACCAACTTGAAGAATAAAAGATTAGATAGGAATTCCAAAAGATAATGGCCTCTCGAATTTATTTCAACAACTGAAGATTACAATTTTTTTAAAAAAATATATTTCACGGTTTTCTTTTCAAATATAAAAAAGTTATACACCAAAGGAAAGTATTGTATATTTCTAAATTTTTTTAAAGAGAAACAGAAATATGTAACAACGATTTCAAAAACGTGCTTGTTTGGAAACTGTTTATAAAATAGACACATCAATAATCACTGCAATCTCATTTGCAGCCATTTATATGAGACAACTTACAAAATATTCTAGTACACTTCGGAAGAAGTAAGAAGTGTTCATTGTGGTTGGTTACCCAATAAAATGATCGTCTATATATAACTCTTCAGTGTTCCTTCTTTTTTCTCTCTCTGTTTCAACTCATATTGTATTAGAATATTCCCTCAGAATTCAGATTTATTTTAAATCATCTGTAATATAATTATTCTCCTATTTAATTGTTAACAATATTAATTTTCTTTCGATTTTTTCAATACTTCTTGATATCCTTTATTATAATTATTATTATTATTATTGTTTCTGCTTAATTGACTTTTATATACATTATGTTTTATATTACTTTTCCTCTTTTACCGTTTTCTTACTTCTTCTTCTTCTTCTTCTTCTTCTTCTTCTTATTATTATTATTATTATTATTATTATTATTATTATTATTATTATTATTATTATTATTATTATTATTATTATTATTATTATTATTATTATATCGTAAGTAGTGTTCTGATATCACATAATGTGCTGTGTGATTGCTAATAAGCTTTTCCCGGCACTAAAATTATTATCATTATTATTATTGTTATTGCTGTATCTCGGTTTAAACAAGTTTCAGTTTAATAATAATCTCTGGCAAGTGGAGATTATTTGAAGAGTTCTTCTTCTCCAAAGAACTTTCTGACCATATGACAGGTGTCTAGTATTACTAATTTTTGTAGGTTTGTTAGAAGATGTTTTGCGTTTATCTGCTTAAGTTGCGTCACAGTACTTTTAGGGACAACTGCAGTAGCTGAATTAATAATTGGTCTTACTCTAGGTTTCTGATATTTCCATAGCTTCTTAATTTCATCTGCCACGTCTTTATATTTGCTAATTTTTGTACTGAATGTTGTACGTATGTTATGAGCTAATGATACTGCTATATCTATAAGGGTTACTTCTTGATCAATTTTATTGATAACAGTGATCACGGGTCTATTTGTAGGTACCGTGGCATCTGTTCTTATTTCTCGATCGCAGTAGAGTTTGTATTTGTGGTTTGAAGTACTGAACTTGGCTGGTATTTGTAGTATGGCTTAGTATCGCCAATCAGTTCTATGTTATGTGCCAAAAATTGGTGAATGTTTTTTATAACATTGTTGTCTCTTTTCACACAGTCTGTGGGAGCCATTTTGCGACATGAGACTGCGATGTGTTCAATAGTTTCTGGTGTGTCTCCACATTTTCTGCATTTTTCATCCGGTACTTCTTGCTTCACTGTGTATTTACAGTAGTTTCGGCTTACTATCTCTCGGTCCTGCATGGCCATCATAAATCCTACTGTTGCAGAAAAAGAGTCCAGTTTTCTTGAGCCAGGCAGTTAATTGTCGTTTATCTGCGTTAATGTCTTTGAAATGATTCTTAAAGGTTATTATTGTTATTATTATTATTTATTGCGACCATTGTCACTGTTTTAAGTATGTATGGAATTTTTAGGAGTGTGTATCACTATAAGGAGAAAACCTACAATAGATTCAATAATTTGCTTATTACTGTATTTGTTTTACAAATACAGTACCAAAAATGTATTCTGTATTCTATGAGGCAAGAATAAAAACCTATCAACTGCAATAGAGTGGCAATATGACCATATAGTTTTAACGCTATAAAAAATCATTTTCCTTGATTTTTTTTTCGAAAATTACATCATAGGAATTTACCCTTAAGCGTGTTATTTTGTTTAGTTCCTTGTGATCTATTTGTTGCTATCTCTTATCTTGTATAGTTAAACAAAAAAGCGTATATAGTTAAACAAAAAATCAAAGTTTAGAGTTAAAATCATAATTTTTTGGCTAAATCTTATTAACAATACTACGGATATTTTCTATATGTACCGAAATCTTGCTTGTGCCGTCATGGAAAACTTTATTATTATTATTATTATTATTATTATTATTATTATTATTATTATTATTATTATTATTATTATTATTATTATTATTATTATTATTATTATTATTATTATTATAATAAGCAACAACAGGTAACTAATACATAATCAATGCATACGAGATATTTACAACTGTACTATCAAAATTCTAATGGTTTGAACACAAAAGAAAAAGAATTTACAGATGAAATAAACTGTGAGAACTATGATTTTTATTGTATAACAGAAACGTGGTATAAAGAGGAAAACTGTTATCTTTCTCAAATCTCTAGAAACTACTGTGTGATACGAAAAGATAGAAATCTAACCCTCACAAATAAGTCTAAAGGTGGGGGGTGTTTACTCTTAATAAAAAATGAATTTTCTTATGAAATCCTTAATCCCCTTGACGAATCATTAGACATTATTATAGCAAAAATTTTAATTCCTGACAGTACTCCATTGATTTTATGTTTAGTTTATTTCCCTCCTGACATGTTACTTCAAGATTTTAGTAACTACTGTGATTGGCTATGTTCTTTTGTATTGACGAAAGATTTTAATGTAATTATATTAGGAGATTTTAACGCAGGAGGCATAGATTGGATTTCAGGTAACATCACAACTGATAATTATTATTCGAAGAAAAAAGCAGAAAAAATATTTGAATTAAGCAATATTTTAAATTTAAACCAGAAAAACAAGTCATATGACCATAGTAATCCGGGAAGAGTATTAGATTTGTTGCTGACAAATTTGGATAACAGTTCTATGCATTTTGACATCCCACCACTGACTAAAGTCGATCGCTTCCATCCCCCATTCATGTTTGAGTGGAAAATTATAGATAGTGGCAAATATTGTCCCGTTCCTCAGTACGATACATATAATTTCAAACAAGCAGATTTCCTAGGTATTTACAAGGGCATTAGAGAAATTAACTTAATAAATAATTGCAGTAACAGTGTCAATGAAACCACTGACCATTTATATAATTTAATTTATTCTGTATTTAACGAGCATGTATCTAAGAAGTCAATTGGTTGTAAACAAAAATATAAGGATCCATGGATGACGCGAGAACTGAAAGCACTAATAAACAAAAAAACTAAATATTTTGTTAAAGCCAAAAGAACAAATGATGACGTATGGTATCAGAGATATTCAGACCTAAGGAAACTTGTAAAAAAGAAATACATTGAAGCAAGAAAATCTTATTATTCAGATTTAGAAAATAGTATTTTTAAGAACAGCTCATATTTTTGGAACGTTTTTAAAAAGTCTGACTGTAAACAAGTACCTAAGCAAATAAATTGTAATGGTATGCTAATTCAAGACACTGTCGAAATTGCTGAAGTATTTAAGAGTGTATTTTATGAAGCTTTTAACTTAGAAGTAGGTCAAGAGGTATTGCCTGAGAATATCGTTAGTAATAGTGCTCTAATCGGAATTCCTACCGTTACTGATTTAGATGTAATGGAAGCAATTAAACTAATTAAACCGAACACTACTCCAGGTCCAGATAATATTCCTTATTATGTAATAAAAGCTTGTGCAACTGCACTTTCAACTAATTTAGCAAAAATATTTAACGTTTCATTACGTACAGGTGTGTATCCTTCAATGTGGAAGCAAGTATATGTTGTTCCGGTATATAAATCAGGTGATAGACAGATTGCAAGTAACTACAGGCCAATAACTCTTGTTAATGCATTCTCGAAGATATTTGAACTAATTGTCCATAAACACATATATTTTAATGTAAGAAATATCTTAAATGAGTCTCAACATGGTTTTTATAAGGGCAAGTCAATTGTAACGAATCTAATTCATTTTGCAGACTTTACCTATAACGCACTGAAAAATAAATTGCAAGTCGATGTAATATACATAGATATATCAAAAGCTTTTGACTCTGTCAGTCATAAGTATCTCATTAGCAAGTTATCAAATATTGGTTTATCACCTTTGTACACTCGTTGGTTTGAAAGCTATCTGTCAAACAGAACTTATGAAGTTAAAATCGGACCTGTACATTCTAGTGTAGGCTATGTAAAAAACGGAATACCACAAGGGTCGCCCTTGGGCCCTCTCTTATTTTCTTTATTTTTAAATGACCTGACAGAAAAAATAAAATACTCTAAAATTCTCCTATATGCTGACGATATGAAGTTGTTCAGACTAGTCAACAATGAGTTCGATAATTATTTACTGCAACAAGACTTAAATGCAGTAAACACGTGGTGTAGACATAATTTACTAAAAATTAATGATAAGAAAACAAAATTTATGACATACACCAATAAAACTCAATATTATGTCAGTAAATATGAGGTCAACGGTGTACAAATTGAGAAAATAAGCATTATTAAAGACCTAGGTATTACATTTGACAGTCAGTTAAAGTTTTCTAATCATATAAATTGTATTGTACAAGGTGCCAGAAGGATAATAGGTTTTATTTTTAAACAGTGGCCTGTATTTGAAAGAGATAAAACGTATGTATTTCTATATAAATTACTTGTAAGACCAAAATTAGAATTTGGTTCGGTAATTTGGAACAGCATTTCTAAAACTTTGACAAACAAGATTGAATCTGTGCAAAAATGTTTTATTCGACTGCTATGTTTTAAAATGAAAATGAGCTATTACTCACATAGTTATGAATATTGGATTGATTATTGGGGTATAGAAAGCCTTATGAATAGACGAAAAAATTTCGACAGAGCATGCATGCAAAAAATACTAGATAACATTTATATCAGTGAATATTGTTTACAAAACATAGGTTTTAAGGTGCCAAATCATAGCATAAGAAATACCATGATTTTAGTTCCTCTGAATTGGAAATGTGAAATTTTAAAAAGATTGACACATTCTTTAAGCTCATTTTAGACTTATTGTATTAAGCAATGTGAAAGTTTTATGTGATCTGACTAATAGTTTTTAATCAATGACGTTTAGAAACATTAAGCCAAATGTAATTTTATGACTGCTGTTCTTAGCTTCTTGTTGTTTTAGATGGATGGAAAACTTGATAACTTTTACTGCGTTGACAAGGAATTATTCTGCTTAGCTGACTTTTATCTACATTGTGTTTTATATTAGTACCCTTCTTTTTATTGTTTTATTTCTTATTATTTATTTTTAGTAGTATCATCATTCCATTGCATACTCTGATACCAAGTGCTGTATTTTTGCCAAAAGCTGTTCGCGGCACTAAAATAAAGATTATTATTATTATTATTATTATTATTATTATTATTATTATTATTATTATTATTTGCCATGTCGATTTCATCTTAATTGATGGCGTGGTTATCATACAGCATCAATTTCTAGATACACACACAAACAAAGATTTTGTCTTTTTCTTCCGAAAACTACACCGGAGATTTTATACCAAAGTATGATTTTGTACAGCTCAATAGGATCTATATTTTGGTATGTCTCTCATATTTGAACATTTTCCCTGCCAAACTTTAATAATATTGTAGAATTTCGTCAATTCTTCTCCATTTCCTGTTTCGACGTTTTTTCTAGTGTACATAATTTTTTTACAAATCTTCAACTCTTTGCTTGTACAAAGATCCACAAAATATTGTTTGTCTTTAGTATAATGATTACGCAAACAATATCTCGCTTCTTTCTTTTCTGAAGTTTCCTAATATATTATGTAACCAATATTATTACTAAATGTTGAACAGTAATATTGGATATTGTTCATCCTAGCTTTAAGTAACAAGGTACATTCGCGAAGTGTCCCCTCGGGATTCGGGTAAAATTGATTCAAATGCAAAGTTCTCGGCAGCTCAATGTATATTGCACTAATTTTAGTGTCGCATACCGCTAATTTCCTTATTTATGGGCCTTCATATAACCGGAATTCAATCATACACTACTATGACGTACGGACTCAAAATTGCTTTTAGTTTCTTTAGATGTAACTACGATATTCAGAGAACAGGGAATTCCATATATATATATATATATATATATATATATATATATATATATATATATATATATATATATATATATATATATATATATATATATATATATATAAAGGCCCATCAATATGCAAATTACCGGTATGGGACGCTAAAATTAGTACAATACACATTGGGTCGCAGCGAACGGTGCATTTGAATCAATTTTACACGAATCCCGAGGGGATATATCTTATTAGACTGAACAACGAAATCTCACCAAAGCACTGACTACCCTTATGAATATATATGGTCCCACAACATAGTATTTTCTTTCTCCTATAGGCTTCTTCCGTCATTCTTATCCTTGCTTTTATTTCACGTTCACACTTCATATCATCACTATAATACAAGTCACCTGTTCAATTTTCTCCCCTGCTACTTCTATGTATATTTGACAGCGAACCCTTCGTTCCAATCACCATGGCTTTTGTCTTTCTAATATTATTTTCATCTCACATTCTTCACAGCCCTTCCTTAAATTTTCTAACATGTTATTGATTTTCTCTTCAGTTTTTGCAACAAGTACCATATCACCTGCAAACCATGAAGTGATTATAGTACAATGTTAATTTCCAGGTTTACAAAAAATATTCTTTTTTCACAGTCGTTAGAGAAAAATATCGGAACCTACGTATAAGGGTTCACGCTGTTCAACTCAACGAGTTCCATAGATAGATATATATCTCACCTATGGACATTTTCCTCCGTTAAACGCTGATAATATTGCATTCAAGTTTCAGCCCAAGTTTTCAGTGGCGGATATAGAAAATAAAAACTTGGGAGAAGGACCAGCCAGAGCCCAGACTATGATAGGTATATCATAAATTTAAACAAATCATTTTAGTTTGAAATCCATTTACGCACTTCGTTAACAGGTTTTCTCCAATGAAGAATAAAATGTTACTCTTACTATAAACTTTCAATAATATGTAAATAATATTTGAATTATTTTTGTCACTCAAAAAACTGGAGGGGCCTAGGCTCACTCGGTCCGGGCTAGATCCGCTAGTGAGAGTTTTCTATTCGTATTTCTTTGTACCCCTGCTGTCCTTTACAAAATGCACGTGAAGATATAATTTTGAGTAGGCCTACATAATAATTCCTTTACATACAGTACAAATATCTCCTATGTAAACAATAATCCTATAGATGGAAACTCTATAAAATAATGATCTCGTAAAGCACATATGAAGAGAAAGATGCACAAAACCAAATTAATATTTTGTTGAGATATTTGTGCTACATCATTATGTGTATTGACTGCCAGTACCCCTCACACAATAACGTACAGCAATTTCCGACAAGATGTGTATTTTTTTGAGTATGAAGGTCGCAGTGACTGTAAAAACAGGAAAATACCAAAAAGTTTTCAAAGTTTATTAAACTTACATGTAAAAGGCTTTGTGTAACTACGGTAAAATGATATATAACGCACTAGGAAACGTGGTGTAAAGAAGTGTGTGACCCCTCTCTGATGGCATCGAACTAGCTACGAACTTTGTTTTTCTTAAAGAGAGATACCACAGTACCTTATCCGATAACAGTGATTATTTATTTGATAACAAGCCACCTACACTTTGATAACCTTGTGGATCCTATCTTCTCAAGAGTTTATTTCTTGAAATACTCCGAACGGGAAAGAAAAAAGCGATATCAAGAAGTACTGCTTCTTCTTCTTTTAACTATATCATTTTAACTTAAGTAGTCTAACCATAATTTCACTTTAGCGTGGAGAAGATGGCGGAGATCGTACAATGAAACTGATTTTAAAATATAATTTCATCACGTTCTCAGCAATCATACGAATACACTTTTGAAACATTAAGCTAAAGCCACTGGCAGTACAAACCCTTTAAGGGTTAAGCTTGATCAAAATAGCTTTCAGCTGGGTGATTTAAGGTCAATTTCTGCCCACTATCCCCGTCATTCTGGCTTTTTACATTTGAATTCGCTATCTCTTAATTCAGGCAGGGCCTGACTTCGCGAAAATTGTATGCTGCATCGGAAATCATACTCATAAAACCCGACAGAACAAGACATTCGCACAAGTTATATAGGAAACATGTGATCATTATATGAAAATACCATCGAACAATTTATGTTGTCTTTACCTTAACAAAATAAATCTAAACATTTAATGCAGTAGTTCTTAAACTTAAGTCGCGACCCGCTGAGGGGGCCGTGAAAGACAAACAAGGAAACTCAGATTAGGAAAAACTTGTAAGTAACAGTATATGCTAAAAGAAGATATTGAGAAATAATTATTAAATGCATATTTCAGCTGAAATTGAATTCGAAAACACATTCACCTAAGCATGCATAATAGGAAAAAAAAAAAAACTACTACAGGAATTAGGATGGGTCACTATTTGTAGATAGTGTTACGAACGAGACAGGCTTTGTGGCTGTCTTGTCTCGATCAGGTTTCACAAAAGGTGGCGCCTCAAAGAGCATCTGTTTGCATTGGAATAGCTTTGATTCGTCTCTTATCTCACCACAGAAGTTCTATCTCGTCTTGTATTGTGGGCTACCCTATTAGAAAGAGAACACTGAGTAAGAAAGACTCAGAGTCTATAATTTGGAAGAAACGAGGGCGTATGGTAAAGAGACCAGAGTTTTACTAGATTCAAATACAGGTAATCTGGGCTATGTAGTTTTTTTCTTGGACAATTTGAATGACAAGAAACACCATGTTTCAGAACTCATTAACATGGAATAACATGACCTGCAGAGGATCGTTCCTAGCTTATCCATGCTACTATACCCATTAAAAAATGAGAGACGTAAGATATTACTACTTATCGAAGTGTAAGACACCAGAAAAATCAAAATTAATTCCACCAAAAACGAAAGTTTTCATTCGGATCCTATCCTGTATCAAGCCAATTCTGTGTGGATTGGTGTTACTTATTTTGCTCAGATTCTTCCTTTTTACTTATCCTCTCCTTATGGTCCCATATAAATTTCAATAGAATGTAGTTATTGCCTTCAGAGTAACACCATGAAAATCATAATGGGTGCATTAAAAACTGTTAATAAGCTACTTCAATGTATGGGTGTGTGTTCACGCATAACTTTGACATTGATGCACCAATTTTGATTATTACTTTTCGTTTGAAAGGGTATGCTTTCGCGGAGGTCCCATATAAATTTAATTAGATATAATGAGAGTCTTTGAACCTGGAACATGAAATGTCACAACGAGCTCAGAGTGAAAACCGCAATTAACCGACTTTAATATGCACATATTCACGAATAACATAGATATAAATGAACCGATTTGATTATTCTTTATTGTTTAAAAGAATATGCTTTCGCTGTAATTTCATATAAATTTCTTCAAGATCCTGAGACGAATATTCGGACCCAAGAGGAATGGGAATGGGGAATGGCGGAAACTTTATAACGAGGAACTACATGATTTGTATGGATTACCCAACATTGTTCGGGTCGTCAAGTCTAGGAGGCTTAGGTTGGCGGGTCATGTAGCTAGAATGGAAGAAAGTAGAAACGCTTTCAAAGTCTTGACTTGAAGACCAATTGGAAAACGACATTAGGAACACCTTGGCGCAGATGGGAGGACAATATTAAGACGGATCTCTCAGAGATCTGAATACTAAGTAGAAACTAGATGCAGTTAGCTAAGGACAGAAGTCAGTGGAGAGCTTTTGTGAACGTGGCATTGAACCTCCGAGTTCCATAAGCCATAGAGTTAGTTACTTAGTTGTGTTAGTCTCCGGAGCAAGACCATAAAATATCTCAACGGATACAGTGTGTAAATAGCAATTAACCGACTTTAATATGCGAATGTCCACACATAACTTTGACATAAAAACTCAAATTTCAATGATTCTGCCTTTGTTTGAAGTATAGTATAATTTGTCGATGATATCGTACAAATGCGATGATCTGGAAATATTCTAGAAATTCCTCAACAGCTAACAATGTTAATATCATAATTGTGTGTGTATAATCACGCATAACTTCAAAATAGGAGAACCAATTTTGTTGACTTACTTTTTGTTTGATAGAGTATACTTTCAGATGATTTCATTTAAATTTCATTAATACCTGATGATAGTCTTCGGAGCTACATAATGAAACTCTTCAGCGACTGACAGTGTTAATATAGCAATTAACTATCTTCAATGTGTGCATGTTCACGCGTAACTTTAACATAGATGTATTAATTTTGATTATTCTTTTTTAACTTCAAAGAGTTATTGTAGTTTCTCATAGGATTCGTATAAATTTTATCAGGATCTGATGACAATCTTTGGACTAGATCATGAAATTCCTGAACACATAATAATGTTCATACTGTTTGTACCTTTGCGTAAAATTCTGTAACATGTGGACTGATTATATATATATCCCGTATTCGTTGGCCGATTCATTTTTTAGAAAGTTAGTGCCTTACCTTTAGTTTAGATAACTAAACTACTGCGACAGCGACAAAGTGCAAATAATTAAACAAACTTGAGAGAAAACTTTTAAACTTAAAAAAAACGCACTAAACACAGAAAATGAAACTCATATTCTAAACGACTTCAACTAAACCGCTAAACAGCAAAAATAATAAAAGCACTAAAAATATGAAATATAATAATAAAAACATACTTAAATTAGATATTAATTCGTTACTACTATTCATAAAAAAAATGTAAAGTCTGTGTCAAACTAAACAAATTAATACCCGATATAAAAATAGTTTAGATGGTTATTGCATAAGGCACTAATTTGTTTAGTCTGGCACAGACTTGAAAAATAGTTATAGATAATAGAAATGAATTATTTTCTGCTTTTAAGTGCAATATAATAATAATAATAATAATAATAATAATAATAATAATAATAATAATTATTATTATTATTATTATTATTATTATTATTATTATTATTATTACTAGCAGCGTTCACCCCGCTTCGCTGCGGTCACCCCGGAACGCAATAAACTTTGTTACTTAGATAATTTTTACTTTTTCGCTTTCAAGTGATATGATAAAAACCATAGTAGATTGCAGTAAATGTTAACATTATATCGCCTGTCATTTATGTTAACCCGCCCCGCTTCGCTGCGGTCACCCCGGAACGCAATAAACTTTGTTACTTAGATAATTTTTACTTTTTCGCTTTCAAATTGCAGTAAATGTTAACATTATAGCGCCTGTCATTTATGTTAACCCGCCGAGTCACACGGTCATGCGGGTTGCATATAAATACGTTTATTTTTACCTATGATGAACTAATAACAAAGGATTTGTACGTATGGACACCTGAATGGTCAATTATCTCAAGACACTGGTAATTGAAAATTAAAGTGATATGATAAAAAACATCTAGGGTCCAAATCCTAACAACCCCCCAAAAATGAAAGAAATTGGTTCAGCCGTATTAGCGTGATGAGCGGACAAAGGATTTTGTACGTTCTCTTTTATATATATAGATATTATTATTATTATTATTATTATTATTATTATTATTATTATTATTATTATTATTATTATTATTATTATTATTATTATTATTATTATTATTATTATATGCTTTCTAGAGCTTCTGTTGAAGACAGTTAATATTGTTTATTTTTTAAAAAATAGATTCAAGTTAACGATGTTTGTCTGCAAAATTGCATCGGTTATGAGAGCCAAATGCACTATACTGTACTTACGGCGCTACGAGGAAGCGAATCCTAACAGCTATACTGTAGTAATTAGTAATACCGATTCTTGAACACAACCGATTGCAACAGAAACCTTATTCCATAACTATTTTAGATGCCTTTTACAAATTTTATAATTGTTCTCTTTCGAGTTTTGTAGCCAAAGTGGCATTATATGATAGATGATTATTATTTTATGTTGATTTGATTTGATTTGATTTTTAGTTTAGCATCCCGTTCAACATCGAGGCTATATAAGACTCAGGCTTACTGTTTAACGTGAGATCTTAACTACATGAACTCCCGCCGGGAATCAAACCCGGGTGTTCCACGCCAAATGCGCGTACGCTAACCGCTTAGCCACAAGGAGCTCTGTTATTATTTGCTGTTAATCATGCATACTAATAGGTTGTATGTATCTTTTAGAATTTTGTTGTTTTAAAGGTGTAATATACAGGGCCGCATTTAGGGGAGTGCATGTGCACCCTTCCCCTTTTCGTTGTAAATACACTATCTAAAATGAGAAGCTAGCAATGAAAATATCAACATTTTCCCAAACTTTCTGCCATCATGTTTCCGTTTGGGGCTTAGAAGAAAGCAGAGCTTTGCTGAAGCAATAGTTTAAGTCGATTTTCAAAAGGTTTAAGGAAAAGGATTCACCAAGCAAAACAATATAGCATTAGTCAAGTAGGAAAGAAAACAAAAACCAGGAGGTGAGAAGAATATTTTTTTCTGCATAACACTTGCGACCCTCTTTAAACTACTTTCCTCTGTTCTATGCATCAGTGTTATCAGGGATAAAGAATATTGTCACATGCCCCTTTAAAGAGTTTCAGTGTGATTGGTTATTTTGATAGTTGTTGGTGCACCTCCCTCACACAATCCTGTATCCAGCTCTGGTAACATATACATTTTGATTTCTAATCGTTGTCAGTGTACTTCATACATTCAAATTAATGCCCAGCATTATATGGTATTTTCTTCTTACAAATTTTCGGCAAACGTAATTTTCCTCTTTAGATTATTACTCCTTTCTCAGCTTATAGCATTATCATTGATTTCATGTAATAATATTAGTTTATACGTTAATGAACGTACACTCAAAGCCAGAAGGATTCTAATTTGCGGATGTATTAATGCATAAAAGATACGTTTGGCAACCAAATTCGGCCATTGTTGCTCTAGTATTATGATTCCAAAAAGGTATAGTGTAACAAGAAAATCACATAATTATGAATTTTGACTGTCATAAAAATACTATCTTTGTGAATAAGGTACTTGCGGCAAATAAGGCCCGGAGGGAAATAAGGCCTAGTGCAAAATTCTCTATGTTAGAAGCACTGTAGGAGAAATCTGGCAATGTCGAAAGTAGTGATTACTCGTCTTCCTGTCTCTGGCTAGACGGAACGCTGACAGTATTGAATCATCGAGAAGTCAGTTTCCATGTGTTGATATAATTTACGGAGGCAAGATAAATTCATCTTTAGTGTGTAGAATAAATCTAACGCGAAATATCTTGTATATTTGTAATGATCATAATGTTTAGTGCTTGGGATAGTAGTTACTTCGTTTTAGTCCGAAACATGTTTGTAAATCTACATATTAAAATGCTATGTTTATATGTCTCCAATCCTTTCGACAATGAAATCTCGAAAACCACATCTGCTAGAAACGTATCATTTTCACTGATCGATTCCAAATTTTGTGTAGATTTGCCAGTTCTCATTCAAATTTTCAAAAAAAAAAAAAAAAAAGCTTGTCTTTATTTTTCTATTCAATATTGTAGGCGTCTTTTGACCCTATTAGTTTAATATTGCAACTAGGTTGATTCCCTTGTGAAAGGCAACCAGTAGAGGTGCTACGTATAGCTGGTTGATGGACATTTGAGGCGCTTTGATTTAATCTGAATGACAAAACCTAATGCAAGCTGGTAACTTCGAAGGCTTGTGAACCCACAACGAGGCGTACTCGGATATGGGATTATAAGAAAAATATTTACATTTGGTATAATCTACCACTTATCCAAGTTTGCCACAAACTCCTCCCAACATTCTCTATATTAAAATACTACATTTATACATTTATAGGTTTGTCTATACCAATTAACTGCCTTTGAGAGTCTTCCTCTCCTTTACTTGTGTTCGTAAAGGGTCTTGCACAGATATAGTGAGAAGTGGGAAGAAGATTCACGCTCATATTAGAACTGTGCGCTGTGTAAATAGCACAGGTTCAGCTAGTGATTTATAAAATGACGACTACATGATCGGTAAATAAGATCTACTGGCCATCATTACCCTACAAAACATGTATACGTTGTTAAATACTCACAAGTAAACCTTACGTTTGGGTGAATCGAGTTGCTGACTGAGACACATATGAGAAAGTAGTACTAAATGTGGTCAGTATTTCAGTGAAGTTTTAGGTGCGAAGCTCCAGGGGTTTCGGAGATACAGCTACCAGAACATCACATGGAAGTACAGAATAGTCTTCATACAGTTGGAGGTAAAAGCCCTGTAAGACCTCTTGTAACGCCAAAAGGTGAATAACAAATATATGGGTACATATTAGGACTAGGGGGAAGTCATATAGTAAGGGTATACCTGACGGCGGCCATCTTGAAATCCACCATTTTGAATTAAGGTTAAGTTTTTAAAATAGGAATAGGGTCATGTGATATACGATTTAAGGCGCAAATTTAATCAGAAGAACAATGGTGACGTTAATTTTGAATTACGCGCAATTGGTAAAAAGTTACATTGAAATTAAATATTGTTGCAGCATATGTATTAGTCCGTTACCCCACATTGTAAATAAAAAGCAGGTGAATAAGTATTAGGTCTATGGTAAGAGTTGCCTTGATGGCGGCCATGTTTAAATCCGCCATTTTGAACCAGACAAAAGTTTTAAACAAAACGCATAACATTGACACCTTATTAATAGCAAATTTTACCATAAATCCAACGGTATAACCATTTTTGCTTTATCATTTACCAGCATTTGTTATCGCATAAACAAGTTGCTAATTTAAGGAAAAATGACCAAAGAGGAATTCAGTCATAATTGAACTTGAGTCTTTCTTCCAGAAAAGTCCTCAATTAGTACAATCAATATGTAGTTCAGAAAAGAGTGCATGACTTGCACAAATGCTCTGCTCACAGTGAGCACACCTGACAAAGGCAATCGAGTTACACATGACACATCTGTCGTTAACAATTCCGTCAAAGCAGTAGTCGTAAGGAGCGATCCATTTAATTTTGTGCTGGTTAATGATAAAGCAAAAATGGTTATGGTAAAATTTGCTATTAATAAGGTGTCAATGTTATGCGTTTTGTTTAAAACTTTTGTCTGATTCAAAATGGCGGATTTGAACATGACCGCCATCAAGGCAACTCTTACCATAGACCTAATATTTATCCACCTGCTTTTTATTTAATTATTATCATTAACACAAAATTTACAATGTGCGGTAACGGACTAATACATATGCTGCAACAATATTTAATTTCCCTGTAACATTTTACCAACTGCGCGTAAATCAAAATTAACGTCAACATTGTTCTTCTGATTAAATTTGCGCCTTAAATCATGTATCACATGACCCTATTCCTATTTTAAAAACTTAACCTTAATTCAAAATGGTGGATTTCAAGATGGCCGCCGTCAGGTATACCCTTACTATATGGCTTCCTCCTAATCCTAATATGTACACATATATTTGTTATTCACCTTTTGGCGTTACAAGAGGACTTACAGAGCTTTTACCTCCAACTGTATGAAGATTATTCTGTACTTCCATGTGATGTTCTGGTAGCTGTATCTCCTAAACCCCTGGAGCTTCGCACCTAAAACTTCACTGAAATACTGACCACATTTAGTACTACTTTCTCATATGTGTCTCAGTCAGCAACTCGATTCACCCAAACGTAAGGTTTACTTGTCAGAAACTGGCAACTTGTATGTTTGTTTGTTATTCTTTCTTGGCCAATGCCAGCCTCTGTAGTAGGGCGGTGTATCATGTTTGGGCTTAGTTGTTGACTATGTTGATTCGCAGGTTCGAGTTCTACATTGGTGTCTTTCATAAAGTAAATCTCTAATTATAACGCACGCAAATTGCTCATACGACTGTTTTGGGGTATATTCTAAGCACATTGTCGTGCGGTTCTGAGCGTTCGAGGTATCGTAATATCGTTCATTTTACGCCAAAGAATGGATCGGTAACATGTGGAGCTGTAAACGCTGTGGTGTATGGGTATATGACGAATATATTGTCTTGGTCGATGCCAATGTTGAGGAATTCATTTGCTACAAGTGTTGTCAAGTGAAAACAATGTTGAAAGTTAGTGTGAAATCTGTTTTCAATGGTAACTTGTTTCTTATATGCCCAAGCTTATTCTTTCTAAAATTCCGTTAGTTGAGACGACTTAACTAACGACTGCATAACACATGCAAGATTACCTATATCCTTATTATTTTATATCCATATTGTTACTAAATGTCCTTTTATTATTCGTATTTAAAGTGCTGTAAAAATATTAATTAGATGTTAATTGAGTTCCAGTGGTCTCTCAGGTCCAAAAATTTTAATTTTCAAATAGTGGGCCTTATTTACCTACTTTGCGGGTAATAAGACCATTTTGAATGTTTCGCTTTCAATACGTTTTTCATACAGCTAGCTCAATGTTTAAGTTAAAGTAAATATACCACAAGATGGATAAAACATTGACAAATAAAATGCATATCAATTTATGTCTATTACATTATAAGTATTTACTTAATGAAGCAATTTTTCGTAGGTGGACCTTATTTGCCGCAAGTACCTAGCGTGATTTATCTATACATATTAACAATAAATTGCGTTGTAACTATTTAATATATAGAGAAAAGAGGTATATTCTATATGATTCGTTTAGTCTTTACTTTTTTTATACCATTTGAAATCACTACTATTGGTCATTTGACAAATGATTCATAATACGTACGCAAGAGTAGCAATTAAAACTTTATCGTCAAAATTATCAGTATACCTTTTATCATTTATAAACCGACTCATCGTTGCGAAATTCTGTGCATATTTTTGTATTGAATTCATTATAGTATACTGTGTGATAATTGACTGTTATAATTATCCACTCAGAACCTCAATCATATTTATTATTATTATTATTGTATGTTGGTATAATTGTCCTCACATAATTTTCACCCAAAAAAACATGCATGCGTCTGTTGCAAGAAATATTACGCTGACCATACTACTTATTTAATTAATAATGTCTGCTGTTATAATAATAATAAACTTAGACTGAATATATATATACAGTTGCGGATCCAGAATATGATCAAGGGAGAGGCTAAACCATAGTTTGCCGTTTTATCCAGTGGAAAGCAGGATTGAAGCCCTTTTTATCCAGTGTATACCTGAGCGTCAAGGGGGAAGGCTATAGCCCCTAGAACCCCCCTCGGATCGCTACTGTATATATATATATATATATAATGTTTATAATCAATTTTACCGTTCACTATATTATTCATCTGTTCAATTTATAATTTGAAAACGCATACTGAAACATGACTTTTATAGGACCGTGAATGGGAGATAAGGGAATTACCTAGTTACCACGAAAGATTGAAATAGTTATCTTAAATCATTTTTATTTAAATTATTATTATATTACCCACAAACCAATCCTAACACAATCTGATCTAGTTAGAAATGCCGACATAAAATGAAGAAAACAATAAATATTCAATACAGTTCCTTCTCATCTTTAAATATTATTTTCCAATAAATATTACTGTATACTCCAAGTCGGCACTCACCTCCCTGACCCCCCTTATTCCTGCCGTAGATTAACAAAAATTCTAAAGATTATATGAAATGATCGCAATTAAAACTAATTTTCTTTTCAACTCTTGTTTGAAATTCGGAATTATCAAGCATTATTTTAAGAGGAACAAAGTAGTTAGTATATTTTCTAACATATTACATTTTTTGTACCTTCATGTACTTTTCAAAATTAATTGTAGAGAAGTTTATATTCATACAGTTGGTTGAGAACTCAATTATTTCAATATAAAAGTTCAAGATTATACGTAGTAAAAACTTAATTCTCCACACTTACTACTACATTGAGAATTTTCATAAATTAATTAATATTACATGCAATTACATTGCATTAAACTCATACAATAAGCTATTCAGTAGTACAACTGTATTGGTTCATTCTTTGCTACAAATTATAGGTTCTAGGCTTTCGTCATATCCATTTAATACTAACTACATACAAATAAAAATTTATTTCAGTCTTAATTTCTTAATATATAAATTATTCCACATTAGCACCGTGAAACCTTAGTCAAGTTACAATATTCATGTGTTACTGTTAATAACTAAATCAGAAATGGAAAGTTACTTTGTGGACAAATATTCTGCTTGCTCTTAATTAAAAATTTATCCTTTCGTTGGGGTAAAACCAATCAACGAATTGCAATTGTAAGGCACCATTGGTATCGAATTTTCTTTCGTTTTTATTATGAATAATCTGAATAATAATGCAATCAAACGGTATAGATTAAGTATAAGTCGACCTGAACATAAATTTTAGTGTATTTTGCTATCGAAACACATTTTTTTTTTTTTTGCATTGCTAAGACCTGTTTGTTTTAACCAAAATAACGTAAATATGTATAATATTTAAATATCATGAATTAGACTAAGCAAAGTGACATAACTCAAGCATTGTGTAGTGCTCCCTAAATAGTAGCCATAGTTTTGAGGAAAGGCCAGCTATAGAAAGTTAACTCGCTGCATGATAATATTTATGTCACTGTAGAAACTGGAAGCTTTCGAAATGTGGGTGTGGAGAAGAATGGAGAGAATTAGCTGCTTCGAGCAGTATTAACAAGAGGAAGATAAAAATTCTAAAACATTGGCTAAGAAGTAACTGTATCATAAGAGACGTGCTAGACGGTATGATGGTAGGAAAGAGATGAAGGAGGCGAAGGAGACTACAATTAATGGATGATATCAAAACAGAAAAATCGTATGTCAAGACGAAGTGGATAGCGGTAGAAGATCGTGGAGCATGGATGTTTCTCAGTTGCAGCAAATGACCTACCAATAATAATGGCAGAATACCTATGATGATGATGATGACGTAGGAACTGAATAAACATCTATACAACATAACTCTGTACTTAGTCGAACTGTTAAAATTTACTTTCATCTTGTGTGTTGAAAATGAATTCAGTTCCAGCAAACAATTACTCATTTTTGATTTTGATTCTCAATGCTTCGAACATTTACTAATTTGGTTAAGATTCAACCTCCTTTCCCACAACAGATAATACACAGCCACTTATTGTATATTAAATCTTATCTTACAAAACTTGCCTATATTTCAATTCAAATTTCTCTTGTAAGGTAGTTTGATTACATACCCGAATTTAAACTAATTTAACTTGTCGAAATCAGGAAATTTCAACGTTTTATTTGCACAATAAAACTTCCGGTACTTCCAGTTTGAGATCTCCGCTCAGTATATTATTCTCGATCTCAGAAACACTTTTATCCTAGAATTAAATATTTGGAATTCTCAAGACTGTCGTCATGGCAACGCGTAAAGTAAATCATATGATTTGTAATAACATTCCAGATTATAAAATAATTCTATTTTTTTAATTAATCATCCTAAAATCTATCTTTAAAGAAAACATGTATTTTATATGATATAGCTAACTAATTAGATTTATAAAGGTTTATAAATAAAACAAAATAAAATTTGAACAAAACTAATTCAAAAAATCATATACCGTAATTTTATATTGAATATTAATCCCTGTGTATTCATGCGCGCAATATTCTTATGACGTCATCGTATTTCCAATGACGTAAACGCCAACCTTCTAACATACAAACTATAGTAAAACACTCGAAATTACTTCAACACTATAAATCTTATACTAGAACTTATGTAATGGAACGTCAATAAATAGATCCAGTACACACTATAGATACAAGAAAAAAAATCCACTTTAAAATATCAGATTTTATGTTTTCTAAGTAGTTTACTATGATATGAAATAAGTTCTGCGAAAGTTTGCGATTAAATGATTGCGTGGTTAGAAAAGTTTTTCCTCAGCTATCGAAAACTCATTCATGTAAATTTTACAATCCTCCAACTTAACAATACTGGAATATCTTTCGGTAATATTACAATTATCTCTGTAAAACCTACTGCCACAATATTATTGTTAATTAAAATTTAGTGTAACGGAAGTTAATATGAAAATAACAATCAAACATAAAATACAATTAACCATTCTTTAACTGTGTTGAATACCTATTCCATCCTTATTTTTAGGTACGGTAATTGATTTATATGTAGAATTATTTGTTTTCTTTTAAATAGACTGAAATTTTAATAGTGTGGTTTTACTTATTTTCCTTTCAAATTTATTCAATTGTTCTTACTTTTACAAAATAAATTTGTACTGTATATAAATTTAATGTTACTTAAATTAAGTTTGATTATTGAATATTAAAATTATACGAGGGGCAATCAAAAATTTCCCTGGCTCTTTATTATCACAGCACAAGTACACATTTACTAATCACCTTCAAAGGGGGCACCTTCGGAACACACATACTTCCTCCACCGCAGGGGCGGATCGTCCCCCTTCTTCAGAAGAGGAAACTTTCATATTTTATATATAAATAAACCCATCCATAAAAAGTTTGTACTCTTAAAAGCAGCTCTAAGTAGCAGTATTACTACCGACCGCCCCCCCAGAAGTACGTCCTGGATCCGCCCCTGCTCCACCGCTCCTGCCATTGCTGAGAACACCAAATAAATTCCTCTTTTCGTATCTTCGCGATGGTTTTGATGTCTTCTACGCTGGTGAAATGGGTATCGGTACAGTTTTCCTTAAAGCACTGACACCGTAAACTGATTTGAAGGTTATCAAAGTAAGTATCCGAAGCAGATTATTCCAATTTTCTACATGTACTTGATGTTTATGTATTGTTTGATAATTACATCAACTGATCACCACATACTCCTCCGTTTAGCTATACTACTCGTAAACTGATTGTTATGTTTACACTTGTCATATTCATAACTAGGCAACTAAAGAACTGCACTGTGCTTGCATCACAAATGTCAAAACTAGAACAACATTGTGGGAACTTTATGACTGTCACTCGTATGTAGCAAGATTTAATTCTTGCAAAGTAATGGTCTAAATAGATTTGAAGAAACTTAGTAAAATGAAACAATCAAAGTTCATTTCAAAGAAATTATAAAATCCAATACGTTAATCCAGATAAATTCAGTATAAATTATAAAGTTTCCCAGATAAATCCAATAGGCTTAAAAAAAAAAAAAAAAAATGGTACTGGTATTCAACAACGTTAATATCAACGGCATTTCTTGTGTTACGCTTAATTGTAGTTTAAGAAAGCTGTCATTGTTACCAGTCGCTTCTTGTATACTTTTACTTAGAATTTTATAGGTGATTATGGTGGTACTATGGGAGAAGTGAATGAAGATGGATTTAATATCGGAGGTTAAGAACAGTCCAGCATGCAAAATATGGTACAAAATTGTACCAATTTTGGCCAAACAAATCTTCTGATGCTTTAAATAGATTTATTCTATTATGAAATATGAAGTGCCATTTCGCTAAACATGCTGAGAAAGTATATTTTTCCGTAACACTTAGGGAGGTTCAAGAGCTGAGGGGGGGAAGGTAAGCGAATAGCATAATAGGAAGGTGCCGAATGCGCAGGGGTGGGCCTTATTCGAAGTCATACAGATTTACAAAACTTCAGACAAATACTTATTAAGTGTCTAGGTACAAAAGATATATTTTTCTTATGGAGGCACATATAGAGGTCACGTTCTACCTTACTAGTGTCATTACAGATTTGCTCGGTTGTATAAATGGTTGTATAAATGAGTTCCTTAGACACTATTCTTTCTTTGTAAAGTAATACGTATATCCGGATCGTTTTCAGTCTGCACCATTGTAAATATTTTGAGCATGTTTTCCTTGTGTTGAGCCTGAAATTGAGCATAGCTCAAGAAAATTGAGTGTTAGTTGAGCGCACTTCTTTTAAAAAGTTCTAGCGTGAGTCAACTCACTTTTTACACTCTGAGTTTGAGGTGAGACTAGCTCTTTTCCAAAGTGAGCGTTTACAATCTTGGATATAATTATGCGCATTTACTGCATACGTATATATTTACTTGAATGTAAAATTCTACTCATTGTAAGTACAAATATATGCGAGGAGTTAGCTCCTTTGGAGGACCGTTTGTCCATGTAACTCTCCCATGCAAAGTTAGTTTCGGTTGATTGGTTAGAGTTTTATCCCCATTTTTTGATGTCAGGGTTCTATGAGAATAGAATGATCCAAGCTATTACTCGGATTTATATTCCAATCAAGCACCTTCACTCGGAATGGAGTCCTACATCACACGCATGAAAATAACTTATTCCAGTTACCTATCCATGAAGGGTCGCAATGTTAATTTGGAAAGAAAATGAAACGACACAGCCACAAGGAAAGAACCAGCTCAATAAGCAACCAATGCAGTTATATTGACCAATATAATAATAAGTTATAAAGAAACACATTTCTGAAATTATATCAGGAAAAATTTTCAAGTGAAAGTTTTTTCTTTTCTTTCTTTTTTCTTTTCATTTCTTTCTGTCTTTCTTTTATTTTTTAAAATCAAAGATCCAATATATTTCAATCAAAAAATTTTCTTATAATACTTATATCTGAAGAACTACTTGCAATGTAGCCAAATCCAAACTATCCCTTAATTCAATATGATGTGCTTACTCCGTAGAGGAAAAAAAAAACAAAAAAAAAAACGAAAACTCGATTTAGGGGCCTTGAAAACTTTCATGGCCCCTGAACCAAAATCCAATATATTTTATTCAATCAAAAGTTTTCTTGTACGCCTTATATTTGGAGAATTACATACAGTGTAGCCAAACACCAAACTATCACTTAACTCAGTATGATGTGCTTATTCCGTAAAAAGAACGAAAACTCTATTTAGGGGCCGTTCAAAAATATTGTGGCCCCTGATCCAAAAACTAATTATTGACAAAGATCGCAATCTTTTAAGGCATTTTTTTTTATCATTCCTAAAATTCTTGGCCAAGATCGCAATCTTTTGATACATTTTTTTTGATCATTCCTAAAATTCTCGTTCTTTATTTCCCTCGACACTATGTTGTCTTGTTTTACCACATTGCATCAAGGAATAATTGCGTTTTCAATTGTATATACTATGTATTATATTTTCCGTTTCATTCCCAATATTGTGTGTTCAAATTCGCCCCTCTAAGAAGTGAAATAATTGATTCTTGCATGCATACCACGAATAAAACACGTCATTCGTTCGAGCTGCGCCCTCATCAGAAATCAAACTATGGAACATATTGAAAAAATGAAAAAAAAGTAAGCAAATACATTTTAAAGGAGTGTTACTAATACAATTTTAGAAACCTAGTATTCTGTTGTGATTACAAAGTTATTTTCTTTACCTTCCGATGCGGCAGATCCGGGTTCCATCTCGTGCTGACACGTAAAAGTATACTTACGTCTCATATAATCAAACTGTTGCAAAAGCAAGTTAAATTTCTATCAAATAGGTCGGCTAAATTGGCAGCTTTTTGTGTATAATGTGTCAACCAGTGCATAATAAGGACTAGCAATAATGCAGGGCCTCTAGGATTTACAAAGAGAAGCCACAAAAGCAATAAACTGTATAATGTAATTCAAATGGGGATAAGAAAATGATTAAATACTGCAAAAAAAGAAACTTTTATATTCAGGTAATCTAAACAAACTTGAGTAAATAAACCAGAGTAGGCCATACCTTCCACTAGTATTAAAACTTAGAAATCAAAAGCTGAATGAAAGTCCATAACCATGCTGCAAATATCCTAATATATTCAGCGGAAAAGTTCCTAAATCTATAAGACTATCATAGGTGGTGTCTTGTATATCTAAAGACAGCTTGTAGTACAATGTTCCTAACCTAGCTAGTAAGGCAACTAAGTCAATAGAGCAGTGGTTGGGTGACCTGTTTCAAAAGTACATGGGAAACTGGAAATTTGAAGGGAGATGTAGGAACAGAATAGGATTAAAATGAGGAATACCATGTATACAGTACAAGGCTTCAATTTATATTGTTAGTAACTTCAAAATTGAGAGAACTAACCTACGAGCTTACCATGCAGCTTCGTAAAAGAGAGAACTAACCTACGAGGTTGCCATGCAATTTCGAAAAAGAGAGAACTAATCTACGAGCTTACCATGCAACTTCGAAATAGAGAGAACTAACCTACGAGGTTGCCATGCAACTTCGAAATAGAGAGAACTAACCTACGAGCTTACCATGCAACTTCGAAATAGAGAGAACTAACCTACGAGCTTACCATGCAACTTCGAAATAGAGAGAACTAACCTACGAGCTTACCATGCAACTTCGAAATAGAGAGAACTAACCTACGAGCTTACTATGCAACTTTGAAATAGAGAGAACTAACCTACGTGCTTACCATGCAACTTTGAAATAGAGAGAAGTAATCTGCGAGCTTACCATGCAACTTCGAAGTAGAGAGAACTAATCTACGAGCTTACCATGCAACTTCGAAATAGAGAGAACTAACCTACGTGCTTACCATGCAACTTTGAAATAGAGAGAAGTAATCTGCGAGCTTACCAGACGAACACCCATTTCTGTGGCTTAAAGGCGAGGTAAAAATGAGACAGAAGCCAAGTTACTGCTGACCATTCTTTCTTCCAGAAAATTTTGTCCAGGGAGCAAAATCAAAATGTGAGAGGGCTGTAATGGGATTATACTTCTAAATGATGTATACATACTTTACACAAAAGTGTCATGTAATTAGTGTTGTCCACGAGAAAAGACGAGACAAGAAATAAGATTTTCTCGTCTCATCTCATCTCGTAAATTTCGTAGAAATCTCGGGGTCACGAGAGGTCTACTAAACGCAGGGCCCTCGCGTGGATTGTAAGCGTCAGGGGAGAGAAATTCCACAGCGCCCCAGTTAGATAATCCTAGATGATGTTTTACTTCACCGGTAATTTTCAAGTTCAATACTTTATCGGGAGTCCCTCAAGTATCTAATCTAGGTCCCCTGTTGTTTCTTCTTGCTATTAATGATATTTCTCTGTGTATTAAAACTTCTCAAGTTCTTCATTTTGCCGACAATCTCAGATTATAATCCAAAGTAAGTTCAATTGATGACTGTGTGAAACTTAACTAGGATCTACAAAGAGTACAAATATGGTGTGATAAGAATAAATTAGTCTTTAATGTGTCCAAATGTAAATAGGTATCTTTCACGAGGAAAGAAAAGCCAACTAACTTTATGTATACAATAAGTGGTACATCCTTGTCTACCCCAAATATTATCAAAGATCTAGGAGTTATATTTGATAGCAAACTAACCATTGTTCAACACATTGACGGAATAACGAGTAGTGCATATAGAAATCTGGGTTTAATTTATTGGATAAAACAGGATTTCTACAAAGAATCAACATTTATAAGGTTATAGTTTTCGTATGTGAGATCAAAATTAGAGTACTATTGCACTATTTGGACACCAAATGTCACTAAATACTCTAATGCAATAGAAAATATATAATTTAAATTTTTAAAAATGCTTGCATACAAGAAAACCGGTTTCTACCCAAAGCATGTCCCCTATGAAGACTTAATAACGAATTTTAGTTTTCAAACATTAGAAAAAAGGAGATGGGCGTTTGATCTGTTGTTCTTACTTAAATTATAAAACGGTAAAATTGACTGTCCAGAATTAGTTTCAGAAGTATTATTACGTGTCCCAATAGGTAAAACTAGAACAGCAAACACTGGGACATTCTAAAGTAGAAAACCAAGAACTAACATATTACATAAGTCTCCTCTGTGGAGAACGTGCTTCATATAACGAAATGATTAGATTTCATGTAGTAGATGTATCTAGAATGTCCGAAAACAAGGTCAAAACAATTGTCAGGCAATAACTTCTGCATAATTAAACGACGTAGATTTGTGTATGTATAATAGTGTATGTATAATAGTGTATGTTAGATAATTTTATATAAGACAGCATATACGCATTACGACACTATAACTGAGCATTAAGCCTGTTGTCTTGTCCTTATGAAATAAATAAATAATAAAATTTTACTTAGCCTTGGCCTGATCATTATTAAAATATCTGAATGAACATTATTTAAAAAAATCATTTATCAACATAATCTGAATTCCTTGAATTATGTTGATTTATAAAATATCTGAATGAACATTATTTTAAAAAAATCATTTATCAACATATTCTGAATTCCTTGAATTATGTTGATTTGTCATCTCGGCGCCCCCCTGGTCGCGGTGACCCGGGCGATCGTCCCGGTCACCCCGGCCACTCGATGGCCCTGACTAAAGGTGTGATATAACAAGATGTAAATCATATTTATTATTGGAGTGTATTGTGTAATGACGTGCGCATTTTTAAATGTTGATAAATGTAGATTTTTTTAAAAAAAAAATCACTTTCCAATGGTTGCTGAATCTTTGACATGAGCTATGTCTGATTGTGTAACAAGATGTATGCAAATATGGGAGTGTTTTTAGTAGAAATCACAATGTAAAGCTAGTCTTTTTTACCACCTCCATCTCGTTTATTTATATAGGTAACCAAGAAAGTCGCTTTTTCACCCACCACCTTCAAACATTGAAATGTTAACTAAAACGTTCCTGGAAGATCAAAAATAGTACCCATCAGAATCGACGAACTTCTGCCAACGTTCTGGAAGGCCATGGATTCCATCAAGGTAGAACTTGCTCGAGTGTCTCGTCACCGTTCTTAAACTTGTTAAACCACCGCTGCACTGTTCGCGTAGTCACGACACCCTCACCAAAAAAGGCCTGGCATATCGTCTGACCCGCGTTTGACTCCAGTTTGAACTCCTACAGCATACACGACCTTATGACGCTTTGTGGAGGTCGCATGTTCACTCTTGTCCTTACACAAGTTTATGGTGTAACTGAACTGCCACAACCAGGTAGTATGTTGGACATACCGATACCAACAACCTTATCCCCATTCACATTCAACTCACGGTGTGAGGGCCAATGGAACACAGGTCTCCACAAAAGCGGCAGAACATTCTTGATATCTCAGCTCCGAGGGACCGGGCGGTTGGGCAACTCCGCGAAAAGATGGCCATTTTGTAATCGAGGCTCACTAGAGCCCTCGCTGATTCCGGTTCATTATCCTCAATAGGCTCACGATATCTCAGG
Organism: Thermobia domestica; assembly: GCF_964235325.1. Classification (NCBI taxonomy): domain Eukaryota; kingdom Metazoa; phylum Arthropoda; class Insecta; order Zygentoma; family Lepismatidae; genus Thermobia; species Thermobia domestica. The sequence continues at coordinate 96,838,843 of NC_137455.1, forward strand.
CTCGCACTAGCTCGAGTTTGGGTTCGCCAAACTCATTACGGCTAGTGCTTTCTCAACTTAACGTTTACTAGCTTCAATTAGGGTCGCTCTAAGGGGTAAAAGTGGATCTGAAAAGGTATTGGTACGTATTACGTCACATCGTCCCCCGTGCCTATCTTTGCTCATTGTAATTTTGTAGGAAGTGGGGGTACGCAAGAGACATTTTTGGAAGTGTGGTAACCTCATCCTCCCGCGTTCCCCCTCACTTTTACCCCTCGTCGCTCTTGCTAATTGTTCGGGCATACTATCTTGCGGTTTGCACTCGATAGTGGGCGTGCTCACAAAAACCGTTTTGGTACTCTCAGTCGCTAGGACTCGGACTGTAACTTGCTTCCGATCCCACTCAAAGTTGAGCTTGTAAACCTGTTGGAGGCGGTCTCACGTCTTTTTACATCTTCGGTTCCGAAAGTATGCTGCTGAATATATCAGATCGACCCACTCACTTCAAAATTATGGACACAATAAATTGTATTGACATATTGCTAGTGACTATACCCATACCAAAAGAAATAAAATCGGTTTATATCTTCCAGTCCCGCATGTGCTCTAAAGTTTATCGAAATTTGGAAAAATTTACATTTCTACGACATTTTTTTAAAATTTTACTTAACTTGTTAATACTTAAGGGTGCACTGAAATTGCGCAAACTTTCACTCCCTTCCCTGTTTACACATAAAACCTTAATGAGCAGGCAACAAAATTGGAAATTGCGCAAAAAATATTGTGCAGCGTTGCCATTATTACCATAAGCATTTCTACTAATAAAAGTAGTCACCAAAACGCGAGTCGTTTCAGGGAAAAAAATACAAAGTAATGGATAACAACAGCATTTTCAGTTATCGCTATTATATGTGTGCACGGGCGTCGTTAGAGAGGGGCGACGGGAAACATGTCCCAGTCCATAATTTTCTGTATCATGTCTAACTGTAAGATTACCTGTAAGATTAAAACTAAGAAAATACTTGTTGGAAGCAAATAGTTATTGGAAAACTGTAAGGAAAACAAACTTATATAAAATAAACAAAAAATATAAATATTTGTAGAAGTTCCCTTTAAATATCGTGGACAGGCGTTCTACCAATCAGAGATAGTGATTGTTTATATTTTCCGGTTTTCTCCAATCACAAGGAAGCATTTGTTTACATATTTCAGTTGTGTCTACCATGTATCTCAGTAACTATTCTTCACCCTTTTATAATAAGACAATAACATAACAAGCCAAATGAGGAACGAGAATCACAACGAGTCAATCCGGATTGAGAATTAATAGCAATTTTTAATGAGAAATTTCAAAGGTCCGAAGACCAGCAGAAGTAAAAAGAGAAACTTCGTCATTAGAAAATACGCTGAGTTTAGGAATTTACAGATAAACCATGAGAAGACACGTATGGCATTTTTAAAAGCTGTAGGATTTAAATTCCATGGATTCAAGCTGTAATCTTGAAATGTTCTGTAAATATATATTTTGCTTTGTAAATATTAGAATGCAATACAAGTATATCTCACAAAGGAACAGCATTATACATTTTATTTCGGTGCAAAATTTCACATAATTTCCTGGATCCTGTTGTTGGCAACGTCGCGGTGGAAATTTGCGCAATTTCAGCACTTTCTGCTCCTTGTTAATAAGTCATAGATTACAAAGATTATCAACAATGTAATCCTTAGAAAAATTTGCGCAATGTCGTTGTACCGATACTTAAATGTAATAGATCTAGTCAAATCTTACTTGAATAGATAATGTTTTATAAAAAATAATTGTTCAAATCGGTTGAGGTATTCCGCTCTCGCAATGGCTGTCAATTCTAAGAATTTCAAGAAATGTTTGCGAAGCTGAGTCTACGGATGGCTTTATCAGAACGATGCTTTATCTACTGTCAAGGACAACCATGACTAACTTCGCCTATAAATCAGATTTCAAAGGACCTTCAGCTAAAAATGAGTGAAAACGGAGATGTTCAATTGTTCAACATGTTTCACAAAACTTAGTTTTCTCAATAAAAAAAAAATGTTTATAAATATTACTAAAGGTCTAAAGTAATTTGTTGTTAAACATTTAAATTTGTATTCAATAAAGAAACAAAAAAAAATGTAAGAGGTTAATATTTTCCCCTTGAACTGTGATCTACCTTTATTTGTAATTTGTTTTTAAAATTTTATTAATTTTGAAGCCAATTTGTGACCCGAAGATGTTGATACACTTAAATAATATTTAAACATTATTTTCTGTGGTTCTAATATATAAAAATTTGAGTGAATTTTTCCAAATTTCTGCAAGCTTTAGAGCACATGCGAGACCGGAAGATATAAACTGATTTTTTTTATTTACTCCTTTATAGTCTCGCCAATTCGCAATTTTTCTGCGGTATTAAGACTTGTAACAAAGTTTTGAATTTTTCGGCCCAATATGCATTTTAATCGAAGTAACATGATAAAATAAATCTAGTTAGAATTAGGTACTGACTATGTTTCAAAATTCATTTTAGACTGTTCAGCCATTTTTCCGTGCTAACGATCGCTAACAGGATTCTTCATTTTTATTTATATTGCACATAAGCTACTCTGTATTTTGCGATTACGACTATTATCTGCTTGCATTCTTCTTGCTCCGAAGACTACTCTTCGTTAACGAAACGAACACCAACTTTTTAGATGCTTCCCCTATTTTAACTATTCCCATTACTATCAGAAAATGTTATTCTGATAGTATGACATTTTAAGATGAGATAGGTCCTCATATATTTTTTTAAACAAGATAATTTGTTTTTAGTGAACAACCCCCTCTTGTGCTAAGAACATTTTCAATTTCCCTTTCTTTCCACCAACCCATGTCTAATTTAGACCATCATGCTCGCTGGACCACCAAACACTTACTGTTAAAAGAAATACACGGTGGCCTCGATTCTACGCAATGTTAGGTTTCGAGCATATGCTACAAACACAACAGACATGTAGAAAGAAAAATTGACGATCACAATCCGTAACTGAGGCAGTATTTTTTTAAAGTTAAATTCCCTTTCTCTTACTTATGATCATTACACATGATGAAGAAAAATAAAACTTTTGTTTCTTTGCTTTAATTTGCTGTTTATATTGTTATTGTTATTATTGCTTTAGTTGGTTTCATCTCAAGAAATGCGAAACTGAAAACTTTATCGTAATTACGTATATAACGCAATACTTGCATTACATGGCGTGCTTCAATTCATAAGGATTATACTGAATTAAACTTTGGATGACTTTTCCTTGTAATCAGACTAAGCGTTGACAAAATAATCTAACAAGGAGAAGGCAGACTTTAGTAAGTGAACTTCGGGGCCATTTTTTGCGAGGTGCTAGTGTACATTTAAAGAGTTAATATTACAAACTGGGAAAGCGCCATGGGCAAAAATAACGGATAAAAACCGTCTTAAAGTTTTCTACTCGACGCATTATCGTACGACGCGCAATCTTATCAAGTGACAGCGTGGCAGAGTGAGAATCCCAGATTTAAGTGTAAAGGATCCTGGATTCGATTCCCGTTCGAGTAAAGCTTTTTTCTGTTTTTTTGCTTCAACCAATAAAGTAGCCATTTGTAACTATAAGTAAAATATTAATTCAACATATGTTTATAATGAATTAAAACAAATCACTTGTAAATCTTTCAATGTTCCATGTTAACTAGGAACAAAATTTAATCTCTTCCTTAAATATTATTGTTACAGTCGTGTAAAAAATGTTCTTGAAGCTTCGTGTCTACATTTGTTACAATGTGAGAATTACAAGGGGAATGAGGGGAAAATCTCTTTTGGTTATAGAAACATCTAGTATTAGCAAAGGGGATTTCTCCCTCAAATCATTTGTAATTCGCACACTGTCAACAAATGTAGACACGAAGCGTCAAGAACATTTATTACACAATGACTGTCGTCAAGAATAGTGATGAGCGCAAGAGTCTTGGTCTTGCAGTTTTTTGCAAGAGTCTTGCATGCAAGGCCAACACCAAGACTAGGGATCCCGATGCAAGACCAAAACCAAGACCAAGGGGTGCAAGACCAAGACCAAGACTCTTGCGCAAGAGTCTTGCACAAGTACCGGCACCACTTGATTTTTTATAGGATGTAAAAAAAAAGGCTTCATTTCTTGGCTTCAGTAAAAATGCTGCTAGAGTGAATGTGTTCCCAGTAGTTTATGCAATCCGTGTGTGTCGATCTGCCTCTGTAGCATGTAGCTACATTATGTCGTTTTTTGAATTGGTTGTTCACGTTTTCTGTAGATATTGCTCGTTTTCAAGCCACACAGGTGTCATCTTGTGCCATGTGAGTTTTTTTGGTAGACAAACACCGTGTGCGTGAATTTTCTCGGCCTTTTTCCGTTTCCCCCTACTTTCTTCATTCCACCATTTCAGTCATTTCTCATCATCACCGTCTCCCTTAGTCTTGGTGCGTAATCGTGGGACGTTAAACAAGATACTTCATTTCATTTTAAAGCATATTAGTGGTATTCTTCTTCCAAAACAAAAGACAAATGTAGTATTGAACATCGGTAATTCCGTACACCATAGGTGGCGACTACATGGGTATGGCCTTGGCTCCGAGACTCAAGCATCCGTTGGAAATTTTTAATGTGTACTCATAAAATTAATATCGAAATAACATTTTCATGACTGACAAAAACTTAGTGTATGTGACCGCAAGTTTGATTTCATGGGCGGATGCTTATACCTTGAATAATTGTTTATTAATATAACATTTAGCCTCCTTAGGTATACGGCACATCGAGGATTGAGCGATGTAACATTATACTACAACAATATATCTATATTATAAAATTGAAAGTGACTATGTTTGTGACTCCTGATCTCTTGAACCACCCGATCGATCTCGATCATATTTTCATCATAGATGAGTTTGGGCCTGGGAGTGTTTTCATCATTTCACTTTGACGGTAAAACAAAGGGGAAGGGGGAGTTATAAAATAATACATAATGCTTGATAACTCTTAAACAAAACGACCAATCTCAATCAAATTTTTAACATAGATGAGGTTCAAGCCTGAAAGGTTATTTGTCAGTTCACTTTGACGAAGCAACGTAGGGGTGGAGGAAGGGGGAGATGTACAAAAATCAATATACATAAAAATAAAAATGACTAAGTTTGTGATTTAATAACTCTTGAACCACCAAACCGATCTCAATCAAATTTTAACATGTATGAGGTTCTGGAAAGTTGTTTTTAGAGTTTTACTTTGATGGTAGAATCTAGAGGAGAAGGATAGGAGAGGTGTATATATAGTAACTCTTGAAACACCCGACCGATCTCGATCAAATTTTCAACATAGATGAAGTTCAGGCCTGGAACAATTTTTACTATTTTACTTTGATGGTGCAAAGTAGGGAAGGGGAGGAGGAAGACATAAATATATGTAAAAAATAAAGATATAAGTGACTGTCTGTGACTTTATCACTCTTGAACCAGCCGATCAATCTCAATCAAATTTTCAACATACTCGTACATGAGGTTCGAATTGGGGTGTTTTTTATCACATCACTTTGAAGGTAAAACTTAGGGGAGGGGGAGGAGATGGAAAATGTACAAAAATAAATAAAATTTAATAACTCTTGAACCACCCAACCGATCTCAATCACATTTTCAACATAGATGAGGTTCGGACCTGAGATGGTTTTTGTCATATCGCTTTGACTGTGCAGCTTAGGGGAAGGGAAGGGGAGAGATATTTAAAAATGATCGAAAATGACCAATATTAAAGTGGAATCTATAATTTTGGGGGTCGCTGAGATAAACAGTGACACTTCCGATGCTGTTTAAATCCAAATTTAGCCCCGTAGTTTGGCGGAGGGGAAGGAAGATATATAAAAGTGATCGAAAATGACGAATATTAGTGTCGAATTCATAGTTTTAGATGTCGCTGAGTTGAATACTGACTGACACTTCCGATACCGTTTACAACCAAATCCAGCCTCGCAACTTGGGAAAGAGGGAGATACATAATAATGATCAATAATGAACAAATATTAGTGTCGAATACATAGTTATCGGTAAGGTGAACAGTGATACTTCCGATCTCGTTTAAATGTAAATTCAGCACCGCAACTAGGAGGAGGGGGAGGAAAGAGATATATAAAAATTATCGAAAATGACCATTATCAATGTCGAAGTCATGGTTTTCGAGGTCATTGAGATGAACAATGAAACTTCAGATGCCGTGTTTTGCAACATGGGGGAGGAGGATATATATAAGTTTATTGAAAATGACAGATATTAGTACCGAATCTATAGTTTTCAGGGTCTCTGAGACGAACAGTGACACTTTTGATGCCGTTTAAATCCAAATTCAGCACCGCAACATGAGGACGAGAAGGGGAGAAAAACATAAAAATAATCGAAAATGACCGATATCAGAGAGCGCTTTAGTAATAGTAAAAAGTGACTGACTAAAAAATATATATTAGTTTAACCGAACGAATTGGGTAATTGATACTAGTAATCAATTTTCACAAGTGAGACTTCAAATAGCTTAGATTTTGATGCCGTTATTTTTTATTTCTAATACAGGTCAAAATATTTATATAAATTGAGTTGACATAAAAGACATAGGCAGTTGAGTCGTTTTCAGTTTCACTCAAATTATTTTAAAATATTAAGAGGTTTGATCATAATAATTATTATTTTATTTTTTTCTCTCTCTTTTTTTTTTTTTTTTTTTGGTCAATATTGCTGAACATATCATCATCATCATCATAGCTATTCTGCTATTATTGGCAGGTTACTTGCTGCAACTGAGAAGCTTCGACGTACGGTGGTCCTCAGCTAGTCTTTTCGTCTTGACGTAGCAATTTTCACAGTCTCCTTCGGTCTCTCCCTCTCTTTCCTTCCGCAATATCCTCTAGCACGTCTTTCGTCTTTCATAATGCAGTTCCTCCTCAGCCAACATCCCAACCAGTTCCTCTTTCTCCTCTTAACAATATATAAAGCGACTCTCGAATCTTATATCCGTGTCTCGACTTGAATTTTGTCAGGAAAATCCTGTCTCGACTCGTCTCGTGCTTATCCCTAATTAGAATCAGTAAAACAAAATCCCAATATTTAATTGGAAGTTTGTTTAATACAAGGATTAGCTAATTGTGGTTGAAAAGAAAAATCTGACGCATTTAGAGTGTAAAAATAATTTTGCAATTCTTGATACTAACTAAAAATACCCATTCTTCACATGGGGGCTGTACTTGGAAGTCAACGCCTGTGGGAGTATCACTATCCATCTCATCTACCGCGAAAACTATGAATACGACACTAATATCGGTCCGGTCATTTTGGATTATTTTTACATGTTTCTGTAACCCCCTGTGACTCCCGCCCCTCAGCCGAATGGGCTTAATTTGGAAGTTAATGTAATCAGAGTTTCACCATTGATCTCAGTGACCTCGAAAACTATGAACTTGACATTAACATCTGTCATTTTCTACTACTTTTACATGTCCCGGCAAACGCTTCCCCCTGAGATCCGCTGGTTCGAATTTTGAAAAACAAAACGCTGTGTCTTGGTCTGGGGCCTGCACCAAGGTACCCGTGACCAAAATTTGGTAACTCTCGCTCCACTCGTCTGGTCCCCACACAGACAGACAGACAAACTCTTTATTTTGTTTATATTAGATTCTCATTTCTTCATTTTACCCAATCAAAAAAAATATCTCCCTTTTTTGTGCAGTTTTTTAAAAAGCATTGTTTTTAATTATTTATTTATTTTGCGGTTATTATATTTTAATTTAAATTATAAGGTGTTTTCACATTCAATTAATTTTCTAAGTGTATTACAGTTTACAATGTGAAACAAAAACTACTTTAACTCTTTAGCCCCTTTAAAATTGTTTTAAATCTGTAGACTTCATTTCAATTCATTGTTTCTGTTTAAGTTCAATGCCAATTTTTTTTAGTATCGAGGCTATAGAAAACATAGACCTATAGTTTAAGGTGTAATTCGAACCACAATAATGTGTTCAAATTTTGATACTCTCACGCCAGAAATAAAAATCCGGATTTCCGTGCTCGAACGGTGTCGCGCACTAGCCACAAGTCCAGAGGGAAGAGCTCACACTCTAATTGGTGTTTCTTTCCAAATCAGATACCTGAGATTTGGTGTCTCTCTTAGAAATGAAATCTTTGAGTTTAACGTTCCATAATTATGCCCTTTAAGCTAAGGGAGGTAATGATGAAAACAAGTGAATGATTATGGAAAAATTGGTGGAATGAGAAAGTGGGAGGAATACCAAAAGAAAACCCACGAGCACGATGTTGTCCACCACAAACTTACTTGGTCGGGGATCGGACCGAGGACCCACGAACCAGAGGTAAATGCTCTCCCACTGAGCCACCGTGCCCCCGGGTATCTCTCTTAGATTTGTCGTTAGTTTTTTCCAAAGAAATATCGAATTCAATCATTACTGTTTGTTCTCCAAGTGGGTGTTTTTATATATATATATATATATATATATATATATATATATATATATATATATATATATATATATATATATATATATATATATATATATATATATATACTTTCGGTATGTTCTTATGGGCTATTGAAAGACTATTTGTAGATATTCTGCTTTATAAATTACTTTTTGGAGAGGAAAACAGTCAATTTTGAACATTACTCACATACAGCGGCATTATTTAAAGAAGTTGTGGAAGGCAGCTTGTTCAAATAAAATTTAGCTGTAACCAGGGCCGAACTTAATGTTTTGCCATCACTAGGCCGAAAGTTGTTTGCTGCCCTTCATTTACACCCCTGGCTTTACGTATCTGTTTACTGTAATACAATGTTAAAACTCTACTCAACTTCAGCCAGGAGTGATTGAAGCGATAGAGTTGTTAAAGGAACTATTACTTGGAGGGTGTTTACGGACTTGAATCGTGTTATATTATTATTATTATTATTATTATTATTATTATTATTATTATTATTATTATTATTATTATTATTATTATTATTATTATTATTATTATTATTCAACTATTTCCTTTTTTCCTCTTGCATATTAAGTTTTCGTTCAACATAGGCGCCAAAGAATGTTCCACCCCTAGGCTCGATCTTATTGAGCCTAGTAATAAATCCGGCCCTGTTTAGAACCATATTTTGTGTACTATAGTTGTAAAGCTACCTTCATCCATACTTATCAAAATGTTTATTTGTAAATACGGGTCATTGCCTTAAATAATCATAATATACGCCTTTGTGTAACCACAGGAATCAGATTTAATGTTGCGTAATTTCTCTACACAATATATATATATATATATATATATATATATATATATATATATATATATATATATATATATATATATATATATATATCCGCTTAACTCTGGTAACTGGTAAATCCAATAATGTAAGATACGAAATATAAAATATCGCAGTAATCGTAGAAAAACATCAAAGATTATCTATCGGTGGATGGCATTGGCTATTACGAATACAATGTCATTCGCATTGAGACAGGACAAATAAAACCGAACAAAGAAATGATTACGTGTATTTGTAGCAGCGACTCATCTGTTACTTACCTATTTATCTATCATGCGCAAGCAGAACAGTAATATATTGCGCTTTATGTGTATTTCATTTAATTGAAATATTATAGAATCAGTAGCTCCTTTCACAGGATGTAGATTTCCAGCGAATAATACGTCACTATACAAAGGCAAGACTATATATTCTGCATAGAAATATATTAAAATATATCATTTATTAAAATCTCACTATATAGTACAGCGTGTCGACCAATGAATGCTATACTTTTAGTTTGCTTGCAAAATGAAGCCACGTTATAGAAAAAAGAATATATTTTTGCTCAAACATACTAGAACCGAAAGTTTTGTTCAACATTGTAAGTTAATGGGATATGCAAGCGATAGTAATATTCCAGTAATGCAGGTACCCGGCAGAATACTAGATCTTTCATGATCAAAGGATGCATTAGTGTGATCTCGGAGATAGTTGTTAGATCTCAACACTATCTTGTAGACAACATCCTTAACGGTGTTAAACACCTTCACCATCTCTGTTTTCTTAGCCCGTTGAGAGGGAAGTATTTTTCTCACCTTCCTTTCACACAAATTAGAATTTTACACTGAGAAAAATCCGTTCTCAGAATAGCGGCATATTGTACAAATATATGAAATCCTCTTGCTTACTACAGAAATCAGCACGGAGCATATCTTATTCGTATGCTACATAGCCACTGCCCTTAGGTGTTACATCATGCCGTTGCAGGATGTCGGACATCTAACAGTTTTCCGTATATCACATGCATATACTTATGTTACATTCGTCAGCTATATGTTATATAAGTCTATTTGTATGTAAGATCCTGACCGCCTATATTGTTTCATACGGAAAGTATGTATAGATGTAACACTTATACGGAAAGTATTATAAAACCTGCGTTTTTAGTTATACGTCTGCTGTACGTTAAGTCCAAAACGTACAGGAATTATACATGTAACCTACCTTTTTAAGTACGCCACCTACAATTTTTTCTCAGTGTAATGGTTTGATTTTACTGATTTATTCGAAATTATTTAATTTCCTTATTTCATGAAAATTAAATTTTGTTATATAATTTTTAATTTTTATATTTAATAAACAAATTTGATATAAGTAGGCCCTAATATTATTTAACTTCCAATCGCCGCCACTGTGTTTGTTAGTAAATTGTTTTATGCATTGTGAAAATTTTAACACAACAGTTTTTTGGACACTTATCTGATAGATTTGATGATGATGAATATTTCAGTTCCGTGCTTTTGATTGCTATTTTGGCTCCAACTCTGATATTATCTTGATTGGCTGTAGATTATTATCTTAGAGACGAAGTACTGCTGGTTAGTATTTTTTTAAAATTAGTTTTGTAACGATTATGTTGAACATCCTTCGTTTCGGCGGTGTTGAACTTGAAACGAATACTGTTTAAATTTTGAAGTTAGGTAAATGAAGAGTACAGAACTTTGGTTTTGTCCATGATGACAATGGACATAGATCTTTCGTTGCTTATCTTTTACGTACCATTGGACTAAACTCTAATGAACTGCACTTTCTTTAAAATTACTTAATATTTTATATTAGGATCTTTGCTGAGGTTGAACATTTAAACATTTCCTTGTTATGAAGTTTCCAACATTAGCCACTCCCTTGTCTCTTGGGTCCGAATATTTGCCTCAGGATTTTATTTTCAAATACTTTTAGTCTATGTTCTTTCCTCAAAGTAAGCATGAACGTTTCGTAACCATATAGTACAATAGGCATAATTTTTGTTTAAGTTCCTTGACAAAATTCTCAAAGACAATAGAGTCTTGACTGAATAATAATACGAATTACCTGCTTTCAGACCTAAAGGCGTATCTAGGAAGAAACAAGCAGGGCTCTGGGCACCCTTGACAGAGGAAGGCAAAATACCATGACGTGCTGGAAAGAAATAGTTGCTATACTTCACAACAGTAGTTTCATCCTAGTTAATGTAATGATGTCATCACTTAGAAACCTGTAGGTTTCTCCTATAGAGTTATTTACCTGATTGCATACGATTGAACTTACTTCTTCCTGTGATCCACTTGAACTTGTCTGCTTTAATTGTCGGTAGAAGAGTTTACCATCTGTTATCCATAATAGCACCCCGATAATACACAGAAATTCTGTGCGCCGCGCTGACTTAGTAATTTGTCTAATCCTATATTCACTGGATTGATGACAGACATTCAAATCAGCGTTGCCAACAACATTTTGGCTAAGTTCTTACAAGTAAGATAAAATGTCCCTATTTTCCACCAAAAAGTACCTACATTGGGGGGGGGGATGTTAATACTGATAGTATGTATATGATTATGCGTTACAAATGTCATTATACCTAAATTCGCTACATAAAACTAAAATATGTAATATTTATTTTTACATATTACAATGTAAAAATATTAACAATATATCTGAATTATCTGTTCTTTGAAAGTAGTATTCTTAGTTTTGATTCTTCCCTCCTTAAATGTATTTAATCAACCCGCTACCTGTAAAATATAATAAATATACAGTTTCCAGGAAATATCTCATCCATCAAATATCTCCTCAACCATTTCTGTACATTGTGAAAGACATAGAAGAATAAAGTCTTAGTTTTCTAATCAAGAAATGCTAAAAGTAGCAAATTTTCTTACAGTGCTTTTCACAAATTAAACGATTTTAAAAGCTCCCCCGTGGCTACATGGATAGCATATGTTTCTCTTGGTTTGATTTTCGATGGTAGTGCGTGGTTCGATTCTACGTTAAACTGTTGAGTCCACGTCTCATATAGTCTCACACTGCTTAACAGGATGCTAAACTTACAATCAAACTTAAACTCTTTTAACCAACCCACACTACCAAACAGTACATATCAAGGAAATGTTATAAAAATATAAGGTGGACAGCTACATAAATTCCAAAGGATACAAGCTGAAAAGAAGGAGAAATTATTAATCATATTGGGAGAATGTGAAGTAACTCTGGAGCCCAAGAGCCTTCTGGTCACCGGAAGTAGGTTCCTTCCTTTTCCTCCACATCCGGTCGGCGGAGAGCGTAACACCTGAGGGGGAGTTGTGTCTGAGTGACAGCTGCGTTCCAAGGATCTATGCTTACCACTTTTAAAGAGAGAAATTAAGAAACTGCCCAAGCGAATACTCAAACGTTTTTCTTTTTTTTTTTTTTTTAATCTTTATTTCTTTCTCATTCAAGTTGTTTCCTTTTGCGAAATTTGCATTAGAGTTTTAAATGTTTTCTTAAGTATTTTGTCCAATGTCACTAATTTTCACAATTCAAGCTTCATTACTTTTCTGTTCATTTTTTTTTATTGATGGTTGATTCGTTGGATTTGACTTTAGCGTTCCTTCCAACAGTAAGGTTATATGAGACGTGTACCTAAAGACTTAACGTGGGGCCCGAATCACATGAATCCTCAAGGTGAATCGAAATTTAGGTCTCCCGTGCTAAAGATGCAGCCATAAGAGAGTTTCATATTTTATTTTGTTATATTTTACAAATAAAAATTCCCTGGATTCCTACGATGCAAAACATTACTAATGAGGAGGGAGGGTAAGGGGAGACAGACAATGGTAAGAAATCTGTGTCCGAATTCTGAAATGGCTTTTTAAGCCATTTATTTTGAAGTGGCTACAATAAGTGTATGTTTTTCTTTATTTTAAAACATATCTCCCCATGCCGGTCAAATTTTTGGCACATTTTAGCCAATTTTTCTTTTTAGAAATAACAATTCTAACGAAAATGGCTATCGGAGGCGGATCTAGAAAGAGGCTGGGGACTATGCTCCCTTGCACCCCTAATTTTTTGAGTGACAAAAATAATTAAAGCTATTGCTTATATATTTTTGAAAGTGTACTAAACTCATAATATACCTATCATAGTCTGGGTTCTGGTTGGCCACCCCAGTTTTTACCTTGTAGATCTGCCTCTGATTGGCTATATATATCGTACTCGAACTACAAAAGTAGGACATGGTGGCTCAGTGGTAGAGCGCTTATCTCTGGTGCATGATTTGATCCCTGGCTAAGTAACTTTGTGGTGGACAACATCGTGTCCGTGGGTTTGCTCGAGGTACTTCTGTTTCCTCCCAATTCTCATTCCACCAATGCTTCCATTATTATTCATTTGCTTTAATCATCATCTTCCTTAACCTAAAGGACATAATTGTGTAACGTTAAACTGAAAGAATTTCGTTAAACATGCTGGGCACTCGTTCTAAAAGTAGCATTCGTCTTCCGGGACAAAATATGCTCGAACTTTATGTTTGTGCGAAATATTTCAAGTTGTTTAGGTTCTGAAGTGTTCGAATTCCGGAAGTAATATTGTATTTTTAGTTTCGTATTATGACTATATTTGTATAAACAAGTAGTAGTTCCACGTGTACACTACATGAAGTATTTTGGTTTGTATTTTGTGATATTTGCTCAATTAGTATTGAAACCGAAAATTGAGTAGATTTCTATCACTTTCGATTTAGTAGACAATTAAGGATGGATATAAAATATAATGGGACACTTACACTTACATGATCAACATTAAAATCGAAAATGGTTGATTTTTACCACTTCTCGTGGATGGATCATTTTCGTCAACGAATTTAATTCCTGTCTTCTATCCTCTACATTATGGCCAAAATTGATAGTGATATAAAAAGTAGTTTTTTTAAAAATTCTTTTGTCTCCCGGACGGACGGACACATGAATAGACAAAATATGCAGAGTGTCTACTGGTACTCATCTGGTAGCCATCAAGTTGACTGTCGTTTATACAAGCCTTAGAAGTAAGTGCATAGAGGGACTTCCAAGAAATCCACTGAACCGTCGAATTCCCCAGTCATCTGACTGTACTACCTCTTACAATCTAAATCGGTCCCCTTAATGAGTGAGGGCTTACTATCATATCCAGTGAAGAACCAGAATGTTACAAGGCAAATTCACCTCCCCCTTGGAGATCATAGCCCCAAGTTTACCGAATTCCACGGTGTGACCACAGGTCGGTAGAGTTCAATCCAAGCCAGGAATCCCAGAATGATTCACGGAGCCTCAAATACTAACCCCGACTACCTGCCTGCAAAATATCACACAGACGCCCAACTGAACTACCTCTCGAACCCAAGAGCTCGTCTTACTCGCTCATTTGGGAAGTATCAGGAGGATTTCCTCCACTGATGAAGAGGGACAACAGAGTATCAGCAATGGGTAATGTCCGTCTACACCAAATAGGTATTCCCATTTAAGAGGCACCAATCGCTTTTCCCCACTAGATAAGGCTAAAATAGGTATCCTCATTGCCCTCTTAGACACCCTGGTGAGGTACTACGCCCCCTCCTGGGCCCAATGGTCCTTGTCCGTGACCAATTTGAGAGGCTGGCAGCCTCTTTTCTGATTCCTTAGTGGATCTCATTACCACCTCCACCTATATCCATCGTTTGTCAACTTGCACTCTATAAGGTAGTAGATTTATATCACTTTCTATCACATCTATATCATTTTGTTCAGCTCACGAAGATCTATTAACTGCTATATGTTTTATCTTCGGACACTTTTTCCCATTAAATGCTAATATTATAGAATTTCTCTCCAGTTAGGATATTTATGTGTTCCATAAGGTGTCTCCGAAACAATTGGATGAGACTCTCTTACCGAAATTAGGATTAATTATCTTACAGTATAATGTAAAATAGTCTATTGTGAATCAATAAGACGAGTATTAGAAGTATTACTTATACTTCGAAAACTGTTTTTCAACATTAGCATTTTGTAATCATTCCATAAAGTACTCAAAATTACATGTGCCTAGCGCATGACATAATTAACACATCGCAGTATCTTGTGTTCTATTTTCTTCAACTTGACCCTAGATTTCAGCAATTTCATCATAATTATTATAAGGACTTGAGCTTATCATTCCTTCGATAAATATACCTATCCTCTTCAGACGTTTCTATTACTTCAGACAGAGATTATGTAGTTCTTATAAGTAAAATTCTATCTTTAAACATATCTTAAGCACTCGAATGCGTTTCTAAAATCAAAACCTAAGCTAAAACATCCATGGTTTTACCACCTGTGAAGGATATGGCAAGTCAGATGAATTTTAATTGGGTGGTATGTGGCCAGCATGTTGGCCTCAATCATCGTTAGTTTTGGTTTTCTAAAAGGGTTCCCTTTATCTTAAGTCGAAAATCACGTGATTTTGGTTATACAAGAGCGCCACCTTAATTTTTAATATATATAAAATATGGAGAGAAACTTTGTATAGAAAATTTTAAAAAAATAGAATGCAAACTCATCACGACAAAAAGGAATATTCACTAGCATCATGAACTAAAATTAAACTCAATGAGCCTTGTGCAGAGTCATTTTGACGTATGATTAGCGTCATACTAAAGGCCTGACTACTGTAGAAAACTCTTTAGTAGGCACTAATCACGTGTCAAAAAGACTCTGCATAAGGCCTAATGGCTAATAAATAGCTACTCTAAAATAGCTATATTTCCAGCGTTGTTGTTCTGTTTGAATTTGAGTTGAGTTGAGTTTATTTACAGTTTAACGTCCCTTTCAGGCTATATGAGACGGGACCTACTGATTAACGTGGAATCCGAACCACGTGAGCTCCCGCCGGCAATCGAACCCGGGTTGCTTGAATTTGAATGTGGTGTATGTAGTCGATAGCGTTCTTCTACGTTTCAGTCCTTTGAGATGTCAAACCAATACTTTTAGTGACGTTTGTTGGCTGGCATCTGCACTTTTGATCCTTGATTCGATTCCTGCTGGGAAAACATTACAATTTGGATGTATTATGGTGGTTCGGATTATATTTTAAATTGTAGATCTACGTCTCACATAGCCATAGTGCTGAAAAGGGGCGTTAAACATCAACGAACAGACAACAACAGTTTGGCAAAATCTACCATCGTCTGCAGACTCAAAATGACAACGAAGCATGAGAGATGTACACTAGGAACCACAATCAAATATAGGAAAATAATCACATGGAACAAATAGATGATGAGATATTACCATGAAAATAAAAATGTATTGAAGTAATAGTGAGTTGATCATATTACAAGAAGTAATGATGATACGAGGTGGACGAAAGCAATCCTTGATGAGATATCAAGGAACAAGGATTGACCTAGAGAACGTTCTAATACAAGAAGATGTGATAAAATTAAAAAGCACTTGGGTAACGTGGGAAAGAAATGCCAAAGATAGATGACAGTGAAGAGTTGGAGAGACATCAATCCAACAGTGGATTGACAATGGTTCACTATATTAAAGATAATTTGTGTATAGGGTAAATAGGTTGGTTATTTGGTTTGAAGTTCTACATTTCTTTCAGCACCGAAACTCTGTGAAAGTAGACCTATAGCTTAATGTGGATCCAAAAAACTTGAACTTCCAGCGGTTATCTCACCCAGTCTTCCGTGTTGACTTTATAGTCAGAAAGGAGTTCTATAAGATAAATGGGAAAATCAGAAAAAACTATGACAATATTAGTCAATATAACATCATATTTTACCAACCTTCCTTCTTACTGGCCAGAACTCACACTCATGATTTTGCCTTGCGTTCGCCAGCCACCGTTCGAGACACTCAAGAAAGCAAATTTCAGATTATGAAAATTGAGAAAATAAAGCTCCAAGATTTTGGAATGACACACAAGAAGTTGTACATTGTATAAAGTTGAGATTATGTTGGCATAGTTCCCCCAATCGGTTAGTAACGTTTCTTTCTTTTTTTAAAAAAAATCATACCAGACTCTCTCTGCAGCTGAGTGCTCTGGCTAAACTTTCTAGTAGTTAAAAAAAAAGTTTATTGATGACGTTACAGAGCACTCCTTGATAAGTGGAGGTCTACAAAAAAAATATTATAAGATGAATTGAACTGAAACGAGACTCATCAATACACTGAAAATTACTTTAATTGAGATAGAGGAAAAAATGGGAATATTTTTAGCCATTGTGCGCGTGTTGGTGTCCTGAGATGACTACTTATAGAACTTTAATCAGTTTGACTACTTGAGATTTTCTAAGCTTTAGAATTTTTGTTTTTGTTTATTCTTCCTTTCTTTTTTATTTATTTTTTTAATGACACATAATCTGATGTCCATAGATGGTTTAGAAATCGAGAATATTACTCTGAAACGCATAGGGTCCCTTCATACTCGAGCCCCGGACTGTTGCCCAGCTCCCATTATGTAAAGATTGCCACTATAAATAGAGGTAATTATGCTATTAGAAATGGCTTAAAAAGCAATAAATGTAATGGGAACCTAAGGTTTGCATAAGAAAATGTTAAATATGAATATTACGTAAGTAAAGGTCTACCTCAATGCTAAGTCTGCTCATTATAAAGGAATTATGTACACTTATGTCCAAAATTATTGTCGCATGTCTCTAAATATGTTGTTGTAGGAATTAATTTGATAACGAATTCGCCCAATATTTCTTATAATATTAGTATGTGTATGATCGGCAAAGACATGTATGTGGCAAATTTCATCTCAAAAGAGCAGTAAATAAGATCAATAAAACGAAAATTAAATTTTCTTGTCCATTTACCAACATTTTAGTTTACTCAATATAATTTTCGTATTTATAATTCTTTTGTTGTGAAATTTACCACAAATAGACATTTCCCAATTATACACATAGTATCAGAATTAAAAGTACCCTGCAAAATCATTATCAAATTATATTCTTGCAAGAAGACAGTTATAGGTGTGCGACAATAATTTTGGACATGAGTGTACCTAGGTATATCAAATATTTTTCTTGTCCATGTGATGGATTCTTTTATTTTTCTTGAGAAAAAATCAAGTCATGAATAGTAATTAGGTAATGTATAACTTAATTTCAACAACAATTTAATTTAGAAAGTAAAATTATTCAATTTCAAACCGTGCTCTTCATATATGTAAACTACTCTATTTCCATCCTTCCCTTGGAAATGCTTGGTTGGATAAAATATATGATCTTACTTCAAGTAGTAGGACATTGTAGTCTCAGTGTGGTCTCCTATTCGATCCCGGGTATATGTGTGTGGGGGTACTTTAGTACGACGCAAACCTAAGTAGTGCTTTGGATCCCACTTTAATAAACAGATGCTATCTCATAAGCCGTCGATGCTGAAATGGAATGATAAATTCCACAGCAACCAAACATGAGTTGACCTTCTGGTAAACTACTCTATTCTCAACTAAAGTTATAAAAAAGGTAAAAAGCAGAAAATAATAAATGTTTGAGAGCTGAAACTAATTCATTACCTTTATGTGTAAAAAGAAATTAAAGTCTCTACCAAGCCAAACAAATTATTGTATCGTAAAATTACCATTCAAACTAATTCGGTTTTAGGCATTAATTGGTTTGGCTCAGCACAGACTTCACATTTTTTAAATAGATACGGGTAATGAATTATTTTCAGCTTTTAAGCACTTATTCCTACTATTTTCCGATTAGAGTATTTATTGTTTGCTTCTTTTAGAAGCTTTTGTTGTTTTCTGCTTTTTAGAGCTTTTGTTGAATTGTTATTTTAAAGCTTTTATTTTCTGCTTTTTAATGCGTTCTTCAAGTCTGTTATTTATCTTTTAAATTTATTTAATTTTTCCAATTTTCGTTACCCCAGTAGTTCAGTCAGAAACTTAAGCTAAAGATAGGACACTAATTTCCTATAAACTGGGTCGGCCTACAAAATATGCGTGACCATATACATATAAATCGGTCTAGGAGTTACAGAATTATACGTGAACATACACGGTATATGCACTATCATCTGTTGAGTTTTATGGTCTAACTCCAAAGACTTTAATTAGTCATAACAAAATTTATGTAGAGCCTACAAAAAAGTATACTGTTTGAAACTAAAATATAATAATCAAAATCGGTACATCTGTGTTGAAGTTGTGAGTGAACATATACACAATGAAGTCAGTTAGTTACAATATTAACACTGTCAATTCTTGAAGAGGTTTATGATCTAGCTGCTAAGACGAACATAGATCCTAATAAAATTTATATGGAGCAACCAGGAGAAAATGCTCTTTCAAATGAAAACGATTCATCTAGAAGTACTTAAAAGAAGCAGTATATAACAGGTCAAATTGAGAACTTTCCTCTTTTACCGAAGTCGGTTAAAAATTTAGTCTTTCATTATTAAGAATTTCCTATAAATCTAAGCTGTTATCGGAAACTTTTGAATATTCTCGTTTAAATTTTGAGTTTCTAGACCTACAGTTTTGAGCTTTAGACCCTAAATTAAAATCTAATTATTATCCATGGTGTTTTTATTCGAGATTCAGAGCCTTTCCGAAAACTAAATCACTGTTTAGTTTATTTATGACTGTTTGATTTCCGGAATTAGGTATTGAAAATCAGTTTCAATAAAATTCAAAAACTTGATAGATCTATTGCAATTTCAAAAAAAAATATGGAAATGTAGAAAGATTCGAACATTTGATATCAAAATATCAAAAAATATAAAATATGTTAAACAAAGAAGTATTTAATATAAAATAGTTAAAAATATATGGAAGTATCGAAAAAATTAAATACCGGATATATCGGAATATATATATATATATATATATATATATAACAGCTCTAAATGGAATGTAGAAGATGGTTAGAGGCAAATTGAACATGAAGATAAACAAGAGCAAGATAATAGTTATTAGATGCACAAAAAGAAACAAGAAAAATTAAAATTAAAATAGATCAGTCGGTAGAAGAGGTACAGGAGTTCTGTTACTTGGAAACTGAAATAATAACCAATAAGGCACACTGATTTGCAAAACTTAAGGACGAAAGTAAGTTTCGCATACTGTATCACTCCCAAGTGGCATAGATTGGTGAAACTTGAACCATACATAAACATTGGTATAACACAGGAAACAATTAAAAGAAACACGTGATTAGTAGAACAAAAATGACACTCTTATGCAGAGGCAACAACTTACGCTGAAAAAGTTTAGATTCGTCATGCTCCTCCAGACATTACAGAAGTGTTATATATAGTTATTGTGGTTGCTGAGATGAATAGTGGCACTCCAGATGCTGTTTAAGTACAAGTCCAATACTCATTGGCATGGGGATAAAATAGGGTTAGAGGTGAGAGGGAAGGGACGTGAAATGTGGCTTTATGAGGCGAAGAAAAACGGAGAATGGGAACCTTGCAGAATAATCTAAAAAATTAGATTGATGAGTAAGGTATGGAAAGAAAGAATTTTAGAAATGATAGAAGAACAAAAGAAGTATACGAAAGACTAGTTCGAATTAAATATGCGAGGATATCACGCTATTGAGTACAGAGAGAATTTGCGGAAGGAAACTTATCTACAGCAGTTGATTGTTTGAAATATGCTAACCAAGCAATATAGAAGATATAGGAAAGAAGATAAATAAGGAGATGAAAAGTATGTTCCAAGATAGAAAATAATGCAAAGATAAATAAAACCAATCAAGAATTTGCTAGCCTAAGGAGATGGTTGAAATGTTGAAAAATATTCGAAAATCGAAATCGAAAAATATTGAAATATTGGATAATAATATATCGAGAAATCTAAAACATCAGATATACGAGTATGCAGTAATATCAATATATGGATCAGTAATTTCTGATATCGATCTTCCAATATTTGAGAATATCTATCGATCGATCAAAATACTATTACATAACTCTGCTTAGAAACTTTCCTAAAATATTTTTAATCATGTTTATTTAAAGAACTCTCTTAATAAGTGGCATGAACACTTTTAGGGGTGTACGTGTCTTACTGTTAATAGAAGACAAAAAAGAACTAATGCAATCTGGTACCTAACAACCTATTTTATATACAGAATTGTTCCTCAAGAGATGAGAAGTGCATTTCCAAATTCGAGACGAGACAAGAATATGGCATTTCTCGTCTCGTTTTCAAGATGAAACGAGATTTCTCGAATCTCTTGGGAAATACTAGTTCACTCAAGTTTTACGTGTTAAGCACTGCTTTCTTGTTATCAGGAGTAAAAGTGCGGGCGAACGTCCCCCCACCTCCAAAAAAATATGTACGGCATCCCCCCAGTTCCTAGAAAACTACAATGGGCAGAATATAGGTAAGGGAACGGCCTGACGATATGCCGCTACCTACCGTTCCCCTACCTTTTCAGACCCACTTTTGCCCCTGAGTGTTATACGATTCATAGTATAAAGATTATAAGTTGATAAAGTAACTATATTGTCATAATGCAGATCACTTACCAACCTTTAAAGATATGTAAGACATTACACAAATACTCGTATATTCAATAATAAATATGGTTTAAATGTTGTTATATCACAACCTTCATGAACTTCTTGTGACGCGGGAGGCTTGTGATAACTTCTATTATTTTTATTTTGTTTACTTAGACATATTTCTAAGTCTCACCGGCAGCGATGCCCGTAAGCCCGTCACATATGAACGATGGCGCCCCTCAGTGAGCACACTATTCGGTTAAGTAGGAAGAAATAAATGAGGAATTAAGGCATTAAGCGGCCTGAGATCTGTATCATCCATGCATTTGCCTGATGTGAATGAGGAAAATTCAGGGAAACCTGATGTGAATAAAAATTAGTTTTTCTCGACTTTCTCAAAAACTAAGCATGAAAATTTACACTCAACCATATCAATTCGTTCAACTTAATTGAATCTATTAGCATTACCACCTCCAGTGCAGGAGGTCTGGGTTCGACTCCCATCGGAAACTCATGTAGTTTGGACCTGGAGTCGTAAACTATAACTTAGATAATTTCGATGTTAAGAAAAAATATTAAACTCTCAAATAAGTAACAAATACCAACGTTAGAACACATATAACTAAGAAACTGTGCAAAGGATGAGAAGGAGTTTTGTCTAGAGATTAAGTCTTGCATTTAGAGAAGTTTACGCTATGTCAATAAATTTCTACTCATTTCTCATTCAGAGGTTTAAAAAATGCTAAGATATACGAGATGCAAAACCTCATGAAAGCCGTATAAGAGTACCAGTGGTGAATTGCAAAGATGCGCACCTCCTTTTTCAATAATTCGTAGCATACTGTTGACTCAGACTCATGGACAAGAGGAGACTTACAAGTTTAACCCATTTTTCAATATCTTGCATTATTTATTTAAAAGACGTCCAAAGCAGCTGTTTAACCTAATTTACTCTGACAATCGATCAACACTGAAACCAGGGGCAAATTTAGGTTACGAACTCTTCCATTTTTGTCTAAAGATACCATTCCAACATTCTCTTGTAGAGACAGTGAGGAAAACTTTTAAAATAAAAAGTACTCAGGATGGTTATACATGGGATTAGGACCCGAAACCTACCTGTTGTGAGGCCATAATGCTAAATCGTTACCCCTTCTGATTTTAGCTTGTAAGATGCTATGGAATGATTTTAAAAATGGTATAAGCATAGAATGGCGTTCGTTGGTTTTCGGAACTAAGCATCTTTTTCAGCTCGAAGTTGTATGAAACGTGGAAATGGTAATACATTTTAATGAAAAAGGAAATAATCATAATAAATTCTGCTAAAGACAGTAAAGATGATCACGCAAATGTTTGGGATATGAATAACTAGTCTTAAAATCACCGTTATCCGTTAAGATATTAATTTATTATAGGTGTGTATGGATAGATGATTATAGTTCCATACTTAGATCCTGAAGTCAGCTGTGAATTATAATAATTTTAGTATATCTACATATTCATCCTTAATTCAAAATTTGCAGATTATTTTAGTCAAATAATAAAGACATTTCAGTGATAAGAAAGAAAGAAAGAGAACATATACACGGTAGCATAATTCTCTCTTTCCCTCCCCCAACAGCAATGGAAAATGGAGATACAGATCCAATTCGATATATACAATAGTAAAATGTATACTAGCTGAACCTGCACTGTCCACACAGTGCATCATTCTAATATGAGCATAAGGTTCCTAAAATCTTCCTCACTATATGTATCAAATGGAGTGAATTGCTATAGATGAATAATTTTCAATTACTGTATACCGTTTCTTGCATGAAACGGAACACTGCAGTACTTTGCCACAATTTAGGATATGCCTATTTCCTACAAAATTCTTTTGTTCCCATAAGTTGGATTGCATCGAAAACTTAAGAGAATTATTAGTTCAATAATGTACGAGGGTGGGCTGATAAGTTCTCGGCTCGACCCAGAAGGACTTGAGCTGGAGCCATTAAAATGTGAGGCTATTCAACATAGTCCCCTCGAAGGTCAACACATTGGCGCTTCGACGCTGCAACTTCTCCAACTCCTCCAAAAAAAAAAAAAAAAAAAAAATCTCAAGGTCTGCAAAAAACTGTTCCGCAGCTGTTATCACCTCTTCATCACTGTGAAATTTTCATCCTTTCAGTGCTGTTCTGAGGTTTGAAAACAGATAATAATCAGAAGGGGCAAGATCTGGCGAGTAAGGTGGGTGGTCAATGCACTGAAACCCTAGGTCCCTCAGAAAATCCATTGATCTGCCAGCCTTGTGGACGGGAGCATTGTCCTGCAAGAACAAGACACCTCGTGTCAACTTTCCCCGGCACTTTTCTTTAATAGCGTCCTTTACCTTAGCCAGCAGACTGCAGCAATACTCTGCAGTTATGGTTTGGCCCTTTGGAAGGTAGTCTGAGAGCAAAACACCACCCTTATCCCAGAATATTGAGGGAAGCACCTTCCCTGTGGACTTTTGTGCTTTGAATTTTTTGAGCCTTGGAGATCCTGAGTGGCGCCACTCGCATGACTGCTGTTTGGTTTCCGGATCTCAAAGTAATGCAACCACGTTTCATCCTGGGTAACATGCCGATTCGAAAAATTGTCGTTGGAGTTCGCAAAATGCCGTAAAATCACCTGCGATGATCTAACACGTTCGCGTTTCTGATCCGCGTTCAAACATTTCGAAATCCATTTCACAGAAAGCTTGCGCATGTCCAACTGATCATGGATTATGGATCCAACACGTTCTTTGGATATGTGCATCTTGTCAGTTATCTCCTGAAGCAAAATCCGTCTGTTGCTCAAAATCAGGTCATGAATCTGGTCCACTTTTTCCGGAGTTGACACTGACACTGACCTGCCACACCTGTCACCATCTTCTGTTGAAAATTCACCACGCTTGAAGTTCGAGCACCATTTCTTCACAGTGGAGTATGAAGGGCACTGTCCACCCAATGTGTCTAGCATGCAACCATGGATTTCCTTGGGCGACTTCTGTTGCAGGAAGAAGAACTTTATTACACCTCGCAACTCCTCTTTGTTGAATTTGACTTCTGGCCCCGCCATGGTTCATTCAATTACCTGTAAAATAAAAACCGTTCATGGTAGAATCTTGAAATTTGGTACTTAAACATATAAAAGATAAACATTTTACATGACATAAATTACATCAGGGTAGTAATTCGGAAGGGGGTCGGGCCGAGAACTTATCAGCCGACCCTCGTAACTCTTATTAACACAAGTTCATATTTATGGGAATTCAGGTTCGCTGAAGTGAGAAGATATGTAGTTGCCTGCATGCAATAACGTTTGGGATTGCCATTCAGATTAAAGCAAAACACCTAAAAAGTTCGTCAACCTGTTATACGGAGATTTTCTACTGGTTGCCTAACACAAGGATATCGACCGTAGCAACGTCCCAGTGACAATATTAATCTAGTGGGCTGAAAACAGTCCCTGAAACTTGAATAGAAACATAACGGCATTTTTTAAAATTTGAATGAGAACTGAAAAATCTACATAGATTTTGGAATCGACCAACGAAAATAACACGTTTCTCGAACTTGTGATATCCGATATATTATCATTGTCGACACAAACTGGCAACTCAGATATAAACGTAACATTTTAATATACTTATCTTGATACGCCCTTAGAACTTTATAAGCCAATGGACAAACGATGCTGAAATTTTGTACCGTTCAAATATCGACAGGAGAACATTGTTTGGCATCTTCTGCGATACTACAAATCTAACAGTGTTTCCAACCCAACAAAAGGCTGTATTTTTTTTTCAAATAACACTATATCAGGTTATTACTTATTTCAAATCTATATATAAGCAGAAAACATACAGTACCAAACTTATCGTGCAGTATTGCAAGCTAAGAACGCTACAATATTGCAAACTAAAAAAAAACAAATTTTGGAGGCTTTTATAACGGTAATAACTCAAATGAGACGGACGGGAGAATGTACATCCAAAGTATCTTAATGTCAAATATTACGGCCATCATATGACGTATTTCAAACAAGTAGAAGCAAAGTACAAGGAATTGAAAATTTGATTTTTTCAAAGGACTTTATTTCGAAAAAGTTTTTTAATATCACATGGCTTCCAACAGACCTGAAGATCATAATGCTATTTACAGCAATTTGATATTTGAACCCATTCTGAAAATATGAAAAAAAAATGTTAAATTTTGATGTAGTGCTTAAAATGGCGTAATTCTGAAAAAAAAAATCTTAAAATAATATTTGATTTGTTTAGATTTTACAACATTTCAACAGCACCTTTTGGTAGGTGTAATTACAATAAGTTCTCGGAATTACATATTCAGTGTTGCAAACTTTAACCTTTTTACTATATCTTCTTTTATAGTAAACTACCTACTTTTAAAATATCTATATAATTGAATTAGGTACTTATATAAGTAGTTTTTCGAATGAAGGTTTTTTTTTAAAAAAATGTCAAATTTTCAATCCTTTGAAACTTGGTATTCAATTGAAATCCGCCATATCATGATCATTGTATTAGACATTAAAGCGTTTTGGATGTACATCGTCCCGACTGTCTCATTTTGGTTATTACTCCTATAGAGGCCACCAAAATATGGATATTTGTAGCACTGTTGCATCCGTAGTTTGCAACACTGAATAACAAATCTCATGTTGTAACTTTTCAATTAACATATTAATTTTAAATGTGTAATAGGCTGACGTAGTGTCGTTTGAAAAAAAAATATAATTTTATGTTGGGTTGAAAACACTGTTAACCTTGTGACATCACAGAGTATGCCAAACAATATCATCCTGACAATATTTGATACAAAATTTCACAGTTTTTTGTGCATTAGTTTAAAAATTACAAGGATGTACGAAGATCAATGGCCCACTTTTATCTATATATACTAGTTGAATCTGCGCTGTCTACACAACGCATCGTTCCAATATAACCATGGATCTCCTTCTCACTTCCTTACTATATCTGTCAAAAGGAGTCAATTGCTATAGATGAAAGAAGTTTCAATTATAACATTTTTTTTAATTAAACGAGACACTACAGGCCTTTGAAGTAGCCAACGTGCAGTAACCCTTGGTGTTGCCATTCAGATTAAAACAAACGCCTGCAATGTCCGTCAACCCGCTATACGTAGCTCATCTAATGGTTGCCTAACAAAAAAGATATCATCCTTAGCAACGTCCCAGTGACGATATTAATCTTGTGGACTCAAAGCGATCATTAAAAGTTAAATAGAAAAAAATGGCTTCTTTTTCGAAAATTTGAATGAGACATGGCAAATTTACAGTGAATTTGGAATCGATCGGCAAAAACAGCACTTTTCTAGAGCTTGTGTTTACCGGTACTATGTTATTGTCGAAAGGAATCGATCAACAATACATAAATGTGTAATATTTTAATATACAGAGCATTTTCTTCAACCAATAACTTTAATAGCAATTAAATCGCCAAAAGAATTACATAAAAGATTAAAATTAATTTTAAAATACAACATTAGTTGGTAGTTTTAAATCGTCTTATATGACAAGATTAGTTTCTAGAGAAGCATAAAACGTCCATTAAAGAATAAGTATATATATTAATTTACATTTTACTTTCCTTTCGTTTTTGTATATATTTATATATTTAAAAATAATCAATTACCCGCTTCGCTGGGTAAAATTAAGAAAACAGTAATATGTTTCGTTAGTCAGTCACTTTTTACTATTACTAAAGCGCTCCTTGATATTGGTCATTTTGATTATATATATATATATATATATATATATATATATATATATATATATATATATATATATATATATATATATATATATATATATATATATATATATATATCGCCTCCCACAATTTTTGTGGGGCTGAATTTGGATTTAAATGGCATCAGAAGTGTCACTGTTTATCTCAGCGACCTCAAAAGCTACAGATTGAACACTAACATCGGTCATTTTCGATCATTTGTAAATGTCTTTTCCCTCCTTTAAGTTGCATCGTCAAAGTGATATGACAAAAAATCATCTCATGTTCGAACTTCATCTAGGTTGAAAATTTGATTGAGATCGGTCAGGTGGTTCAAGAGTGAAGTCACATAGACCGTCATTTTCATTTTTATTTCTTTACATATATCTCCTCCTCTCCCTTTCCCCTCCCCTACGTTGCACCGTCAAAGTTAAACGATAAAAATTATCCCAAGCTCGAACGTCATCTATCTTGAAAGTTTGATCGAGATCGGTAGGGTGGTTCAAGAGTTATTAAGTTTAATTTATTTTTATAGATTTCTTCCCTCTTCTCCCCCTCCGCAAAGTTCTACCGTTAAAGTGATATGATAAAAACCACCTCAGATACAAATCTCATCTATGTTGAAAACTTTTTTAAGATCGGTCGAGTGGTTTAAGCGTGATAAAGTCACAAAAACAGTCACTTTTATTTTTACTTTTTTGACATATATCTCCCCCTCCTCTTCGTTGCACTGTAAAAGTGAAATGAACAGTACATCCCAGGCCGAAACCTTATCTACGTTGAAAGTTTGATCAAGATCGGTAGAATGGTTCAAGAGTTATTAAGTTTTATTCATTTTCCTATATTTCCCCTCCTCTCCTCCCCCTCCCCTAAGATCTACTGTTAAAATGAAATGATAAAAAACTTCCCAGGTTTGAACTTCATATATATTTTGAAAATTTGATTAAGATCGATCTGGTGGTTCAAAAATAATTAATTCACGAACATAGTCACTTTTATTTTTTATATTTATTGATTTTTGTGTATCTCCCCCTCCACCCCCTCCCCTAGATTGCTCCGTCAAAGTGAAATTATAGAAATCATCCCAGTCCCGAACCTCATCTACATAGAAAATTTGATCAAGATCTGTCGGGTGGTTCAAGAGTTATTAAGTTTTATTTGTTTTTTCTATGTCCCTTCCCCTAAGTTCTACCGTCAAAGTAAATAGCTAAAAACACTCCCAGGCCAGAACCGTGTCTACGTTGAAAATTTGATCGAGATCTGTCGGGCGGTTCAAGAGATTAAGAGTCACAAACATAGTCACTTTCAGTTTCATAATATAGACTAGCCTTTGACTAGCTGGGGGCTCCGCCCTCAGACCCCCGAGTCTGCTGGGCCTACGACCTTGCATTTCTTGTTTATCGGCCTTTGCATCAACAGTGAATTTCGTGAACTTGCTCTTCATATTTCCAGAACCTGCCCAGCCGGGGGCTTCGCCCCCACACACTGGCTTTGCTCGGCCTACGGCCTCGCACCTCTTGAGCCCACAATTCTATCGTTTCTTTTTCTATTTCAACTATCTAAAAGAGAAGATTTTGTATCCCAAGGAAACGTCCATTTAAATAGCATGGGAATTTCTTCATCCCCCTTTAGATCCCTAAAAAATTAAAAAATTCACTTTTGACAATTTTCCTGTCGGTTAGTCCTGGAAGGCTATAATCATGTCAAATTTCATCATTCTAATCATGCCGGAAGTGTCTAAACATTTTGGGGTGTAGAAGACGCCCCATATAAATAACATGGGAAAGATTTTTCAGCTCTCCATAAAACCACTCTACGGTTGGAAATTTTTATTTCTGATGATTCACTCAAGTAACGCTAACGAAAACGTATAAGCATACCAAATTTCAAGTTTTTATTCCAATTCTAACTACCTAAAACCTGAGATTATAGGTCCAAAGAAAGGCCCATTTAAATAACATGGGGAAATTCTTCATCCCCTCTTTAGATCCCCTAAAAATTAAAAATATTCACTTGTGGCAATTTTCCTGTTGGTTAGTTCCGGAAAGCTACAATCATGCCAAATTTAATCATTGTAGCCCTACAAGAAAAGCTCAATAATTT
This sequence comes from Thermobia domestica, assembly GCF_964235325.1. Classification (NCBI taxonomy): domain Eukaryota; kingdom Metazoa; phylum Arthropoda; class Insecta; order Zygentoma; family Lepismatidae; genus Thermobia; species Thermobia domestica. The sequence continues at coordinate 96,868,549 of NC_137455.1, forward strand.
ATGTCAGTTCATGCAGTTTCATATATAGTTAGGATAGGATAAAAAGATCAGTCACCATAAAACATTGGTTTAAACAGTATATAGGCCTACATATCAATCGAATTTCCACAAACCTGGTTTATCTATCTGTAGTACTACAGGAAGTTTGTTACTTTGAATCAGGATTCTATACACAGTGGGAGACCGTTGAAATTTGAGCATATTAAACTGTTCGTTCAGGTTCCGCTTTAAATTTTATGTCAACGCCTCATAAAACAATGATGGATGTTGCACTCCATAGCTTCACGTGGAATCGAACTTGGGCTTCCGGCGCGGAAGGCTTGTAAGCTAACTTATATATATGGACCAATCTTCTATCTAATCTTTTAATTCACACTTTAGTTCTGTGGTCTCTTTAATCCAGTCGAACAGTGATACCGAAACAGAAACATCGCCATACTCTTCAGTGGAATTCAAACCCACGATAAACTGCGAAGATCTGAAGGCAAAGTCCAAGACCACTAAGCTTTTACCACCGGCGACAATATGCCCACGACGGATATTGTTCCAGCAGTAGCTACTTTCTATGTAAACTATAACAAATTTTCCTGACTCAAGACTCTAAAGCAGTGGTTTTCAACCGATGTGTTGCGACATACTAGGTGCCACGCAGTCCCCTAAGGTATGTCGCGAAATTTTAAAATTTAAAAACCATGAAGACTTTAATAATAATTAGTTAAAATCGAGATAGATTGTACCAGTAGCAATAATGCTCAGTGCTATATAGAGTCGTTTTAAAAACTAATAGATTTCACTATTACAATAGATATTATTATTATTATTATTATTATTATTATTATTATTATTATTATTATTATTATTATTATTATTATTATTATTATTATTATTATAAAAGTCAAACAAATGTGTCGCGATGTCCTGTAGGTTCGGTAGTGTGTAGTCAGTCAAAAAAGGTTGAGAACCACTGCCCTAAAGAACTCACAATTTGGAATTGGAAAATATACCCGAATAAATATACATTCTTTTATAACCGAAGAGCGCGTTCCCCAATTTTCGTCGCCACGTGGAACGTTATCTTAGAAAATTTCTGTCACGTTACTGGGTTCATGACACATGTAATAATAATAATAATAATGAATGCAACTAACGGGTGTCAACATGCATTCATATACTGTAATTTAAAAATATATATATATGAAGATGAAAGCAAAAATAATATTTTCGTTTAAGAAAGAACTCGAAGAGTTTTCTTCTTCTTCTTCTTCTTCATTTATATTTTTTTTTTCTTTACTCATCCAAACTTCATTCAGCATGACACTCTCTTTTCACTTGCAATCCACTCGAGCACTTTCGGCCGCTGAGGAGCGGAACGTAAGACCCATATCATCATGTGTCCGTAGCGATGGAAAACAAGACGCTCATTTCGCAGGTGAGAGTGAATTTTTTCAGTCATAACTCAACCAGCTGGAGTACGTAACATACATTCGGTATACCTACATACTAGATTCATACATATTCCATTTGCATTTGTCGTGTGTATATATATTTTTTTTAACGTTACAAGTGAAAAAAAAAGATGTCATAGTTCTTCAAGATGAATCTCAGTAAGAAAATTGTTCGAAAAGGCAAGTGAATTCGTCAGAGTTAAGTGTGTGGGGTTTTCCTTCTTTACCTGGACACTACTACGCCGACAAAAAGTTTTTTTTTCTTTTTCGGATTATTATAGTGTGGGGTTTTTGTTTCTTTCTGCCGGCTTTAGCGGGCGCGCGCATATTTTTTTTAGTTCAGTTTTTCTTACTGATAGCTTTTTTTTTAAAGAAACATTTTTTCTTCTTTCTTCCCCTGATTGGCTGCCTATATTGTCGTCTGCAACAAGCAAGTTGCCATACGATCTTAGCGCCGCCAACGAGATTCAAAGTTAGTGCAACGCTGTGTGTCAACAGGTGAACATCGTTTGGCGCACGCCACCTGAGCTTTTACGAGCGACGATAGTCGTCAGTTGCGTTGCAGATAACTAACGTGGTGATACTCTTCAATATTCAGAGAGACTACTCGGTAAATATCTGCACATGGTTATTTTCTAAAGTGTTGTGAACATAGTAATTTGTTGTTTATTATATTTATGAGAGTTCAACCAACATCTGTCCGTGTTTTTCCCACTCCTGAGGTGTGTAACATCGTCTCTTAACAATTGTGATATTTTTCTAAATACTCACAAATCAAAACCGATGGACTGTCATTTCAAGTAATAAGCACCATAGTGTACATTGAAGTGTTTATTTTCTTGTGATATTGTGTGTTTCCTACAAATCTGGTAGTGAGATATAAAAGAAAATTAGAACATTTCTTAAAAGAAAATCACGGATCAAGTGCTGGCATTTTATGCTCATTGGATGTCTCTACAAGTAGCGACGACAACTGTCTTATCAACTGTGCTAAAAAAGACATGACTGCCGATTTACCACACAAGAAACGTTATCTGCGTTTCTTGTTGGTTTTAACAGGCTACCAACAGTGATGTAATTAAGTGCATGTGTCGTTAAGTTTTATATATATATTCCTTTTTTTAACTACTGTCTATATATTATTATCAGTTTACGACTACATATTCTTTTCGGAAGTACTAGTGCACTCTTTAATAATATCTCTTCCGATAATTCTCTAATTTTTAATTTCCTTGGCCGAAACAAAATGGTGACAATCAAGTGAACTTTTGTGAATATACTTATCTTCTATTAGCAGTGTGTATGCTCTTATGAATTGTGACTTGGAAGAACAAAGTTGATTTATTTTTTGAATTAAATTTTGTGTCTTCTACGTAGACAAAATTGAGAACTTTCAGTTTATAAAGGTAAGTCTTTACTTTCTTTATTTTAAAAAAATCCTTGTAATTATTCAATGTGAATTATCAGTTTGATAATCATTGTCGCATATATACAAAGAGTGTCACGTAATTTTTTTTTTTTTTTAGTGGATACTCAGCAAAAATGATAATCTGAATTATTTCCATTACTACATGTTTATTTTTAGTAACCACCAAACGTTTAGTAACCCTCCCTAGCCTCAGTCCCTGTCCCACAACGCAGAGTCTCTTGAGGTGTAATTAACGCCACTGGCAAGGAATTAATTGAAAAATAGGTACAGTTGAGTTTATACAATATCGCTTCATTTTTCACTATCCTTAAACCTTTGCGAATAGATTTATAGTATGATATTTTAAGAGTCGAAGCGAATAAAAATATTTTAAAAGGTTTGCAATACTCAAATGCAAATAATAATAATAATAATAATAATAATAATAATAATAATAATAATAATAATAATACGACAAATCAGCATTAACAAGTATGATTTGGATGATAATAACCTACATAAAAAGAAATAAACATTCAATATTTTATTTATTTTTCTCCGTGAGTCAAGTACGATGCGGAATTCTCTATTTCCAGACTGTCTGAAAAAGACAAACAAGAGCCGGTACTTTCTAGGTCGTCTTTTTATTATTATTATTCTTCAATAGAAATATTTTTTTCTTCTAAGCAAAATGTAGCTCTATCACACTGTAAATGGTTGATATCCGGAATAATAATACTTTTTTTTTTAATCCACTTAATGCTTACAGCGGTTATAGCTATTGCGTATATGTACAGAAAAAAACGTATAAATTCACCGGCTGCCTTACTACAAGTGCCGCAGACTTGAACAGCTGGTTGCTATGTAATATTTGCTTCCTGCTAGTACTGAGGTGAAAAAGAAAATAAATTCAAAAGTTAGAAACTTATAAAATGTGCATATATATACATTTAAACATATCATTAGTAGAGTTGTATTTTTTTTTCCTGGGCTACATTTTGGTGTTAGGGGACACTTATGAGCATAGCAATAAGGGTGTGACAAATTGAACTTCGATAAACCGTGTGCCTTTCGGTCTTGTTAGACGCATATTCTTGTCTTTCAGTGTTTTGTTATAACAGTGGTCCGTATTTTGCTGTGATCTGATTTTTATGAAGTTGTGAATTTCTGATCGAAGTTAGTTCACTTAAGGGAATAATTAATTAATAATTAATTTCGTATTAGTTCTTGTAGAAGTTATATTAAAACTAATTAGCCAATAATTTCTAGATGATGCCCTACATACGCATAAAAAATATCCTTTATTTCTTAGCTATAAAACCTGCTACATAGCAACTAGACTATAATCTAAAAATGTGGTATATTTATTCAGAAAATACATCGGTTCTTTTTTTAGGGGGGGGGGAGGCAGAGCAGGCTTTTGAAGCTAAGAAATACTGTCCTGTCAATTTCAAATAAACAGTGTTAACGACAAACAAGGCATATCTTAAATAACAAATATCTTACTATATTCTCGTGTTAGTCCCATCTCAACATCATCATCATTTCATAGAATAACCTCTTTATATTCGTTCCAAATAGCTACATTCCATAAATGCATTACAATCTGCAACTCCGTTGTGGGTTTATGGTAAACATATACTTTCAACATATATGTGCGAGAGTCACGAGTTCGATTCCCGGTGGGATCTAATATGGTTCCGATTCCACATTAGGTTGTAGTTCCATGTCTCATATAGACCCGGTGCCTACCAAAAATAAATTCTAAAATCAACCAGTACTATAAAGTCAGAGATGTATTGCTAGAAATGTTGGTAGGTATACGCTCTATCGGATTCAAAAATATTGCGTGATAAACCCTGCCTATCTTCGATAAAAATGTCTTATTTATTTTTAAGTGTACGTTGTATAAGACTATCGAATTTTATACTTCATTGGAACTATTTATTTGGGGTTTATAAGACATCAGTTCATTTACACTTGAATGTATTTTCAGCGGCAAAAGACTACCAAAAATTTCTTGTCCCTACACAATTTCTTCACAAGTGACAATGTAAATGTGTGTGGGAACCTGCAAAATTAAAAAGATGCAAAATTGCATGATAGTGGTGATAATTTAGTAAAACTGGTGTTGAAAAAAATGGAAGATAAAGCAGTGAATTTTTCTTTTAAAATTTCGTTAACCGAGTAATTTCAGGAATCATAATGTAACTACTATATAAAAGCAATATATTTAATATTTACGATATATTCTTATCGAACGAGCATTGTTGAGTGTTATAGCGTTTTCGTTTCATAATTTGGAAGTCCTTGGTTCGAAAACTACTACTGATTGATTTGACTGAGATTTTTCTCCTTTCAGTCACATCAGAAGAATGCCGGGCTGATACTTTTAAATATACAAAATCTGATCTATTTTCTTCCCACATTCTATTTCTTTTGTCCGACAAAATCTGATCTATTTTCTTCCCACATTCTATTTGTTTTGTCCGAAATGATCTCTTAAAAGACAGATTCTCTTAGCTGGCTTGGCACTGCGTTAAACACTCAACAAGAGACATGTACTGCATTCGATTAATTTAGTACTTAAGAACAATATATTAGTATTAATAACTATCAAGGAATACCTAGGAAACAATTGAAAAAAAGTTTAACATTGAGATCAAACAATTGTCATTGATAATATTAAAAGAAGGAACACTTTGGACCGGTACGGCATACCGGTAGTAAACAAAGATGTCAAAAAACATACAGGTGTGAAAATTTAAAATTAGCTGCGCTATATTGAGGTAATCCTAAATGTATACTAATTCAAAGTTAATGCTGTTTTAAGTGAATTGAGTAAAGTAGTTTTTAATGAACAATATTTATATAAACTCCTGGTTCTACGTTGCTCGTCTTCCTTTTATTTATTTATATTTTGTAATTTTAGCATCATACCAGTATTTATTTATTTTCAGTTCGAACAGTGAACATTTCTACAGAAATATTAACATAGAGATATATTCAACATTCTATATCAGTAAACGACATAAGGTATTGATGCTGACTTGATATGCAGAATCAGTCTCATGACATTAGATAAGATTAGGTTTGGTCTGGTTAGGTTAGGTTAAGTTACCTTAGTAGATAGCAAAACTTACAGAAAAGACTTGCTGGCTGCTGTGCCTTGGTGTTAATTAATTTCTCTAAATTTTGGAAGGCTTCTGAGTAATTTCGTCTGTAAACTTAAGAAAATTTCCTTGAAAATTTGAAGGAAAATAAATAAACAACAATAGGTAGGTTATGTTCGATAGACATGTTATTTTATTCGAAAATGTTACCGTTTGCGGAAAATATTCTTTGTTTTATTCAACTAATACTAAATTAATATTCTGCCGTAGGTATTAGAGTTATACAGTCCTCAACAACACGGTTCCTCAGTAATCTGGCCGCCAAAACAATTTTATTTTTATTTTTACCTTGTCGTTACCTCTATAACAGTATTGTGACTCCATACCGTAGGTGTTAGGATATACACATGTTAATCCAACCATCAATAGTACGGCGTCTCAATAATCCAGCCCTGAATAATACAGCTGTCAAAACGACGTTCTTTTTCTTGTGTCTTGTCGTCACTATTAAGACAGTGTTGTAATTACTTGCTAATAGTTAGTATTTGAGATTTTGAAGCATAGAAAAGTGATTGTGGCGAATTGATTAGCTCAGTCATCAAGGGCACCCATCAGGGGGGGCAAGGTGGGGCGCTTGCCCCCTAGAGGAATTTGTACTTCGGAAAATCAAAAACCCAATAGAATTTTTAGAATAGTTACCGCAAAATTTGAAACTATATTTGAAATGTTGCTTATACTTGCCCCCTCTGGAAACCACATGAGCGCCCTTGTCAGTCATGCCATCCAAAAGAAAACATAATGTAACGCTAGATCCGTCTAAGAAATTGGATACGTAAGATAGCTTAGAAACGAGATCTCAGAAACTAAGTTCAACATAGAATATAATGTAAAAATAACGAAACAAGCAAACAAAAGCGTTGTTTAGTGATTCGGCTAATCCAAGTGCGAAAAGTGGCAGTGTTAGGGAGGGTGTGGTGTATTGACAACACTTTATCATTAAAATTACATTTAAAAATATACAAAATATGCTGGAAAAACATAGCTTTTTAAGTTAAAATCCCTATAACACAGTAGTATAGTTTATTAGTATTAAGAATTAATACTAATAAATCGTTATTAATTTTAGTTGAACCGTATTCCTTGTGTTAATACTTGATTGCAATTTGATAACAATGTTATGACTGCACATTTGTTAATAAATTAATTGAGATTTTATTACAAAATTTTTTACAGAGTACAATAATACTATAAACAATTGCTTTGCGAATAAAAAGGCACATTTTCAAGTAAAGCACTTTGTGTCATGCTTGTTATGGGATGACCCATATATATATCTTTCTACTTTTTGCTTTCATCACACCCAAAGAATCAGTAGAACTTGTTTTCTTAACCAGACCATGTGTATTATTATCTTAACATTTGGTGATAAAACAGTCGCCGATCGACCTTACAACTAAAGGCTCAAACAAGAAGTAAAAACTAGTATTAACCATTTAAAAGCGTTTTTTCTTCTGAACTGAATATTATTATACAAGTTCATTGTAAAAGTTATTTAAAATATATTATCAAGTTCTTTTAATGCCGTACACCAGGTAATATTGAAGAAAAAGTATATAAATTAAAACAACAAGATAATACTGTCTATATATACTCATATATATATTATTATTTCTACTATATTATTTCTGTTTACAAATAATGGGTATAAAATAAAGCAAAGAAGTAATCTAGACACTTTGCAACAATTTATTCTAATTATTTTGTCTCCGAAATAGGACTGTAAATAAGATTGACATTATTATTATTATTATTATTATTATTATTATTATTATTATTATTGGTAGTAGTAGTGAGAACGAATATTCGATCACAAGTGGAAATGGAATGGGGAATGGCAGAAACTTCATAACAAGGAACTGCACAATTAATACAGTTTACCAAACATTGTCAGGATCTTCATGTCTAGGAGACCCAGAGGGGTAGGTCATGTAGCCAGAATGAAAAAGTAGAAACGCTTTCAAAAATTTTAACTGGAAATTCAGTCGAAAAATGACCCCTTTAGGAAGACCTAGGCGCAAATCGGACGACAATGGATCTCGCAGAAACAGTGTCAATAGAGAGCATTTGTGAATGTGATATTGAACCTCCGGGTTTCATATACCATAGCGTTAGTAGTAGTAGTAGTAGTGGTTATTGTTGTTTGTGCCGAGCCTTCGACCCACTGTACATTATATGTTAAAATAGTGCTTAGTTAAAAGCCCTAACTATTTAGATTGTTAAGGAAGTACATTTTTTCTTTCCCACCAATCACCCTAGACTCCATGTTTTATTTTTGGCGTTATTAAAATCCTCCTTTATACAGACAAGCGATAACGCAGATAGCGACATCTATTAACATCACACAGGTAAGCGATAGCGCTGGTAGAGACATCTATTAACATAACACAGACTAGCGAGAGCGCAGATACCAGCTTCTATTAACATCATACCGGCAAATGATAGCGCAGGTAACGGCTTCTATTAGTGTGACTGTTTTATTATTAGGATTAGCCGGACCCAAAGACTGAGATGCTTTCCGTTTTATTATTAGGATTATTATTCACTGCGTTTAACTTTCATCCGTTTCAATTGGTCACTGAAATTTATAATATTAGCACTCAAATTATATTTAACTAAACCGCTTGCCTGAAGGCAGTTTAGGCTAATGGGTTTACACTTCACGGAGAGTCGAAACTACTACTTCGAACATAATAGGGGGAATGTGAATCATAAGTTCCTTGTTCTCGGTTCATCATAATTAGTTTCTGCGTTCATCTCTTCACGATACCCCTCTTTGAGCTTCCAACTTACTATATCTTTCTAGCAGGAAAATCATTTATATTTACCAGTATGCTTATTGTTACAACATATAAAAGTAATTATAAGTAACTTATGGTAGCTTTTCCGATTATAATATTTCGATGAAAATTCTAGGTGACATATTATTTTGACTAAAATTCTCAAGATATATACATAAAACTGTCCACAAGTTGGGTCATGACGTGCAGAATTGACTACGAGTCAAGATTTGAAGCTGTCTCGTCTCGAAATGGTGTCGTAAAACTGATGTCTCATCTGAGAAAATTTATCTGTTTCTATTTGGAAAAGTTCTATCTCATCTCATCTCGTGGGCGAACCTACATGAAAAATCAATTAATATAAAGATCTACTTTGAAAACACTTAATAATAATTATATATATATATATATATATATATATATATATATATATATATATATATATATATATATATATATATATATATATATATATATATATATAATTGTTTCATCCAAATTAACGTTATGGAGCATTCCAACCTTATAAATGAAGCATTGGTTTCTTGTATGAAAAAGTTCCTTATAAGACTCTAATTTCATTGTATTCAGTGATGTGTCCAAATACGTTATTTCTTTCCGCTTGTCCCCAATGTTAATTATGTTACAATTATGATAAAATTATCTGTTATATATTTAAATATTTGTTGTCAACTGAAGTAAAAAGTTTTCGCAAAAGTGTGCAACAAGGTGGAACAAATAAATTCAACTTTTTTTTTGAAAAAAAAATACGTAATAGTACAGAAAAATAGTCTTTTGATGTGGAAAAGACAAAATTAAAATTTTAGGGTAATCGGAGCATGCTTTGAAGCACCGCAAGTACGATGAAGGTTCATAAATTTGATATTTCTTGTTCTATTTCAGAGTCACTATTTCATCTGCACTATAAAAACCTTGATTATACTTGTTAGTCTTTTTATTTAAAAAAAAAAAAAAACTTTTTGGGAAAAGGAAAAGGTGTTTACGATTATGATGAAGTTTTTTAAAAAATTATAATCCAAAAATGTGCAAAACTCATAATCCAAAAATGTGTTTTAAAACGAAAATTTACTGGATGCTAAAATAGAATTATTGCTCCGTTATCCCTCCCGTCCCCCACCCAAGTATGTTTCATCAATAATAAAATATACTAAGTACAAACAAAGTTTTTTTAAGTGCAAATAATAGAAAATTGAAGAAGACTGAAACAGAACAAGAAATGTCAAATTTATAAACTTTATCGTACGTGCGGTGCCTCAAATCATGCTCCGATTAGCCTAAAATTTTAATTTTATATTTTTCATACCAAAAGACTACTTTAGGCACTATTCCAATTAAAAAGCAAAAAAAAAATAAAAAATAAAAATAAATAAATAAATAAAAAATAAAAAAAATAAAAAATTGTTCGTTCCACCCAAGTGTACAAGTATTACATTTGAGTCTTAATTTCGTTATTAGATCTAAAATATTATCTTTCTAGTCTGTAATTTCATATACATCTAATGTGTTATAATATTGGCTATCATATAAGAAAAATACATATATATATAAAGGTAGAAATGTTGGAAATATTTATAGATATATTAAAAATATCTTACTTCTTTCCTAATTTACATTGCGTTTATCTTGAAATGTTAGAACTCAATTTAATGCCTCTTTATTTATCATAAATCTCTTCGCGTTACTTGATAGCGTGTTCAAACTCGAAAACTTACAGTGAATAAACGCACTCTGTAAGATTTTCAGTAAAACTACTTATGAATTTTTGACAAATAAACTGTTACTTCATCGTTATTATATGACAGACATTTGTAAGAGAACAAGTTATAATTTGATATAATAATTATGATTGGTAGTAGAATAACGATCTATAAAAATAATAGCCAATCAGTAATTAGTTTTAATACAAACAACGTTCTATGTATTACGCATAAGTAACTTAATATTTTTTAAAAAAAAATGACGAAAGAGTGCCAGTACCTTTGTCAGTGAATTGAAATTTTACTGAAAAATTCAATGATAATAACGATAATTGGGTTGTATAATATTTAATGTTTTTATTTTCTTTTTTTAAAAAAAGTTCTATAATTACGAAAAACTTTACCTAATACTTTATTAATGACATTTTCGTAATAATTTTCCAAAAGAAACCATAAAATGAAATTAACTTTTTGAAAGCACTACTGATGAAAAGTGTATTAATTTTGATACTAATGAAATATGTATTTACCATTAAAATAAGTAAATAAATTAATAAAAATTAGTTGAAATCATAAACAATGTTTCAAAGATGAACCTGTACACACGCAGCCACACACAGATAGTGCTGTGTTACTGTTAAATTTATATCTTTGAACATTGAGTCCATATTGTAAAATCAGATAAAATTTATATTATAATAGGTTGTTTCTCCGAAGCTGTCGGCCTGCTATGCACTATTGAATAAATTCGTGCTTAGTTACAAATTCTAATTATTATTATTATTATTATTATTATTATTATTATTATTATTATTATTATTATTATTATTATTATTATTATTATTATTATTATTATTATTATTATTATTATTGAGTTTTGCTCGCCAACCACCTCAAACTCTATATTATATTTATGCAATTATTCAAGAACCCCATTACACATAGCAATGTATGTTGATTAAAGCATTAATTAGCAAGCTATAGCACAACTTTCTACATCTATTAGTGTTAGGCAGCAAGTGACAGCGCAGGTAGCGATACCTAAAACCATGACTATTTAATATTACGAATTACCGAGGCTCACAGACTAAGACGACCGCTTTATTATTAATATTATTTCGGAAAGAGGTGTCGATACTCATTACGGTAGTTTAATGAGTTTTCAGCAGGGTTGGCAAAAATCATGGTTTTTATTGAAAAAACAAAAAAACCGTTTTTTTGTTTAAACCAGTTTTTTTTTTTTTTGTTTAAATAATTTGCTTTCTGTATTTATATCATATATAGACAAAAATAAGTTTGTTTCACCTTGGTGTCATTATGTAACAACCGGGTTATGCTGGTAGGGGTCACATAAGCTTAAAGCGGAGTCCAAACCGTTTCTCGACTTACATCCGAAACAAATTGTCCTCCATTTGAACTCAAAACTGGGATTAATTGGCCACAAGTGAAATACGTCTGCCGACTCATTCACGAAGGACTCCTGATACTTTGTACTAATCTTTACATACTTTTAATATAATTGTCTAATTGTCAAAAGTCATTTGAGAAGATCAAAAGGTTAAACAGTTGCACAACTGAAACCATTATACAGAATTACATATGGACAATTTCAAAATACTCCAGAGTACAGAAGAACTAATTAAGTCCAAGTTAGTTCACTACGACTTTTATTAGTCCAAGTTAAAGAAATACAACGGCTCAATTTGCGTATCAGTAAGAAAAGTGAATAAAGATAAGAATTATTTGAATCCACTTTGGCTCTGACCCATTTATACATAAATAGATACCAAAGATACTTCTGATTTCAGTAAATGCCTCTCGTGGGGTTTGTATGATCTCCCTCCCCAACAAAGTACGGCATTTCGATATATTTTATCAATAGTAGTCATTATTGAAACGAAACAATATTTAGAATTTTTCTTTGATTGCAATTGCATAACAATAATAACAAACAATAAAAAATCACGAAAGAAACATTTATAAACTTATAAAAAAAATTGCCACCTTGGTTTAAACCAGCCAATCCTGGTTTTCAGCAATTTCTTTTACATTCAACATAACGCAAAACATGAAACATGAACTTAAAATTTTACGAAGTTTTTCTTATTTTTAGAATTTCTAAAATTGTATAATTAAAAATATTATTTTCTAAAGCATTATTGAGGTTATATGATGATCAGCAGTAGGACACATATATGTTCAACATAATTTCCATGGAGATGTTTATATTTAAATAATTAAAACATTTGATATTCTGTTTGTCTTTTTATTTTATTCGAACTGACGTTTCGAAAGTTTGTGCTAACTGCTTTTAAAACATTACTTAGAATAAAATAGAAACACGGATAGAATATCAAAAGTTTTTTTATTGATTTAATGAGAAACTTATTGAACCAAAGTAAAAAAGTGTGCAAAAAGTAGTATTTTGTAAATACTAAATATGTATCTACGTTTTGAAATGTTATCTTTTCCTTTCTTGCAGTAGGCTATTTGGATCGTTTGTGTGGCAAGTGGTGTAAACTACATAACGTAAAGGTTTCATGAGAATAGTTTGAAATTTATTATTATATGAAGAAAATCATATTTATTTTATGATTGCAACCAGAAACATATTTATGACTATGACATTTCTTGTCTACTGTCTACTGATAGTGAATAATATTTTCTTTGTGGATTTACATGAGATATTGAAGTTCAAATTTCTCACTTGGAAAATATCAATTTTGGATTTACACCTCTTGGCATTTAAGCGATCGTGTTTGAAAAGTTTTGTAAGATTTAATGAATATTTTTCATTATGCTGTAAATTATTAATTTGCAGTTGAATCAATATTTACATAGTAAAACGTGACCCTAACCTAGAATTGACTCTATCAGCAGCAGCATTTCAGATTTTTCTATAGGGAGAGGGGGGATCATTATCCATCGACATTAGAGTGTCACGGTGTTCTATCAGCATATTACAGTAGTAAATATTTGATTAAAATAATGTATACTAGTTTTTAAACTTAGGAGGACATTTGCCCCTTGCTCTCCCCAAATGACGTCCCTGGATTTTAGTCATGTTCAACATCCTTCCCTCTTTCCCTGAAAGTAAATTCTTGGTGACGCCACTACCGGAAAGAGATATGATATAATACAGGAAATATATTCACAATTTTATAGTGCTCAACTCTAAGGTACAAGTCAAGTACTACTGAAGAGAGAAAAAAAATATCTGTTAGTTGACGGGAAAAGGCTGTTTTTTGGACGGCAAGTGCGTCTGTTCTGTGACTGCGAGGGTCAGCTCGGGATGTTCGCGCGTTTCTTTTTCCACAGAAGCAACAGGTGCGTGGCTGGTAAAGTGGTGTGCTTGGTTACCGCTTAGCTCTTTTTTCTCTCCCCCGAACGTCCGTCCATCTCCGTCCGGAACACGATAAAAATCAACAGGTGGGTTTGTTGGGCTTTTCGAGGAGTTCGCAGTGTGTGTGTGTGTTGCTTGTTATATACGTGCGTTTCCCCCCTCGCGGTTAGAAGTTCTCTCAACTACATCGGTTGAATCCTCGGGAAACGCTCATCCGTTCGTGTTTGCTATCATTTTCTTGTTCTTTTTTTTTTTTAATTTTCCCGCCAGGTATGGACATGCAACTTGAAAGGGGGTGATCTGACAGAAAAATAGGGGAAGTTAAAATGTCCTGAAAGTTGCAATAATTCGCTATACTTCCTCATTTGGATCAAATTATTTTAAAGAACTACAGAATGTAAGAAGAAATTACCATTTGTAAACTTTAATGTTATTGAATAATATTATAATGAATCATTAGCAAAGAGCTGGATGTGTCGCCTTTGTTAATTACAGGCTAGAGTAACACAAGAGAAATACTGATCTCAAAATCATATTAAAATAATCATCATTGGTATTGGTTGAGCATTATATTAATACTACTGGTATGGTTATGTTATAACACCATATTCCTTACTGGAAACATACTGTAGGTAGGAGTTTCCTAATTTTACTCACTTATCCTTCTGACGTAAATTGTGTAAATTTATGTCTAACATAGTAAGAGCGGGTTGCATGTTCAATTTTATCCTTAGAAAGTACTAATGAAATTAGTATAAGGGTACGGATGTGATTTGGAATATCAAAACCTTACAAAGAAAAACAATAGAAATAGTAAGAAAACAAAAGTGTCGCAAAGCAGGAAATATACGCAAAGAGAAGTAAAAAATGCGTTTGGGAATATACAGATTCATCCCAACTTTTCCTTCAATATCTGGATATATGTGTAAAATATTGCTCCTGAAATCAGATGGCGGTAAAAATTTAATATGCCGCCAGCTAAATCTAGATCTAACCTACTAATGGATCTTAGCTTAGCGTTTAATAAAGAAAAGTCCCCAAAGACGAGAGATATAGGTCTACCAGTCGATATATCTCTTTAAGCTGAACAAAATTATATAATTATGTCAGTAAAAGCTCATGTGTGGGTTTCGAGAAAATAGATTCTTTTATAAACCTAAAAGTTGATGATGCGCAAGAACCACTCTATTTATTAAGGTAAAACTCATACTGAAGTTTAACCTCATCCACTTGTTCGTTATGATGCTAGCAGTACATAGTATGGTGAATGAAATTAAATCCAAAAATATCATTAATTTTTAAACTTTAATTTGTGTTTAAATAAAATATTATTCAAAGACTAGATGTATCATATCGAGTTATATAAAATGTCTTATTTCTCGAGAAAATTGAGAAAAATGGATTGTAATTTCTAAGCATTCGTGAAGGATTATCATTCTTATGTAATTTCGCTCAAATTACACAGAATCAGTACTTTAGAAAGAAATACAGCGAATAATTGTCAAATACGTTGTCGTAATATTTTCGTTAAATTACACTCCTTCGTAATGCAAGAAATATGGCTAGCATGAAAGTATTACTAATATCGATCAGTGCTTATACAGGTATTTTAGTCTTATGAAGCGAATTTCTTCTCAGTTATTTTTGAGTTATATTTTAATATTGACGGCAACGTTCTAATTTCACTCATAGCAATTTTAGTTTAAAAGA
Organism: Thermobia domestica; assembly: GCF_964235325.1. NCBI lineage: Eukaryota > Metazoa > Arthropoda > Insecta > Zygentoma > Lepismatidae > Thermobia > Thermobia domestica. The sequence continues at coordinate 96,884,123 of NC_137455.1, forward strand.
TTGCTGTCTGATTTGCAAAAATTACCGGAAAATATTCCTAGAATTTCGGAATTACTTTTAGGAAATGATGGGGATGAGGAAGTTGGGTATATTGAAAAACTTATTTGTAAAAGTATTTTTAAAAGTTGCCGGCAAACTTGTTTTGTTAATTGTATGAATATAGGATTTTTTTAAATTAAGTTATAAGTTCATGTTACCGTATTGTTAAAAAGATTAACAAGAAACAAAATTTCCTATTTTGCGTAAATGAACTTATACCTCCTTTCACGTTATGCTAGTGAGTGTGTAGCTTAGTTTAAACTCGCAGTGCAAAGCCGGAAAGAGATGTAGTAAGTTAGAATGCTTACCGAAATTCTCAAAGTATTTCGTTTTAGTCTTTTTGGATCAGAAGATCTAATATATTTCAACCAAAAATTTTCTTGTAGGCCTTATATCTAGAGAACTACGTATAGTGTAGCCAAACACAAATCATCACCGGTGTAGCCAAACCAAATCCAAACTCAGTATGATGTGCTTATTCCGTAGAAAATACAAAAACTCAATTTAGGGACCGTTTAAAAATTTTGTGGTCCCTGATCCAAAAACTAACTATTAGTTAAGATCGCAATCTTTTCATCCATTTTTGGTTTTCCTAATTTTCTTTATCTGGTTTTAAAGACTAAATAGTAGGGTCTGATATTTTTTAGTATTGTCTAGTCTTGCTATAAATGAACAGAGATTAGGAGTTTTATTAAGCTAAAGACACTTTTAAGTTACGACACTGGAGCAGAAATTCCATATATGATAATAAGAACAAAATATACAAGGAAAGAAATATTAAAATCGTGAAGAAGTATGTAGAACATTTAAAAACGTAATCAATACTATACGTATATAATTATTATTAATAATGAAACAATTTATCTTGGTTATCTACATTACACGACAAATTCTTTGGAAAAATATTACATTATGGTGTATTGTTGTTTAACGTTATGGCATTCTATAAGTTCTAACATATAATGATAAATTTCTTGGAAAAATCTTAACGTTATGGTGTAATGTTGTTTGAGTTCTCTAAGTCCTAACGTGTGAGTTTTAAGCATAATATTTTCTTTCAATTTCTAAGACGTGTTGAGAAAAAATGCAATGGTAATTACAGTGATACTCTTCTTTACTTTATATATTTTTTTAGAGGCACGAATAGTACAGAATAAGATTATCATTCAGAGGTCTTATAAACGTTTGCACGAACGTGGGTTTAGAAGTAAATGCAGAGAAAACTAAATACATGGAAGTTCACCGGAATCGTAATACGGCAAATTATGAATGCGTTAAAATATCAAATAATACTTTTGGTAAAGTGGATACTTTCAAATCTTTAGGATTAGTATTAACAGACGAAAACCATATTTACAAAGAAATTAAACGTTGACTAAAATCAGGGAATTCGTGTTAATATTCAGTTCAAAATCTCTTGTTGTCACGAATTCTGTCGAGGAATTTGAAGCTTAAAATATATAAAACGATATTCATGCCTGTTATTCTGTATGGTTGCGAAACATGGTCGCTTACTCTGAGAGAAGAACATAAACTGAAAGTATTTGAGAACAAGATTCTGAGACGAATATTCGGACCCAAGAGGAACGGGAACGGGGAATGGCGGAAACTTCATAACGAGAAACTACATAATTTTTACGGTTCACCAAACATTGTTAAGGTCATCAAGTCTAGGAGGCTGAGGTGGGCAGGTCATGTAGCCAGGATGGAAGAAAGTAGGAACGCTTTCTAGGGATGCGCACGAGACGAGTCGAGACAGAAATTTCCTGACAAAATTCGAGTCGAGACATAGCTCTTCCAATAGAGAAATATATATTTTTCGAGTCGAGACATCACTTCTACAGCACATTTTCGAGACGAGACAGCCTCAAATCTTGTCTCGTGCGCATCCCTAACGCTTTCAAAGTCTTAACTGGAAGACCAATTGGAAAACAACCATTAGGAAGACCTAGGCGCAGATGGGAAGATAATATTAAGATGGATCTCGCAGAAATAGGTGAACAAAGTATAAACTGGATCCAGTTGGCTAAGAATAGAAGTCAGCGGAGAGCTTTTGTAAACGCGGCATTGAATAAAATTATCATATCTAGGTGGCAACATATTCATAAATATTCTTTAAAGTTTAGGACCTGACATATTTTTGAAATGCATATAAAACTGATAAAGGCTATGACATCTGTTCGGAATATTCTTTCTGTCATAGGGCGCTAGACAACAATCAAGTAGCCGTGTGTATATTAGTATAAAAAGAGACGGTTGAGTCTACTTCAGTTCCTGTTATCACAAGAAAATATACTCTGAGCTAACCTAATCTATCGAAGACGTGATCGATAAAAATGCTTGTAGAAGATTGTGATTAGTTCGGTTTGGTCATTATCAACGTAAATACTTACAACCGACGTATGTTATTTTTCCCGTTTATTAAGGAAAAAAAGTCATATTACACAATAACGAAAAAAAATTGTAGTCTTTTATTATGCTAGTAATAATCCAATTTTCTTTAGTGAATATTTTAAATGAAATATGAAGAAATGTTTCAGCTTTTGCTTCCGTTCTTCGTTCTCCCGTTAAACACGGAATTTCGGGAAACGCTATGGCGTATGTCAACTTGATTTGAATAAGAAGTTAATATATCAAGTTTCGTATTCCCAATAAGCCTCTAATTTTAGGGCATTTCGAAATATGGCCATCTCATTACAATAAATGGAACCCTCACCTTTTTTCTTCCCTTTTAAAGGAAGCGTATAGAAACCTGAAACATGTCTTTAATTATTTTAAATGAAAAGTCTAAATACCAAATTTCATGTCTCTAAGCTTAAAGGATTTCGAGATATGGTAATCTCATTGTATTTATAACAATTGCAACCCACACCCTTTTTCATTCTTTGTAGGGAAAAGATCAAAAAGTATTCTGAAACACACTTTCATTATTTTAAATTACCAAATCTAAGTCTAATAGACTACTAAGTCTAAATATCAAATTCCATATCTCTAACTTTAAAAGATTTCGAGATATAGTTATTCTCTTATAACAGTTATAACTCCACTCTTTTTTTATTCGCCGTCTTATTTTCTTGTGTAATTATTTTAAATGGAAAGTCTATATACCAAATTTCATGTCTCTGTCTTTCAGAGATTCGGAGATGTGGACATTTTACTGTAATAATTTCCACCCTATTCCCTCTCTCCCTCATCGAATTTTAAAAAATCCTTCCGTAGTGGTGCCTCACGTCACAATTCCTATGGATTGTCAAAACTTGACGTTTCTAGCTTAAGCGGTTTGTCCTGGGTGTTTATCAGTCGGTAACTCAGAATCATCTATATATCTAATAATATAAATAAAATTGTCATGTTTGTTTTTTGTAATTTTATTTTCATTTTTTTTTTCTTGAACACATAAATAAAGATGGCAAGAAAGACATGATTAAATTTAGGTACTACCTACCTACTGTATCTTACAGGATGTAAAAGTGACTCATGGAGGGCCACATTTATTTGCAGTTAGAATTTCAATTCCTTTAGCTGATCTAGCGGGTTAAAAAAAGCTAGTCAGTTATATACCATTGACTATCGACTATAGTTGTTTCCTATTCCTGCCTCCTTCTCTTCCAATATGCCGTTTATACCATGTCTCTTAGAAGACAATGTGTCTTCAAATAAGATCTCAACCAATTTCTTTTCCTTAGTTTAATTACCTTTAATATCGTCCTTTTCTATCCTTCTATTCCCAACTTTATCATTGTTTTTCCTTGCAACCCAGCTAATTTCCTCTATCCTTCACAATGAAAATTTCCAAGGTTTCTTTAGCGATTCCTATCTTTACGTTTATTTCTCGTTTGCTGACTTCGGTGTTGAAAGTCAAGAAATAACAGAGAATACAATTAGTTCTTACCACATGCGATAATTAGGGCGGTGCAATATTTGGATTTGAATATCAAAATTCGTTACCGATAACATATCGAAATTTGATCGATATGTACTGTCATATCAAAGAATATCAAAATATTGAAAATAGTATCAAATACTGAAATATATCGAAAAACCGAATGTCGATATCGAAAATCGAATATCTAAGTAGAAAAATCACTATATCAAAAAATAGTGTTTGCTAGATCGATATATCGAAACATTGCACACATGACCATACTAAAAGCTGCCCGCTGAAACCAACGTAAGATATATCCTTTGAAGAAAATTCACTTTGTATTCTATCTGCAGTATTATATAGAGAATACCTATAGCTTTTTATATAATTCTAATAATCATCACTATTGCTTAACGAAAAGCCATTTGGGGAAAATCCAAAGTCAAGAGAGAGAGAGAAACAATTTCCGGATCGTGAGTGTGCAACAACAAGCAAGCAACTGAACACAGAAGTCACTCGCAAATTGTTTATCCTTCACTCTTCATCTTTGACGCCTGGTGCTGTGGGGATTATCCTCACCACGTAACCTTCACCATTATTCGTTTTCTACTTGCTTTGTTTAAAAAATAACATCTGTGGGTTATCTTCTTTTTTCATTGCTTTCTTTAAATTATGAGCGTGTGCGCATTTCTTTGTTAGGTGTTTTTGCACTAGCAATATTCTCCACTTAGGGAGATGGAGTCAAGTGTGCGAAAAGACATGTAAAGTAGTTGTGCCTACCAGGAGGATATATGACCAATAGTGCCTATTCACCATGAAACTTGCTTCGGGAAGGTGGTCAATGAAAATTAGTCCTAACAATTAACTCAACCTGAAAGTAAAAGGCAGACACGTACGCAGGAATTTATTTCGGGATGGGTTTAAAACTTTGGGGGTTCTAAATATTTAATAGGAGAATAAATTATATTAAAATTAGTAAAATTACTCCTAAAATTAGACTGAATTCACAGAAAAGTCGGGATTTCGGGTCGGGTTACGGATCTCCAGCCCCCCCCCCCCAACTGCGTACGTCCCTGGTGAAAGGTATATACTTTATACAAAAGCAACACATAGGGACAGGGTGTTTGTAGGCTACAAGCATTGAGTTCAAGTAAAAGAAAAGATGAGCTTGTTCCTCTATCCTGTTTTGACAGGAAAAAATATTTATTAATGGAATTCCAGATGCTACTCATATAAAGCGATTCTATACTTGAATTTTTTTCAATCAAGGAACAATTCCGTTATATGGAGGGACTAAGGAAGCCGATCCTCCTAATTTTTATTTTGATCTGCTAAATTTTACTGAACTGATTCATTTTTTAAAAACATTTTCTGCCCTCTGTATTTTATATCGTCCCTCCTTTCCATAAAATTAACTTGTAGTTACAGATCCGAAGAGGGGAAGAAGTCCGTCCGAGTTTTCAAGATAGGCTATCTACAAAATTTTTGCTGTGCTTGAACGAAAATTCAGTTACCATGACCAACTGCCAGAATTTCAGGATTACGATCTATATATTTTAAAAGTAAATATGAACGAAAAATGGGTTTATATGCAAATTAAATAGTTAAAATATGCAATTTAATACTTGTAATTCCAATAAATAAATTTTGCATTAAATAGGAAAACTTCTATAGTTCTACATTTCTCATATACTTAGGCTTGGACCTGAAAAGGGATGTCCAACCTTTATAAACTTACAACACCAAGCTTTTTGTACTAATCAAAATGAATCCTAAAATTGTTTCTCATATTTTTAACTAAAATTCTTGATTTTACGTAGTCCAATGTGACAGTAAAGTCAGAATTGGATCTGTCGTCTTGTCTTATCGACACCATAAGGAGAACTATATTAGTTTACGTGTGCAAGTATAAATATGTGGAATGAAAGTCATAATTATTGTATACACACAATATCCGTAATTATAAATCACAGTGTATCACATAATTACCAATCCCAGCTCTAGTTTCTTAACTTCCAGTTTTTCATGTATTCTTTTGAACCACAAATGAACGATCCTTACTATTCTCTATCCCCTCTTACTTCTAAACGGTAATAAATAAAACTTCGTATTTGTATCCTCCCGCTATTCATAACCCTAATTGGATAGTGATATTTCCCCCACCCACGCTGATAGAGGAAGAGGCATATTTTATACATGCTTTTTGAGTGATCAGTACATTTAACACAAATGATTTTTCAGTTGTACGTAAATATTTCTCAGTACTCTCGGAAGTAGAAGTCAGTCATAGTTCTAACAGTTGACTTTAAAAAGGCGAATATATGTACAGAGTTAAACTGGCGCCGTCAGGAAGTTATCATTGCTCATGCTTTAATATTAATACTTCTGTTATTTCATTAAAAATAGGATACTTAATTGCAATATAGTTACTTAATTTATATTTTGTTATTGCCTCTCATTATAGTGTCTTGGATTGAGTTGATTTTGAGTTTAACGTCCCGTTCAGCATCGAAGCTATATGAGACGTGGACCTACTGATTAAATTGGATTCCGAACCGCATGAGCTCCCACCGCGAATCGAACCCTGGTCTCCCATACCAAAGATGCGTACGCTAACGCTTAGCCACAAAGGAGCTCATTATAGTGTCTTGGTTTTATAATAATATTATTATATTTATGATAAACTGTATTTTGCATAAGAGAACATGTCAACAAGTCAGCATGCTTTAGTTACAACACATGACTACGAGTATGTTTATAGTTGTTTAGAAGTAACATGGAACAGAGAATAGCTGCATTATATAATTGAATCTAGTTTCGGAGACAACATTCAAGCAACACAAAACAAGGATTCAAATTTAAGTAATATTAATGCATTTATTTATACCGAGAACATATTGCTTGTGCTTGTACAATACAACTTGATATCCGATCTAATCACATAAGTCATTGCCACTTTACCATGTAAGTGCACAGCAATTTTGAAGATATGTCCTGTTTTATTTTCCATTAAGACAAAGTAAACGTTGATAACGTTTTAAAGTAGATATTTATTGACTGAGCAAATTTCCGCTATCATCATCGATATGGTATTCAGTAAATAAATAAATAAAATTAAAATTTATATCGTATGGACTTTTTAAATTCGAAATCTAATTAGGAAGTTTAACTTGTTAAGATTTGTTAGTTATTCTGTAATTAGAAGCGGAATAAGTGCTTTAAAAATATTAACTATTATATTTGTTTTTACTGTTGTTTAAAAAAAAAAGAAAAATAGGAAGTTTGATGTGTAGGTCGCTCTGGTTCTACCTAATTGAAAGCAACTTCATTTGTGATGTCATTCGGAATTAAACTGTTTCCTCTTACTTTATTTGACAAAGGAACTAACTTTTGTCCCGTTAAATCATTGCGTCAAAATCATGAAATCATGCAATAGACACAGTTCCTCTTGGATCGCTTGTTCTTATGCAAATGGGTTTACTTGAGATACAAGGTTACGCTGTCTCTTTGCTGAACAATTTTTAGGACCATTACACATGAGCTTCAAAGCATTTTCTTTCATGAATGACAATTCCCGTTAAAAAAAATAGTATTCCCATTTTTCGAGAAATGTTATTATATATAGTATGATGAAATTCGGAAAAGGATTTTTTGAATTCAATATCAAGTTTTTGAAAACTACATAGGCTTTAAAACTATTAACTTACTGTTATTATTTACATCGATCAAATTTTCCCTTCTTGGAAACTTATCTGAAAAATAGCAATAGTCAAAATTTACCACCAATATATAATAATTTCACCTATTATTAGATCTTTAGTTCGGTACGTAGCTACTACCAACAATGTTCATTTAAGCTGAGCATTCAGATCTTGTTGGTTTGCTGGAAAAACGCTTTTGGAAGTGCTAGGGCTGCCACGAGACGAGAAAATTTTCGTAATGAGATGCGAGACGAGACAGGGAGGTCTTCCAACGGATATAGATATACTTTCCAATATGAAAGATTACTTTCACAACACTTTCTTCTTTGCTCGCAGGAAACTCTAAAAAATATCTTCTCTTACGAATAATTCACCAAAAAGGAAGAACCGTACGTAGAACATTAAAACAACAACAACAACAACTACTACTACTACTACTACTAATACTACAACAACAACGTTATTTCAATGCTCCGAACAACTTGTTAGCAAAGATACAGTGTATTTTATTTTATCATAGAGTACTGCATTAGGATATAGGTAATATTTAAAAAAATAAATGTAAAATAAAAAGACGGAAATAAAACATAATGTGGAGAAAAGTAAATAATAATAATAATTTATAATGTATTTCCAAATATTAAGAATCTTGTAATCAAGCTTCCCCCTAAAGTAAGGCTGTTAAAAATATCATAATGTGAATTTAATGTTTTCTTTTTTAATGAATCTTCGTGTAATTAGGAAATTCTGTTTTCCAAAGTAAGAACAAAGGCCTAAATCTGGGAAACGAGGTTTTCCCCTTGTTTTTGCATCTTGTAATAAATCGGAAGTTTTCTTTAAAAAATTAACTTATGAATGTAAAATTATCTTTGGAGATTGCAATACATATAAATCATGTGATATATATATATATATATATATATATATATATATATATATATATATATATATATATATATATATATATATATATATATATATATATATATATACTTACAATTGAACTGTTACTAATATTTTAATGATTTCTTGACTATAGTAAACGCAACATTATTATTTAAAATATTCAGATTAATTGGTAATTGAAATTTTCTATTACTATTATTATTATATACGTGTTATTAATATTTTTCGACTGTGTTATAAGACAAGTTATACAGTCAAAATTTGCTAAATAACGTCCTACTTAGAGTTCCAACACATGAAATAAGGAATACGTAGCTATTGTGTTCAAATGTTACAAAGTACGAAAGTAGTGCTGTTAAAATTTGAATCATTTATTATCCAGATGATAGATTCTTCGATTATTCGCTATTCGAACAAAATCCGGATTCGAATTCGTTATTCGAATAACTGTTCGACTAATTGGTCGAATACTGAGAACGAATATTCCAATAATAACAGAATTTTTTTTTCGAATAATTTTAACATCACTGGTACAAAACACTCTCTTGTAAACACTTTACCTCGTAGTATTTTTTATAATAATAGATTATAGAAAATCCTAGAGAAAGGTCTATAACTTCTGTTAACTTAAACTTTTTACTTTTAAACCTTCTGTGATCATCAATTTGCACATGTTTTCTTTTTACACATAGTTTATCTTCATATTTTATTATTAGGCAAATCTATTTCTAACTAATAGAGCTATTTTTGGTGCTTTCTATTATATTTTATATGTCTCTATATGTGCACCTGCAATTGAATTTTATGCTTGACTATGCACTGCTATACTTGGCTTTGACTGACTCTGGTCGTAGCACTTTAAACGTGAAATTAAATAAAATTGTTATATTTATTATAAAAATTATCATAACATTTTTCAGCTTATGGTGCTTCTACGTAATAATAAATTATATTTTACAGATTAACCAGATATGTAAATTGTTTCTTTCAAAACTGTCACAATTATAAATAACCTGCAGTCATCACAGATACGTAGATTATTAGCTTCAAATTAAGAATTTCTATTCACTGCGTAGGGCTCCTCTCAAGTCCCACATCTCGAGTAATTCCGATTTTCTTTAATGTTATATCAAAGTGTTTGTATATCTTAATTCATCCATTCAGAGAGATTCATTATACTAAAAAATTTTGATTTTCGAATGAATCATTTCATTATTTCTTTCCATATGTTCTTCATTGCCAGCAGTACATACTTTCTTTTAGTAGACATACTTCAATCAATATTTTCCTTACTGCTATTGATATGTTTTTCATTGTCATTAGTACATACTGTCTTTCAGTGGACATATTTCAATCAATCTTTTTCTTACTGATATAGATATGTTCTTCATAGTCAACAACACATATTGTCTTTCAGTGAACATATTTCAATCGATCTTTTCCTTATTGCTATCGATATATTCTTCATTATCATTAATACTGTCTTTTCATAGATATATTTCAGTGATTCTTTACGTTACTGCTATCGTTTGATTCTTCATTATCAATAATACTGTCTTTTAGTACATATATTTAAAATGAATCTTTCCTTACTGCTACCAATATATTCTATTAACATTAATATTCTGGTATGTTAAGATTTTAAGCACTTTGGCTCATTGTAATACGGCCCATTGAGTTGTATAAAACGTTTACTTGTGATGTATTATAATCAATTCTTATATTATGTATACATACTTCATATACATATATATTCACAAGATATATATATAGCAATTGTATATATTTTATGTAGCTTGTTTATATCATCATTAAAGCTGTGCAGTGTTCTGAAAGTTATTCTAAAAAAATATATATATATTTAAAAACGAATAAAACTATTACGGTTCACTGTTGTTACAGATATGATCACTTTTCAGTTACTATCCATAAAGAAGTTCGTGTTTCCTATTATCGATTAGGCTCATGCTAGGTCATATTGTACTTGCTCAAGTTCTGGCTTCCTACCCTGAATGGGGCTCATTCCTATTTACCTCACTTGGCTTGCGCTCGCTAAGGACTCGGGCTCGTAATGTCCAATGGAGCTTGTGACTCTCCTGAGACCACTGAGGGAAATCTATGGAGAAACCTTGATCAAGATGGCTGACTAGCTTCAGGATTTCAGTGCGGAAACTAGGGGTTACGATGTGACAGCGTTAACCATTCATGAAATCTGGAGGGGATAGGTTTAGTGTTTTCTAGAAAATGTTGGAGTAATTAATTGTCTTTTGCTGTAACATGTAATAAAAATTTACTGATATAAGAGCTAACAAACAGAAATAATTTCGATAAACAGAGAATATTTCTATCTCTCAGTCGGAAGTGTGAAGAGTGCCATAATTTCAGCTTAAACCCAGGTACATGCTGAGGAATATTATTGTACAAGTTTCCAAGTTTTTGTTTTTAATTCAATTTTCATGAAGGAAGTAATAATTAAGTGAATGAGAATTATCTACGTAAGAAAGAGAAAAGTCCTTGCGCACATCTTCTACGTCATTCTCCCATGTGACTAGCAATGAACGTTCAGATAAAAAGAAGAGTTTTTAGAAGATTATGTAAATATATCTCAATATCTGCTTTTTCTTGCGCATTTGTCGTCTAGTCTGGTGAAATCAGATCACAACAAAAGTACGGAATAAGTACTGTATTTGCTAATAGTTTTGTAACTTACTATAATGGAGATTCATGTGTTTGGCTCAGATTCACTTATTCTTAATTGTGTATAATGGTATTGTCATCCTTGTGTGACTGCCAGTTACGTATTGTGTAAGTGAATGTTTGGTTGTACGCGGAATGTTCAGGTCAGCTTATCTGTCCTATTATCTTGGTTTTCGCTAACTTGACTTCTGGATTTATCTAACTGTATGGTTTAGAGGAATCGAGATTCATTGTAGCAAAATCGAAAGCGCCCCCAATTGGATTCTATCGTATTAGAAGCCAATTTAGTCATTATTAGTGTTAAGGTGATGCTTTGTATTGAGCTCCCTTCTTCTTAGTCTACCCACAGGTCTTTTCACTAAACGATTCCCAACTAGAACCTCATATACTGTACTCCACATGTATTTCGCGTGCGAACATGTCCGATCTGTCTATGTTAAGATTTCTTACTGGTCTTAGTATTCGGTGATTGATTGCGGCAGTTCTGCGAAGAAACAACACCAAAGTGATTCTTGGACCAAATGAAAGAACGAACCCTAATAGATATGAGTCGAAAGCACCATCCTTTCAGAGTTACAGGCTCAGATCTCAGTGTTTCCGTAATGTCCTCTCTCTCTCTCTCTCTCTTGAATAACATAGAAAGTAAGACAAAACATGTATGCTGTGTTGGAGCATAATTACTCGCTGTATCTTGTTCGGTTCCCAGAATTCGATGGTCCTTAGCCTTGAATGTAGTCATGCGGTCACATTATTGAAATGAAACTAACAGTATTATAAATTCCTGTTTGGGGTCCTTTGTTTGTGGCCTAATAAGAATATATTTCAACAATATGAAGAATGGGGGCCCAGAATCATATTGTTTAAATGTGTTTTGGGGTCCCGTGAATGCCGAAATGAGACTGACTTTTATAAATGAGGCTCTCCGAGCGAGGCTCCTACCGGGGAGCCCCCCAGTCCGAAAATGCTTACATCATGCATTAAAGTAAAAGATAAGGCTATTATTAGAAGGATTACAGCAGTTTCTCAATTTATCCTTTGAAAATCTGTTGTGTAGGTCTGGGTATTGTACGGTTCGCGAACATAGAGTCTAATGGTTTGCAAACATAGGATCAGTCATTTTCAGCTGGCCGATTTATGACGTAATAGCATGCTTATACAATCAGTAGATCAGCTATTTTCAGCTGGTCGATTTATGACATAGGAGCATGCATTTACAATCAGTAGATCAGCTATTTTCAGCTGGTCGATTTATGACATAGGAGCATGCATTTACAATCAGTAGATGAGTCATTTTTCAATTGGTCGATTTATGATGGAGAAACATGTTTTTATAATCAGTTGATCAGTCATTTCCAACTGCCTGATTTATAACGTAGTATACTTCTACAATCAGTAGATCAATCATTTTCAACTGTCCGATTTATGACGTAGTAGAATGTATGTATATATCAGTCACTTTCAGCTGAACAATTTATGAAGTAAGAACATGCTTTTACGATCAGATAAAGGGCAGTGAGAAACACGTGGAGCAAAAGAGGGGAAGGGTAAAGTAGGAGAATAGAATAAACAAGTGTAGCGGTGTACAAGTAGTCATAGATGTGCAGTTAGTATTCCTGTAAAAATTCTAGGTTACGTTACGTTATTGGCGTTCTTATTTTCTTGTCACCATTATTTAATGAACATCAGGTTTCCTGCCTTCTCATTATTCTCTTCGAATGCTTTACTGAGGAGGAAAGAAGCAAACTGTGACGTCAAAGAGCATCCAGCTAAATATGTCTCCTTTAGATAAAACTATTCTAGTTCTATTCTTTATAATTCATCTAACTGCTTTAGCTTGTCCCACAGTTTTCCAACTTTGATGTTTTAAATATTGATTTTCTCTCTCTCTCTCTCGTTATGGGGTCTACAAGTAGTATGCGCATAACTGTTAGAAATATTTGTGTCATTGTTAGGAGTATGAGTATCACCGTTAGCAGGACACAAACAACAATAGGTACAGTATGTTAATTCTTTTTTTTTCATATACAGTACATAAATAATTAACTTCCAATTAATATTGGCAACAAATGACATTCTTTGTAGATTTCCATACTCTGCTATGCTTAAATATCCGAAGTTTTATAGAACACCTTTGTCCGTCTGTCCATCTGTCTGTCGACAGGTATCAGAAATGTGTAGCCTAAGAATTATCAAGAAGCTGATTTTTGTGATTGATTCAGCGTTCAAAAAACAGGTTCCATCTCTCTCGTTGATTTTCTATTCAAACTGGAAGTTGTACAAATTAACCATTTTTGGTTTCTTCATTCCATGCTGTAGAACAGAAACAGTAATAGATAGCGATAAACTATTTTTTTGCAATCGATATAGCGTGTCCAGAGTATATATATCAACACAACCCACAACACTATATCGAAATCGGAAATGATTGATGATTTTAATACTGATCTTCATAAAGAGAAAAAGAACTATAAGAGATATCGAGAAGCGATTTTTCGCAATCGATTCAACGTCCCAACAGTAAGTTCTGTTTCCTCCCTTAATCTTCTATTCAAACCGAAAGTGGTTCAAATTAACGATTTTTCGTTTTAATCTCTATCGGCATAGAACAAAAAAAAAAAAAAAAAAAAAAAAAAAACAGTATGGGATAGCGAGTAATGTAATGGCTTTTTGATACGGATTCAGAATCCGAGGAACAAATTCTATCTTTGATCTTATTAGTCTATTGCAACAAGTAGTTATAGAAATACTACTTCATGTTTTGGGTATTGAATTCGCATAGTTTGGATGTCTACCGTAGTTTTCATGCTGTGAAACCAAACTCACTTGTTTAGTTATCTTTTTTTCTCGACAACTATTTATGGTAATCTCAAATATGTTATTTTGTTCAACCAATATTAGCTTTGGACATTGTTTAAGTTACACAGAAATTAAATGATAACTTTAGGCCATATCTCATAAACTGTATTATGCACTGCCATCTTGTACTAGTTATAATGAAGAGCTTGATAGAGTATACTATACTTTAATATTAGTTAAACTTAAAAAGTAGCGTGGTTTTTATACAACGTAAACTTATAGGTTTGCAAACAAACTCGTTTTTTTTTTCTAAAAAATTAACGCATGAGCTCTTGTATTTACCTATATCATTTGATCACTTTAATCGGATTTATATGTTGGTGTATGGTTCATGTTTGGGAATTTATTACCATTAAACTTAAATAACAATGTAGAATAACACTAACAAGAATTTTAGGAATGATCAAAAGATTGTAATCTTAGCGAATAATTAGTTTTTGGATCAAGGGGCACAAAATTTTTGAACGGCCCCAAAATCAAGTTTTCGTATTTTCTACGGAATAAGCACATCATACTGAGTTAACTGGTAGTTTGGGTGTGGCTACACTGTATGTAGTTCTTCAGATATAACGCCTGCAAGAAATTTTTAATTGAATTGTATTGGATCTTTTGATGTATTTTTGAATCAAGAGTCCATAAAATCTTTGAAACGGACCCTAAATCGAATTTTCTTTTTCTTTTTTCTTTTTTTTTTAATGGAATAAGCACATCATACTGAGTTACGTGATAATTTGGATTTGAATACACTCTACATAGTTCTCCAGATATAAGACCTACAAGAAAATTTTTGATTGAAATATATTGGATCATTTGATAAAAAAAAAAGAAAAGAAAAGAAAAGAAAAAAAGAAAGAAAGAAAGAAACTTTTCGATTTATGCTTACTAGATTTTTGTCTTCCATTTGATATAACAAATGACATGCAAAAGTTTGGTGATGCTGTTTCTTCACGCCCTGTAGAGTACGCATTGTGAATGCCCATATTATTTATCTGTACCTCTTTATATTGACCAGTTTGTCCCTCCGTAGTTGCACTAAATGTTTCAACAATACTTAAATTTCCAATAATTTTAATCTGTATTCCATTTTTATACGAATTAATGACGAAAATCCACAACCATAAACCAGAAGTGAAATTTCGTTTTTCTTATAGATTTTCCATATTAAAAAATCTTCGATGTAGAATTCATAGATGTTCATTTTACTTCGACCTCACTCACCCTCGCCCTCGCAGTAGCAGTTGGTCCTCGCCCTCGTTCACCCTCGCCCTCGCCGTCGAAGCTTGTCCTCGCCCTCGCGCACCCTCGCCCTCGCCGTCGAAGCTTGTCCTCGCCCTCGCGCACCCTCGCCCTCGCGGCCAAAACTTGTCCTCGCCCTCGCACACCCTCACCCTCGCCATCGAAGCTTGTCCTCGTCCTCGCGCACCCTCGCCCTCGCAGCCGAAACTTGTCCTCGCCCTCGCGCACCCTCGCCCTCGCCGTCGAAGCTTTTCCTCGCCCTCTCGCACCCTCACCCTCGCCATCGAAGCTTGTCCTCGCCCTCGCGCACCCTCGCCCTCGCGATAGGAGTTGTTCATTATCCTCGCTCGCCCTCGCCTTCGTGCTCAAAACTTTTCCTCGCCCTCGCGCACCCTCGCCCTCATATCATTGAGGGCGGGAGTAATTGAGGGTGAGGGGGCCTCGAGAGGGCCTCCTTCGTGAGGATCAGAGCATCAATTATTCAACGTATTTGTTGAATTATTTCCTTATCGTCAGTGGCGGATCAAGGGGGGCGATCGGGGCGATCGCTCCCCCCCCCCCAGAAGAGGAAACTTTTTTTTTTATATATACAAATAAAACGCATCCCAGAGTTTGGAGTTCTTAAAAGTAGCTCTAAGTAGCAGCATTACAACCCACCACCCCCACCAGAAGTCCGTCCTGGATCCACTTTTGCTTAACATACGTCCTAAAGAAAGGAAACTAAACATATCATCGTATAACTTACTGTGGAACACCTAAAATGGAACAACTGTTACAATGGAGATCTCGGTCGATAGTGACGTTTACATCATTTATCAACAGTATCCAATGCCTTTACTTCAAAATGTTCCTTGGACTACGATGGAAGCATAAGTATTCAGCCACACAAGGGCGGCTCTCATGAGGGTGAGGGTGAAATCAAGGTTTGATGAGTGGCGGTAGAGTGACAAACGTCGTGCTCGTGGGTTTTCTTGGGGTTCTCCCGTTTCCTCCCACTTTATTCATTCCACCATTTCACTCATTTCTTATTATCACCGTCTCCTTTAGCCTAACCGGCATAACCATGGGACGTTAAACTTAAAGATTTCATTTCATTTCATTTCAACAATACTTAGAATCACTGCACACTCCAGTTATCCCAAATAATCCTAAAACCTAGAATTATGTTGAATTCACTAAATTTAATTGCATATACAAAATTGTATATGTACACCCCTGAACTCGTATATTACACTGCAAAACAATGCCGCAACTTTGACGTGGGAGACCCGGGTTCGATTCCTGGCGGGAGCTCATGTGGTTCGTATACTACGTTAATCGGTAGGTTCACGTCTCATATAATCTCACTGCTGAAGGGATATTAAAAAAATCAAATCAAATATTCCTTACTATTAGAAAGAAGAAAAGACATTTCAGGAACTGACGATTTTTGTGCAATTACAGAATAAGTTGTGAAGAGTGTTTCTTCCAGACATGTTTTTTTTTTGGGGGTACTACCCCCCGAAGCTCTGAGAGCCTTCCCCCGAAGGAGACCAAAATAATACGTCTATAATATAATAATGAATAGAATAGTACCTGCAGTGCCGCCCCGGGATACTAAGTGTGCCCCCCGCCCCCCCAGAACATTGTTTCTGAAAGAAACACTGCTTATGAAGGACTTTTTTTTCTGCGAAATGTTATCTCAATTAGTTCCAAAGCGGCTGACTAACATATCGAGCCCTTGTAAGAAGAAATGAATATGAAAGTACACTCGGATAGGTTAATTTTTCAGCCATTTTTCGTGGCAATTAAAACGCAACTCCTGTAGCTTTCTTAACTGCACGGGAAGACAACTAATACGTACTCACGGAACGGCAAATATTTTATGGCACCATTTTCATTCTATGAACCTTAATACATACAAAAACTTTGTATTTCCAAATGAAACTATATAGCGACATTAATGGGTCATTTCAAAAGAGTGGGGGGTAACTGTCCCCCTTTGCCCCCCCCTAATCGCCGCCCATGCTATGATGTGTGGCACATTTGTGCGAAATTAATAATAATTTACCCACAACAAAATCCTGCTCGTTTTGCTGAAGTGTCTTTTCCTAAGTTTTATATGTTTCATATATCCTACAGTTTTTTTCAGGCCTTTTTTTTAATTTGTCCAAATTTATATTTCTCCTTTTACCACACAATCGTTCAATACTTGCACTATAATATTTACAATCACTATATCATCCTGTAACGTATTTTATTCCTAATAAAAATCATTGAACAACACAACATACAAACCCTATCTCACTGGCTTGCACGCGAACCTTTGGTGCATGGGGTCCTGGGGACAATTCTGAGTGGGAGAACATTGAACGATAGTGGATCGAATTCCGCGTTAAACCTATAGGTCCACTTCGCATATAGCCTCGCCGACGAAAGAGGACGCTAAACAGCAATCAGTCAACAGTTGCAAATTTCGGCTGCATAAACAACTTATGTATTGTGGAACTTATTAAATTTATTTTGTTAAAGCAGCTCTTTTAACAAAATTTCAGTATTAACGTGTCAGATATTTCTATTTAAGGACAAGGAAAAACATATTATTTATTTTGTAACTAAATGATAGCTCTACCCACGTAGATTATAAAAGCAGAAACAATGAAAATCGATACAATAGTAACTGGCATTATTTTAACAAATATCGATTCAGATAATAGTTTGGGCTGTCACAAAACTATAAAAAGTTAAAAATTCCGATTAATTGTAACAACTTCATCAGTGGTGGACATTGGAGGAGGAAGTATGCTATTAATCAGCCCATTTCATGGGCATCCAAACTAACGAGCCCAACGCTCGCTAGCTCGGCATTCGCGCTCAACCGTTCTCGGGTTCAATAATTAAGCGCTACCCCAAGCGCCAATGAAATAAGTCAGCGCGAGTCCAACTGAGGGAAGTGAGCCCGAGCACGATTCCCAAAGGAATAAATGAGCGAGAGCCCAGTTGAAAAAATGAGCCCGAGTCCGAGAGAGTCCAGAGCAAAATGGCCATCTATGAACCAAAGTCATTCCATCAAGTCTTTTTCCATCTGATCTACTGCATTCTGATGGTTCTCTCATTGATTGTTCAGATATCAGCGCTCTTGTCATTTACTGCTGAATGACGTGAGTGACTGTCTGTCTGTCTACCAACACTCTTTAAACATGACAGTGTAGTAGACATTCTTATCTAAAACGTCTCCAGCACAGGGAGGGCAACAATGAGGCACACTTACTTCTTAATGTAGCGCTATTTCTACCGGAAACTTTCATGGGAAAAATCAAATATTATTCTTATTTGCATTATTATTTTTAATAATTATGTACGTACACACGAGAAATTGTTTACTGCAATTAATTGAAAGGAAAAATACGATTAATGTATAACCTTGCTATGACACTAACTATTCATCTAGGGGACATGGCAGATGATATTTTAAATTTTGCCTCTCACCAAAAGAGGTCAAACAGCAAACTCCAAAACAGTTGCTTTTAAGGAAGCTTGTCCTCCTCCCTCGCGTGCCCTCGTTCTTCTGAAGGAAGTTGTCTCTAGCCATCGTGCACCCTCGCTCCCGCAGTAACACTTGGCCCTCACCCTCGTTCACCCTCGCCCTCTTCGTCGAAGCTTTTCCTCGCCCTCGCGCATTTTTACCCTAGCTGCCGAAACTTGTCCTCGCCCTCTTCGTCGAAGCTTTTCCTCGCCCTCGCGCACCCTCACCCTCGCCATCGAAGCTTGTCCTCGCCCTCGCGCACCATCGCCCTCGCTGCCGAAACTTGTCCTCGCCCTCGCGCACCCTCGCCCTCTTCGTCGAAGCTTTTCCTCGCCCTCGCGCACCCTCACCCTCGCCATCGAAGCTTGTCCTTGCCCTCGCGCACCCTCGCCCTCGCGGCCAAAACTTGTCCTCGCCCTCGCGCACCCTCACCCTCGCCATCGAAGCTTGTCCTCGCCCTCGCGCACCCTCGCCCTCGCAGCCAAAACTTGTCCTCGCCCTCGCGCTCCCTCGCCCTCGCGTCACTGTGGGCGAGGGAACTTGAGGGTGAGGATGCCCTCGAGAGGGCCACCCTCGCGAGGGTGAACATCTCTGGTAGAATTATATCGATATACCGGTAATGTTTTTCTCGCCGTAGTCTCATTATTTCCTCATTAGTTTTACATTATTATTTCGGATTTGTTTTAACCTTACTATTGTTTATTACACGAATTTACTAAACCCTCGTAGTTTTACACAATACAGTGCCGTGCCATGGAAAATTGGCGCCCGGGATGGTAGTACACGAAGCCCCCCCCCCCACACACACCCCGTACATATGAGTGAGGTCGACAGACCAGCCGCGAAAAATGCTAAGCGTTAAAAAGTTTTCAAAAACAAACTCTGCTTTTCCTTCATTTTGAGCACATTTTATTACTTTCATTATATATATATATATATTCTATATTCTTTTTTGCTTCCAATTTAGCACCCCCCAACTTCGGCGCCCGGTGCCGTCGCTCTGCTCACCTCCCTCTCACGGCACGGCAATGACACAATACGAGGAAAATTGTAAATAGTTATGTTTTCTTTATCTCCCTACATTCTAACCGGTACTCTTCACATGCATCTTGCAGCGTCATTTAGTCAAGTATATAATGTTGCCTCACACACAACAAATGCTTGGACTTTGATTTATTATTAATAAATAGCAAAGAAAGCGATATCGTTGAAAGGGACTGAGATTATTATAAGTCAATACCAAACGTATTATTGGAGATTAATGTTTGTCTTAATGTGAATACGCCTGGTCAAATTGTTTATTAAGGAAGAAAGTTGCATTGTTTCTTTGGTCAAGCAATATTTAATATCCGCTGTACCAAAAGTAAGGATAACATTCATATGTCCATAACTTTGATATCTATATCCTAGACAACTCAATTTTTTTTCTGGAAATTAAATTTTATTTTGTAATATGTTGGGTATAAACATACCAAATAACTGTGATATTTTTTTCTGGAAATTAAATTTAATTTTGTAACATGTTGGGTATAAGCATTCTAAATAACTGGGATATTTTTTTCTGGAAATTAAATTATATTTAATAATATGTTGGACGTCTATATTCCGTAAAACTCGTATTTTTTTCCTGCAAATTAAATTTTATTTAGTAACGTTGAATATCTGGTTAACTCGGGTATTTTTTTCTAGAAATTATAATTTATGTAGTAATATATTTGTTAAATATCCGGTTATTTTTCTTTCTGGAAATTAAAATTTATTCAGTAACTTGCAATTCACTTACAGTTGTAAGCCTTTGCGCTATAGTTTGCAATAGTTTTAACTCCAATGCCTCATTTCGGCTGTCTTATTGTCATTCTCCTCGAAGTTTTTTTGTTTTCGGAACATCTGGTAAGCGTGTGTGCAAAATTAAAAAAAAAATTACAGTTGAAATGTTTACATCAAAATAAGATACAAAATAAGAAATATGATGTCTCCTAATAAATGTAATTCTCGTGTTAGTTAGGAATATGATTTTATTTTATAGACAGCTTATTTTGTTTTCAAGAAAGTTTGATAGACCCTTGTTGCATTATTTTCTTTGTTATAAGAAAGTATCGATATTTGAATATAGGATAAAGCATGCTTTGAAGTTCTAGACGTGAAAGAAAACCCCCTCTTTCTCTCTCTCGATATATATATATATATATATATATATATATATATATATATATATATATATATATATATATATAAAGACTTTATATAAACAAGATATATAAATCCTTATAGGCAAAAGATTATTAATTTTTATTATTTTTTTAGTTGAAAAAAGCAATGTCTTATCTTTTGTAGCATGGGTTAATTTTTATCATTCACTGACAGGTGACATCTGTGTTTCACAAAATCACGTGTTAACGTTGTTGTGTTTATTCACCTAATGTGTAGGAAGAGTAGTGCAAAGTGTACCGTGTGATCTTGAGAAGTAAAAATAGTACAGGGCTAGCATAAATGATTCATTCATTTTGAAAAGGCTATATTTCCAAAAGTATTACACATACACACATGAAACATATATGAAAGAACCACCAACTTTGTTGTTCTTATCATATAATATATGATATCTTATATATTATATCTTTCATGTGCGTGTGTAATACTTCTGAAAATAATGAGACATTTATCGGGTTCAGCGGTATACCTCTTATATCCACACAACAAGTTTTACAGAGCTCATCCGTAGCTAAGCGGTTAGCGTACCCACTTTGGTGTGGGAGATCCGGGTTCGGTTCCCGGCGGGAGCTCATGTGGTTCGGATTTCACGTTAATCAGTAGGTCCCGTCTCATATAGCCTCGCTGCTGAAAGGGACGTTAAACTCAAAATCAACTCAACTGAACAAGTTTTCCAGGCTCTTTCGATTAAATTTTGACGATCCCTCATAAAAAAGTAGTTTTACTTATCTTTACTTTGTCACTCTACTTGTTCCTACTTTGTTCTTGTAGTTAACTTTTAGTGCAATGCTCTCATACAACAAAAAACAAAATTTAGATTTAGTGAGAAGAAAAAGATAGAAGTGAGATCGTTAGAAATACATTAGCAATCTCATATACAGTATACTCTCTACCTGTATGACGAAGTTTCGTCGTCTCCAGGTCGTGGGTCTGTCCGGGTCATACCGAGTTACTCGAGTTATAAATCAGTATGAATCATCAGGACTGATGAATCACGAGTGTGAGTGCTTAAAGGTTTCATCTCGTCTGTACGGAGCAGGGATCCTGAGTTCCTGGATCCTGAGGGACCCTGCTAAGAATATACAGGGTGGCACAAAAGTAGGTATACACAATTGCATTGATCAGGTATAACATTCTAGTTTATAGGTTTATTTGCTTCGGCTCTTCTCAGCTTAAGACATTAGTAAAAAGACATTAAGAACAAATAATAAAGAAACTAAGTCTACCTAATGAATAACAATAAGAAATGATATAAAATGCAATGAGCTGATCAGTACGATACTGTATACCTATTTTTGGGCCACTCTCGGCTAGCTGGGAACTTTGCCTCCAGACACCCGCATTTACTTGGCCTTAGGCCTCGCACTTTTCATTCCTAAAAATATTCCTAATCTTCAGGGATTTCCAGATATGATCCTGTTATTATAACAATAGCAAACCTCACCCCTTTTCTCTTTCCAACTTTTTTTATTCTCTTCTAAGGGAAACATCAAAAACGCTGAAACACGTGTCTAATTATTTTAAATTAGAAGTCCATATACCAAAGTTCATGTCTCTAACTTTTAGAGATTCCGAGATATGGGCATTTTAAGATAATAATTGCCACCCCTCTTTCCCCCTTCCCCGTTGCATTTTCAAAAATCCTTCCTTAGTGGGACCTTACATCACAAATTCCATGCCCTGCCCAAATTTCAATTTTCTAGCTTAAGCGCTTTGTTCTAGGCGTTGATGAATTAAATATATAGAAATACTACGTAGCAATAAAATGTTAGCGCGCAGTGAACACAGCTTTAGTTAAATGTAAAGAATGTGCGTGTAGCATGTGTAGTAACGTATGCTCTGAGTACATCACGCAAAGTAGAAACACAAGATAAAATAAATAATACATTGCGTACCTTTGATATTTCTTAAACAAAGAATTGGTATATTTACATTACGTCACAAATCAATATGTGTTTAATGTAGCCCATAACAATTAAAAGTCGTTACATAAGTACTGTTTCGAAAAAGAAAATATAACAATAAATTCATGACTAATTTTCTTGTATGGTGGTTTCAACTTTGATGGTACACTGCTTCTTTCAGTTTCTCTCGTTCTTTTTGAATCAGTTTAGATTCTCCATTTCCAGAATAATCCATATAGTTTACATTTGTTGTGTAAATCTTCCATTGAAGCGTTATAGACTACAATCTATGCATCACCGTGGTAACGACATGGGATATGACGCCATGACTTAAATACCCTATTACACGTAGTGTAGGTGTCGTGCAGTTTAATGTCTATTATGTTCCGCGGATCGACATCACTGCTAGAGTTACTCCCAGTGGTCGAAGTGAGGCGGTATGCAGTGGTATGTCATACCGCCTCTGGTTTTTCAGTGATAAAGGCATACTGTCTCTGGTTTTTCAATGATTAAAACATACCATCACTGGAAAGTAGGTGCTAAATGCGTTCAATAAATCAATTTTTATACACAGTAATTGTTGAATAGCTTCGCACGTAAAAGGATTGTATTTCTTATGCAGAAATAATTTCTAAATTGACAAAACCGACATTTTAGTTATCTTTTTCCTACTTCTTGTTTTTAAAATGAGGTGTCTTCAAGCAAGTTCACCTAGTTTATATTTTGAAGTGCCATATTGAATTGTTTCTTTATTATGTATGTGTGAGTGTGTGTCTTCTTGCCTTAATGCATATATAAATGCTGTTTTTTGAGCATGGGAGAATTTAGGGGTTGTTTCCCTGGGGGGGCAGACCTTTCGGGGGTTTGGAATAAGACACATTCGGGGAGGGATCTGGAGTTTTCCCACAGGAAATTGTCAATATCCTCATTCGGTTTTTGAGCAATTTCGTGTGTAATTCTCTATAATACAAAATAAGATTTTCTTTTCAGAAAGTTGTTGGCAGGGGATCAAAGTTATACCCTCCGTTACTACAGAGAAGCTCTCCAATGATTTTCAGTCATTATATAAATAGAAATGTAATCTTTGCGGCAACATACCCCCACTGCATTTCAACATTTAGATGACCGGTATGTCCAGTCAAAATCGTAATGAAACATACCATCTCTGCTTTTTTTCCTTTAGAGATTTTCCATCTAGAATATTGCACTTCTCCATAGCTGCCTTTGTTTACAAATAATGTTTATTATTATTATTATCAGTTTGTTACTGATAAATCGTGAAAACATCGCTAACTTTCATTTACACTTATTCTATGACAGAACGAAATTATAAACATTTGGGTCAGTTGACTCGTACAGTACCACATACGTGACACAAATCCATCATGTTCGTTGAGGGCCATAACTGTAATGATATTAATCAAAATGGTGATGCAATACCATTGACTATGAAGAAATGTTGTAGAAATATATTAATATTCTCAGGTAAGTCTGTTATGAGTAGGAATGCCCCTAGGATTTTTTTTCAAAGAACGGGATGAAAGTGCAACACAAGCACAGTCGCTAATGTACACCTTAATGGTCATGTGCACATTACACTTCATATGAAACAACAATATTTCATACAAAAGTGTACAATATAAGATAACGTTGATTTTTGTCTCATAGACAATCCTACAGTATATATACGAGGTGTATTCAAAACGTATCGAACATTTAGTTGCCAAAAATACATTTATTGGTTTGAAAATCCGAAACAATAATCTCCTTCAAAGTAGTCTCCTTGGTAATGCACTCAGTTTCTCGAACACAGTTTTTGGAGTGGTGAGCAACCCGTGCCGTCGCATTCCGCATGATGTCTTCTCTTGACTCAAAGTTCAGGTTTCTTTTAGTAGCATTTTCAGCTTGGGAAATAACCAAAAGACACACGGAGCCATGTCGAGTGAGTAACGAGCCTGACGACACACAGGAATGTTGTGTTTAACGATGAAAGCTTCGATCAAATTTCGCGGAAACTTTCCTCACGAACAAATTCTCGTTCAAAAATGAATGTACCGATCCTATTGAATTGTTTCCGCTCGGGTATCGCAAAGCTTTTGGAAAAATTTAATGCAATATCGCTGCTCAGGTTTTTCTCTCATTTACAAAAACCTGAAATCCGAGGACAACTCATTACATGCCTTCACTCGTTGGCTGACTGCCAGCGATTGACGCTTCCTGTGGGCCAAAAAAAAAAAAAAAAAATCACGACTGCGCATCGCCTCTACATCTACACTGAAGAAAATCTCCGGCGCTTTATTAGTTTACGCGGGAAAAATTAAAATTCAATACTCTTCGTACACATCTCAAGTATATTGTGCTATTTCTAATGAAAAGTTGTCCCCTTTCTTCACATAAATATAACTTGCACAACCTGCTCCTTAAAACCCGACTGTGGGCACCTCAGTCAGTAAGTGTCTCACGTTTTAATAAACTGAAAAATGTCAAATATTTAAGGTGGAAGAGCTGGCTTACTATATACCTAGGTACATAATGCTCCTACCAGATGGGGACATTTTATGCAAATAGTTCTTAGCATAAGCTTATTTCGTGCTGGTACCTAGAAAATAATGGGACATATAGAGTTGAGTTGAGTTGATTTTGAGTTTTACGTCCCGTTCAGCAGCGAGGCTATATGAGACGTGGACCTACTGATTAACGTGGAATCCGAACCACATGAGCTCCCGCCGGGAATCGAACCCCGGCCTTCCACGCCAAAGGCGCGTACGCTAACCGCTTAGCCACGGAGGAGCTCATGGGACATATATATATATATATGTGTGTGTGTGTGTGTGTATATTTATTTATTTATATATATATGTTACTTTGTATAACCAATAACCATTCAGTCTTTACTTTTTAAATACACTGTACTAGTTATACTCTAGTTGTGCAGTGCATGTAAAAAAGAACAAAAACTCTTTTGTGATTCTGTAGGAATTTTTCTAGTAACTTGAGCAGTAACAAGAAATATTCTTGGTATTTATGATTATTTATATATATATTTGTATATGCATCACATGGAAACTTAGTATCTTTTTAATTTCCTGATTTTATACAGATTAATACATCGCTGGAGTAAAATTGTGTACCTTTTCTATGAGTTATAAAGAGAATAACTTGTAAATACGTAATGCATTGCCTGTTTTTAACGTCATATGTAATTTCTTTCATGTATATATATATATATATATATATATATATATATATATATATATATATATATATATATATATATATATATATATATATACCATCATAGCAGTATTTTAATTCCGTTTATGTTAAAACTATAATGCTTTTGGCCTTCAGTAGTGATAAGGTAAATCGAAAGGAAGAAAAAAATTCTATCAAGACTTCATATTTGAAAAAAAAAAACAGAAAGAAAAACAGAAAACGAGAATTAAATATTTATTTAAGAATTGTGAATAATTAATAATTTACACTGCCATAACTAACTTTTTTTAAGTGGATTAAGTAACAGTCGAAATGGCGAATTCGCAAGATTTAAATGCAAGATAAACATACTTTACGTCGCTCTATATGAGATATATCAAACTATAAAATTTACTAACTGCAGTTCGTAACCAAAATTATTTAACCAGCAAAAGTCTTTTTTTCTTCTTCATGAATATTTAATGGAGCAAATCGTGTATAACATTACTCATATAATCATTCATATTGTAGCTGTGTATGTGTGTGTGTGTGTGTATGGATTTTCATATACCAAACATTCGTTTTATTGGAGGAAAAAAATATGGCACATATACTTATAGCTACATAATATTTTTCATCGTCTTACATACTTCAAGAGTTATTTGTTGATTTTGTGTTCCGACTGTTTAGAAAATAAATTTCTTGGTAAAACGAGCATAACTTGGAACTTTTACGATTTTCTGACAAACTGTAATATCGTTTTCTTCAGAAGTAATGAGTGTACAGACAAGGGGAAAATATACTTGAATTATTCGTTAAATTCTTAAATATTGTTAGCGTATCATCATCATCATCATCATCATCATAGGTATTCTGTCATTATTGGCAGGTCACTTGGTGCAACTGAGAAACTTCCATACTCCACGGTCTTCCGCTAACCTCTTGGTTTTCACGTATGTTTTCTCCTTCCCCTTGTATTTGTACTCTCCTTCGCCCTCTCCCCCTCTTTCCTGCCACCATACCCTCTAGCACGTCCCTCATGATACAGTTCTTTCTTAACCAATGTCCCAACTAGTTTCTCTTTCTGTCCTTAATAATATTTAAAATTGTACTTGTCTTCCTCCACTTTATAACACCCTATCGTTCGTTTTCCGCTTGAAACAGCTAATTCTTTCCATTCTCCTCCACACCCACATTTCGAAAGCTTCCAGTCATTTTTCACCTTTCTTGCGTAATGTCCATATAAAAGACAAAATAATATCCGAAGATGAGTCATACATCAATTTATATGTCTTATTAAGCTTAACAAATTTATATGGATAGTGTAAGCTCTCATGCGTGGTTTACGGGAAAATCGGGAGAAAGCGAGTTTTTCTGAAGCCTGAAAAACTGATGCTTTAGGATAATCTATCATTGGCGAGCGTTAATGAAGCTTCTATTATTTGACTCGATTGGTATCCGTTTGTTTCACGATAAGTCATCGTTAAACTTATCCGTTTTTGATGAAACTTGGTATGTTCCTTTCGTCCATTTGTAGAAATAACCCTATGGTTTTAGGTTGCAATTCATCAAATATAAGAGGGTAAAAATCACCCATGTAGCGAGTTTACACATGTACATGCTAGACTATTTTTTGCCAGTTTTAACCATATATGACAGTGTAACAATATTTACTGTGTATTTTCTTTATGGCATTGGAATATCCTCACAACTAAGTGTTAAAATCTGTCAATAAAGAAAGTGCGAATTCACCCTCTCCCTCAATTTACAAAATTGTGATCCACGATTATTTTCGTTAAAAATATTTTATTTTGGCCTAGGCTAATATACTGTATATGGTGCATTTTCTTTGAAGCTTTCTAATAATCCCCTCCGCACAGAATTAATTTCATTAAAAAATAAAGTTGTGGATTTACTTTCTTAACAGCCCCACCCCCATCCGATTTCTTTTAGAGTTCCACCATAATTTTTTTCAGAATTTATTCGGTTAAGATACAACATAATGCATATTTATTTGACTGTTTTTCATAATCTCCAATGTTTGGGATTAAAATCAGTCATCAAGAAAATGAATGATAACTTCAGTCCTCTCATGAGTGACGCATTAATGCACCCTCCCCATTATTTAATATATATATGTATGTATGTTTACAATAATTTTTACTAACAACTTAACAACTGTTCGATTTTAGTGTAATGCGTTGTAAAGTTTTTTTTTTTTTTTTTTTTAACGAGGTGGAGAACTTTAAACTGACAACACTGTTTTCTGTGACAGCTGATGTTACAGTTCTCGGTTGTTTTGAGGTTAGTTTGGTATGGCAATTCATCATGAATAGACTCACGTCGGAGCAATGTTTACAAATTGTGCAAATTTATTTTGAAAACCATGGTTCAATTCAACAAACTCATCGAGTGTTACGTGCATTTTACGGTGCTCATAATCGTCCATCAGAACGATTAATTCGAGAAACTATAGATCGTTTTCGCAATACGTTTACTCTAAACGATAATACGCATCCCATAAGACGTCGTACAGTGCGGGCATAACAAGGGATTGATGGTGTAATCATTGGTCCATATGGCTTCAAAAGTGATGGTGGTCAAAACATTACAGTCAACTGTGAGCGGTACAGAGACATGATTACTAACGTTTTCGTGCCTCAGTTAAAAGACATTAATGTTGCATACATGTGGTTTCAGCAGGACGGCGGCACAAGCCACACAGCGAGCACCACAATTAATTTACTGAAAGAAACATTTGTCGAACGATTAATTTCACGAAATTGATTTGTTAAGTGGCCTTCTCGTTCGGGCGATTTGGCGTCATTAGATTATTTTCCCTGGGGATACGTAAAGTCGCATAACTACGCCGAGAAACCAGAAACAATAGAGCACTTGGAAGCCTACATTCGACGCGTTATTGCTGAAATACAGTCTGATTTACTGCGAAGAGTGTGGGTGTGTGAAAATTGGACCTCCATATTACGCCATGTACGCGCCAGCCGCGGTGGTCACATGTCCGAGATCATATTCAGACATTAATACCATCAAAATGACTGTCAAATAAAGCCAATTTCATGGATATTAAAAACATTTTTCTGTGTTTTATTTCAACATAAAATTCTCCGCCTCTTAAAAAAAAATTACATTTTCTTTAAGACTTCACAATCATTCATTTTGAATGGAGCTGAAATCAGTAAGAAATAATGGTAATAATAAAATAAAGTAGTAGTATTACCTCCCCATCGAACTTTTTAGGGTTCCACGCTAACATATAAAACTCACTCGGTTTTCATGCAGTATTATGTATATTTTCTTTGTCTAGTCTGTTAATATGAAGCTGATACTAAAGTATATATCCTTATTGAGCTTTTCATTATGGTGCTAACAACATGATAGCATATTACAAAGTACGCTTTAGTGGGATACAGCCCAAAATCATGATTAACTCTTATGGTAAATTCTGACGTGTAGTTTTTCGAGAAATTCGAACAAAATAATTTTTTTCTCGCTTAAAAAGTTTATCGTCAGTTTTGTCGACTAACTGGAAAATTCTGTCTATTACTGTTGTTTGTCTGTTCTTAATTCTGATACACATTCTTTTAATAGTGACACACATACTCCTAAAAGTGACGCATGCAGGGTAAAAAAAAAAAAAACTTCCGCCCCTTAATACCAATGTTTTCCCGAATTTCCGAACCCGATTTGAATATGAAAAACAAATCAGTCCGAGAACATTCTTACCGCCTTCTAAACCCTGTCGCCCTGAGCTATGGTCCATGGTGCCATAAATACGGCACTGGATACCACGGGTACACGCACGGGGGCTCTACCGGGTCTGTACCTCCACCCGAAACTTCCTAACTCAACATACATTTGTGCGCTTTCTTAATAAAACTATAGGTTACTTGTTTAACAGGGAAATAACTGATTTAGCATGACAATTTGATATTACACTTTAAGTGTACTCTTTCTCTAACAAAAACAATCTAGTTCTATTATATTGTTTTTCTGAAAATATAGGTGGAAGTAGTTTCAATTTCTTATCGTCTTTTCGGGTGCAGAATAATACCTATTCAATACTAGATAGACGTAGTGGATCCCCCAAAGCTTGACCTCTCAACAAACATTTCCAGGTGTGCACCTGCTGGACAAATACACATTACTTGTAACAGTAAATTTTATTACCAAATGATACAGCTAACATTATGTTTTTAATTATTCTATATTGGGTGCGCCAGTGTAGTCGAATTATTAGTGCGCAGTCCAAGGTTCGACTACCGATACCCGTACGAGATAAGTCCTCATAATTCTTCATGTTGACCCAGCATCGTGAGGCAAGTCAAGTTCAGCCAGAATTTACGAATAGCAAACCTTTGTCTAGAAAACCAGAACTAATAGCGTTGGCATGCCGATTCTCTGATTCCCGGATTAACTAGATGATCTTGCGTCATCTTATGCAACCAGAAGCTGTGTTGGCCGTTGCATCAGGGACTTTAAATTTATATGCACATTTAATAATATTGCGTTGAAACATGTAAATGAAGTAGTGAGTAAATTTATAACTCTTTTGTTGCTTTAAGATATTATGAATGAACCAAAAATGCAGCCAATACTATCCTTTGCATATTTGAAATAGTATAGTATTAATACCGTTAGAGACTGTAGTTTTACATCTACGCATTATACAACTTTCTTGTAAAAACAATTTACGCCACAATGGAAACTTAACGAAACGAACTTGAATGTGATAAAGAAGAACAGAAAATGTTTTTTTTCTTAAGTAAATACTGTACTTCTTACTCTTTTTAAATATAGGGAGTATAGGTCTCTTCCCCGTGCGAGAGAAAATTCATTCGATTACAATTTTTTTACGCGGCTCTAACAAAGTTTCATGTTCTCGTGACTCATTTTCATGTTCATTTGATGTACTACTCCGAATTGGATAGCGTGTGGAGTCGATGTTATGTTCGATATTCACCTTCTATCGTCAAACACTTGGGGAAGTGCTTGTATTAATGAAGGTGTAATCTTGAAACCCAGAAATCACGATGATATGAGTCGATGTGATGATTATATATTTACCCGCTGATTTCAACCGGAGATGAGTGTAAAACTTATCACAATAGTAGAGAAAACACATATAAGTTTCAGATTTTTTTTAACATAGGTATGCGAGGCGCATTTAAAAAAAATCCAATATTTTTTACGCGAGATTGACAATACTAATGCAGTTAGCATGCACAGGAGCACGCCCTAATATTCTGTGCTTACAACAGAAATATCGTCCCAGTTGAGTTGGGTACGTACGAGTAGCAATAAGGTGAAATGGCTGCCGTAATACAAAATCCTGCTAAATGTGAACTGACATCTGTCATACTATTTCTGAACGTCAAAAGACAGAATGCAGCTGATGTCCGTCGGGAATTGTGTGTCATTTACAGACCAAAAATCATGAGTGAAGGAAAGGTCAGGCAATAGTGCAGAGAGTTTCGGAAAGGACATTCAGATGTTCATAACGGTGAGTGTAGCGAAAGGCCTAGTGTTTAGACGGATGATCTGGTGGAACGCGTTAACGAGAAAGTGCGATCCAACCGCCGGTTCACAATAACTGAACTTCCCAGGGAGTTTCAGAAGAGGCTGCAAGCACAGTGCATCAAACTATGACTGTCAAGCCGGGTTATCACACACTGTGTGCGAAATGGGTACGAAGAATGCTGACAGATGCTCACAAAGAGCAAGGAATGACAGCTACACGTAACGTTTTGGTTCGCTAGGTGGAAAGAATGGAAATAACCTGTTTTTA
Source organism: Thermobia domestica (assembly GCF_964235325.1). Lineage (NCBI taxonomy): Eukaryota > Metazoa > Arthropoda > Insecta > Zygentoma > Lepismatidae > Thermobia > Thermobia domestica. The sequence goes on from NC_137455.1 coordinate 96,916,044, forward strand.
CATAGTGATGGGATGAAACATGGATATTATACGCCACTGGGGAATTTTAAACAATAGTCAATGCAATTGCGGCACTCTAGTTCTCCTAAAGCAAAGAACTTCAAACAAACACCATTAGTTCACAAAATCATGGTAACCGTGTTTTGTGACCAAAAGGGTGTGATTCTTGTGCAATTCTTGGATCCAGGACGAACAATTTCAGCAGATGTGCATTGCCAAACACTGAATAATCTACAATGTGCCATCCAAAACCAGCAAAGAGAATGCTACGCTCTGGAATTTTTCTGATCCATGTCAACGCCCGCCCATGTACAGCTGCTCTACTGTTAAGTCAATTCAAAGATTTCGATGGGAACTATTCAATCAGCGGACCTTGCCCCAGTTATTTCTTTATTTTTCTTTACTTAAAAAAGTGCCCTGCAACGAAGCGTATAAACGACAGTGAAGTGCTCAAGACGTCTTTTCTGGACTGGCTGGGCTCTCAGGCTGCAGGTTTTTACACAGAGGGTATATGGAAGCTTGTGCCACGCTGTCAAAAATGTCTGGAAATTCATGGTGACTGCATCGAAAAATAGCCAAAATATGTACTTGTATGTCAATCACAATAAATTTATTTTCCTATCATTTTCTTTTTTTAATCTTATCGGCTTCTTTTCTTACATGTACTTTGTACATACAGGAAAATTTCACAAACATCCGCTAGGTTTAACAAAAAAAAAAAAATGTACATGATTCTTCCCAGATACATAAGTGTAGATATAGATTTTCGGATTAGGGAGAGATTCATCGTGGATATATGGAGACGAGGACCTTGGAAATAAACTGATCTCTCCCCTAGAGATTCCCGAAGAAATTATCTCAGGAGAAAAAGACATTCAGTACGTTTAAAATAACGAGCTGTTCCATAGAAATTTTGAGAAATGCTCAAACATTAGATACCTTCCTCGTAGTTACACATAGATGGGTAGCGTTTTCGTCTTTACGATGCTAGCGAGCAGCGATGATTTCAGAACTCAGATTTCCCTCGGAGCGGGTGAGAGACTTTGAATACACGAGAACTGAAAGTAGTACTGCAAAAGTACTGGTAGCCCAGGTTTGCACGATAGGACAAGTGGCCCGGAAGTGGGAATTCCCCGGGCCACTTTCTGAAATCACCATTGAGTCCGAGTTCTATACCAATGGGAGTACAGGTATTTGGGATCTCATGTTAATCTGTACGTCCGTGTTTCGTATAGCTTTGGTTCTGAATAGGGACTTTAAATTCCAAACAAAGAAACGAGTCATTAGAAGTAGTATTTCGTACTTCTGTCTTAATGATACTCATGCTTCTGCCCGTCCAATCTATGTTTCTTCCAGACATGCTTTCAGAGGAGGGAGAGGGTATCAGCCGGTACTGTAATAAATTTTATTGACACTACACGCCATTTCGTGCATACTGTGTTTAGCACGTAATAATCAGGAGAACTATCATCTAATGTTCTTTCTTCAGCCAGCCATTCGACGATGGAGACTCGGGTTCCCGGTGAGATCTCATGTGGTTCTGATCTCAAGCTAAAGTCCGCGCCTTGTGTAGCCTCGGTGTTGAAAAATGCTGAAAAAACTCCAATTCAACCGCCCAATTCTTCGCTCAACCGTGTTGAAGTCTGCATTCACTAAGTTTCAATATTCTTTGATATGTATACTCGTACGTACCAACGTAGTGTCCCAATGTGGTGCAGCTTCTCACTAGTTGAATTTGCTTCTCTGGAAGAAATTCTTCCACTGATCATTGCATTCCATGAAGAACCAGACTACATTTTTCCTTTCTATGTTTTGCCCAAGAGTTGAATTTACTTTCTTATGCATGAACATATTTTAGACTTCAAACTTTTTTTTTTTTAATAAGTCGTTCTTCATGTATTCTTTAATTTTTCTCTTTTGCACTGCCCCGTGTGCGACTGATATACTATGTAATACCTTTTTTGTTCTTTTAAGGATTATACATTATCTGATGAACGGTTTTAATATACTGTATACAAAGCCTCAAAGGAGCATTATCCGCCTTGTAATTTCTATAATTATAGCATTCGTGTGTACTCTTTAAGTGAGTGCTTGGCAAGCTGTTTAGAACATTCAGAAAAGCAGTGAGGTTAGGGGGAGAAGGAGGCAGAGACAAACCATTGTATGGAGCACGATAGTCTATTGTATTGTGGCATATTTTATAGTTTTAACATGTTTGTCTCCTTATTCTAAAAGTAATATTAAGTGTTATATACATTTGTTTATGTTATTATATGAATATATATATGTACATACATCGAGACTGGGGAGAAGGGAGCAAGATAGATGTATAAATATTTGTTTATTATCTAGAAATAATAATTAACGGTAACAGTATTGTAAATGTGTGTATTAAAAGCTCGTGTTGATATAATTGTTTGCAATTTAATTCCTTTCGTGACTCCGTATGCTAATCAGGTTTTAAACACAAGATAAGTGACCATCTTGAGCGCTTTCAGCTAAATAGAATACTTCCTGTCAGAAAACAAAAAGAAGTACATCATTTAAAATACATACATATATATATAAGTCGCACAAAATAAATGGATTTTTTAACATTAAAATCAACGTAAGAAAAACCTTCTCCTACCCTATGCTGAACAGGACATAGGAGGCCAAGGAGCTGGCTAGAGGTTACTTATACATTTTCTAAATTTCGGTGAGAAAGGATGTGATATTGTTGACTCTAATAATAGGGCACCATGGTTTAGTGCAGTGGTAGAGCTCTCACCTTTGGTGCGAGGCCCCTGTTCTACCCGAAGCCATCTGTAAGTGTGGTGGACAACATCGTCTCCGTTGATTTTCTCAGGGTTTTTCTGTCTCTTCCCACATCCTCATTCCACCATTTTTTTCATAACCATGCACCTCCTTTAATCATCCCTTTCAGAAGGGAGGGAATTTCCTTACTAATGTTCGTCACTTTTTTAAATTACAAAAATGTAAATTAACTTGTAGGGAAGCATCACTTAAAGGGTTACCTTTGGTTATAGTAATGAGGAGTTAAAATATCAAAATTACGTCTTTTTTTTTTAATTTTATGGAAAATACGTTTGAGAAAAACTGAGAAACAACGTACCAAATGATTTTCCTTGTCCGTAGCCTCTTCTCTTGTAACGAGAGAAAAAAGTTTGAAAACTGTTTATTACGGTCAGTTTCTTGTAACTTCTTGAAAATATTATTTGATATATTTTAAAGCATGATCTGTTTTACTTAGGGAGCTTTTCAAAGATGTTCTGTATTTTAGTTTGTCTGTATCAAACAGAAATAGGTACACCACATCCGGAAGAGCATAACTTGATTCTAGTTTGTAGTGAGGTAAAAGATAAAAATACTCAATGTATCTCAGATGATATTGTAACTTTAGCTTCCAAGATCGCCATCGTTAAAAGAAGATGGAAATATGAGACTATCAGAGTATTGGCACACATGATTTACGTAACTCTTCCATATTTCCTGTCATCGTAAGTTGTTTATATTTCTCTACCACGATATTGGATTAATTTGACAGGATATTGCTCTTTCTGATCATTTCTCGATAACGGATTCAGTGTGTTGTAGTAGACAATTTTTTTGAAATGCATATATTAAGCACACAACAGGAATCCAAGTTGACAACAAGATTTGGTTTCTTTTAATTGAAGTTCTCACAAGTCAATACTCTGGTCCTTTCTTCTCTTTCTGATTTTACGTCTTGGATAGTTCGACACTTACCTAGTTCATATATGGACCAGTCACGTAAATTTATAATTCCAATCCTACGTATATCACAGTCAAACTTCGGAGTGAAGTTTTTGAGTCCAGATGTTATGTTCCCTTACAGATTTTATAAGGTATGAGTAAACGTGTCGTATGTCTGCGCTACTAGTATGTTTTAGGAGAGCAGTTTAAAAAATAGGGAAGGGAAATAGTATGGAATCAAGTATTGAAAGCAATTTGCTACTATAATAGTATTTGATTTTTACTTGCGTTGAAACTTTCTTCTTTCGTTGGAGTTTGACGTTCCTTTTGCATTGTTTGAGGCCATATGACACGAGCTTAAACATGGGAAATGTGTGTAGAGAAGTATGATTAAGTCAGAGGAAGTTCAGATCGCTCGAGTCTCCCACAGTCTAATATGTAATATGTTGTATTTCTTATATAGTGATGAACTTTAGTAAACAAAATCTTCTACTCGTTCTTCATCCCACACAACCACCTTCTTACTACGCTACAAGCGTGAAAATATAGATGTTTCGTTGGAAAGAGACCTTCTGGAAGGGTAAAAAGTTAAAAATTAGTGTCAGCCTGATTATTAGATTGTCGCAATACAGAATCGAATAGTGATATTTTGTTTCTCCAGCGATTAACTTTCGGAATTATAACATGATAGAGGTACGATTCTAAAGTTATAGTTTTTTCTCGTATCATTAACTGCAATTTTATCTGAATTGCAGTTATAAGTTTTTTTTTAGATATGTTAGTTGCATTCGCCTGTTAAAATAAGAAAACCTTTTACAAAAAAAAAAAAAAAATGATTTCAGTGAATAAAGTTCTACTTTTGACAAAAAAATCTTATGTTTGTATATCAGATAAAATTTAACACAATATTTTGAATCTATTGTATAATATACCTTAACAAAAATACTTTCATTTAAGTGACTGCGGGATTGAAACAAAACAGAAAAACTTCAGACAGAATGGCTGACTGCGGGATTAGAACATGATACCTTCCGATTGATAAACAATAGAGCTAATAGGATTGTAATAAAATTCTCTTTAGTTAGATGAGTACCTTGTCTGAGTGTTGTGTCGACAGACGAGTTCTAGTCCAACTTCCTTAATCCAACTATTGGAGCTGCTAAGCCTGTAGGGATAGAAACGATTTGAAATGAAATTTCTCTCTTTGCGTCCCACGATTATGTATGCCTAGTAGAATAAGGAAATAGATGATTAATGAAAAGTGAATGATTATAAAATCGTTGGTGAAATGATAATGTGGAAGGAAATGGGAGAACCCCAAGAAAACCCACAGACACAATGCTGTTCACCACAAATGCACGTGCCTTGAAACCGAATCACAGCCTCTCACACTAGAGGTAGGCCCTGTGCCACTGAGAAACCGTTCTCCCTATCCTGCGAATCGATGAGATATGTATAAGAAAGGTAAAATAAGAAACTGTAAATGTATATATATGAACATTAAGTAAATGTGGCTGCAAGAAATACAACTACACAATTGAAATCTCCAAGCTACTGTGTGTCTAAATATAATTGAGTTCCTAATACACATAAATGATTTCTTTATTTCGTTGAAAGTAATCTTCGTTGTTGTAACGTCATCGCACTTTAAATGGCCTTTGTGCTGCAGAATAGGTTCAACATGTTCAGGCTTCAAAACATCAAAATGTTGTCATTTATAAGGAAAATTCTTTGCCATTTACTTCAGAAAGTGTTTCTCTTAAGACGAGTTGCATTCCCTGGTGGAGAGTTACTTTAGGAGAGTTTTGCGGTTTTGCGAATAAATACTGTGGCTGGACATATGCCATAAAAACTACACTGTAAAAAACACAAATTAGCCTGTGCAAAATCTCCACTAAAAAGTACGAATGCTTTCTCCCAGATTTAGATGCGCGGAGGTGCGTCCATACGGAGCAAGCGCGTCAACGACGGCGGATATACTCGTAAATGAGGATATCGCTAGGTTAGGTTAGATTCGATCAGTTGCTTTCACATTACATTCATACTAACACTGCACATGTTCACATTTAAATATGACTGTTTCTCCATTTCTTTATTTTTAAATCCTTCCTACATTTACCACACTTCTTCTTAATTTCAATAGTACGTGCCTCTGCACAAAAATCCTTTTCCCTTAAACATACGTTGTTATAACATTGAAAATCGAAAAGTCACATCCATCACACGGAGTTCTGTCATCTTTCAATACGAGAAACTAATTGCCTTCTTACACCCTAATTAGTAACGCTCCAAAAACAGGTTAACCGATTGGTGTTCGGCTTAGGGTTTAAACCGAATGTGTCGGTTTATTTCAGAAACCGAACAGTAGTTTGGTTCCGTTTCGTTTGAAAACAGACACTAGATTGACACTCTTCAGAATATTATTATATATTTTGGAAAAGTTCTGAAAGGTAAGTAAATTTCTTTATAGGTTAAGTTATTGTGGATATGGTGTTTCACATTTGAACAAAATTACGGTTCCCCATGATTTCCTCTAAATATTTTTGAGACAACACGTTAATGATCAATAGAAAATAGAACCGATTTTCGGTTCAGTTTGGTTTCGATTAACCGTTTAAAACCGGTTCTTATGCAAATTGAAACTGTGGTTTACGATTCCTCGAACCGTCCAGCTCTAACCCTAATCTCTGACATCAGAATGCCTCCACTTAAAATAGTACGAACAGGATACTGCTTTTAATAGTAATAGATTTCCTGTTAAAAAAGAAAAAATGCATGCATATAATGGACAGTCAATTTACAGTATTTATTTCTACTACGAATTAATACACACAAAACTTACAATAGACAGAAAAAAATACTGTACACACGTTAATTTTCCCAATAGTCAACAAGGTTTTCTGTACACATCGCTGTTTGTCTGCTTAATTCTCTACATACTTCAGCCTGAGAAACCACCTAAGCATATGAGTCTCATTTCGACGTAAGGCGAATGTTGCAGTTCCTTTAACTTTTGACAGAATCGTGGTAAGTTGTTAGCCCATATTCTTCTTCCAACTCAATGCCTTATTTCTCCTCGAACTTTCCGTATAATTCTAAACTAAAGTATGTATATCCGTCGTGTCTGCTTCGGTTTGCACATCACTATATCTAATCTCTCATAAGATGTCCAAAAACTTTCTAAATGCTGCATTCCGGAACTTGAAATTTTCCGTTGGGTCTTATTTTAATTTCCGTTGTCCGCATGATAGTTTTCGTTTAATGAAGGGAATTTAACACGATTTTCGCCAGTAAATTCACAAGACCGTAAAATATATCCGTTTAACACAAGTTTCTGTTTAACTAAGGGCCCGTTAAAGATAGGTTTTACTGTAACACATTAAACTTGTTTAGTTTCTATGAATTTTTAAGAAAAATAAACGATTCACCATTTATTTCCTATAAATTTTACATATTTGTCATTTTCTGTACCTACTCTCCGGCACCTTAACTCCTTTATGTGTAGCTTTCTGGTTCTTACCAAAGTAATCGATTTGTGGAGTTGTTGTAGATAAGGGAAGGGTTTTGCATTTATCATTGATACTTACAGAGTGTAAATAAATCATATTTCTTCCGTTCTGTGGGTCGTGTGCTTCAGTGTACAAAGGAGACACCTATTGACTCACTTCAGCCGTCTTTGAAACATCTCGTCGAGGATAACAAACCATTGTTGTGTTGACACGAGCATTCACAATGAGCGATAACTCCTCCCACAGATGTTGTAATTACTTGGCATTCGTGTGTAGATGTTAAAATGTGTGTGTGTGTTTATATTTTTTAACATGTTCATTTATAGTGGCTGATTATATATAGAGTATGTCTATACTGAAAGTGACGTTATATAAAAGACATGGGTGCATGTACGGATCTTTTCTGTTTAATTATTATGCGGAAATGTTGCTATATTATCTCATAATTTCCATACAAAGGAGTAAATACTTTATTACATGGAAGCTTATATATTATACATATTATTATAAAAGTGAAAAAAGTGGACTTGGAATGTACAGCTCTGGGAAATTTGAAGGGAGAAGAAAAAAAAATTTGTGATATAATCAGCAATTAAATTTGATTATTGGTCGTCTTTGGTGTTTACAAAGATTAGTGGAGAGGTGTGCTTTTTTTTTTTATTTTCGTAAAAACTGATGATTTTGGAGAAAGAGAGACCTCTATATTATCTATAAACCTCTAAGAAAACAGTATAACCATCCGGAAAAATACATGTTTGTGTAAACGCGTAATTACTCGATAACGGTGACAATTACTTTTCTTCTTCTCTAGAAGGCTCACAGCTTAGTTTATCTGGCGCCCTTCCAGTGGTGGATCTAGCCCATGGCCGGAGGGGCCTAGGCACCCAGTTTTTTGAGTCACCAAAAAAATTAAGCTATTATTTATATATTTTGAAAATTTATAGAAAAACTAATACCTATCATAGTTTCAGTTCTAGCTACCCCCCGGTTTTAATCTTCTAGATCTGCCCCTCTGCGTGAACCTTGCATGCTGTATGCCCTTCCTCCTTGCCGCTCGATGATTTAAACCGTTTTACTATTTCAGATGAAGCATTAAGTTCTCAAATCTTCAATAATAACAATAATGCTCACCAGTTTATATTTACTTCCAGCGAAATTGCTGCATGCCCATGTAGTAAAGTATTTTTTTTTTCTTTTTACCAGTATTGATTTTAATAGAACCACAGTTCTTACCCAATAGCTATTATGTGTTCAAACGGTATTTAATTGAACACCTCTTTGCTACAACATTCGTAACATTTGTAACTACGAGTTTAGTTTACTTGCACTCCCCTTCCTCGCTCTTCACGCCCCCAGATTGAGAACCATTGCTCTAGAAGAGTTATCAAAAATTGAGAGATCTGTGTAATTTGAATATCTATTTCTGAGGGTTATATTTTTATTTATTTATTTTACAATAGGGCCGGATTAACCCATGTGGAGGTCCGAGGATAGAAAAAATATATGGCCCCTGCTGATTTCGCCTAATACATTTCTGTGTAAGTGCAGTAAGAAAGTTAAGGAAATACACGTATTTCTACATCAACCATGCCATGCATTAGATGAAATTATACCTAATTGAACTGTCCAAATGCATTTTAAAAAAACGCAAAGCTACCCTATTATATAAATGTAATAAATAAAAAAAATGAGTATCTATGAGCACTTCGTAGCTTTCGTCCTAGCGAAATCCTCTGTCACATCCTGGAATTCAAGAGAACTGGTCATCTCATGTTCAATTGATAACAAGGCGAGAGCGGAAATGCGTTCTTCTTGCTTGTAACACGTTTTTTTTTTTTTTTTTTTTTTTTTTAGTTCAGTGATACAGTGACTAATTTTTCTGGCGAATTGGGACTGGATATTCTCTAATTACATGAGACTGTAGAACACTTCTATTCAACGAGAAAATGTGAATCACGATTCTGATGCACAGTGGCGTATTTGCGATTTTGTTTCGGGAGGTGGGCTTTGCCTGGAAATGTCTAAATTCTGCAAGATATTTCATTTACTTTACTATAGTAAGTAAGATTTCGGGGGGGGGCTTTGGCCCGGAAGCCCCCCTAAATACGCCACTGCTGATGCACTATATTCGATATTCTTTATTAAAACTGTTGAAATTTTGATCAGAGTGGAGCCCCTGTTCAACTGGAGGCCCGGGTCTACAGTTCCCTAAGCCCTCTCCCCTTAATTCGGCCCTGCTCTACACAAGTAGGAGTGCCTTCTAGAGAAAGTAATTGTTTCTGTACCACGATCCAAATCCAACGACCTCTACGCTTCTTGTCAGTGACAGTAAACTTGATTTGCAACAATCATAGTGAAACCTGGACAATCACAAGGGAGCAGGCAAAGATGGGAAGCGGCAGAGATGAGAATGCTAAGATGAATGTGTGGCATGACGAGGAAGAATAGAATAAGAAACGATTATATAAAAGACATTGTTAAGGTGGACCCATGTGTAAAACGATCCAAGAGTGAAGGCTGGGATAGTGGGGATATGTAGGACGAACAAACGACGACGACGACTAGAAAAGCGGAAAACCCAAGATGAAATGGAAGAATAAGATAGAAGATGAGCTAAGGGAGAGAAGGTGGAGAATAGAGGGCACTGAGGATAGAGAGTAGAGATAAAGAGTTAAAGATGAGAACGCCGACCCCATATAAACATTGGAAGAAGCGGAAAGCAAGAAGAATAAGAATATATTAGGTATGGAGCGGCGTAGATTGGTTTTCTACTTAGGGGAAGCGGTTGCTTTAAATGTATTGTTCTGTTTACTTAGGGGAAGCGGAGCTTCCAAACCTATCTCCTAGACGCTACGCCCAGAGTATCATCAGATTTTTCGCGACAACCTCTCGCCTCGCGATCCATTCTTTGAGAAACATAAATTTACAATAATTTTAATAAAGATTCAGTTTTAATGGGAATCAGTAGGTAATCTTTTGGAATGTCTATGAGATACATGGTTGATAATTAAGACCTGGTACTTCTTTTTTCTTTCTTTCTTTTTCCGAGGCATGAACTTCCTAGCCGTGAAAACGTATTGCCACTGTCTTCCATTGTTAAGATGTTTATTATTGTTATTATTATTTCAAAGAAGCAGGGGGAAGGGAAGCAAAACAAACAAAACAGATTTTGTACCGTTATTTTGTGAAGATTGGCAATTTCTCACCGCACCGATGCATTAAAAATTAAGCACTGGTTTTGTAATAATATTATGAGAACATTTAGTTGTGCTTCCTAGAAGCAAAAAATGTTATTTTAATAATAATAATTTCTGGTGCATTTACTCAGCTTAGTTTAAATTACTATTATTCTTTTTTTTATATATTAAATTTACATGTTAATGTGAACGAGTTTGTTTTACAAGAAACTAAACTATATTGTGTGTGAAGAATATAGGCTATAAGATTAGTTTTCGCGTAAATACAGTAATGCTTGAGTTTATACAAGGTATTTGAAAAATACATGGTAAAAGAACTTTAAGAATGACGTCCTGGACGTGTGAATAAGAATTCTAAGTTATATCTAAATAAATCTGGTCTAATAATACATTTTCTTCTGAGATATTAAGAAATGTTTTCAAACACTTAAACACAAGGTTGTCTGTCATGATCTAAATTCCCACTAAATTCTCCCGACACGACCTCCCTCTCCTTCCTCCCCCAAAAAATTACCGCTTTTAAACTACCTGATGTTCTTTACTTTAATAATCCTCTCCCAAAATACACGATTGGTGAAAATGTGTTTATACCATGAATAACTTCTTTATATATATATATATATATATATATATATATATATATATATATATATATATATATATATATATATATATATATATATATATATATATATATATGAGGTGGAAACTGGTACAATTATTCAATTTTTCCTTTTTTTTGGGGGGGGGGAACAGGGTTTAAAGTCCAATTAAACACTTTCCGTCATCCCATCCTCTGTTACTTTTCTAGGTATCACTGCTTTAAACAGTACGTGTTTAAATATTGTATTTAAAGGAATCTTCTATCTCTGTAACACATATCTTGTATAATCCCTAATTGTCATATTAAAATGATTCATTTCCTATTTAAAAGGTACTCCATAGATTTAGTACACTACAGATAGAATCTATTCATTTTGGCGATTTATTCATTTCCCCAATTTATTAATATTGAGTCAATGGATTGTATATTATAAACTTCAATTGGTTTTCGTTCTTTACATGTGTATGTCGCGCTAAAAGCTTAAGTTCACCTCGTAGCATTGGGAACAAGTCTTGTCTTCACTTACATGTATTCCAACACATAAATTGAGCCTTGTAGCTCCCTATTAGGTTGATGCGAATGAATGAAATGTCCGTACCTAAATTCGTTATTTGCAAAGGCCAAAAGAATAAGAAGAATTTTGATTTGGTTTTGAATTTATCGCTCTTTTCAGCAGCAAGGTTATAGGAAACATGGACCTATAGCTTAATGAGGGATCCGAACTACATTTTTGGATCCGGTTAGCAACGAGGGAGCTCAAGAAGAAGAATACCTGGTTAATTAAAATAGTCGGTGTTTGGTACCTTTGCCATCGCTCAGCCAACTATTGAATTCCGAGTCAAAAGAAGCCTGCGGTGTGACGAAGTCCTAACTGCACGTTGTACTGTACAATTATCAATGAAATTGTTCCCTCTCAAGGACTGCTCGTGATATCGGTAGTTCTTGGAGAGATTTCTTAAGAGTCTTCATCCCGACGAAATTAAAATACCGCTAATTTTACAGTAATTACGTGATATCTTCAGATAGATAAAAGATGATCGAAATGTGGAACAAGAGCGCCCTAGACAATATTATTTTACGTAAGAAACCGTTATCACGACTCACTTATCTGCTTTCGATTTCGAGCCATTTTGAAAATCGGCATTTATTTTCGCGTTTCTAAACGGCTGAAAACGGAAAGCCACTAGGTGACTTGTGATAACGGTATCTCATGTAAAATAATATTGTCTAGGGCGCTCTTGTTCCATATTTCAATGATCTTTTATCTATTTGAAGATATCACATAATTACTGTAAAATTAGCGGTATTTTAATTTCGCCGGGATGAAGACTTAAGAATACGGTGGAAGAGAAAAGTTTTCATACTGCAGCTCATGGAGAGTTTGCAATGTTCTTGGAGCGACATTTCCATATGCATTGTTATGCAACATGAGAACACTATATCTTTTGAACGTTTTCGGATGTTTGTGGGCGAAGTTGTGGAACATTTCACAAACTTCATCGCTGTAACAATTCGTACTCGACGGAGAAAAACATGAAGGATCAACCCTACCATAGATCACCATCCCAACAACAAGGTCAAGAAATTTTGGAAGCCGTTTTGGCCTTTGATTAAGATCCAACCCCTGTCCTGATTGTTTACGGTTGTTGCAACAAATCCATTTTTGATCAAAAGTGCCAATACAATGCAGAAAACGTTCCCGGTAATTCCTTATATTCAGAAAGCTGTACACTTCCAGACGGTGATGTGGCATCTGTGAGCACAAACTTTTTCACCTTCACCGATTGCATGTAGCTGCCAAACGATAGTGGTATGGTGTATGCTAACTTGTCTGCAATGGCATTAACACTTTTCCGAAAGTCCGCTTTGTGAGGAGCTCATTCGAACATGATGTGCTGGTCGGGGCGCTCTTGGCTCATTTTGCAATGCTGTGTCAACCGGAACGATGTTTATGAAACCAATCGCGAGTGATGCGTTTATTCGCCATTCGTGGCCCCAAATGCACTGTGCCTTTTTTTTCTTTCTTGCCATGCAGAATGTTCCAGTACAATTGTGTGTTCTCTGTGGTGAACTTTCATACGACCCTATTCAACAACACAGTTCCTGCTTCATGACTGTCTGGATACCCCAGCCTATTTGCTGGACATGGACAGTGTTCCTCATGTTAGGTACGCGACTTTAGTTCATCCTTTTGCTGCATTGCTGAGGTGAATTTGTCATCAGATGTCGAAGCAGACAATTCCAATTCATTCGTTCGTTTTTTCCTAAATTTAAGGTGACTATAAGCTGTTTTATATAAAAAGTATTAGGCATGTACCATATACTTCTGTACACACCCTATTACATACCTGATACCAACCTAATATTTAAATGTAATTCTTCAATATATTCCTTTTATTAACCTAAAATTTTATTTCTCTTGTATAATCATCATTCTTATTTTCTGTATGTATATGTTATATTATTTGATTTCTCAACACATTTATTCGCATTCTCCTACTCCTTCTCTGTTCACAGTTACTCCTTTGATATGCTTTCATGGTTTTGTCGGTTTTCTACGTGATTCACTACGTAACTTTGTAAGCACTTCTTAACACCCCTCTGTACAGTACTGCTTCTACACACTTTTTTTCTTACTCTTCATTTTCTGTAACTAATTTTCACAATCGATAGCATTTTAGTCTTTTTCCTAGTGCTACTCTACTGTTTCTTCTATCGACTGGTATTTGTTAAGCTTAAACTATTCCCATGATCTATTCGTTTCTGTCTCTTAGTTTTTCTGAGTTTGAATAACTTCTCATGAAATTTCTGAAAGAATCTATTTTTTAGTTTCCTATCTTTCGTCTTTTCGGTATCTGACCTCTTGTAATGTAGATACATTTTTCAGCAGAACAAGCACGTCATTTTTCTCTGCAGCTGGTTGAATCACACGTGTTTTAGAGTTCTGTGTACAAGAATTTATCATTTTTTTTCATCTTTCATTTCTTTTTCTTACACTGTATTTACCTACTACATTACCTTACTGTCCTTGTCTTTCCCCATTCCCAAGCGCATTATAATTGTATAGGAAATTTCGAAAAGAATTTATTTTCAATTTGTGTGGAATATAGCTTGTGTGTGTGTGTGTGTGTGTAAGAAATTTAGCATAAATGTTGCATCACGTAGTTCTGAATAAAAAGAACACTCACAATGTTTGGACCTTGTTAATACAGCTCCAAATTATCCCACCATAATAGAGTTTTCGTATTACCACAGTTATGGGTAGAGTTCATATTATTTATTAATTTATTTATGTACACTCATGTCCAAAATGATTGTCGCATATCTATAATTGTCTTCTTGTAAGAATATAATTTTGATAATGATTTTGCAGGGTACTTTTAATACTGCTACTATGTGTATAATCGGGAAATGTATATTCGTGGTAAATTTTATAGGAAAAGAATTATAAATACGAAAATTAGAATGAGTAAAACAAAATGTTGCTAAATGGACAAGAAAGTTTTATTTTCGTTTTATTGTTCTTATTTACTGCTCTTTTGACATGAAATTTGCCACATTCATGTCTTTCCCGATTATACACATACTAACATTATAAGAAATACCGGGCGAATTCGTTATCAAATTATATTCCAACAAAACCATATTTATAGACATGTGACAATAATTTTGGTCACGAGTGTACATTTGCTATAGTGCAGACGGTATTTTGATAGAGTGGAAGAGAAAAATTTCTCATTCAATTACATTCCTCCTTCTATTAATAATTTTCTTGTACTTGTACATGTAATATCATTACAATGCTTTTTAATGATATTTTGAAATGGAATAACCTATATGATGATGCATAAATCTAACTTTCACAGTTGTCTGAGAATTAAACGTAACCTTGAGGCAAATCATATTGAAAACATTTCTCAGGTTGATGAATACTTTAATCTGTTATTTTTCCACCTCGTTTCCATCGACAGATTGAAAAAAAAAAAGCCTTCAATTACGCAATAAGATTTTTCTTCTTATTTTAAATTTGTTTCTCACGAGAATAAGTGAATATGTTTTGAAAGAACACGTGGAGAAGAAAGACATTCTTTTCTTTTTATTTCATTTTTCATAACTCTTGCTCCAACAACTGCCGGCTTCCAGCGCCGGTTCTGGTTCGGAGTACACGTTAATACTAGGTCCTATCCTTGTCCTTCATAACCTTTGTTACACACACACAAATTTGGAACCTAAGAGAAGTATGCAAACGAGCAGGCGTGTGCAGATAAGAGGTTAGCACCTTTACTTTACAATTTTGAGATCACGGTTCGAATCCCGTGCTGGTAATTCTGGATGAAGCTATCGCATTGACTTTCTTCATTTCCACAATATAATTGCTGGAATGGTGCTGTTAATATGTAGGCAGACTGCCTTCGAAATATTTTTTCACATACGAATATTTCATATATATACAGATGGTGATCAGAAAAATTGAAACACCTGAACGAAATTGCAACTTACCAGATTAATATGGTGTCGGGCCACCTTTCGCCTTCAGAACAGCCTTGATGCGACGTGGGATGGAGGCATAGAGGTCGTGAATGGTAGCAAGTGGAATTTTACACCATTCCTCGTGCAGGGCATCGGCCAGTTCTGTGAGAGAGGATGGAGGTGGAAATCGTCGCCGGAGTCGTGTTTCAAAGACGGACCAGAGATGTTCAATTATGTTGAGATCTGGGGATTGGGCGGGCCAGGGGAGGTGTTGAACTTCTTCCCGATGTTCCTCAAACCACGCTGCAACAACGCCAGCTGTGTGAATGGGTGCATTATCATCCTGGAAGATGGCGTCATTGTCCGGGAACAACATCCGGAGCATAGGATGCAAGTCTTCTTCTAAAATTGCGACATAATCGTTGGCAGTGATTCGTTCGCCAAGTGTGACCACAGGACCCAATGAAAACCATGATATGGCGGCCCACAGCATCACCGAGCCGCCGCCATGTTTCACAGTTGGGCGGAGACACTGCAGATCATAAGCTTCTTTGGGCGTTCTCCACACATAAACACGGCCCGTGGTTGGGAATAGGGTGAAGGATGACTCATCCGACCATATCACACGTTTTCAGTCCTCAACGGTCCAAGTTGCATGGTCGCGACACCATTTGCGGCGTGCGAAAGCATTATGGTCCCTGATGAGCGGTTTGGCCCGTGCAACACGACCCCGTAAGTTCATGTCATGTAATTCGCGACGGACTGTGATTGTCGAAACAGGGTGGGGAAGGTGCTGATTGAGTTCCTCCGTCACTTGCTCCGCAGTGGCAAGACGGTTCTGCGTGACAATGCGCTTTAATACTCTGCGAGACCTGTCACTCATGATTTTCTTCCGCCCACTGTTCCGCTTCCCCGATGTGGTTTTCCCATGTGTTGTGTAGGCCTCATCACCTTCGACACTGTCCCACGCGACACACCCAACACAGTAGCCACTGCCGTCACACTCACTCCACATAACCGCGCATCAACAATTTGCCCTCTTTGAAACTCTGAGAGTTCTCCCATTTTACACAACCTCCGTCTGCTGCAGCCACTGGACACAGCTGTTTCACTGCGCCTGACGTAGTATGGAGACCGACCTAACACACCACCACCAGCGGTCCGGCGCTGCGGGCGCCACGACACCACTGCCAACCCATACATCTGACGTGTTGCCAACTACAGGTGTTTCCATTTTTCTGATCACCATCTGTATATATATAGCCAGGAGATCGTAATGCTAGAATACATAAGAGGCTCTTCCTAGTCAGACGGTTTCCAGTTCGGTAATGTATGGTCAGAACATCAGTTTCTGTCCTTGTATGCGGGTTGGATTCACTGTGAGTTCTCAACGTTATTCGGCTTCATGCCAACCTGTAAATCCACCTCTCATATAACCTTGATATTAAAGAGGGACGTTTAAACTCCAAAGAAACAATTGACTTTCTTGAACTCTCTCTATATAAGTATATGATTAGGGTACATGCCTTTAACCCCGGAAATCCGACTCGGTTCTCAATGAGAGCGTACATGAGCTGTTGGTCCATGTTCTGTACACCCTCTGTGGTCATAGGGACGCTAAGTTTCAATTCAACCAACCCTGGGGCTACGGACACCACCCGAAAGCCCAACTATTCTTTAAATTTAGTATAATTTTAGAACTAATTTTACAAATTTTAATATGCAGCAATTTAATTTTAATATAATTTTAATTATAATAAATGTTAATATAATCCTCATATTGAATTTCGACCCCCCGGAAAAGCTATGAACCTCCCCGAAATAAATTCCTACGTATCTCCTTAATGCTAGGTCATTCCAGAAATTGCATTTGAAACTTCATATACTAAAGGGAGGATTGATTGTTCATTATTGTTTTGCACGGATGCACTAAGAGGTAGTCAGAATACGTATTTAATAATTTCATTTGGAATTGTCTCTTTAATATATGTCTAATAATTTGTTAGATGTTTATGTGTATATAGTTTTATATATTGTTGCTTTTTTTTTTCGAACATCTCTTTTATTAATTTCATTTTTTGCTTCTTGTCGTTTCAGATGATGGATGAATACAAGACTGAGATGCAATCCCACGGGTACAGTCCTATGAGTCCTTCCCCTCATGGCATGGGATTACCTCCTTTGCACTATGGACCAAGGTCCTTCCATGATTTAGGCGGGGGCTCTGGGGATCCCGTTCAAGTAAGTCAAATGCTCCCCAGTGTTCTTCCTGGTAGGTTGGCAGAAGACTGTGCTTGGGGTGGGGTCGGCTACAGAGAGCCTAGCGACCCTGGCGGACGAGGTGGAAACCAGGTCAATCAAGTAGTGACGTCATCTGGTGGCGGAGGAAATGGGGACAAAGGTCAGAAGAAGGAACAGAGGATTCGAAGGCCCATGAATGCCTTTATGGTGTGGGCTAAGGTGGAAAGGAAGAAATTGGCAGATGAAAACCCCGATCTCCATAATGCAGACCTCAGCAAGATGTTAGGTAAGCTATGTTCATTCATATAGTCTATAAATAACCTTCATTCACTTTTTGTTATTAATTCACTGAAGCAATTTTGGGTGGATGAAGGTATCTTCATATCCAATTCTTCTTTACAATCATCTACTTTGATCTATTATTTTCCAAGTTATTCTGGACTGTGCCGTGCCGTGGGGTGGGGGGTGGAGCGGAGCGACGGGGACGCCGAAGTGAGGGGGCGCAAAATTTGGGAGGAAAAAAGAAAAGAAGGAAAGAAAGAAGAAGAGAGGAAAATGTTTCTCATGTTACGAAAATGCATGTGCACATTTATAAAATGGAAGGAAAAAGTAATGAAAAGTGCTAAAAAAATCAAGGAGAAGCAGGGTTTGTTTTTGAAAATTTTCTTACGCTTCGCTTCGTGCGACCTCCCTCATGTGTACAGGGGCGCCATCGTATATTCTTGCCAAGGGCGCTGATTTTCCACGGCATGGTCACTGGAAGTAACAGTGATAGTATGATTAAAGGACTTAAAAGATTGTTCTTCATATTTGAAGATAATGAGAAGAAATAATTATTTAGGGCATTCTTCATCTGAGGTAGAAAACAAAAATCACATGTGCTAAAAGCGTGTACTGTACAAGACAACTGAAGAGGGAATGTGGATTTTGTAGAATTTACAAAGAGATGAGAGTTCCTCTGTGGTGCGATAGTTGTACGTTTTATTCTAGGATATGTGAGTTTGTGATAGACAACATCGTTTTTTTCTTGAAATATTTGTGTTTTGCCCAATGTATCATAATTCCATTTATTATTATTGACGACCCGTCTCCTTCAGCCACAAACATGAAACCAAATACTTTATTTATTTATTTATTGCAAGAAGTGGTCGTTAGCCCGTTATAGACCATAAAACTGAGATTTCCAACCGTGCTGCCACTGCATCTCGAGTTTGGTGCTAGTTTTTGAATGACGAAATAAAACTATTCCATATGAGAAAGTAGCATAATAGTATATATAGACTTCAATAGTGTTGAACGTTAAAATAAATCCTTGCCTGGATGGCCAAATTGGGTGATCTTGGCTACTTCGACCTGTTTTATAAAATGAAGTAAACATATATATATATTTGCGAGCTGGAAGACATATGTGTAGGTTTTCTTAAAGCAAAAAATATCTAGTAGAGTAAACCCCAAAATAGGGGAAGATAACGGAAAATGGAAGTTGAATGTCTCTATCTCAGGGATACAAATAACGGGCGAGTATTTAATGTCATACCTCGGTACGAGTATGGATGTGGGATAATAGTTTTTTTCTTGGGCTAGTAAAACTTTTTTTGCTTGTTTGCATCCCTGCTCTATCTAGTGAATGCTGGCGTTAGACATTTAAAGAACAAGACATGGCATCTTTGAGTTTTACGTCCCACGGTTATGCCGGTTAGGCTGAAGGAGACGGTGATGATGAATAATGAATGAAAAGGTGGAATGAAGAAAGTGCGAGGAAACGGGAGAACCCCAAGGAAACCCACGCACACGATGTTCGTCCACCACAAACTTCACTTGGCGGGGGCTGGGATCGAACCCGGGACCCTAAGAGCCAGAGGTGAACGCTCTACCACTGAGCCACCGCGGCCCATTTAAAGAACAAGGTTTGATGTCCTCTTGGTCTGAGGTCGTATTCTTCCTTCAACTGCTTCTTCTGATGGCACATTGGTCCATTTTGAATGACGAATTTAGTGAAAGATCACGCTATTTTTGTCTTATCTCTATCTGATGAAGAAGCTTCCATTTACTATTTTTTTTTTATTTTTAAATGTTTTTGGTACTTCTCTTTTTTATTTATTCATATCTGGACTCTACAATGATTTATTTTTCAACTAATGTCCTACATGTCCGTGTTTCTGATCCAAGCACAAAAATTTCCTTTGAGTTTTCAAAACCTTTTCTTTACTGCCATCAATACGTTCTTCGATGTCAGTAGTCCTTTTTTCTTTCTGTAGAATATCTGCCTTCTGTGCTATTCAATTTCACGTCTATCCGAAGATATTGTGCTACTTAAATATTTAAACATTTTTGATTTTTCAACTTTTTTTCTCCTTTTAGAAAAAGTCAAATCTCCTTCTGTTTTGTCTTCATATATACTTGAGAATTTTTCGTCTTTTTATTTTGGATCTTTTCTTCAGTTTTTCGTCTAAATTTGTTAATACCACTTGCGAATCTTGTTACTTTTCTGTTATCAATGCAATGTCACTTATAAAGGTTGTACTGAATAGCTTTCCGTTTTTAATACGGGCAGACGGCAAATTCTTTTATGAATGGCGATTTTACATCCTTTATGGTAAATTACGGTTTGGAATGTCCAGTAAGGTCTCAATTATATATAGAGAGTATATAATTTCCCACTCCATAAAACATCCGTAACTGTTGATATGTGTAGTATAAATGTTCATGGTGGAAAGTAAAAGTTGTAGTTTTGCGTAAAACGCTTATGCCATTTAGGTTAAAAGAGATCATTGATTAATGAGAGTGAATTACTATGAAAATTTGATGGAATGAGGATGTGGCGGGAAACGGGGGAACCCCGACATAACTTCACGGGCACGATGTTGTCCACTACTAATTCGCGCAGCCATGGATCATGTCAGGGGTTGGTAGCACCAAAGCGCTTTACCACTAACATGTAAGTCATTGTGCCCCCAAACGTCCATTGGAGGTCCGCTGGGTAGTAACGAAGTCTATTCAAGATGCTGGTAATGTTTTCTTCTCAACAGAAGGATGATACGGGAACATAAGAGTTACGAGCTCCCTCCTGGCTATATGGTTAGCGCATCTTAGGCATAGAAGACCCGGGTTTGAGTCCTGGCGGGAGCTCATGTGGTTCGAATTTCACGTTAATCTGTAGGCTTATATATATAACCGCAGTGACGAACAGTACACTAAACTTTAATGCAGCTACGACAGTTTGTTTTAAAGGTTAAATTTTCAGAATATTCTGTGCTAATTTGATCTTTTGATAGTTGCCCTTTTTTCTCTGGCTGCGTCCATATTCTCCGTTTTTGAACTTCACGTGCAGTTCTTCCTTAATTTGATTTTCCTTCCAGCAGTGTGTTAGGCAACTTTGGAGTAGCAGATTATACTGTTAATCATAATATTTCTTCAATCATGGCCGTAATGCATTTGCTCTTATTTGTTTCTTTTGGTACTGGTCTCAATCTTAGCCTCGATCAAGGTATTATTTTGCTATCAAGTAAATTTATCAGGTATTTTGGAGATGTTTCTTATCACAAGCAATTCATGCTATAGTCTGTTATGATATCAAAGACGGAAAACTAGTTGAACTAAGTTACGTAGTTTACTATAAATATCACATTAGTCTTCATTATTTTGTTGTGTTTAAAATTGCAGACAAACGGAAAATTTATAGCTATATCACTTTCTTAGTAGTCAAAATTCATTATTTCCTTGTTTGAAGTAAAATTATGCGATTAAAATTAATTCAGCTGTACTTGTTTAGAAGTCCGTTTCCTAGATCCAGCTTCCGTACTATCATGGCTACGATGTGTAATATATATTTCTTCAGTTTTACTGTACTCATTTCGGATTTCGCTCTTCCTTTTCTTCTACGATTATCATCTTCCCCATCCTCCAGTTCTCATGTCCTGGTTTTCACAATCGGTGGTCTTAGCCAAGTAATATTGGTGCACTAACTATTGAGGGCTGTTATTTAAGAGGCGATGGGTGCTCGTAAAAATGGTGCCTTTGCCTTGCCTTCTTCCTTTTTCTTCTCTCTCTCCCTCTTTCTTCCGCTTTTCTTTCTTCTTCATCCCTCGCTATTCCTTGAGGCTACATTTCTTTCTCTCTCTCGTAAAGATGTGGTGTTAACACATCATTACCTTTGCAACGTGTAAGACTTCCACTTCGCTTGCGTTTTAAAAAATGCTTTGAGGCTTTCCACGTCTTATATCTCTTCTAACAGCGTTTTATTCTGAATTAGTTTTAATTCAGACTGGATTTATTTTCTTATTGCCATTTTGATTTTGTCTTTTTTTGACTAATTTGAAAATTAGGTTAGTCATTATTATTATATCCTTTTCTTTCTAACCCTCTTAGCGGGCCTACAGGCTAGCGCACGTGCGTGTTGGGTGCAGGTGGTCCCGCGTTTGACTCTGAGGGTGGAAGATCATTGAATGTTTACGGTGGTTGGTATTCCACATTCAACTGTAGGTTTACGTCTCATGTAGTCTCGGTGCTGAATAGTATTGCCAACGAGACGAAAAGAAAATTTATCTCGTCCTAAAAAGAAGACGAAAATAGAATACAGTTTCAAATTCGATATGAGACAAGAAATTTCTCGAATTACGCGGACAGTACTAATTGACCAAAACCTTAGATCTCAAACACTGTTGTCGAGATTCATTGTATGGAAATTATAAATTAATAAAGTGATTATAAATGATAATAAATTAATAAAGTAGTAATAAAGTTCTACGAACACAGTGAAGAACATTTTTAAACGTTTAAAAATACATAAGACATTACACAATATACTCTAGTAATAAATATGGTTTAAATGTTACGTCCCACCCTTCATCAACCACTTATGACACGAAAGGGTTTCAATATTTAGATGAATTTAAGAAGAGAAGTCAGGGCATAAATTTTGTACTTAAATTTACAAAACGAGGCAATAATAAGTTTCGAGACGAGACAAAAAAAAACTTTCTCGAGAATTGACACGAGATTTCCACTAAATTTACGAGACGAGACAACCTTATTTTCACAAGTGTTTTTTTCTGCAATCAGTTCACAGTGTCAATAAAAACATATCATCATCACCTGCAACAATGTATGGAAAGTGGAAGTAGTCGAAATGTACTACTACTTCAGATTTCACTATTGATTTTCATAGAGCGAAAACGGTGAGAGATATCGACAAGTGCTTTCCTGAATCCAATTCAGCGTCCCACTGATTCGTTAACCCTCTATTCAAACCGAAAGCTGTAGAAATGAACCGTTTCCGGTTTTAATCTTGATAGTCATATAACAAAAACGTTAACAGATAGCGATTTTTTTAAATTTTATTTTATTTTATTTTATTTTATTTTATTTTTTTGCAATCGGTTCAGAGTCTCAACAGAACATCATCAGCACCTACAACAGTTTACCGAAACCGGAAGTGGTTGAAATTTACTAGTACTACCGGTTTTAATACTAATTCTCATAGAGCAAAAGCAGTAAGGGATAAACATTAAGAGATCGACAAATGATGATATCACAGATTCTGCGTTCCAAGATTGAGTTTTGTCTCGGTTTTTATATCTATTGAAACCGGATGTGTTGAAAATTATGATTTTTCTTTTATAACACTTCATACTTATTATTGTATAATGGGTAAAAGGGAAATATATAGCCACAAGCAGTTCTTTCTTTTATGGATTCAGTATAGATGTTTGCGGGGAACTCATCAGAGATATCAGATAGTGACTTTGGGTAATGAGTCACGTGTGTGGGTTTTTGCTAGTCACTCCAGTAAAAGGGCTTCGTCAGTGAATGTCAAATCGTATGTTTAGAGCGGTATAGGAGTCTAATAAGCACATATCCGACTTCATAAGAGGGGAAATCGTAGGAGCGCGTCTAGCATGTCCATCTTTGTCCAAAACTTTAACACTTTGTGACATCTAACGAGCTACAGTATCCTGTAGGAAGAACGAACCACATCCAGGAGGAGCAACTGCAGGGACAAAAGGAAGTTATCTAAAAGAGACGTCAGAACATTGACTAGGAGGATTGGTGCACGAAAATGAAAAACCGCCGCATTGGCAATCACCATGGAAGTGAATTCACACCTCAGAACCTATACGCATGTAGCAGTTCATCAATAGCTGCGTAAGGATAACATCCATGCCAGAGTTGTGATATCGAAGCCTTTCGTCAGTAGCACAAATGCTGCACAGCGGATTTAGTGGTGCCAGAAGCATAAAGCCTGGACGTTGGATGACCTAAAATGGGTCATATTCTCGGATGAGTCCAGCTACACTGTTGTATAAACAACAGAAAGAGTGTTGGTCTGGAGAAGCCTCTGATGAGTACAACTCAGACTGCTTGGTAGTCATAGTGAAATATAAAGGCGGATGCGTGATGATTTGGGGTGCAATATCGTGGCATACTTTCATTGTCTTAGAGAGTCGTGATACTGCCAAGGACTATAGGACTATTTACACCCTACGGTTCGAACGCTCTTCTCGGATGGTGGTGCAGTGTTCCAGGATGTTAACTGCCCCATCCACATTGCTAAACTTGTCACAGAGTGGTTCGATGAGCATAACAATGAGGTTGAAAATTTGCCATGATCTGCTCAATCGCCGGATCTCAACATTATTGAGCCTATATGGTGTTTGTTAGAGAACTGAGTGAGGAATGTGAGTTTCCTTCCAGCACGTTCACGTGCTGAACTTGTCACTATGCTTCAAGAGGAATGGCTGAAATTCGTCTACACACGGTGCAGGTTTATCTATCAATCTTTCCCGAGCCCTGTTGTTGCTGTACTGGCCGTCAAAGTCACACCAACACCTTATTAAATACAAATAATGGCTTTCTACCAAGTGTTTCAGTTTCAATTTCCACTACCTGTGTGCAATATTATAATTTCTTTAATTTTATCTAATACTATTAGTTAAACATGGATAAATTCTCTATAATTAACTTCCCCTCTGTCAACAAAAGAACTAACATATTTTTTTAAGAAAATAATTTATGCTAATGCAAATTACTTTTTTGCTTTAGAAAAAAGAACTTTAGCTTTATTAACACTGTATTTTAAGTTCTATGAAACGAAAGACAATGGAACTATATAACAGGAGAAATATCAGCTATTTATAAAGTCGAATTTTCAGTCTTCTGTGACGTAGAATCAATAATATATTTTAAATTACTGTACGATTCAAAATATTTGGTGTTTATAATAATAATAATCATAGAATACGATTCTATTTAAACATTCGTATAACACAAGAAATAATTGTTTGCTGGTTTTTTTTTACTGAGCTATATCTTGACCAGAAAAAAGTGAAAATAAAAACTTTGATGCATAACACATCAAATAATATATTTTTTTTTCCTCGAAAGTAGACGTTGAAAAAATCTTGAATATGTTGTGAGTTTAATCAACTAATAAATGAAACATCAACAAACCGTGATATTTCACAAATATTTTTTTTCTTTAATCTTTTATTGAGTCTTGTATCGCAGTATTTATGATAAGAATCGACCTTCATATAAAAATGTTTCAATTCCTTTTTAAGTACCAAAGAAGAAAATAATGCTTTTTCTTTCTCTCGGGGTTGTGAGTACATTTATGCATGCTGAAGTTGAAATGTAGTGTAACGAAAAATTAGAGTATGATTTCTTAGCGAGGCATTTTAGTGTCTATTTAGTTTACAGATTTAGCAGTCATTTTGAATTTATTTTTATCGTTATCAACCCTTGGGATTGAACTTTCTGTATTGGCTTCATCTCCTGTTGATTTGTTAGTGTTGTTGGAACTGGTAGTGATTTGGTCTTAATTAAGGATAGGATCTTCTTTTTCGTATAACCCCGTTGATGAAAAGGTACGTTAAAACACTAATCAATTAGTAGCAGTTTAATTTTCGTTTATAGTTGTGCTTTAATTACAGATAGGATCTAGTACTTCTATATATTTGTGTAGCTGTGCCTCAACCATGAGTAAAATTTAGTACTTATACATTTGTTTATAGGTGCACTTCAACTATGGGTAGGATCTAGTACTTTTATATTCATTTATAGATGGGCTTCAATTATGGGTAGGATCTGGTACTTTTCCATTTGTTTATACGTATGACTGAATTATGGATAGGATCTAGTGCTTTTATATTCGTTCATAAATGTGCTTCAATTATGGGTAGGATCTAGTACTTTTACGTTCGTTCAAAGCTATGGTTCAATTATGAGTAGGATCCAGTACCTTTATATTAATTTATAAATGAAGGGTAAGGAGGAAAAAAGAAGGAATGTCACAAAACTGCAGTTTCGAGAAAACGGCGTTTTAATATTGAAAACCGCATAAAAAAAGTATAGGGTTAGTCAAATCTTTTGCCTCTTTTTACATGGACATTTCACATCTACACATACATGGCATATGCAGTCAAATAGTACCAAGACTCAGCAACAGATAGGACAAAGCACCCGATAAAGCGCATACATGGACATTCCTTGTTTTTCCCCTTACGTTTCAAATGTGCCTCAATACAAATTTCTGGTAAGTTTTTTAAGCCGAAATTTGAGGGAATAAGATAGAAGATATCTCCTTATCGTTTCAAAAAGTGTGTGTGTGTGTATGTCAAAACTTCAGAGCCTCGGTCAAGTGTTTTTCAATAAACTTATTTACGATCTAATACTTTCATATTAGTGGATAATATTTATATAATACTTAAAGGCCATTTATTTGTGTTCATGATATCAATGTTTTTTACAATAGAAAAACTTGAGTTTGTAAATCAGGAGACGGTGGTGTTTCAGGTTTAATACGAGCATTTGTTCGGAGCCTAAAATGTAATTTGTGGACAAGATCCTAGTGTTCCTCTTAAGAGAAAACACCTGGATGTGTGTAGATAAGCATTTGAGAGTTTAAGTCATAAATCTATTTGATTCACAGCTCACGTGAACCACATGTTTCCCTATTGCACTATACTACACAACTATAATTTTAAAATAGCTAGACTTGTGTTATATACCAAATACAGGATGTACATTCTGATTGTTGAAATACAGAGTAAGCGGTACTTAGTTGAACTTTTCTTGATATCTGTTAGTTAATAGTTAAGAAATGTACACTGCAATTGTTTGAATTTTTGTTACTGCGTTGTAATACATTTTTTTAAAGTACAATTTAAACGCCCTAGAAGACGAAAATGAAACTAAATCATTAATTTATTATAAAGATAGCCTATGCCCTGTGGTTGATCAATTCAAGTAAACGGTTATCAAAGAATTGCTTGAGTAGAGTGTGTGATAAAACAAGAAAAATTCAAAGGGTCCTACGGAACCTATTGTTGTATATCACAAACTCACATGGCCTGAGATCAAATGAAAGACCCCTCGCATCAGAAGTAAGCTCTCTACAACTGAGCCCCATCCGTAGAAAAACGAGTCAAGACAATTGTCTACGAGAAACAAAATCTAGGTGATATATTTACATTTGAAACATAAACATGTACACTTGAGCCGGTAGCGTGATCATGTAATCCAGCTCTTTCGAAGGATAGATAATGTAGTGGGAAAGGACCTACACTCTGAGTGCATCAGAAGCAATCCCTGATCGTTGGAGCCTACGGTAAAAGTAGGTCGTATTCTTCGTAACCTCTGTGGTCGCACAAGGACGTAAAACAAAAACTCAAACTCAATACAAGCTTAAATAAACAATTTGAAATTAGGTAACTTTTAAAAGTCATTAATGACAATTTAAAACCATTTAAAAATTATAAATAACAATTTGAAATTAAGTAACTTTTAAAAGTTATAAATAACAATTTGAAATTAAGTAATTTTTAAAAGTTATTAATAACAATTTAAAATAATGGCTTTTAAAAGTCATAAATAACAATTTGAAATTAAGTAACTTTTAAAAGTCATAAGTAACAATTTGAAATTAAGTAACTGTTAAAAGCTATAAATAATAATTTGAAATTAAGTAACTTTTTTAAAAGTCACAAATAACAATTTGAAATGAAGGAACTTTTAAAAGTCATAAATAACAATTTGAAATTGAGCAACTTTTAAAAGTCATTAAAAACAATTTAAACTTAAGTAACTTCCAAAATTTTAAATAACAATTTGAAATTTAGTAACTTTTAAAATTTTAAATAATTTGAAATTTAAAATCTCTAAAAGTCATACTTATCAATTTGAAATTAAGAAACTTTTAAGATTTTAAATAACAATTTGAAATTAAGTAACTTTTAAAAGTTATAAATAACAAAGTGAAATTAAATAACTTTTAAAAGTCAAATAATATAGTAGTTGCTACTAATATTATTTGTTTACCGCGTGAAATAACATATTGAAATATTGCCGAAAATACATATTTAAACATCTCGATAAATCTATGCTAAATATGATACCAGGTCATTACTTTATAGCTATCATTCTTCCGGGTCAAACTAAACATAATAAACGAATTACTGTTTTTGTCTTCGTTTACTGGTTCACCTACAATTTTTTTTAAAAACAGTTTTATATATTTCGCTTACTTGAATCTTTTTTTCTTATTACATTTGTGAATGAAATGAACTGTTGTTACTTGTAAAATATTGCTCCAAGGACTGCTTGATTTATTGTTGACATTCATCAAGTTGTCGAGACCACCAACATTTCAGGAATTGAACAAGCACTCTTTTTGTGTTTATAACCCATGTAATATGTTACTATCTATACGTATAAATTATATTTTTTCCCTACTCAAAATAATTATGCTTTTTCAAACTCATTATCCCCAAAGTAACGATGATTTTAAATTTTTCTCATTATTTGGTCCTTTATTATTATATAATTTAGTTTTCATTACCATAAGAAGTGTAAAAGATAATACCTTGTTTCTTAGATGGATAGACAGAATCTACGCGTATGAAATAAGATCTGTTTTCTCTTGAATGGATTAAAATATAAATTGTATACTTTTAAACGTAAGGCATTAGACATTTTATTTCTTTTTTTAATTTGTTTTGGTAGCTTTTGCCTCATTGGAGTTTAGCTTTCCTTTTCACTATCGAGGATATATGAAGCATGGAATTACTGCTATGAATTCATTTTTAGCAGTAATTCATTTTAAATTTTGCTGGAATAAAAGCACGTTTGGCAGTGATTCGTTTTAGTTTTATTGATAATGAAACACTTTTTGACAATGATCATTGCAATTTTACTCAAATGAAGTACATTTGCCAGTGATTTGTTTGAATTTTACAATTGGCACTGATTCATGTAGTTTTAATGATAAAGAAATGGAATTTTGACAGTAATTCATTTGAATTTTACTTGAATAAAGCACAATTGGCAGTGATTCGTTTTAATTTTACAAAAATGAAGGACAATTGGCAGTGATACATTTTAATTTTACTGAAATGAAGCACATTTACCAGTGATTTGTTTCAGTTTTACTGAAATAAAGTACAATTGGCAATGATTTGTTACAATTTTATTGCAATCATTTGAATTTTGCTTAAGTATATGCCGTTTGACATTGATCAATCTCAATTTTACTGAAAGAAAGTACATTTAGCAATGAATTCGTTTAATTTTACGAGAATGAAGTAAATATGGCAATGATCCATTTTAACTTTACTGATAATGAAACAGTTTTGACAGTGCTTCATTTCAATTTTACTAAATTGAAACATAATTGGCAGTAATTCATTTTAATTTTACTCTAATCAAGCGCAATAGGCAGTGAATTGTTACCATTTTACTGAAATCATTGGAATTTTACTTAAATGTATGCCATTTTGCATTGATTATGTTGAAATTAGGCTTACGGAACTCATCATTAGTATTTTGTTCTAATTTTACTGGGCGAAGGGACGAACGAATTCCCCGAAATCATTAAACAAATAGGAAGTAAATAGTATGGTAAATTTTACATATAAATGTTTATGTTCTTCTTGACGAAAGTATAAAGCATCAAAAGTTTTATTATATTCAAAGCATTGCTCCAGTTTTTGTTACTGTTGATCGTACGTTAACATGTATTGAGCAAAATTATGACTACTTCATAAATACTATAACAGTTAACTGTCAATATATATGGAAAGTTTGTATATCTCTTAATATAGTATGGCCTATGCCCATTATATATATATATATATATATATATATATATATATATATATATATATATATATGTGTGTGTGTGTGTGTGTGTGTGTGAGTGTGTGTGTGTGTGTGTGTACGAATGGAATTTTGCTTCAATATTACCTCACTGTAAAGGTAGGCACTGCATCGAATGAAGTTTCCAAAACACCATTAAAAAAAAAAAAATGCAACAACACATCTTCATGTTTGTTTAATAAGAAAAATGAGGAAATTGATGCAACAACCAAGAAGACCAATTTCACAAACTGCAATTACTGAATTATAGTTTTGTTGGTTGTACTCTGATTTTTTTTAAAGAAATAAAAAAATATATGTATGCAAAGTTTTTTGTTTAGCTTTACTGCCTTTTTTTAATTTATACTTTACTGCTCTAGTCGTTTAACTTGTGATCTTGCAAGCCGACGTAATTGGAGGAAAATAAAACCTAAATGATGGAAGCTTTACCTCCATGCACTATGATCGTTTTATAGTTTGTGTAAAGAGAGCACAAGATCAGTGTAGCCAACCAAGTACTCTGGTTTTATTGAAGCTTTTTTTTAAATAACGAAATAGACAAAATCGTTAGGTAATAAAACATTATTATTATTATTATTATTATTATTATTATTATTATTATTATTATTAGTAGTAGTAGTAGTAGTAGTAGTAGTAGTAGTAGTAGTAGTAGTAGTAGTAGTAGTAGTAGTAGTAGTAGTTATAGTAGTAGTAGTAGTTGTTGTTGTTGTTATTGTTGTTGTAGTTGTAGTAGTAGTAGTAGTGCTATCACTGTTTATTACAATTTCTGAAGCAACAGCCCACGACGAACTGTATGCGGTGAGAATGGTGCACGTTCAAGTAGGGAATGTGTGGTCAACACATCAACTTCATTATTAAGGGTTTTCAATACCTGAGTCATCTTTGTTTTTTCAGCTCGTGTGTTTGATCATTTTTCTTTGAAGTGAAATGGTTTGATTTTATTGATATTATTACTTCAAGTCCATTTACTTTATGAAATTAAATGTTGCCATATATTGTTATATATAGCAACAAATTTTAATTTGCAGAAACCAAATTTAATGTAGGTAATGTTAAATATATAAATATATATATATATATATATATATATATATATATATATATATATATATATATATATATATATATATATATATATATATATAGTACAAATTCATTTTGAGAAAAATCAGAAAAACAATAGACTTGAAAGAAAATCAGTAAAATTGTGTATTGCTCCTCGATTTTTACTGACTTCGAAAGGAACGAACAAAATCTGAAGCAGCCGATTCAGTCTGGAAGTCTTGATTTTAAACTTAAAATGTTAAGTTTACTGTATTATAACATATACTTACAGTATACCAAGTACTTTTACATTCCCAGATTGGATAGTGTACTTGATTGAAAGTACAATACTGCCTTTTTTTCCTCTTTCGTAATATTAAGTGTAAATATTAGCCATTTTGAACAGAGTGTCGAAAATTTACTCGCAAATGCATGATTACATATACATAAAATAAAAACGAATGTAATTATACATCCGGCAATGAGAAAAAAATATTATAACCATTTGAAGATTTCAGTTTTGCTCTCTTGATTTCAGAAATCTTGCTATCACTATTCATTTTGACCATATAGTTTAACTGTTATTGTGCAAATTACAAAAATGTTTATTTCCAATTTTATTTTATTTTATTACAGTTAATGCAATATTTGCTCTTGTTTTCATATTAAATGAGTAAAATATTAGTCTTGAATAAGGTTATGTGTAAAAAATCTCTAAAGTATGGCAACCTTGTTGCTACTGGGTGAAAGGATTGACTTGAAATATAGTTGGATATTTTTTATGGCATTGGCCGCGTTACCTTTGCAATTCATGTGCAAATGCTATGAACGATTAGTTGCGTTTCGATTGCAACTCTCTGCACTTCTTTTTTTCTTTCTTTCGTTTAATGCGTCTTTGCCGAAGTATGCAAAAATTGCACTCAAAATAGGGATGATTGATGGATAGCAGGATATGCGAAATACTAAGGAAGACAGTAAAACTGTCTCGAACATATGATCAGGTAGTTCTTAGAACTCTTAAGAGGGCATCCCAGATTCTGCCAAGATTTTCTAGTTTCTGACATCGACAAGTATTTTATCTTCCTTTAGACTGAAATATGATTTTTACAAGAAGAGGTTTCATTCCTTACCATATGAATAACAAAGTACAGATAGATATCGTATATTGGGGATACGGACAAAATCTCGGGTCCGAAACATCGCCGCCCAAAACCTCGCGTGGCCAAAACCTCGCCGCCCAAAATCTCGCGTGGCCAAAACCTCGCCGCCCAAAAACCTCGCGGAACAAAATCTCGCCGAGCCAAAACCTCGCCGCCCAAACCCTCGCGGGGACAAAATCTCGCCGGGCCAAAACCTCGCCGCCCAAAATCTCGCCGGGCCAAAACCTCGCCACCCAAAACATCGCGTGGCTAAAACCTCACCGCGAATGAAACTTTTCTTTAAAATTTACCCAATGAGTTTCTTAATATGCAATTCCACATTACAAATAATAATAATAATAATAATAATAATAATAATAATAATAATAATAATAATAATAATAAGAAGAAGAAGAAGAAGAAGAAGAAGATACAAAACATCTTGTGCATGGGCTTTCTCGGGTTATTCCCGTTTCTTCCCACTTTTTTTATTGGATCATTTCCTTCATGCTGGTCATCTACGTCTCCTTTAACCTACAGGACATAATCAAGGGACGTCTTAAAAACCTATATATTATTTCATAATTTCATAAATATTATTAGATTTTTGTTAAAATTTTAAGTTTTTGGATGTTCCAAAGTTCACGAAACTAACTCCGTTAGTTGTCATTACTTTCCTTATGCAGACTTTCTTTCCCTATAACCAGTTTAAAAACATCCTGTCCCCTACCTTCACATTGAAATCCTATAACACAAAAATAGAATTTTCATATGGTATCGCGGGACTTGGTCAAATGCCCGTGATACTTCTTTTGAAACAGCGTCTTTTATGCCGTCATCCTTATCATCTGTTGAAACATTTACATTTTGGTCAGGCGAGATTTTGGGTATGGCGATATTTTGGGGCGCGAGGTTTTGGCAAGGCGAGATTTTGGTTTGCGAGGTTTCGGCCCGGCGAGATTTTGGCCCGCGAGGTTTTGGGAGGCGAGGTTTTGACCAGGCGGGTTTTGACTAGGCGAGGTTTTGGTCCGCGAAGTTGTCGCCGCGAGGTTTTGTACCCAAACCCGTATATTGGTATTTATGAGCTATCGATTCCATAATTTTTATATATAACTGGCTAATTTCAACCTCTTTCTATTGTCATCACATGTTTTAAGAATTAGTATTAAGAGAAAACGCAAAGTAAGAGTGGGTATTGTATACTCGAATTAAACATCCATAGCGATTGAAATTATTTGAAATTATTATTTAGAATCACTTCTTAATCCATTACTGTTTTTATATTATTATTTTAAAAACGATCAATTAACGATCTATTGTGAACTCTTGTATGTGACATAAGCCTATTCATCAGGTGAGATTTCAGATTATGTATTGTTGTCTGTAACATAGATGATTATCAGATATTTCAGTATGGTGTGAAAAAAATATAGTGTTGCTTTTAATGGCATTTGTAATATTACGGAAGCTAACTTTTAAATGAGGTAGTAGTACAACAGTGCACTAGTGGTTGGGAACAAATTGGAAGTATTGGTACAATTTTATTTAAGGATAACTTTAATCTGCAAGAAGGAACGAAAGGCATATACCTTTATTATTATTATTATTATTATTATTATTATTATTATTATTATTATTATTATTATTATTATTATTATTATTATTATTATTATTATTATTGTAAAATTACACTTAGTCACTGGAATTTCACGTTATACGGTACTGTTAAATTGCAATATACCGTAACTTGATGAATACAGATGATATAAAAATTATTTATTGATATTAGCATATTAGTTATTGTGTGTTTTTTAAAGTATCGTCAGTTTTATCGTGTTATTCCTGAGTATAACTTAACAAAAAAAACGGTCATTTTTGTTAGTTGATCTTCTTAATTTTTTGTGTGGAAGTAGTTTATGATCTGATCTATACTTTCACTGGTTACTATACAAGTCCTCAATTTAAATTTACATATAGCTGAATTTTATTTAATAATAATCGGTGACAAAACTTTAGTTATTGTGCCTAAATGAAGAGTGTTTTGATCCATGATTTACATGTCTCTTGCACTACTTAATGTAAAGTACCATACGGCAAAACTCGTTGATTTTTTAACACCTTCTAGGTATAATCTTATTATGAGAACCGTGTAATAGAAAAGCTGCTT
Organism: Thermobia domestica; assembly: GCF_964235325.1. Lineage (NCBI taxonomy): Eukaryota > Metazoa > Arthropoda > Insecta > Zygentoma > Lepismatidae > Thermobia > Thermobia domestica. The sequence continues at coordinate 96,950,285 of NC_137455.1, forward strand.
ATACGAAATCCTGAATTTGGTCATCATAACATTAATAGAAGGTGAATCTCCGTTTACAATAGCACCTCCTACCTCTACCTAGAGGAGAAAGGGAGGAGGGGGAACGGTTCTATTGTTTTCTGCATACTTGAACAATGGCAACGTTCGTTTTGTTTCCATAAACACTAAAGTCGCCCAGTTCTAACTGTTTATAACATCATGTACTGTATAAATAGTGTTTTGTTTGTATGTCTGTGCTCACGAGTGCTGCACTCAAGCACCTTTTAACCGGAAGCATTGTCAACAAATTATTCCAAAAGACATGTGATTTATTTATTTTATTTAAAATCATAAATTTTCCATTAAGAAAGATGTCACTAAAGAAAAAAAAAACTCTCAGCATAAAATGTTCATGTTTCAACATTTGATGGGGGAGGAAGTGAGCCAGATGCAAGACGGCGGGAGATAATTTATTTATTTATTTATTTAACAATCACCAGATACAGCTCAGATGCCATTTTACACTGGATATCTAACAATAACAATAAAAAGAATTCGGGAAGATATCGGCCAGGGCCTGTTTAGTAGGTACCACCCGGCATTTGCCTGGAAGAAGTGAGGAAAACCCTAGTCAGGATGGTCGGCAGCGGGAATCGAACCCACGACCTCCCGAATGCGAAGCCAACGCTCTACCTCTTGAGCTACTTCAGGGAGGAGAGTTACCCTCTTACATTCATGTTTTTTAGTACATATATTTTTTAAATGAAATACGATTTTACTTAATGAACTACATAGAAACAAAAGTATTTGAAATCAGGGGCGTCATTTAGGGGAGGCAGGAGGGGGCAATTGCCCCCCAAGAGTTTGAGGAATGCATATACTTTAATCTATTATCTACTAATATACCAATACAAAACTTTAAAGTCTTATGTCGGTAGTGCTCTTGCCCCCTCTCAAGCGAAGTCTGAAATGACGCCCCTGTTTGAAATGCATTGAGCAATTAGCCTCAACAACTTCTGAAAATTGAAAATGGATTAGAAAATGAAATGAAATGAAATCTTTAGTTTTATGTCCCACAGTTACGCCGGTTAGGCCAAAGAAGACTGTGATGATGAGAAATTAATGAAATGGTGGAATGAAGAAAGTGGGAGGAAGCGGGAGAACCCCGAGAAAACCCAAGAGCACGGTGTTTGTCCACCACAAAGTTTCACATGGCGCGAGCCGGGATCGAACCAGGGACCCGAAGCACCGGAGGTGAACGCTCTACCACTGAGCCACCGCGCCCCCGGATTACAAAATGAGTTAAGTAATTCTATCAAATGAATATACAACATCCCTACCTGCAGAAAACAAAAATAATTTGAGACTTTGGTTCGGAAGTGAACAAGAAATTACTAAAGCAGCCTGGTTAGCACGATAAATTAAATGCTGCTTCCCACAAAACACTTTGATTTTCTGTAAACAAACATGATTAAACCCACTCCTTCTCCAGCAATATAAGGATAGAAAGATAGGATAGAAATCTCCATGAGTGCTAAGTTTAAAATTAAAAAGAAAAACTGTCGCTTTCACTCAGATGAACAGTGGAACAAAAAAAAAAAAGTAAAATTGTATATTGAGTTCTCTGTTGTCGTAATCGTATTTAAAGAAATTATAAAAATTTAACTTTTTTCTAAAAAAACATACATTTATTTAAAGAAACAACTCAAAGTTTCAGGAAGAGCTTAAACCTCCTAACGACGGTCTACTACACGGAGAGTGATATTACAAAGGATTCGAAATAACTGAAACATTTTAAGTAGTCAATAACTAAAATTCTGAAATTTATATAAGAACATTACTTTCTATTCGAAACTTTGCCTAGGGGCTATTGACTGTTAAAACCATGGGATAAATACTTAAAAGCAAACATTAATTTTGAGAGTGTATACCAGGATAATTTAAGGGGAGTTCGGCCATGGATAATGGGGGCATGTAAACTCCTAGTGGGGAGAACTAAGATTTAGATCAAAATTGGCACGAGGAGAATTGGGACTGCTTTCAAAACAAATTATCACCTTTGGAATCAGCTGCAATAAAATATACCGCCAAATGTATAAGAGACTAATCTTACTAATTGTTTCAACTTTAATGCATGTTTTCAGCACAAATGCTATATTAAAACGGTCCACTGTTTTAACGTACGACCTGTACTAAGCGGTGTGACAAACATCTTGGCATTTGAAGACGGCGCTCCAAGTTCCCTTTAAATGCTGCTAGCAAATGAGAGGCCAGCGGTATTGCCACGTTTACTTTGTACACATCCACGTGTATCCCCTGTCACCTGATCGCTTTGTAGTTTGTCTGCTTAGGCATAGCCACATCCCTTTACCACTTGGCAACGTCGCGCCAGAGCTTGCGTTTTATTCGTTTACCTGAAATGCCAAGGTGTTTGTCACAGGCTTTACATACCACTACCGAGATCGAACCAATCTTTCCCGCACCATGAAGCCACGGGAGAACATACACAAGAATTAAAAGGGACCTCGAGCCTTAGCGTTTTTATCATCTGTATTCGTAGAAATGCTTTGCGGACTCCTCATGGTTCAACCTGGCCCGAACGTATGTTAATATTCTAATGAACCTTAACTGGTTCCAAACGTGAAATTTGGAGATTCACGCTTTGCTGCGTCTTTTTACTTTCTCCTAAAAAAAACACATCTTAATTTTGAGATGAAATTGAGAGATAGTTTGAAAATTGAGATTAAGAGACAGGGAAACCACGTATACAAAACAAAAAATGTTGTTTCAATTAAACAGTTATGTTTTGCGTCGTTGGTCAACGCTAGAATACACATAAACACCAAACACTTCATAAAATATCAACATATTTAAAAAAAAAAATGAAATAATAAATCGTAATAATGCTTTAAACAACCCTTTTATAAAATCTACAAGATATTTTTTAAGGGTAAAATGAAGAAATGAGATTAACACTATAAAGGCATTGAGCGTTCTAAGTCTCTACAATTCCTAATGATCAATTGCGCCCAATGTTTTTATAATCTCAATCCTATTTCTTGATTTTACAACTCCAAAAGAAATCATCATCATCATCATAAGTATTCTTCCATTATTGGCAGGTCACTTGTAGCAAACTTAGAAACTTCTTCAGCTAACCTCTGAATCTTCACATAGGAATTTTCTATAACGTCTATCAATTATAACTTCTTTCACCTGCTCCCTCTTTTCCTTGCCGTTATGACTTCTAGCACGTCCCTTATCATGCAGTTGCTTCTTAGCCAATGTATAACCAGTTCCTCTTCCTCTTTTCAATTACACGTAAAATTGTCCTTTTTTCTCACAGTATTTCTAACACCTTCTCATTTGTTTTCCGTTCGACTCACCTAATTCTTATTTTACTCCACATCCGCATTTCGAAGCCTTCTAATCTTTTTTCATCGCTTCTACGTAATGTCCATGTTTCTGCCCAGATAGTACAATACTCCAGATGAGGCATGAGTGTTTTTTTGTTTTCAACTCGTTATCCGAGCACCCCCAAAATAAACTTCTCTTCCTTCTAAATATTTTTTTCGCCAGTTCCATCCTTGCTTCTATTTCACGTACGCACTTCATGTCAGCACTAATAACACTACCCAGGTATCGAAAAACTAATCAATCACCTATTTTATATTCTCCCTCTCTACTTCTATATTTGACACGAACGTTTATAAAATAACTTTTCTCTTCCTGTGCATTTCCTAAAAGCATTTGTCTTAAAAAGATTTTTGGGGTATTATTTTTTTTCTCTTTTGGTTATGTCTTCCCACTTTCAATCCACTCTTGAAGTGGTAGTTTCGTAGTTTCATAAGAATCTCCAGAATGTTATACTGTACATGCCAACTCCAGAGCATTTTGGTTGCATAATGGAATAGGATATATAGTTGATATAGAACAATATTAATAACTTTGTTTTAAGAATAAAAATAAGCTACATCGAAAATCATTTGAACTTATTGTGTTTGCGTTGGATTTTTACGTATCTGTATAAAATTTCAGAGCTTTGGTTAGTATGAAAAAGATTATAAGAGTTGAATCCACACTGCAGAAAATAAATTAGTGTTTGAACATGATTGAACATTTTTTGGAAACGACTTTTGGTCATTGCTGAGGATGTTCAAAAATGTCTTGAAGTGATCTAAACAATGACTAAAACTTATGTCTAATGACCAAAAGTCGTTTCCAAAAAAAAAAAAAAAAAAAAATCCAATCATTGATATTTTTCAGCGTAAGGAAAACAAAAAAGAATTGCAACCTAATAAAAACATTGTAATAAGAATATTTTAAAATTTTAAGTATCTATTAAAGAAAATTCCGCCTCCGGGACGAGCCTGTGAAAACTTTTATTAAGTCAGGACCTGATGTTTTAAACTATATTAGGCCAATATAAGATTTCATTTCATTTCTATATTTCCTACTCTACAGAAACCATTTTTTTCCCCTCCCATGCATATAAGATGGAAGATAATTTTGCCGTGAAAGTTTCCCAATACCGTGTTAAATAAGAGTTGACCAAGAGCAACAGATGGGAATTGAACGTGTTCATCGGAGTGGTTACGTTTATAACGCTCCCGTTTAGTCGTGCACGATTGTTAAATGACCAAAAGACACAGCAGGAGAAGAAGTTAAAAAAGACGAAACAGCAGCGCTTGAAGAGACCTAGAGGTTAATTAAAAAATTAAATTAAAAAATGGAACGTGTCGTTCTGGCCGACGGCCCCCCACCGTTCCAAATCTTCATTTAAGGTAAGCGCGCGCGAGAGGGGGGATTTGCTAAGGAGTGGAAACATTTTTATAAATGTAACCCGACCAGAGAGAGAGAAATTGCCATTAAAGAAGCTTAAAGCCCATACATCACATTTGCTGGCGCTAACCAATGAAAGTCCGGTTGAAAAAATCTTTATGTATGTAACGAACGCTGCGTTTTAAAGGGAGTAACTTTCATTTAAGTAGGTTAATATCATCGAACGGAGATTATTGAAAACAAAATTCTCACTGTTGTACGGAAGGTAATTGATTTCAAAGTAGACACGTACATATAGTCAGCTCCAGTTGTTCAAATGATTTATATATATATAGTTAATGCTTCGACGCCGTTTCCACTTGGTTATTGCGTTTTTTCCTACTGAATTCTTCAGAGGTCAACTGATTCGTCGCTGACCATATTGAGACCTAAAATTTCCATATCCAGTAGTTCTTGTTCGTAATAGCCTCTTATGTAAAGTGATTTTCTTTAATGACCTTGTGCTGACCGTAGGTTCTCATACAAGTGAAAGGGTTTTTGCAATAGTTCCAAAACGCTTTCAGCAAGTGCTACTTTTTTTATTTTTTATTTTAACAAAGGTCCATGTGCCTCATTGGGAAACTCATAAAAGTATCGTGCAAACACTATTTGTAATGTTTATTTAATCAGTGCAAGTGATATTTCTCTCGTTGCGCAAACTTGTGAGAGATAGTCGAACTTGAGTAATGTTTATTCGAGTAGTTTTAGTAAAAATACTTTAGAAAAAGTAGAAAATCTCGGGTACAACAACATTATAAAACACATTTCCAAACATAGACATAAGTTAACCTATAATGTCGTACAATATGAATTTCATTGAAGTAGCAAGCCTCAAACCAAAAATTATAATAATTAATATTCATTATCATTACTATATTTTATTATTATCATAGATATTGAAGTGACCCTAATATTTTTTGTTTTACTATTTTCTAACTCGTCATTGTAACTTAGGGACTATAGTAGGAATGAAGTCAATAGCGTTACTGTTCATATATTCCATGTCTTGTAAGTGTTATGTTACCAGGCTCAAATTTAAGGCTGCTATACAGCCAACAAACCTCTTAGATCAATTTCTGTATATACACTCTATACGTGTGTGTGTGAGTGTGTTTACATAAATTTGGAAATTTTCAGGAACTGTAGCCCACTATTGATGGCAATAAAATTATGACGCGGTAGACCCGGGGTCGATTCCAGGCAGAAGCTTATGTAGTTCGTATTCTATGTTAAGATGTTTGTCCTTGTCTTATACAGACTCACTGCTGAAAGGGACGCTAAAATAAAATCCAACAATCCAAATAATGGCAAATTAAAGTGACTCAAAATGCAACAAATCATAGTATATAAAAAGGATTCTTCAGCAAATTGAAGACGTTGTTGTATGGAAGCTTATTCATTTAATTCTTTATAAAATGGGGCGTCTTAATTTCCGTAAGGTATTTCCGTAAAAAGTACAATGAATGGCTGACACACATGCTTTCACTTTGTCGTTGGTAAACAACAGTGATATTTACAAGATTTATACATGTGATGTTAAACAATAATTCATATTAAAATAACGATCAATAATGGTTTCGATCAGTTCGTTAGTATCAATATTATTTCTCTTATTATTCATTTCTTTAATTTAATATCGATGGAATGACTTGTGATTGCTAAAGATTGGTTATAATTTTGTTTAAAAAACAAATCTTACAGGGTTCTTTCATTAAACTTTGAAAATAATTATGAATATGCACGTTGTATTCCTCACGTGATCTTGGATTCAATTTGTTGCGGAAGCGCAAAATTTTGTTGTTCACTCAGCGTCAGAAGCTACTAGAACTAAGTAATATAGCAGAATGCTTGTAGGTCAATGGAGTCAGAAATAATGGCGTTTGGAGATACTTTAAGTACATGTTAACCATTTGAAAATTCCTCATCTGGTTATGTAGATCCGTTTATAGGTTAAAAAAGCACAGTTTATTATTATTATTATTATTATTATTATTATTATTATTATTATTATTATTATTAGTAGTAGTAGTAGTAGTAGTAGTAGTAGTAGTAGTAGTAGTAGTAGTAGTAGTAGTAGTAGTATATATAATAGTAAATTAATATACGTACTAATAAAAAAACGTTACACTCTAAAAACATTATAACTTCTGATTTCCAGTCTTTCCTGATTTTATTTATTTATTTATTTATTTGATTTAACACGCCACAGTTGATGTTCGGTTGACTTAATGAGTACTGTATATTGAGCTTCCATTGTTGTGTATTCTACACTAAGCTTCTAGCGAGAATTGAGTCTATTTGTTTAGTTTTAAATTGTTATGTTTTTTGAAACACGTAAAAAGTTGAAAGAAACTTAAAATATGCTTAAAGTAAAAAAAATCTGATATCACTTATACCAAACTATTAAATGCATAGAAATGTTCACATGCACATAAAATTAGTGACTACACATACAGTTTAAAACAAAATTGAGTTTTAAATGTATCATAGAAATGTTAAATTTGTTTATTTTCAATTTTTTTGATATAATACAATAACATTTTTCGTATTCTCTTGTAGGTGAGTGAATTTCTATTTGTATATTCGATATGTATGGTGACTATGGCAAAGAAGGTAAGTCAACTGTATTTATGGTAAAATGTTAACATTTTTAATGGGTCACAATTATATTTATGTAGTTTTGTGTTTTGTAATTATGATTGTCCAAGTATTCACCGTATACCTTATGATGGAAAATATAAACTTGAACATATGTATAGAAATTCTGTATAAATGATTATTACATTATCCACTAATCGAATATGTTCACCTTAAATTTTCGGCATTCCTAATATGTTAGCCAATTTATTTATCCAATCTTAGCACAAGCTACAGTAGAAGTTTCGAAGAAAAACAAAATACCAAATGATGGGATTATAAATAGATGGTAAATAAATACAAGTTATTTATTTACCTTACGTTAACGGGGGAATCTTACGTTAAAGTGACCAAATACACACTATAAACAGTTACGGTCACATTTACTGACCGATTACCATCAATTGAGGAGTTTGATGTAATAAGGGCGTAAGGGAGTTTATGTCCTTTTTGCATCAAACGCATTTGTGGCTTTTTCCATGCTTGTTTAGCCTCCTGGTAACATTTCAATTCAACATCGGAATAAAATGCTGCATATTCTATTGTTTTATGTTAGAAAAACACTACTTAAATTTTCAACATCGTTTTTCTCCAATTGCATGTTTCAGACTTAGGCCCTTATTGCATCAAACTCCACAATTGTGGCTGCCAAATGATTACTCTAAAATTTACGGTATCACTGTAAAAGTTATGGTTACAGATAATAAAAAGGTCGTATTTATGCCGTATTACCATAACTTACCGTAAATTTTAGGATTATCGCTTGGCAGCCAGTAAATGTGACCGTAATTGTTTACAGTGCATAATTTAAAAAATAACTGCAGTTAATTTTAAACATTTTTATAATAAGTGAGAATCTTTTTTTGGTCACGACTTAGTTCCTTATTTCTTTGGGTTAGAAGATGTAGAAACCTTGTTTATTGGAATAGTGTTCATTGGTTACTTTCAAATCGCTATCCTGCTCGACCAATCTCGTGCTTGTATGGAAATTTGCTTCCATATCATCTCAATAATAAAATATTGTAATAAGAATTTTTATGTTATAAAACAAGGTGCATTTAAATTATATTAAAAAGAAAAACAGACAGTTAAGTATAGGCAGAAACACGAAAATTTGTTGAAATGGGTTAAAATGAAATTCTTTAACACACATTAACTATTGGAAAGGAAAGAGATCGAATAATAATTTCACAATAAGGAATATTTCTTTGTACTAGCGTTCTTTAGAGCAAAATTTTACTTTAGGCGGGTTTAGAAATAGGTTGACTTACATAACTTCTGCTTATTTTAGACAATGAATTAGTTGAATATTTAGGTTTATATGTTCATGATCGGTATCAGTTATTCTTAAACCTATGACCTCATGAAAATATCTTCGTAATATCCAATTTATACAAGAAGCAACTTCCCTTCATCATTGAGTATATATTGTTTTCCCCTCGTACTTAACAACAATATTGTGCAATTTTCCAACTTCTTCGTATATTTCTTTTTTGTCTTATGTTTTGTATATATCTACGTATGTATATACTGGCAACTCCTCTTGTGTTGAACTTTCTCCATTGTCTTCGAGAGACGCACTCAACATCCGCAGTAGGCGAAAAAAAACTCGACATCATCAGCAACACAGTTCGTCAATATTCAGTTTATTTCCGCTTCAAAAACCTTGTTTTGTATACACTCAAGAGTGTGGTAACACACTAGATGTTCACACACACACACACACACACACGCTCATAAGAGACACAAATACATTCACAATATATATGTATATATACGAGCTTTTCACTTCCTATCAACTAAAAATTTCTTTTTTAGTTTCATATTCGTTAGGACAATACTCTCTGGGTTTAGTGATAGGTAATTAATTATTGTATAGGCATCTGTCAAAATCAATCATTGATTTGTTACTTAAATCTTTGTGTATAAAGCTTATGTGTAGGTGAGCACTACATAATAATAACTGGCTTATACATGTGTTTTTTCTCTGCTAATAAATACAGTTGTCAGAATTATTATTAGTTCAAGCTTAAAATTAATTCTCTCTTTGATCCTTCACACAACAATAGATCTATATAATTGGAACCAATTCTGTCATTATTAATACAACTTGTAACACACTAACTGCCATATGAAGTAATGTAACTGTCATTCTTCAGTATCAGTTTCATCTCAATAAATGGGCATGTTTCTAGTACAGCATCATTTTTAGGTTTAGAGAGAATATATTTTTTTATTTTCTCAAAAACTACGCATGAGCTTTTATGCTCTAACATATTTTGTTCAGTTGAATATCATATATCTGTTGCTATATGTCTCATCTTTGGACAAATGTATTCTTTTTTTCGCTAAACGCTAATAATATTCTAAAGTTGAAAAGTTTATCTATAATTAAACTTTTTGTATATCCTTTCTCTTTAAATAAAAAAGCTGTAATGTTATGAATTTTATAAGTTTAGCTGTAATTAAACTTTCCACATATCTTTTTCCTTTAAATAGAAACCTGTAATGTTGTAACGTTTAAAAGTTTAGCTGTAATTAAACTTTTTGTGTATCCTTTTCCTTTAAATAAAAAGCTGTAATGTAATGTTTAAAAGTTTAGCTGTAATTAAACTTCCTTTTCTTTTAAATAGAAACCTGTAATGTTGTGAAGTTTAAAGGTTTAGCTGTAATTAAACTTTTTGCATATCCTTTTCCTTTAAATAGAAAGCTGTAATGTAATGTTTAAAAGTTTAGCTGTAATTAAACTTCCTTTTCTTTTAAATAGAAACCTGTAATGTTGTGAAGTTTAAAGGTTTAGCTATAATTAAACTTTTTGCATATCCTTTTCCTTTAAATAAAAAGCTGTAATGTTATGAAGTTTAAAAGTTTAGTTGTAATCAAACTTTCGCATATCCTTTTCCTTTCAATAGAAAGCTGCAATGTTGTGAAGTTTAAAAATTTAGCTGTAATTAAACTTTCCGCGTATATTCTTCTTCATTAAATAAAAAGCTGTAATGTTATGAAGTTTAAAAGTTTAGCTGTAATTAAACTTTTCGCATATCTATTCCTTTAAATAAAAACCTGTAATGTTGTGAAGATTAAAAGTTTAGCTGTAATTAAACTTTTCACATATCCCTTTTCCTTTAAATAAAAAGCTGTAATGTTGGAAATTTACAAGTTTAGTTGTAATTAAACTTTTCGCATATCCTTTTTCCGTCACATAAAAATATATTAAACGTTTCGATTATTCAGTTTTTCGTTCCGTTACTTTTCTTGTATCTTATGCATGATTTTTCAACTTTACTCTTCGCTAAGCTCGTACCTACTTTTAAGAAGAATAGTAAATAATTTTAAAAATACAACGAAGAATATTTATAAAAAATATTGAAAGCAAGGCAAATAATGCTCACAAAATGTTATTAAATAAACTAACCTTTCCTTATAGACCAGAAATTTGAGCGCGCAGTTCATGATGTAATAATTGAGTGCCTGAGAGTGAGAAGGGGCTATGCCATACAACCTGAAATCTTGATGTAGATACAGTTCCTGTTGTTGTTGCTAATAATTTTTCCAATTACCCTGTTGATATTTGCAAGCAAATAAGCCATTTCCCAATAACAATAACCATACGTTATGCATTTTGTACTTAGTCTAATAAAACTTCATTTTTCTCAAAACTATCTGTTGAGTGAGCATTCCAATTGATATATCTACTAAACATTTATTAGTTCACATAAAGCTCCTTCGTTGGTGTGTGGGAGCTCATGTTGTTCGGATTCCACGTTAAACTGTAGGTCCACATCTCATATAGTCTCGCTGCTGAATGGTACGCTAAACTCAAATCCAATCCCAATTAGTCCACGTAATATTATTTATCAGATCTAGCTCACTTTCTCGCATTAGTTCACATAGCATAATGAACTCACTTTCTATATTTTTGAATCTTTCCATTATCTTCAAATTATTTATTAAAAGTTTTAAAAATAAAATTGTACTTAGCAAAGAGCGTTAATGACCAATTTGAAAAAAAATCTTTAAATTTATACTTAAATATTGGTTAATTTAATTATATTTAATGTTTTAAGAACTTTATTTGAAAAAGTAAATTAATTATCTTATGATAATTAATTTTCTAAATAGTACTTCATTAATACAATGACTCGTTAATTTACTTTAACAGTACCAGTAGGTCATGATTAGGAATGTAATGAAACGTACACTTTAATATATGTTGTATAAACACCTGATATGTTTATAGTTCAACGTATATGTTCACTTCAAATCAGGAATGTGATGGAGGGTAAAAGTTTCGGTGTACGCTATCATTTTGAAAATGGCTGAGCATGAACATTTTAGCAATATATTACTGGTTAGGATGGTATGATATGATAGCGATGCTGATGCTGTGATGTTATAAAACTATAACTACAATCTCGTATTAGATTATCAAGACTGTGTTTTCGTAAATCGAGTTCTAGCAATGCATCACTGGTTATGATGTTATGATTCTATGATAACATAGCTATGCTGATGCTATGATGTTATGATGAAACTATAGTTAACTACAATCTCGTATTAATGCAAGACTGTGTTTTTGTAAATCGAGTTCTAGCAATGTATCACTGGTTATGATGCTATGATGCTATGATGTTATGATAAAACTATAGTTAACTACTATCTCGTATCAGATGCAAGATTATGTCTTCGTAAGTGAAGTTGCTAGAAAGATTTGTTTCCACTTTTCCTTATTTGTTATTGGCGTATGTTTGAAAGGCAAGACAAAAAATGTGATAGTACAGCCTGTGCACGCGTGATGTGTTGTAGTGTAGTGGAATTGTTTTTTTTTTCGTTGTCTGTTGTAGTCTTTTGTTTTCTCTGTCTTTCTCTCTCTGTTCTATCTCGTGTAAACCACGTGCACGGCATGATGTTCAGTCTTGTGAAGCCTGGAAGGGCAGAGAGACATTTTTTGACGGTGGTATTTTTTATATAACATTTCTATATTAACTTTTATTTCATTATTTGGTTTTATTTCCTGTAACCTGTTCAATCTAATTTCACCTGAGGGAGGGGTCCTGAAAAATATCTTTGCTGTCACTCAAGTCCAATGTTTGAAGCTCATTAATCACTCTCACGGAGAGCAAGCGCGCCATCTTGTCTTTCACTTCACTCTACTGCGTGCTGATTAAGTTTTACATTATCTTACATTATATCAAACTTCTTTTTTTTTTAATTTTATTTTCTAATGTACTCCTTCCTCATAATGTGGTCGTTGTTCACTTGTTTCCTATGATTGTTACAACATTATCCCCCCACTTTCAAAAATAGACATGCATGTTAGGAACCCTAGTTCATTCTATAAGAAATAACTGAATAACTTTGAGAGAGAGAGAGAGAGAGAAATTGTGGTCAAATAAGTATTTGATTGAAACCAGATATTGGATTTTATTAGATTGAAAAAGGGATTGTTATAAAGACAACAGACATGTATGATGTTGATGACATTTCCGGGAGAGAACAAATAGCTTAAAATAATTTCTTGTATTGTTATTTACAAATGATGGTCATATATATATAGTGTCCAATGATGTTCAGCTATTTATTTTACCTTTAACCTTAAAAAAATTGTACGATTTTTAGTATGTGATCGACTAACAGATTTCCTGAAATGTAAAACAAAACAGCCATTAAAAAGAACAATGCTTATATGTCTTTATTGTGTCAATTGTTCACACAATTCTACTAGTACCCTGATGTAATAGGTGAACGAACATCGCATACTATACGGTAATAATTGAATAGTATTGTATTCCTACGCGAGTGACAATGCATATAGACTTACTTTCATTTTCATTATTAATAATTTGTTTCTGAGTATTTCCTACTTATGTATGTAATATTATTATAAGATATTTACAATTTAAACAAAGCTCCTTTGAGCTTAAAAAATGTGGTTTTTAATATTCTTGAAATGAAATTATAAGCGTGTGTTTTAGTTCAACATTCTGGTCTTTTCCTGAAAGGAGAAGCTACATAGACGTAGACAGATATGAAGTTGGGCCCCCTAGGAAAAAGAAATGACATATGAAAAATGGGCCTCCCTAGAATTTATAACCTTAATAAATATTTTTATTACATCTAGGAACCACAGTTAACGTTTTACTGAAGTAGGGTCCGGGTGCTTAGTCTGAGGGAAATATGTCTTGTTTAGATGATAGGCCAGCAGCAGCAACTTCATTTCAGATTTTGCTAGAGGATAGCAATATTCTCTACTCACGTTTTGTAAATAGTAGCTATATTACTATAGAGTTGATATATTGAAGAAAGAAGTTGCTCCTCTCAACTCTCCCCAAATGACGCTCCTAGGCAAATCAGCAGCCCCTTGAATTGTTTTCAGTTTCTTTCTTTTTTTCTTTTTTTTTTTTTTTTTTTGGGGGGTGGAAATGGTATGGTGGGCTCATTTAAATTGAAGGGACAATATTTGACACAACTTAAAACCTATATAGATATCTATGTTACTGAAGTAGACTCAGATCACATTTTGGTTTCACTATTGCTTTTGAAATGTGGTGAATCTATTCCATGCTTCATTTATACTTTCATGTTCGTCTCTTTATCACTTGGGGTTAGAATGTGTTATCTTGAAGTGGGACCCCTCAAACGACTGAGAGCTTAAATGAAGGAGCAGTTTCTCCCCGCCTCCCACAAGTTACTGCATTGTTTAACATTCCATGATTTCAATAATCTTTTTTAGATTTAAAGATATGGCCTATATAAATTTAAAATAGTTAGTTGCTAGTACTATGCGCATCACTATCATGGAGAAAATATATATTGTATATTTATAGTTTAATATAATATAATTCAATATTATCTTCTTGTGCGCTAAGTACGTCCAATATTATCTTCATATGCGTTAACGAGCTGTATACTAAATTCAAGTGAACGGTTATAAAATAACTTAAAGGCAGGGAGCAGAATGGGTGGATTAAAAGCTTCAATTTAAAATAGTCCATACTTTTCATTATATATATATATATATATATATATATATATATATATATATATATATATATATATATATATATATATATCAGCTCTATGAATTATTTTTTAAATGGTACTATACTTCAATAGAAATGACAGATACATTAATGGAGATATATATAGATGGAAGCTTCATGGGGCATATTAAAGTTGTAATTTATTATATTAATAATATAATTCTTAAGAAATTTTCGATTCATAAATTACAACTTTAATATGCAACATGAAGCTTCCATCTATACATCTGCATTAACATATCTGTCAATCATTTTGAAGTATAGCGCCATTTAAAAAAAAAAATCTTCATAGAACTGATATATATAATGAAACGAAGTAGATCTTGCTTATGGCCCATATTAAGTCGAAGTTCTTAATCTATACTTGCTGTATACGCTCGTGTTCCGATTTAATGAAGTAAATGACGGCCATGATTCAGCTTCTACTACAAACAGGCATAGCTATGTACAGACAGGCAAAAAAGAAAAATCATGGACGCGATTTTGTTGCTGCAACTTCTATGGATTGAGATCTAACTAAATGTGAAAATACGTATTACAAAATACGTGACAAAAGGACGTCTTTTGTCCCTTATACCCTTCCAAGTTTTAATTTAATATTACAAAAGACTATATTCCTTAGCAGATACGAACCTAGGATTTTATTTCGGGAGGGATTCAAAGCTTGCGGGAATTCCAATCTCAATACAAGGATAAATTATATTAAATTTTGTAAAATTACCCCGGAAATTAGGTTGTATTTGCAGAGAATTCGGGATTCCAGACGAGGAGGTCAAAACTTCCAGGACTCACTCCTTGCATATGTCCCTGTTCCCTAATGATCAATGCCCTAGTAGAACTTATGTATCAGTTTCCGTAATAAGATCATTGAAGTCAAGGCTAATGGCTTTGATGGGTGACGACTGTATTAGTTTAAGGGAATGGTTTGGGATATCCCCCTGGGGCCATGAAATTCGCACTCTTGACATACTCCGTTCATGCTCAGTAGTCCTTCGCACTACTACTTTTTATACCACATCTGTTGAAAGCACCCCGGAATAAATAGTTTGAAATCTCCCGTGGGTAACAATTTTGGATAAATCTAATGTTGTTGGTAGCCTTTCTTACGAGACAAGTATACTTATTTCTCGTCTCGATTCTCGGAAAGCTATTCTCGTCACGACTTGTTTTGTAAAACTTTATGTGTATAAAATTAATGTATGTGTATGTGCGTATGTTCCACCATAACTCTGCAACGCCTGTAGTAATTGTAACCAAATTTGGTACACATATTATTTCCAGTCTGGAAAAGAGTACTGTCGGGGTAAGACTTCCATACATACTTAGAAGGGAGGGGAAGGGAAGACATAAAATGAATGAAAACGACCAATATTAGTGTCAATCAAGATCCATGAGATGATTGGTGACAGTTTCTACGCCTTCAGTCCAACTTCTGCCCGCTTGAACACTTAGGCGGAGGACATATATATATAAAAGAATAATTGAGAACGGCCGATATTACTGTCAAATCCGTAGTTTTTGGAGTCCCTGAGATGAACAGTGATACTTTCGATGCCACTTAAATCCAAATTCAGCTCCCATTAGAACTCCTAACGGAGAAATGGTGACATATAAAAATAATTGAAAATGCCCGATATTTATGTCGAATCCATAGTTTTCGGGGTCACAAAGTTGATTGGTGACAGCTTTGGTGTCCTTTAAGTCCAAGGTTAACTCTCAGTTGTAATAAGACCACCTAGTACTCTTAGAGGGAGGGAGGAGAAGACATATAAAAACGATCGAAAACGAGTGATATTAGTGTCGAATCCAGCTTTCGGGGTTGTTTAGATAAATCGTGACACTCACAATGCCATTTAAGTTCAAGTTCAGCCCCCGTTAACACATGGGAAAGGGGATGAAATGATGACATGCAAAAATATTGAAAACGGTA
The DNA here is from genome assembly GCF_964235325.1 of Thermobia domestica. Classification (NCBI taxonomy): domain Eukaryota; kingdom Metazoa; phylum Arthropoda; class Insecta; order Zygentoma; family Lepismatidae; genus Thermobia; species Thermobia domestica. Next base: position 96,966,695 of record NC_137455.1, read on the forward strand.
AATATTAGTGTCGAATTATTAGTTTTCAGCGTCCCTAAATTAATTGCACTGAGAAAAAAACGTATGTGGTGTACATAAAAACTTAAGTTACATTTATAAATCCTGTAGTTTTTGAACTTAACGTGCAGCAAACGTATAACTGATGTATGTTTTATACGTACATTCTGTATAAGTTTCGAATAAGCGTACTTTCCGTACGAACGGAAGAGTTGTATATAGGCGGTCAGGATCTCACATACAGATGGACGTATGTATGTAACATATAGCTGACGTAAGTAACATACGTATACATATGTGATATACGGAAGACTGTCAGACATCCTACATCCTACAACAGCATGGTGTAATATCTAAGCGGGAAAAATTGCAGCACGTTTGTATCATGTGGATAATGCATGCTCCGTATTGATTTCTGTAGTAAACATAAGGATTCCGTGTATTTGTACAATATACTGCTGTCCGGATAACGGATTTTTCTCACTGTGGTGGCAGTCCTGATGCCATTAAGGACAAGTTCAGCCCCTAATGAGTATAATACCATCTTAGCCCTCCTAGGGGAGAGTGGGATTCGCAGACATAAAATTATTTTTAAAAAATGATTTTTCATCTCGTGAGCAACATTAATTACTGTATTTGCAAAATGACGCTCATGCAGCATCGTGCGGTGAACTGGAGAACAATTTGAGTTAAAGAAGTAGCAATGAAGAAAACCAATACCAACAGCGATAGAACTCACTATGTGCTGACCACGCATCTCTCAGCTTAAAATGACCAGCTGGTTACCTTAGAGATAAATTGATGGAGAGAGATGCTTTCCCAGTTTAAAAGCAATTTTACCACTACTACTACTACTACTACTACTACTACTACTACTACTACTACTACTACTACTATTAATAATAATAATAATAATAATAATAATAATAATAATAATAATAATAATAATAATAATAATAATAATAATAATAATAGTGTAAAATGCTGCGCTTAAAAAGAAAACGAATTTTTTCAGTGTTCTCGACGCAAAATATATCGTTTTTTTCGCTTTCCACTTAGTTTTTTGCAAGGTACTGTATGTGTGCATGAGGTGTGAACAAACTACAGTTTTAAGTCAGTTGTAATATGATCAATTAATTATTATTTGTAAAAATGAAAAAAAAAGGAAAGTATTTTTTTCTCGAAAATGGTTTTGTTACATGGCTGTGTTTGAAAAAAAAAGTATTTAAAGAAAAACAGAGAGAAAGGTTAGAACAGAAAGTGAACCTAAGTAATAATAACTCAGTTGGATCGTCACGACAAATACTAACATTTTTTTTTTTTTTTTTTTTTTTTGAATGTTTTAACAATAAATTTCTCTTTCAACTTTAAGATCCTGGAACAGGTGTTAGAAAGAGAACTCTTTTTTTCTTTTTTATCGATGTATCTGCTCTCTTCACACATTTAATTTCTGGAGTGTGTAGCGAGACAGACACGGGTCATGCGAGTTCTAATGCCGACGACAGTTGGTCACGATTAGAAATGGAAAGGACAGCGGACCGAAAGAAAGTGTTAATTATTAAAACTCTATGTTTACGTTGAGCTCCTTTCTTAACTATGTGCATAGCATACATACTTTTGGCGTGGAAGACCCGGGTTCTCTTCCCTACGAGAGATTATGCTATTCGGATCCCATATTAAGTCAATATGTAGTAGCAAGAAAGCGCTCGGCCAGTTGACGCGTTCTTGGCTTTTGGCTTTCTACGCTTGCACTTGAAACACATGCTTTCATACAATCTTCCTTTTGTTGTACTTGCAAGTGATGCTTCAGACCCTTCGCAGAGTGTCATAGCATCATTGGCTATTGACTGGCCGTTCATTGGACATTGACTTGACTTGACTTGTAAAACGCTTGCGTCAAGCTTGAATGGAACACTGAATGCAAGTTGCCCCCATGTAACTTCGTTGCTGGAATCCAGCTTACGCCATACTTGCATGTTTTCCAATCAAGCTCGATGTAAGTGTGGCCGACTTGCAATTCAAGCTTATAGCAATCAGTTTACAAGTTGTCTCTGCTAGCAGGAGTTGTAGGTTCACATCTCATATAGCCTCGCTGTTGAAATTTACGGTAACCTAATCACATCACATCACATCACATCTATTTTTACATTATTAAAAGATTACATTTCCAGATGCTAAATTGTTGAATTTAAGTTCATTATATTAGACTGTACAAAGTGATATAGCCAGCCAGATGACTTTTGGTAGGAGATTGTATAGTTATCGCACTATGTTCGTTATTTTTACTATGAATTCTGTCTTATTAGATGAGCACAGCAGCGCGGCTATGTGAGATTTGGACCTAAGTTTAAAATGAAATAAAATGAAATATTTCAGTTTAATGACCCACGATTATGCCCTTTACGTTAAGGGAGATGATGATTAAAGCAAGTAAATGATGGAAGAATTGGTGGAATGAAACAGTGGGAGGAAACGGGAGTATTCCGAGAAAACTCACGAAAACAATGTTGTTCACCACGTGCCCCCAACCTAAGATTAAGGTGGAATCCGAATTCATTCAATGCTTTCCCACAGGGAATCAAACGTGAGGTCACGTATACCAAAGGTGCGCGCATAGCGTTTAGAGTAGCAGAGAGGGCTGTTTACTAGATCGTAAATCGGCATTTCAACAACGAATATACCCGCCGAGAATTGAATATAGGATCACATGACCAAAGGCCAAATTTTAATTATTCGACTATACGTGAGTATTATTAGATATATAATAATTATAAAACTTTTTTTTTTTTAAATAAAAGCCTTACCGTCTTAAACATAGCATTCGTTGAGGTACTTCATGGTGTAGCTTACTACCGAACTACAACGGTTACTACGAAATCCTAAAGAAATGTATGTGGAACCATCGGAAAGGCATACTCTTTCAAACAAAAGAAGAATCGTTCAAATCGGCGTACCTATGTCTCAATTATGAGTAAACATATTGCCAATATATATAAACGGGTTGAATTAAGAATTTCTCTGTTTCTTTCTTTTCTTTTTTCTTTTTTCTTTTTTAAGTGAGTTAAAAGTTATATGAAACTAAAACTTGGTTTCAACTTCCCATACTTCCAAGACTTCTTCAGAGCCACTGTAGCCAGTGGTAACCTCTATAATGTAGACAAGCGGTCTGAGACGATATCCTGACGATTGTTTGACAAAATACAATAATGGTTCGAGTCCCTCCCTGTGAAAGCATCAATGTTTTTAACTATTCTATCCAGGATGGTTCTTGTTCGTGTTCCTGATGACTCTAATAGTAATTAGCAGCACAAGAAAGATAAAAATAAGGTTAATTAAGAGTTTTGAAAAGGTAGTTTGAGCAACTATCTGGCACGAATTTCGATCCCAGGCCATTAGAATTTGTGGTTGATAGCATCGTCTACACGGGTTTTCTCGGGATTCTTCTTTTTCCTCTCACATTCTTTAATAATAATTTCATTATTCCTCAATCACCTGTCTCTAGCGTACAAGGAATAAATGCGTTAAGTTAAATTAAAGATATTATTATTATATTATTTGCAGTAAGTCTTCCAGTTGTTGAGGTCCCTTGTGGCTGCGTGGTTTGCATACCCGTTTTCGGCGAGGATGACCTAGGTTCAATTCCCGGTAAGCGCTCATGTGGTTCTGATCCCATATTAAGCTGTAGCTAAACATCTAATATAAAGTCAATGCTGAAAACGGATTTTCGAACATGGAACCAACCAACCAGGAAATTTAATTGTCAAAATTACATCGAAAGATTGAGAGACACGCTGTCATTCGATCCTTTTAAAATTACAATTTGTAGTATAACCAAAAGCGAAAATATTCTTGTAGTTCAGTTTAAAGAGATTAAGTAATAAAGACATTGTCAATAATGGGCCAGGCGGACGTGATGAAACAGTTATTTTATTAGCCTGCTGTTGCATAAAATGAAATGAAATGAAATCAATCCCACACCGGCTAGGTTAAAAGAGACGGTGATGATCAGAAATGAATGGAATGTGGAATAAATAAATTGGGAGGAAACGGGAGAACCCCGAGAAAACCCACGCACACGATGTTTGTCCACCACAGCGCCTACCTGCATGTGGTTACATTAAATATTATTTTTGTCCTGCACTCATGATTAAAACAAGAACATGGTTGTAAATTCATGATGCATCTTAGTCCTGCATTCATGAAAATAGTTGTAAGTGACAAACCCATATCTGTACCAAATACGTGCAATTAGATTATTAGGTGACTAAACACGCTGTATACACATATTGTTTTAATCTAAATTAGTGTTATGGCTCTTGTCGTGTTTTGAAGAAAAAATTAAACTGAAACAGTACAGATTTTAAGTGCAATCAAGTCATCACAGAGATTTTTAAGTGCAATCAAGTCGTCATCGAGCTTTTTAAAGTGCAATCAAATCGTCACAGAGTTTTTTTTAAAAAAAGTGCAATCAAGTTACAAAGTTTTTTTTTTTTTAAAGTGCAATCAAGTCGTCACAGACTTTTAGCACAGATTTCGATATCTATTAACGTCATGCAGACAAGAGGTAGCGCAGGTATCAACATCTTCTAGCTTGATTTTATTATTTGAATTTGCATGACGCAAGACTAAGACGTTTGCCATTTATTATTAGGATGTTGTATAACAATATTTTGGAAACATGAATTAATAATTGGAACATTTTTTTTAATAATAGTAAATGTATCCACCATATTATCCTGATTGGCATCATGTTATATTTTAATTATCGCGATGTGATGGTAAAAACAAAATCTCTTTCGGATTGTGATTTTGTGAATATCACAGATGTATTCCATCGTTACTTCTTTTTCTTTTTTTGTTTATATTTTCCTGCATTTCTCAATAGAAAGATTTCGATGTATGCATGCATTTGTGTGCTCTTTTATATTATAACAAAAGGAAGCAAACAATTGCATTTCGAAGGGTTTTCGAAGAAGAGCTGATGAAATTTTTGAAGAAACATATTTTTCTTTGTACAAAATGCAAAGACGGTTTCATTGGTGTCTATTGTATTGTATTGTTACATATACACCTGAATACGCATCGAACCACCACACTGACACTGCTGTGTGGACAAGAAAGGAAAAAAAAATCTGCATCTAAACATTCATGCATTCCTTCCAAGTACAGTAACGTAAGCAAAAAGAGAAAAGGAAGAAGATATATAAAGTTTATTACTAAGAAAAAAAAACGTATTACAAGTAGAAGAGTTATTCTGTGTACGTCTATGTAGACTTCCATTGTTTATTATTATTATTTTTTCTTCTTGTGCAGTAGCGAAATAAAAATATTTGTGAGGTGACGTATATCATAATTTAAAAAAAAAAAAAAATCTTAGCTGTCCGTCCATAACGATATCTTAACGATGTAATACATGTTATGTAAGTTTTTGTTTCAGCAAAATGTATACAAAGAAAGAATTAATGGCAAATTTCTACTAATACTGAATTGGTATTACAAAATTGACAATAATGATTTGCTTTTCATTTCAAAAAAAATAATACAGGGTGTTGCAAAAATCTGTCACAATCTTTTTGGGAGTAGATTTCTCACATTAATTTAAAAAAAAAAAAAAAGTTCTGATGCGCCTGTGATCGGAAGTACATAGTTTCGTACTTATAGAGTGCCGAAAACGTGAAAAAATGAACTGTATAAATCCAATAGTTCCACTACACTAGGACCGATTGTAGTTGGATCAAGACATCCCTGAGGAACTAGTACGTGAACTATCCAAATAGGTCTATCCATCTTTCAGAACCTTCGATACTTGCACAATCATTTTTAAAGATACTGTTTGGGAGTGCTTGATCACCTCTCTAAAATTTGGTGTGCAAGTACTGGAGCATTCTTAAACATGGATGTTTGGATAGTTCACATACCAGTTTTTCAATGATATCTTGACTCGACTACAATAGGTCCCATAGTAGTGTCGGTACCCTATAACTCCAAAACTATCCACTTTTGAGCACAGGTCCATATGAACTTTTTTTTTTTCTTATTTTCATGTGAGGAATCTTGTTCCCAAAATACAGTGACACATTTTTATAACATCCTCTGTATTCAGTGGTGACGACTTTGTTCCCCTTCCTTCCACCCTCGTACTAGTAACTAGTAGTAACTAGTAAGTACGAATCGAGTTTCATAATTTAGGGGACTACCAAAGTTCCGGGTCTCTCTGTACTGTGGGTTATGTGAGGCCATTATTGCCGTGTAGTATTCTTTTGGGGATTTTTTTGGTATTAAAAGAGGTGTACTAATGGGTGAAAAAAAAGTAACAACGAGCAACTTCAGAATCGACAATGAATTATCATACGACTGGGATGCCCATCACTCCCTCTCCCAAGAACGTGGTGCAACCCTCTAAATTTAGTATTTTACTCCAAGTTTAGCTTATCTTTCTGTTCCGAAATGTTCATTTTGTCCCCTCTGTTTACCATTCTCTAGTTTGACTGTACCATTTTCAACGAAAAATTATGTTTCCGCCGTCCCCAAATAACCTCATGGATGTAACTTGAACTCTAAAACCCATCCAACCACGAATTTTGCATCCTTATGGCATATCAAAATCATGAAGAAATTTTTCTGTATGTGGTACTGTAGCTGACCTTCTCCTATATTTCTTTAAAACCTAAGACCAAAGTGACTTAGCCCACAACACCTGGCGTCGTCACTGTTCATCACTTTTAAGGCTCTATAAGCAGCCATGTGTAGCAAGGGCAGTACTAGTCCATGCGGGAGTTATGCACAAATATAACCTTAACGTTCATTATCCCTATCCGTATGGTTCAAAATTCGGTTCCTGACAAGAGTAAGGTGTGATTCGGATACTATGTGTCCATGTTGCATTGTGCCTCAGTCCTGAAATACAAATTGAGATACACGAAATTAAGCAATAAACAAAAACGAAAATAATCGTTATACTACAATGAAGTTACCATTGCGTACAGAAAACTGAACTGCGAAACAACTTTTTAAAAAATAAATAAATAAAGACTTAAATTTAATGTCCAGAGTATATCGTTAATTAGCAGATTTTACTTTCATAAAGAAATTGCTACAGTGTTTTAATACGATGAAAAGAAAAAAAAAGTGGTATTATGTGTTGTTAATTATTATTTGTTAGTGCAAGTGATGTCCAGCAGACAATTACTTGAGTTGTTATCAACCAGTTAACAGGAGAAAGTATTTAGAGTGTTATGGTCTGCAAGTAAGTAGCACTCGACACATACGATTTCGAGAAAGATCTTATCGGCCTTGGGTTTAAAAATATTCCTGATATCACTGTACGCGTATCATTATTGATAATCGTACACTGTCTTTCGCAACTACTGGCAAACGTTATTATATGTAAGGCATGACCGAAACTCGTGAAGTACTACCTTAGTCGATCTTTATTCGTCATACAACCTCGATAAAATTAATATGAATAAAATTAATATGGTTGTACATGAGATAAAATGAGACAGAATTAATTTCGTGACGAGACAGAACTCTTTCAATAGAAGAAGATACACTTTTCGAGACAGATAACACCTTTCCGAGACGAGACAATCTCAACACTTGTCATGTAGGCAGCTCTACAAACACTGTGTTCAGTAACATTTAATTTAAGAAAAAAATAAAACGCTGCCAAGCGTTCTGCAATTACAGTCTGATGCATATAATCAAGAATACGGTTAAATTGAAATAAACAATTATTATTATTATTATTATTATTATTATTATTATTATTTATTACTATTTTGATCGTTACTTTAATATTTGTGTTGTAATTTAATAAGAAAAGAGTAACAGCAAATTTGCCAGTTTGTCCTTGAAATTTTAGCCAAAAGTTTACAAATTGTAGTTTAGCGCTGTAATTCTGTTCAGCAGTGAGGCTATATGAGTCATTGACCTACAACTAAAGATGGGGTCCGAACCACATGAGATCGCACCTGGAAAGATCAGTTATAGTTGTGCATATTTGTGATATTGCCAGCTTCGCAAAAATAAGGAAACTATATGAGGTATGTGAATTTGGTTACGAAACACAGAACTCTACGAATGGGGTTGTGATACTATGTTCAAAAAATAACCAAACGTTTTGAAAATTGGTTGAAGATTATGCCAAATATTTTAAATACATCTCAAGGGCAAGTACAGGCTATCGCAACTGTATAAACTTTAACGTGAAACTCCTATCATTGCTAGGTGGTACTCAAGTATCATCATGTGATTTTCTCGAGGAAATGGGAAATCCCATTTAGTAATATAAGCTAAGAAAAGTTTTTTATAAAAAGGTCACTACACAGTTCTATTACATAAGATCCACTCATCAGTGCTATGATATTTGTATAATTACCTTCCCCAAAACGGTTCCACGTTTCTTTCAGAGGACAAGTGTCGAATTCAATGGGTTCTCTGAAATTTCACCTGTACTATTCTTTTTCTACTTCCACATTTTTTTTCTTTTTATTTCTTTTTCTTGACAATTATCAGGCAACCAATATAATGCGAACGGTTGATAACACCTTCTGTAGAAGTGACCTCACTATTATTTCTTTCATGTTATTAAAGAAGTTGGCTGACTAGTTACGGCTACTAAATTTATGTTGTTTAGTTGACATCGATACGTGCAATACATTTGGAGGTATGATTTCGTTAAGAAAAAATTGAAAATGTATTGAAAATTGAACTCTTCGGAAATCGCAGTAACAAATATTCTAGCGGATCACATTCTCATCAAGACTTCTTTTTTGTCTGAATACGTGCATGATCATATAGTAAATTACAAGCTTACTTATTATATATTTTGTATAAACCACTCTCATTGAATTCTCAATGCTCTCTGTTTAGTAATCTTAAATAATGTATCCAGTATCAGAAAGCCAGAGTATGTCCCTTACATCAGGGGTTACCATTATCTTCCCATAAGGTTCGTGATATACATTCTCGAGCGCATTCGTAGGTAGGGTCTATATAGTTAGCATTGTACATCTTCTGCGTGGAAAACTCGGATTCGATTTCTGGTTTGAGCTCAAATGATTCAGGTCCCACGTTAAGCTGTAAATCCATACTTCGTACAACCTCGGTATTGAAACGGGGCACTGAATTCCCTATTCAAACGACCAAACCACCGACGCTATTGCCTGAAAAGGTCTCCTATCGGCATGACACCTTGAAAAGTTAATACCACTATTAAACTTGTTCAATTGGTCTTACCTTCAATTGGTCTTCCTCCCCCACACCCACCCAGTAAACTTTGTTAAAAGTGTTTTTTTTCTTCTTTTATAAATTGTAAAGTTTGAGGCAATTTTTAATGTTGCAAACTACAGCTAGATTTTGTTCTCGATCCCCCAGAATTCCATATACTTTACATCCTAAACTTTCTTTGTATGTACCCCTGCTTAAAATACTGTTAGCCTCCCGTTCCGCATCCACCTTATCTCTTTCTCAATCTGTGACCAGTGGCTAAAGTGTCAGGCTATCTGTGTGCGTTATTCCGCGGATGATTCTTGGATCGATTATAAACCGAGTATGTATTTCTGACCTCACTTTGAATAGTAGCTGTCTAATCTATTAACAAATAAGAGCCAAGAGTTCGCAAAGGTCTCGGAACTTACAAATCATCAACACAGTGATAAATAGAAAATGGAATCTAACTCCATGGTGAGAAGAGACATTAGACCACATTAAACTATGGGAGAGTCAATTTCCATAGTTAGGTTTGCGTTTAAATCTTCCAAAAGGAACTTTTAAAAGACGCCTACAAATCTACATTCGATTTAGCGTTATTTTTGTAACAAATGAAGTTATTTATTTAGTAGACGATAGTTTATTCCACATACATAATGAAAATTATAGAGAAAATATATCTAAATTAGAAAAAAATACATTATTTAGCAGGTTATTCATAATGGCTAAATATACAGTATTTGTTTTTTTATATCATCGTACATAATTTCGTATCATCGTACATCGTAATAATTATATATATATATATATATATATATATATATATATATATATATATATATATATATATATATATATATATATATAATTATTGAAACTTACTATCGGAGAAGAAACACATTAGACGAGATACATGATTCACCCTCAACGCCCTGGATCAGGGCGTCACGACGCACTATTTGAGAATCCCTACTGTAGTCTTCGCCAGATATCTTTACAGATCATCAAAGCAAACAGCAGTTAATACGTCGTACTTTAAAAACTAGTTTTCCATGGATGCTATAAAACTTCGGTGGATACACCTATTTTTACTAGCGAACGTTATTTTAAAAAAAGAAAAGCCATTGAAGCTGTTACCGACGAAGGTTGTCCACTTAATCAAAGACAAGAAAATGAAAAAAAAAAGTTGGTCCACGCGGTCAGTGGTTGGGGGATTACGTAATGACATCTTTGCTATGCTCGTCTCTCATCAACGATTGGTCTGTCTTTTTCCACAAATATATATGTAAGCAAGCCCACATTTACGAAGCCTGCGAATCAGGTTTTAATTGCGGCCATTTTCTTCTGTTTCTCTCGTCGTCTACTGGATTCGTTTTCCCCCCTTTCTTTGAAAAAAAGAATCTAGGCTGACGGACGGCGCTTGTGCAATGAACACAGATAGATAGAGATTGCGCGAGAGTTGTAATGTATTACCATGACAACGAATCAGCAGCTAAAGGGGAAGGGAAGAAAAAGACTAAATCAGCATGCGCTTTGCAGCCTAAGGAATTGTTCATGTATGTGAGAAGAATTAAATATACGGTTCCTTTCATTGAATTGATTATAACTAACTAAAAACATATGCGATTGAGGAAACAAAATTGATTTTAAAATGTAATAAAATGCAAGAATTAAACTTCTTATTCCAATACTGTAAGTAGGCCTATCTATAATTTTCGGATATCTGGAGAACGGCAAAACCTTTTTAAGAACCATTTTCCCCTTTAAGGGTCACATTTCGCAAAATCATGCCTTACCTGTAGCCTAGGGTATAAGAAGATTATTTCTATAAAATTTCAAGATTGTAGCCGTAATTGTTTCAGAGATATGGTGAACGGTACAGAATAAAAAATCAAGTATCCTTTTTTTCCTTACGGATCACATTTTATCATCATCATCATCATCATTAAAGGGTTACTTTTTGTAACTGAGAAGCGTCCTTGCTACAAGGTCTTCTGCAACCTCTTCGTATTCATGTACGATTTTTGTTTTGATATCGTCCGTTAATTGTAGTCTCCTTTGCCTCCTCCCTCTCTTTCCTACCGCCATACCCTCTAGCACATCACTCATGATACAGTTCGTTCCTTCTTAGACAATGTTCCAATCTGTTTTTCTTCCTCTTCTTAATAATACCTAAAATATTTGTTTCCTCCTCCACTATTTCTAACACTCATTTGTTTTCCACTCGACCCAGCTAATTCTCTCCAGTCTTCTCCATACTTACATTTCGAAGGCTGCCAGTCGTTTTCCATCATTGTTACGTAATGTCCATGTTTCCGACCCACTCCGATCAAAGGAATTTGTGAGTCTTTTTCTCTTCAAGGTCCCATAAAACAGACTTTTCTTTCTCCTAAAGCCTTCTTTTTCTATTTCTATCCTTGCTTTTATTTCACGTTCGCACTTCATATCATCACTAATAATACTACCCAGGTATCAAAATCTAGTCACCTGTTCTATTTTCTCCCTTCTACTTCTACATTTGACACCAACCCTTTCGTTCCTAGCATTTCATAAAATCAAGGTATAATGAGATGATTTTTATATAATTTCAGGTTCCTATTTCTAACAGTTGCGGAGATCTGGTGAACAAAAATTAAATTTCACACCTCTTTTTATTTTTTGCGGGTCACATTTCTCAAAATCCCATCTTATAGCATAGGATGAAAGGGCAATATACACACACACACACACACACACACACACACACATATATATATATATATATATATATATATATATATATATATATATATATATAGTAAGTTTGGGTGATTCCGGGTAGTCACTGAATCCGGATATCCTAAGTTTACGATAATACCGTTCTTCGCATGTGTAATGTGGAGACTCGTTGTGATGCCTATTTGAAGCACCGTACCTTCCTACAGTTCAGTGCTGAGTACGAAGTGCAAAAAATGTTATACGTAATTTCGACGGTGGGGGAAAGAAGAAGAAACAGGAAAGTTCATGCACGTTTTTTGACCTGATGTAACTTTTTAGTGGAATATTTTAAGATTTTACACAGAAGTGGTTATCAGCAAATGGTTAAGTAAGACATATATCGAAGCGAAGACCTTACTGTACTCGTTGCATATTGGAAGAATTCTAGTACTTTGCGATTGCCTGCTCAATGCGGGCACAAGTTTACAGTGCTCGAAACGGGCGAATCCGGACGTTTAGAAAAGGGTGGATTCGGACACATTTATTACGTTAAACTGAATCCGGACAATGTGATTAAAGAACTAAGAGGATTCAGAACACTCTCTTGTCTCTCGCTTTTCACGTTTATGAGTGTGAAATACTACGTGAGGTCTATTGCTTACATCTAGCGTCTATTCATTTTTGCCATAAATGGACTCCGAGGAGTCACCAGAAAAAGCTATAAAATTATCTTAGGATCTACAAACAACTAAATTACAAAATGCTAATCATAAGGTGCTCAAAAATTCTACACTACTGAATGGCTACATCATCTGTATATTCCCATTTGATCCGGAACAAGTTCGGGAACATGAATTTCATTTGTCGAATGAACATGATCCACCAGTAGCTGGAAACAATTTCTCTTTTGTGTCATCAGATTCATCCCCAAACACGTCTCAATCCCTTCAGAGTCCTCAGTTAAACAGTTCATATCTTTTCCTGCTGTTGCTTCCTCCAAACCAACATCCCAAGGGCCAGGTGTTGCTAAAAGATTAAGTGTCACAAATTGAAATTTGTTTCAAACTGTCTTCTCAAACAAAATCGAAGATATGGATGAAAACAACTGTGGATTTTGTGGGAAGAGTTATTATGCACCATCATCAAGCGAATACTGTTCCTGCGTATCCTGTACTGTGTGTAAGACCTGATTTCATGAAAGATGTGTGGGTGTTGATAAGGAACTGTATTTTATCTGTGGACGATGTGTCTGAATTATGACTAGTGCTTCACGAAACTGGCAGACGTCATTAACGCAAAATAACAAATAAATAAATAAATAAATGCTAGTTTCGGTGTACACATATACATTTTACTAATAATCTAGTTGTTACTAGCAAAAAAATAGTAGTACAGTGTAGTTCTAATGGAAACAAATGTGATTACTATGTTAAATGATTAAACGCTATAGTGATAGTTACTTACTGTGCATTTAGGTTACTATTTCAACAGTAATTAGTATAGAAATTGCTATGTTAGTAATTTGTATATATTTATAATGTATTTGTATTTATATTCTGTACTTATCAAGTTAGAATGTTAGTGTAGCAAGATAGTAAGCTAAAATATACCTATCATGTATATATCTTCCTTCAGAGTACAGTGTCCGGAATCGCCAACCTACTGTCCGGATTCACCCTTCCAAATTTGCAAATCAAAGATTTTGTCAGCTTTCAGAAAATTATTATTTTTTATTTCTTAACATGCTATTCCATACATGCATACCAACATATCATTAAATAATAGTTTAATTTCAGAAATATACCAATAGATGGCAAGGAAAGCTTGTTTAATATGTGTCAGTGTATTGAATTACATAGGAATGGTCGACCTTCTTTTCCAGTTAAGAGGAAATTTAGAAAATGTGACATAACATTCTGTTAGCCCAAGCCGCTCATATATTCAAAATTAGCAAAATTTAGAATGTATAGGATTTAGTCGAACTTACACTCAAATACTGTTAAATTTGAGGGCGAATGAACTAATACTCAAATACTGTAAATATGTAGGGTTAATTTGAACTAATAATAAAAAATAGTAAAATGTACAGAATTGGTTTAGTTCATATATAATTTATAATACTAACTTGAACAGTTATTGGAACAGAGTAGAAATTATAAATTGAAGTAGAACTAATATTCAGATAGTCCCTATGCTTAAATTTCTAGAATTTCATAAAACTCAGTTGACCAATTATTGGAACATAGTAAAAATCATAGATTGAAATAAAACTTATGTTAAATACACTTAAATGTACAGCACTGGGATGAATTAATATTCAAATATAGTAAAAGTCTAGAGTTATGTGCAAGTAAAATTTTTAAAAATGTAAAATTTACAGTATTGATTCAACTAATATTGAAACAGAGTAAAGTTTGTAGAACTGAGTTGAATAAACATCGGAATATGTTTGTTTTTTTAAGTTACAGGATTGTGTTCAATTAATATTCAAATATCGTAAATACGAATGTAAGATTCAATCAAACCAATATTATTCAAATATAGTAAAATGTGTAAGACTGATATTCAAATGTGCAGCAGCAAAAATTGAGGAACTGAATTGAGCTGATACTCAAATATAGTAAAACTGAGTTGAACTGATGTTCAAATAACTTATAGCAAAATTTGTAGAACTGAATTGAATTGAGTAGAACTAGTATTCAAATATAGTAACTTTGTAGGAATAAGTCGAATTAATATTAAAATATAATAAAGTTAGACAGGATGTTCAAATATATTATCAATTGAAATAATAATAAAATCTACAGGAATGGGCCGTACTAAAATTTAAATGTATTAAAATTTGTAGAACTAATTTGAACACATATTAAATTTAGCATAATTTGTACAACTGAGTTAATCTGATACTAGAAAACAGTAAAAGATTGATTTTTTTGAAAAAGTGAAATACTGTAAATACGTAAGATTCAGTTGAACTTATGGAAACTATTTAGGATTGAGTTTGCTAATTTTTCAATATAGTGAAATTTATAAGAATAAATCGGATAAGTAAATTAAATTCCTTTGCACAAAGTTCTGAAGGGCTTAAAATCCTACCAGAATACTATTTTGACAGATATGTTGTCAGCACATTGCAACTTTTATCGCCTTTGTAACCTGTTTTCTTCACCGAATTTTAATTAATAGTCCGTATAATTCAAACAAAAATTGCACATGTTCTTTTTCAATAGATAGGAAATTTTAGAGGCTAATAATTAATTGAATATTTCAGTTTTAATACTTAATTTACAGTCCTTCGAAAGTAGTAATTGCTTCGTTTCAAAATAATTGAAGCCGTGACTTCCATACACACAGAGCCCGAAGACATGGATATGGCATGAAAATATATGTCAAACCTGTCCGTAATAGGGCACACCAGTGTTGCCACAGTCCTAGCTCTGGAGTGGGCTGAAAAATAGTACCAAATTGAAACAAAAAGGGCTGAATTCATTATTTTTTACCAGTATAATACATGGCTTCATAAGACGAAATAGGTCAAAGTTAAGTTCTAGAACGCTCGACCCCCTCTTCCAAGAGTCCAAATCATGAAAGTGCTCTTTTTAAAAATATTTAAATAGGAGGACCCCGAACAACCGTGGAAGTAGATGAAACTTTTCTCGCACGTAGGAAGTATAACAGAGGTCGCATATTAAAAGGGAAAACAGTTATCTTCTTTACGTATTGTAAGGAAACCAAACGCGCTTCTATTTCAGTGACCAATAAACCAAAACCATTTGGTATTATGGCCATATATGAAAATATATATAACGAGGCCATATATGAAAAGAGGAACAAATGAATCATCTCCGAGTTCGTGTGTAACCAGTGCGTTATAATAAAATATTACGAATTTTCCACACAAAATTCGTAGCGTTACGCAGTGCAACGTCACAGAATAAACGTTCAACAACATTTTTTTAAGAGTTCAATGCACAGTGACAAGTATTTGTTAAATGGTGCTGAATTGGGTAGAATTGTACCCACTTTTTCACAAAAAGGGGCTGAAAATGCCAGCGTGGTACTTACGGGCCGATGAATGACAAAAAGGACTGAATTTGGTACAATTGTACCAAGTGTGGCAACACTGGGGCACACACACATGTCGTAATGATACTAAACACACTGCCAACAATGTGAATAATATTGTCACTAAACACACTGCAAGAAGTCGCTAGAAATATTAATTTTAGTGGAAATAATGGCAGTTTAGTCATTAGACAACATTTAAAAGGTGCTAAATTTCTGTTCTAACAATGATAAATGAACCTATTGTTTTTGATAAAAATACCCTTAAAAATTTTTTAGATCAAGCGACAAAGTGCTACATTGGTAACACTGATACCAAGAGACAAACGACAACTGCCTCACGTTTCCGGGCATGTGTATAAATTTTTGACGTACAATTATATCATCTCAAACAATGATATAATTGTCCCAATGATCAAAACATATTATTCCGTCAAAACTAATGAAAACAAGGCAGTAGATCATTTTGAAATACTATAGCTGCCCACATTTTTTATGTTCATGGCGGACATATCCGTAATGTCAAAAAATCGACATATTTCCTTATGTCCACCATTAGAAGGCAATTCATTTGTACACATTACAGTATGTCTAAATTTGAAGACATGTATTTTTGTGTCGTTTTGAATCGTTTCGGGCTCTGTGTGTAACCGCTCAAGTCCAGCTGAAGAGATATTGAGAAACTCAATAAAACTGAATATTTGTTGGAAATGTGAACTTGGAACTCGAGATTTTTTTCATACTTAGTGACCTTTGTTATTCAGCAAAGTGTAAGTATGAAAAAAGTCTGATTTCCAACTTCACATTTCCAACAAATATTCAGTTTTTAGTGAGTTTCTCAATATCTCTTCAGCTGGACTCGTGCGGTTATGGAAGCCACTGCTTTAATTTCCTAGTACTTTCTAATATCGACTTTTTAGTATCTGAAATTCAATTTTATAAATTTTATCTGTGTTTGTTGAGGTATGCAAAGGAAATAGGGGAGACTAATACCCTTCTTTGCAATGAATTTACTTATTTAAAAAAAAAAATGCGACGCTAGTGTCTTCATGAAAAAAAAAATACAGCATTTATTGCGTGTAAATATGCAGATAGTTAAAAACTCATACATTTTATGAGTTGCGTGACAAGGGAGTGTGATGTATGAGAAAAATATTTATTAAAAAAACGAAATAATTAATTCTGAAATATGAAATGAAATAATAAAGAAAAGGGGAAGAAATGAACATAATTACATGTCTTTTCTTGTTAATTTTCCTTATTTATCATTATAAGAGAGAGAAACTAAAATTATTTTAAAATTTTTAACTGTATATAAGTGTACTGGCGTGTTCTTCTCTTCTGCAAGGAGAGGGCCAACTCCAGAAGAAGGAAGCAAAGCTAAGGAAATTGTAAATGAAGGTTCTCACGGTAATCCGTGGGAATGTTGTTCACACAATCAGATTTAAGAGAGCAGAATTAAATTTTCTACCCGCGTGAACATGTAAAATGTCATGGGCACACTATATACAGTACGTACAGTTCGCATATGGGTGTATGACGTTATTTCTTAACCCGTCTTCTGTGGTAAAGGTTGACTTGCGATTTTTACACATTTTAAAAAATAATTACATTTCAAGACTTTTCAGTAAAATTATAATGCATTGCCAAAAGTGTTGCTATGTTTACGTTGTAAATATACAATAAATTGAACATTAGTAACAAATTATTATTATTATTGATCGTTATTTTAATGCCAATCATTAAAGTAAATCATATTCTTCGTATAACATTGTCATCGTAGCAAATTTGTTATGACAAAAAATGCCAATAATCGTCCTAATTTTTTACTTAAAAATCTTGCACAGTACCAGTCGAACAAAAGGTAATATATACATTTTACTTTCATATCAATAGTGTACTTAGATAGAAATTATAAATAACATCATATTACAATCTTAGATATCTGGAAATTAAGTCAAGTGTGGAAACTGGACAATGAGTTTGAACTGCAAATCCTTCCTCAGATATGTAACTTAACTTTGCCATGCAAAAGACAATCCTTAGGAAGCCCTTCAAGTGAAATTGAAACTTGGAAATTAGATTTTTTTTTTTCATACTTACACTTTGCTGAATAACAAATGTCACTGAGTATGAAACAAATCTGATTTCCAAGTTCACATTTCCAACAAATATTCAGTTTTTATTGTTTCTCAATATCTCTTCAGGTGGACTTGTGCGGTTACGGAGGTTACGGCTTCAATTACTACAGTGCTAACTCCTATGTAGCCAGCCTTCTTCAGTGACCTAGAAGCTAGTTTGTGTGCCTTTGGTGTACGTGGTCAAGGGCTTGATTGCAAAGGGGAGAGTATATGTACAGTTTTAACTGTCCTCGATATTTCTGTGTTCGTGTCCCTGTCGTGTTAAGTTTAAAAGAAAAACGTTAAAAATAGTTCAATCAGGAAAAATCAGGCAAATCAAGTTACTGATTAATGTTCAATTAATGTTAACTTTCAAATAAGTAAAAAGAAGTGACTATCATTTGCGTCTTTGGAGCATGTGGTACTGGGTTCGGTTCCCGGTGGGAGACCACAAGAAAATTTATTTTACAACCATTCACTTTCATTAATCATCCGTCTCCTTTATCCTAAAGGGCATAACATAGGACGTTAAACTAAAAAATCTTCATTTCACTTTTCCTGTGTAGCCAAAGAGTGATCTCCGATTCTAGTGAGGACTTCTTATGTGTATGGTTCGTCCAACATTATGAGATAATTGAAAAGCTACCTGAATTTAAAGGTGGGCTGCTCCGATGTCCGTTCGGAAGACAAGAAATTTTAAGAACTACAGTACTTGATGGATCACCACCAAATTAAGTTAGAATGCAGAGGGTCAAAAGTTAGGAAACAGAGGAGGCATTCGTTTTCAGAGGAGGCATTCAAACCGGAAATGGTAGAAATCAAATGTTTGCGGTTTTTACGTTGATCACTATAGAGCTTAAACGGTAAAAAGTAGAATGAAGCGAATCGGTTTGCTACAATCGATTAAGTGTCCCAAGAATACATTTCATTTATTTTTTTATCCTTGACCCTCTACTAAAACCAGACTTGATAGAAATTTAGGTTTCAATATTAATCTACATACAGGAAAAGCGATAAGAGATAGCGAGAAATGTTTTTTGTTTAAAAATCGATTTAGTGTTCTGAGAATAGGTACCGGTACCACCTCTCTTAATCCCGTGTTGAAAGCAGTACTAGTGACAGAAATCAACTCTTTCCGGTTTAAAGTTGACCTATATGGAATAAAACCGTAATAAGTAACAAGAAGCGGTTTTCTGTAAGCCAACTAAACCTTCCAAGAATTTATTCCAGCCTAAATGAAATCTCTCCACTAAAAAATGAAATGAAATCTTTCAGTTTTATGTCCCACGGTTATGCCGGTTAGGTTAAAGGAGACGGTGATTATGAGAAATGAATGAAATGGTGGAATGAAGAAAGTGGGAGGAAACGAGAGAACCCCGAGAAAACCCACGCACACGGTGTTTGTCCACCACAAAGTTCACTTGACGGGGGCTGGGATCGAACCCGCGACGAGAGAACCCCGAGAAAACCCACGAGCACAGTGTTTGTCCACCACAAAGTCCACACGGCGCGAGCTGGGATCGAACCAGGGACCCCAAACACCGGAGGTGAACGCTCTACCACTGAGCCACCGCACCTCCTTTGTCCACTAAAGCGGCAGAAATTAATCACTTCCAGTTTTAACATTGATCGTTATACAGTACAGTAAGAGGTAGCGAGAAGAGGTTTTCTGTAATCAGTTACGAATTCAAAGAATATATTTCTTTTCCATTCTTATCTCTCTACTAAAACCGGAAGTGGCAGAAAATAAACTATTTCCGGTTTTAACGGTGATCACCATAGAGTAAAAGCA
Organism: Thermobia domestica; assembly: GCF_964235325.1. NCBI lineage: Eukaryota > Metazoa > Arthropoda > Insecta > Zygentoma > Lepismatidae > Thermobia > Thermobia domestica. The sequence goes on from NC_137455.1 coordinate 96,986,579, forward strand.
GTAGTAGATACAGAGAAGTGGTTTCCTGCAATCAATTGAGTGCCCCAAGAATATATTTCAACTCCACTCTAATCTCTGTAATGTATACGGCTTCCGATTTCAATATTAATTGAGAACATATTACGTCATGCATACCAAATTTCTTCACGTGGTGTACACGTGAAACTGCTACTTGTTTATTTTACTGTAAATGTCGTTTATAATAACTGTCATCAATCTGAAATTTGTCCTAGTTGAGATCGTTCCATTGCATATATACAATTTGTTCATGATTCTTTGTTACAAGAGATCTCGATAAGGTAATCTTCAAGTTTAGACAGTTTCTAATAACTAGAGAGCAAATTTTAAGGTACAGCACCTTTTCTAAAAATGTAGTTGTTATAACAATTAAAGTTCAAAATATGTATTTTCGGGCATTAAACGAACTGAAATGAACTTTGTTGCACCTTTTTCGTGAATGTTGCACCTTTTTTTTTTTTTTTTTTGCTAGATTAATAACAGTTCCCTTTTTGTATTTCTTTGAACCTTCAGCACCTTTATTGTCCCTTTTTTCTCTTTTTTAAAATTCGGACAGAACAGTATGTTTTATTTTCAATCTTGTTTACACATAACATTCCATAAATTTAGATGCTTGACTTACTTGCTAGGATTAAATTTGAACTGAAACCGGACGTAGAAACCTTTGCAATGTCAACTGAAACTTCCTGTTCATGTGTTTACAAGATATGAACCACTGGTTTCCGTTAATGTCGAAAGAAGTTTCTCCACATACTTGAGCTCCAAGCGACAGAAACTAACATTCGAAAATATACAAATGATAGAAATGTTGTGCATAATCAAGTATGACCAGTTTCTGAAAACCCAGTAGTATGTAATGGTTTCTCAAGCCACAATATTGCTAAATCAAACTTTTTTTGAAAAAAATACAGAGTTGGTTTTAATCACAATTTTATTACAAGAATGTTAAATGCTGTACAATTTTGGGATTAAATAAAACAATTTTGCAATTTATGTCCAATGTTTAAAGCCAAGATTTTAAAAATATTTGCTGGTGTAATGAATAAAGAATATTGATGTAGCTGTGTACTATAGCACTTAATAAAGATATCCTATTAGCACTTTTTTTTTTGCACCTTTTTGAATGACTTTTCAGCCCCTTTTATTCCCTTTTTCCTACCACATTTTTGCACCTTAAAATCCGGTCCCTACTAATAACATACGAGAATCAATAAAAAAAATGTTTCTGAAATTTCGTTGTAACTATTTATTGTCGCAATATTGGCACACATTCACCTAATCACCTTCGAAATAGGCTTCTTGAGAATACACACACTTATTTCGCCGCTCTTGCCATTGCTGAAAACAACGCTGGAAGTCTTGTTCTGGTATGTTCCGAAGTTCAGCCGTCGCGTTGGATTGGATGTCTTCTTCGGTGGCAAAACGGTTACCTTTGAGGAACTTTTTGATCTTGTGGAAGAGCCATAAATTCGCTGATTTAGCATCAGTGGACTGCCTCTCTTGTTTTATTATAGTTAACTTCTTACGATAATCATAATGTTATAAGAATTGAATTAGCAAGACAAATCTGTAGATTTTTCTTTAAATACAGTTCCTTGTGTCACACACTTAAGTAAGTGTAACGAATTATCTTTGTATTAATTATTTATGTTAGAATTCATTGTATTATTATAAATATCAAAACTTAAAGTAGTATCAAATTAAGTTTTTTTTTTTTTTTTTATATCCTAAGTATTCTTTCCAAATGTGGCCACATCTAGACTTTACTCAAATGTCACCTGATAAATATATTAATATGTATGAAAATAATACGGGACAAAAATATTCGAACAAAATTGTCATTAGTTTTAATGGGTTTTTGGTCGTTTATTTTTGCCCTGTACTTTATGTCTCTATGGTAGCATTTTTAGTAGGTATCTTTTTTTTTACTATTGTTGTCAATAAGAAATAAATTGAGCTACATATTGAAATTTTATTTTTTTTACTGCATTTTTATTCTAAATATCGCTGGTTTTTCAACTAGTGTGCAAACTTGCGAAATATTTTTTTTCTTTCTATTTTGGCTTGTTGATTATTTCCTTATTACAAAAGACCTCATCACTTTATTAGGAACGCTATTCGTTCACCGTAAATATCTACTAGTGAAATTTGAGAATTATGGGTAAATTTGAGGACTCGGCACTGCCTTTGTCACCATAAAAAATCTCCATATGTTCCAAACTCAGTATGGAATATTGTATATGACTAGTGACTTGTCTATTTGCGGAAAAACATTTATCAACGTTTAAAAGATACGCAAGTCATTATACGATATACGATAATACCTAGGTAATAAGAATGGTTCAAATGTTGTTGTATCACACCCTTAGTGGACCTCTCATGACACGGAAGAATTCTAAATTTCTGATAACTTCTAGATGAAAATATTTATAATTTCGTATTATTTATACATTAAGTCCAAATTTTAACTTGATGACCTTACAACTTGGGGAACAAATTGTTGACGAAAAATATTTCATATGCATACTTAGCAAGGTAAGATGTATCTCTGTGCTAAGTTTGGTCAAGATTGGACGAGTTCTGAAGATTGCGTGGTCAAGATTGGACGAGTTCTGATGATTGTGTGGTCAGTGATTTCTTCTTATTATTATTCTTCTTATTCTTATTCTTATTCTTATTCTTATTCTTATTCTTATTCTTATTCTTATTCTTATTCTTATTCTTATTCTTATTATTATCATAAAATTTATTTGAAGGATGAATATAAGTTTTAAGTTTGAGAAGTGACAAAAGGATGTATACGATACCCTATTTCCCTTCCAATAAAAACTAATTTAAATAAGAAGTATGAATAAAATTACTGGAACTATTTTTCTCGTGGGATGGCATTTCATAACATAAATAAATAAATCTGGCATTAAAAATATACAGATAATCGCTATATTACTTTTAAAATAACAACAAGAAAAACTTGTTGATATTAGGAATAAATGTTTTATTACGAGAAGCAGAAAAACAAGGTTGAAAAGTACCTTTTGTGCCAATAATATAGTAGAGAAATTAGTTGATATTTATGACTAATAATTTTCCCAACACCCTTTCATACTTACCTAAAGCTATTTACATCACTATATATATATATAAGTTTTGTTTCTTTTAAAGATATATGTTCATACAGTCCCTGTATATATTTTTATTATATTCTAGTGTTAAAGTGCGTTTTACCTTGCTTAGGCATTTATGCCCATATAAATCTAATTACTCTAGTAAAACTGGTTGGTCCAAACCTTGCCTCCGATATATTACTAAAAAAGCTCCGGTATTTTGGCTTCCTTTAATAGATAATAAACATAACATATTACGTTGTAGCCAGGAACGTGCGGGAAATGTTGCTGGTTTGTTGTGTTGTTCTTTTCTTTTTCTTTTCCATTTTTTTTTTAATTGTACTGTTCTGGTATGGTTACATACAAAAATTTCTTTTCATGTTTTTGTTTCTTTTTTTAACTTCTTTTGTTGACCAGTCGGTCGCCCTCAACTAAAAGGAATAGTTTAACGTTTTTTGTTCATATTTTTGTGCAAAAAAAGAAGAAAAAATTACACGTTTTCACGTATTAGTAGTGATACATGCTTCTGCTGTGAAGTTCATTTAAAAAGGACACAATACGGAAATGTATCCACTCATTATGATAATATGATTTATATTTGGTTCGTGGTAGCAGTTTATTTTTACAGTTTCGTGTTATCTATTTATTATTATTATTATTATTATTATTATTATTATTATTATTATTATTATTATTATTATTATTATTATTATTATTATTATTATTATTATTATTATTTTATTATTATTATTATTATTAAGGAATATTTTATATATTTGATCATTAGTTATAAAATTTCTGTCGTTGTTTGTTCGTTAAAATTTAACTTCCATTTTCAGCGTCAAGGCTATATGAGACTTGGGACCTTATTTCGTACCACCCTTTACGAAAATTGTGAAGCGTAAGACAGTATAAAATTTGCTGAAATCAATTAAAACTGTTATGCGTATTAACGCAAGGTAAGATGCAGGCTTTGCGTTGCTTTGACGCAAATCGTCACGGAATGAGGCCTTTGGATGTAGTTTAATATGGAATCCGAGCCATTGTAATCGACCCCGGAACCATGCATTAGGCACTAGACTAGTGGAGAAGACTAAAATTTCGGTATTATATAATATTTGTCAATTAGCCTACTTTAACATATTTGGTCATTACGTTTACTATTTGAATATTCTCTCTCAGAACACTGAAAAGATATTTTGAGCCCATAAGCGTGCAACACAAGTCCTGTATACCAATGATACTCAGTGTGAGGGTAAAGCATATTCTTTGGGGCCCGTGACGGAGATATATTATGAGCTAGATGTTCAAAATAATGCGAAATTTTATTTGCATAAATAACCTTAAAAAAATGTCAGCAACTGATCATTGTATCTTTAAAACTTTGTTGAACTATTGATGTCAAATTACCCGTAAAAGTCTTGAGAAGAAATTTCTTAGTTAAAAATATTATATTTATAGATTTGTGTATTTCCATCCCAGATTAATTCCAGCAGCTCAGCACTGTATTTTTAAAACTTTTTTTTTTTTGAACTACTGATATGAAATTAACCGTAAAAGGCTTGAGAAGAAGTTTCTTAGTTGAAAATAATACTGTATTATATTTGCACATTCCCATCCCAGATTGTTGCAAGAATAATTCTTTGGCATATTTACTCCTCCAGGTGATTTTTAAGGGAATCAAAGTGTGAGCCACCTCCAACAATAATGTCATAATCCGCAAGGGTGTTTTAAAAAAATGAACAATCCTTACAGTAAAAGCAGTAGTTCAGTGTGATATTTAGATTAGAGACAGTCGTAGATCAAAAGTAAAATAAAACGGCTTCGATAATTTTTAGAGGAAAAGAGTTAGAATGAAGTTTAAGTGTAATGTGAGTTGTTTGTACTACCATTATGAGTTTTACTTATGCTAAACGTAACACTTTAACTTCATTTTAATCATTTTCTGCTAACATTATCCAAAATATTTTATGTAATTGTACAAAAATTTGTAAAACAGCATCATCTTGTAAACACTACTTTGTGGATCGCGATCATTTTTGATATGTTGATAGGTGATCTTGGCGCAGGTTTCTACGATATAGGGTTGATGTAACTTCACTTCGAAGTAGCCAGGGGATAACAATTTTACTATTTTTACATGTTTTATGTAAAATATCATTCACTCGCCCAAATTCAATACAGGGTACGAAACTGAATTGGAAAGAATTCTCTGTACCTTCCTTCGTTCACCCAGTGTTCAAGCAAAAATTACTTCATGATAGTTCATCAACTAGGGATAATTGATTAATATCATGTCGAAGTTTTTAAAAATTCAACAAATCCGAAATGGATAGGAGGTATAACATTTTTATCCCATAAAAATCAAGAGTGTACTTTGTAAACTGATCAATCTCGGAAAATTTACTTTGTGTCTGAATACTTACTGGTATGGTGAAGTGTCAGAACGCCCACTCATTAAAATGTTGCCTAGTTCGTGCCAGACCACCTAGTCACAAATACCAATGTTATCACTTAATACTCACCTAAAGTGTCAGAATGCTCTTCGTATCACAATGGTCTATATAGTAACACAATACAGATAATTTTAATTTTCTCTTATTCCATTTTTATTAATTTTTCGCAAAATTAAAAAAAAAAACTTGCTTTTACGGACACGACGCTTGTTAATATGCAGAATATCAGATTATAAACGAGAGCACGTTTGCTCAAATATTTTTCGTGCCTTTGAAAATGAGCTAAGCTCAAAGCGAATTGAACAAACTCTGAAGCTTAAATCCAGTAGCAAATGCAATGAGATATTTTGAGATTTTCTGTTATTCTAAGTATATACAATATCTTTTTAAACCTCGACTAATTGGTAACACAAAGACAATATGTTATTTTCTTACATATTTGCGTGGAACTAACTGGACTGCTATTACTGTAGTTTTGTAAGTGTTAGGTAAACGTTTCAACAGCATACGAAACATTTCTCTTTTGCTCCGTTAGTTCATGTATAATAATACTTGAATATTAGCCGTTTACATATAGCAGAATATGTTTCAATAAATTGTGATCATATTCAATACATCAACCAATCAGGTGGGAAAATTTGTTTACTTTTATATGATCTAAAGCCATTTCCCTGACTGTTGTTAGTCTAGTATATTTTAATGTTTCACAATCTTCTTACCATGTATGTGTTTAATTCAGTAGACCTCAATTTTACATTTTACAAAACACCTATAAAATTTAAAAAAAAAAAAAAACAGTATCAAAATTGGTATAGAGAAATATAAAACTACTCTGAAATAGAATGGAAAATAATTCGAGACTATTTTTACCTGAGAAATACGAAAAGAGTGTTATAACGTCATATGTTATTATGTGATATTTCTAAGCTAAAAATAGCATGTGGAAATTTGTTTGTATACGTATTTTATTTCGTAATAGTTCTATATTTTTAGACAGATCTCTTCTTTAAATGTTAATATTGCTTTTCGTTATACAGAAGTTTTACAAAATATACGGGGTAATTACACCATTAATGTGGCAAGTCTTTTAGTATAGGATCATAATGTATTTATTATTAGACTAATTAACAAGTTAAAGTCTTTGACGGCATATAAGGTTCTCTCTAAACAATACTGATACCAACACTAGTGCACGGTCTTTTGGAATAGTATTCGATTACTAACGGGGATTACTGATCCCAAATTTTGTAAGTCTGTCCGTGTTGGTCAAGTGTAAGAATAGTTAGTTACCATTAAATCTCCTACGATTCTACTACGTTACAGGAGGTACATTACTGGAATAACTTATTTTTTTTAAAAAAAAAAGTTTATTTCGTGTGTAGAATGTTGTTTTCCCACTTCCCAATGATTGATTGATTTGATGTTGATGTCCCTTGTCATCTTTGAAGTTCTATAATACGGATCCAACTGTTTGAAGCGTAATACTAACAAGTAAAGCTATACTTTAGGACAGCATTGCTGAATTGAGAGAGGGCATAACGACTTTGCCTTTTCTCACTTCTTGAGAAGAGCTTTTTGCTACTCCAGTTGATTTTTTGTTCTCAGCTGATAGCATCATTTATTCGGCATTAGATGTTTTGGCATGAATCAAACACATTTTTAACGTGCAGACGTTCTGTCACTAAGTCAGCTGAACGTCACTTTGGACAAGTTTACATGATTTTTGAAGTTCTAACTGTTTTAAGTTGTACTTTTATTATTAAATGTTTCCTTTGAACTGCAACATATACAGGCATTTGAAATTGCTATACATATGCTTCTGCTAGGTAGAATATGTATATTTTATTTATTTGTCTGAGTCATGGAAATACTATGGCAAGCGAGAGCATTTTCGCTTTAGAGAATGTGAATGTGAGCAAGGCAGGTAAAGAAGTAGGAACAATACATTGTCCACAGCAATATAATGGACAATTTGCTAATTAACGTAATAATCATATGCAACTGAAGTTACTCTCAGTTGATAGAGACTTATCTATAGAATCATGTAAGCGAATATAGTGTTTACAGAATGGCAGGTGGAGATAGGAGAATATATGATGGAAGGAAAAAGAGAGAGGAGTGACAAAGGTTACAATTAATGGATGGTATTAAAATGAAAAATTGCGAAAAATGAAGAGATCACCTAAGGACTCTATTACACAGAAGTTTCTCATAAGTAATCCATCAGTAATTGAAAAATATCAATGCTCAGGACGTACGCAGGGGATTGGTCCTGGGACTTTGGAAATCCTCCTTCCAAATTTCCGACTTTTCTGTAAATTTAGTCAAATTTTAAGGGCTCTTTCCTTGTTAATGTAATTGTGGATATTAGTCATTGCAGAATTAGTATCGAAACTTACAGATTATTGACAACATGGAACCATTAGTCCCCTTTCTGTCTGTTAAAACAGGGAGAAGAGTGTATTACTTCATGCTTGAAATATTGTGTTTTGTTCTATTTGAAAGGATACTTTGTTTTCACGACCAATTTAGACAGCTTTAAGTTAATGAAAAAGATAGACGATATCATTTGAAGTATCAGCATTTTAAATTTATCCTCAATTTTAAAACTAAAGCTTACTTAAGATAATAACAAATTATTATCTTTCCTTTTATGACACATAATTTGAGGAATTCTTTCATATCATACCAATATCCATTTCACTTCATCCCACACTGCACTAAGCTGGGTTAAGACTTTCCAGTTCTATACGCTAGGCTGTACTCTCACTTACCAAAGCGTATTTCGTATTAGGGGCCTTGGTCATATTTAAATACTGTTCTGTTATTTTCATGATGTAAAATATTTATTTTCTGCTCCTAATCTTTTAACGTTAAATGCGGACATTATGTTTAAAATTATTAATATACTGTGTGTAGTACCAAAACCATATATTTTCATTCAGTCCAGGGGATATTTTTAAAACAGTTAAGATTCATAGTCTGGAATAGTTAATGCGATTATAACAACTGTTTTGGCACACTTGTACGAATGTTCTGTCTAGTTTTTACTTTTTTTTTTTTAAAGTTTATTTCCACTCTACAATACGTGTTCGTTTGTTTTGGTAGTATACATGTTTGAGTATTTGTCCTTCATCGGATGCAATATACGGGGACCTCCCAGAATCTTGGCACCTTTTGAAATCCGGTGCAACGCCTTCTATTTAGCTCTAACGAGCTACTGGTTAAATATTAACAGAAACGACTTTCAAGATGGTTGAAAAAAATACTTTCCTTTTTTTCTAAAGGCAAGAACATGCATTTAGTAAAAAGAAGGAATGGTATGGGAGATGAGGTGGGGTAAAGAAAGAAAGTATCCTGTTTTTTGACTTGTCAGATTTCATTTCCCTAATTTATATTTAGCGAAACCCTTTAATATTTCACGTCCAGCAGTGGCTGTCTGGTATAAAACAGTTCATAATAACAGTTGCTACCTCCCCGCCTACACAATATATATATGTATAACTTGTATTGCTGTATACAAGAGAATTTTTCAGGAGTGTAAAACAAGAAGATGGGAAATAAGGGAGGGGGTGATTTTTGTAAGAGGTAAGTGGCTAGGCCACTCACCTCAATTAGGAAAGGTCCTGAGGAGGCGGCAACCGTCTAATATATACTCCTACTGCAGTCTTTGTGGTGACACTCTTAATGATTCTGGGTTCTTCTTTAGTAGATGCACATAAACAAGTAATAAGCCTGCTATTTTTCATTCCTCGTTTTCTGTTGTGGTTCTTTTTTTTCTTTCTTTTCTACATTAAGAGAAAAATAAAAACAAAAAATTCCCTTCCCTACGTGACCTCTTAACGTGGACAGTACAAAGATCAAACTTTTTTTTTCTGCTGTGATTTCCTTTCGAATTTGTATCTTTTGACTATATTCACTTTTTTCTTTTTTACTAGTAGTCCCAAATTTTATTGCTTTTATGTTTGAGTATTTTTAATATTCTTTTCCTTATCTCCCCCACCTCTTTTTTATGTTACGAGTTTTCTATTACTGGACACTTTTATAGGTACATTATTCATATTGATTTCGCTGTTAGCACTACAATACTGTATATTTCCAAAGGCTTAAAGTCTTTTCTAAGTCCATTTCAAAACCTGTTTTAATCCTATTTCGTAATTCAGTAGGTATTTTTATGTAGCCTAGCCTTGTATGTATGTATATAGTTTATATATTTGGAGGGTAGGGTGGCTCAGTGGTAGAGCGCATACCTCTAGTACATGAGGTCCTTGGTTCGATCTCCACCCAAGTAAGCTTGTGGTAGACAATACGGTGTCCGTGGGTTTTGTCTGGTACTCCTGTTTCCTCCTACATTCTCATTCCATCCATTATTCCATCAGCATTCACTTGCCTTAATCATTTTTTTTCCTTAGGCTAAAGGGCATAATCATGTCATGGGACGTTAAACTGAAAGATTTATTCTTCTTCTTCTCTTTTTCTTCTTCTTTTTGTAGCTTATATAATATGTAAGTTTAAACGGTTTTGTTCACCTTGTATTCGTTTCCCAGTAGAACGTATAGTGTTGTAAAGATTAGAATGTTCTTTCTTCTTCCACTATGAAAGATTTGTTTATCGCCCCTTCCTCTCTACCCTTCTGATATAATGGCTGGCTTCTTGCAATGCATAATTTCCAGTAGCATCAGAAGTCACTTCAAGATCTACTTCATTTTATTTTCTTACGGAGGGAAAGTATATGAAGTCAGATGTTAACAGTAATGTTTGTCGATGCTCACCATACATTATTCAACTAGCCGTCTGACCAACCAGTACCCTCTGTAGTTGTAGTTGTGACGTCGTCAACTGTAGGCTGTGTTGACAAATTATATTTAATATTTAAAAAAAAATAATAATGTAGAAGTGGAATAAGCTCTGCTATACGAGAGTTGAAAGTAGAGAAGTAGAGGGTTTTAATTTTTTGTCGGTTATGACATAGCCCTACGACAAAATGAAATTATATATATGCGATCACCAAAAGATCCAAACCAAAACATGAGAAGAGAGAGTAACATCAACCATCGTGACTTACAGTATCTTGCCAAATTTCTCATAGACATCGATAAAGGTTGCAAACTCAATATTAAAACAATTATTTATTTTTTCTTTGCCCGTTCCTCATTTATATGCAGGAATAAATGTCAATATTTTTCTTAATTATTTTTCACGTAACTTTTTGGCTACATTATAGAGCATACCCTGCACGATACTGTTTGAGTGTTGTTTTTAGGGAAATCAGGATTTGAATTTTCATTCGACCATCCTGATTGGAACTTTTCCAGTCTCTTTTTCTGTTCGCTTTTAGCAGGGTAATGCTGGAATATTACTGTTACGTATAGGAGTTGGATGATGTTCTTCGAAAATTCCATTCTATATGTCGGTGGTAATTGCGTACACAGTATTAAATGGCCTCGTACCTTTACCCGTAACTTCGTTAATACGTGTCACTTGGTTCCTCTGGAGAAAGTGGTCTACGTGCCAATTAGTCCAATGCCCAGCAGGGCACTGTCTAAACTTACGTGTTCTAATCAATGGCGCTTAATTAAAGCCAGCAAATTGAGTGAGGGTCAAGGTCCTCAAGAAAAGTACTAATTTGGACAAGACCAATCTGTCAACTGGGCAAATGTCCGGTGCACCCTTCCCTTTTTAGTCCCCCCCCCCCCAAATGCAACTTTAAGAACTGAAATAACATTAATACATTTTCCTTGTTTGCAATAGGAATAAATTTCCAAGGCGCATGTGAAGTTGGCTAATCGAAAGTTAACAGTTATATAGGAGGAGTGTCTCAGCCGTTTCCTGTAATCAAACATCGAACTAAAACAGCAATTTTGTTTGATAAATTACATGTTATGTTATAGTTAAAATCTTGTGTGGTTATAGACATAAGATGAGATTAGTGGCGTATTTAAGGGGGGCTTCCTGCAAGGGCGCCGATTTCTCTGTAAGTTTGGGGGGGGCATTCAGATGCAGAAGGCATATATGAGGATTTTAAGAGGAATTGAATTTAAATTATGCCAAATATTGTATATTCATAAATAAAATGCGGGGGCCCACATGAGCTTTGGGGGTTCGGGTCCCCTGGCCCCCCAGGATCGGCGCCCTTGGCTTCCTGGCTTAACCCCCCGAAATTTTATTTACTATTTTAAAGCAAATGAAATATCTTACATAATTTTCACATTTCTAGGAATAAAATTTGCAAAGTCCCCCACCACCACCACTGGATGAGATGACTACGTATAGCAAGAGACATCTGTGAATGATATAATACCTCCTTCTCCTACCAACTTGTATGGCGTTTTCCTTATATATGCACCACCGATTTTTTCGTGGAGCCGGTCCACCCCTTGCTACGGAATAACTATGCTTGATTCCTGATAAGAGTAAATGTAAATCGGAACCAAGTCTCAGATATTCTCGAGATGGAAAAGAGGCGTTAAGCGCTAAGAAAACAAGCAAAGAAGTAGTCAAAAGAAAGGGGGAAAATCTTTTGGATTTGAGTGGAAAAGTATTATAAGCTCTAAGTCCTAATTATGCTTTTTAAAAGAAATGGTTTACGTCCTACGATTAGGTACCGCGGCTACAGGAGATGGTGATGATGAGATGGATGGTGATGATGATATGAAGAAAATAGAAAACGGGAGAATTCCGAAAAATACACTCACGCGGTATTTGTCCACAATGCTCACTTGGGATGAGCTGGGATCAAACTAGAGACCACACACACCAGAGGTCAGCGCTCTACCACTGAGCCACCGCAGCTCCCTCCTAATGATGACGTTTGAGCTCGATCTAGAGTACCGCAAAATTTTAAGAAACGAGCACAACTACCACTACTTCATGTTGTTTGGTTACCACGAATCTATTAAGAATTAACGTTACAACTTCACCGATCTGAGTGTTTGTGGGTGGACACATGGAACAGTCAGGAACAGTAGGACATAGCAACATTGCGTTGTTATGTGTTTATCATATCACAGTCGTCTATATCACTGCTTACATGTATATTGTCCATGATTAATTGTCCAGTCACCTCTTTTCTTGTTGCGTTTATTGAAGAGCGTTTTGACAAGGGAAGTCGGTCGCTACATAACACTACATCTCAACAATAATATATATATATATATATATATATATATATATATATATATATATATACTGTTCACTGCTGTTAAGACTTGAATAAAACAAATTGAAGGCCATTCCGCGGTGTTATTTTTCTTATTTTCTTCCTGTCTTCATTTTATCAGTCAATGCCTTGCGAAGGATGATGCATCAGGCATGTGTTAACCAGTTTGTGTGACATGTTCACATACGTCAAACTCTGTATCTAAGACAGTTGACGTTAGTGGATTGCTTCTTCAAGAGACAGACAGGGTATAATCTATAAACTACATTAATGTTTAGCTTTACGATTGATATGTATATATTTATATACTACTTAGTTTTGAACAAGAAGGTGTATATAATATAGGATGGGTAATCATGTAAATTGAATGAATTGAACAGATAATACGTAACACAATAATAATAATATAATTAGCTGATTTTGTTCCTTTTTACTGAAATCTTTTATACACTGTAGATCTAAAGGTAAAATTCATTGACGCTACAATACGAATTGTTATGGCTGGTCAAATGGTTCAAAAGATAATATGTAATCAGCGTCAATGTATCGGCTCCCTAGTACAAGTTGGTACATGTAGTCCCGGGTTAAATTCTTGATGGGGGGAAAATCTATATTGACTAAGAATCTTGAGGCAATTGGATATTTATTTGAATTTAGAAGCATCCTTCCATCCTTCTTAACTTCTGTTGAAACAAAATCACAATTTAAAACATGCTATGTATGTTGGAAAGTAAGTTACACACTGGATATAGGTAACATGGCTATAGGTCCGGATCGCAAGATGATTAAGTTGGAAGATGTTGCAAGATATCTTGAATCTGTGATGATTATGAATTGATCTTTTTTATTACATAATCGTGCTTCCACTTCATACGAACTACATCCTCGTCGCCAATTGTTACGAATTTAATTTCAGACTAAAACCTTAATGTAACTAATCCCAATTTTAATCTCAATTACCATTTATTTAAGAGTATAACTCTACAATGATAATAATGATAATCAATTATCCATCGTGTCACTAATAAACAAAAATATCAATTCATAATCATCACAGACTCAAGCTATTTCGCAACATCTTCCAATTTAATCATCTTGTGATCCTGACCAATAGCCATGTTACTCGTATCCACTGACCTTATTTTCCAACAATATCTGTACTGTATGGTTTATAAGTAGACTAAGAACCAGTATGTTGCATCAATATTTTCTTTTCTACACTTAAAAAAAAAAAAAGCGTAGTATCATCTTGTATTTTTGGACATATAATTATCTATTAGACGAGTTACTTTTCTCAGTTATTTGTAGGCATATATGCAGGATCTCTCAATTTTAGGATTACTTATTCTCTCAACAAAAATTCTAGAAGAAAAAAAGAAACAGCTGCGAGACCTTGAGCAAATTAGAACAGATAGTGAAAATATCTTTATTGATAACTACTTGCGTGTAAGGTATCTTATAATTCGCAAGAAGTAGCCTGACACACTTCCCGCCCAAAAGACGCGTTGTTGCCACATTATTGAACATAATTGTGTTGAAAAACAGAGTTCTGAAGTCACAAGCATGCAAATAAATCGAGATTACTATTGATACATATTTCTATTATACGTACTTCTACTAGTGGTGTTAGTGATGTTATGATTTTCCTTGAGTTACATAAACCCTTCAGTCACGGGCGTCTCTGGTTGGGGGACGAGGGGGACGCGTCCCCCCAATATTTTGAAGTACAAAATATTCAATATTTTATTCTAATTTAATTTATTTACTAACGAAAGAACAACATATAAATAATAATAATTATATTTATTTGGAATATAATATTCAGGCTATGAAACAATTATAACAGAGTTCTTGATATACCTTAGGGGCTCCGTGAAGGTAAGCAGAAAAGTAAGAAATGGAGTCGAAGATAATAAATAGTTTGGGCTAGGTAATGCCATTTAAATCACTTTCTTTGCTGCCCCCTCCCCCTAAATTTGACATACCAGAAACGTCAGTGCTTTCAGTTATGATTTACTTGTTTAGATCTCGCTTCACATATCAATGAGGGCTAAGAGGGCTAAATATTTTCACCCGGGAGGAAGGAGATGTGATTTTTGTCATCCACTTGATATCTGAAGATTTGGTTAATGGTAGAAATGGTAGAAATTAATCTTCCCCGGTCTTCACATTGATCGCTATAGTGTAAAAAAAAAGCGGTAATGGATAGCGAGAAATGGTTTCCTGCAATCGATTTCCAAAAATATATTGCATATCCCTCTTTACTAAAACCGGATGTGCTAGAAATCCAGTACAACATCCGGTTTAAGTATTGATCTGCACAGAGCAACTGCTAGCAAAAAGAGTTTTTAATCGATTTAGCGTTCTAACATGTACCATCTTCTTTCTCAACTCTCTATTCAAACCGGAAGTGGCAAAAAATCAACCACTTCCGGTTTTAACTTTGATTACTATAGAACAAAAACAATAATAGATTCGGCTCTCTCCAATAAGATAAGCGTCTCATCGTATGCTCGTCTCATCGAATGAAACCGGAACCTATTAACATCTGAAATGATATACATACCCTACCACTTCCGGTTTCAATATTAACTAAGAAAATATCACGCCATACCAGCCAAATTTCATAATGAAGTGTACACATGACATTGTGACTTGTTTCTTCTTCTTCTTCTTTTTTTTTAAAAAAAATAATCAATTTGACAAAGACAGTGTATATATCGTACAGTATGGTGTCTCAGATGAACTCGTCCCATCTTCATCAAACTTCGCACAAGTTTACCTTCTTGACCTGCTTAGTTTACTTTCTTGATAATAAATAAATAAATAAAATGGGCATTTATATAGCATGTTTATATTTTAGTTACGTGTAAAGTCTATTTTCATCTTGTCTAAATGCCAAATTTGAATCTTGGATGGGATATAGATAGAGAACTGCAAATAGAGATGGTGGGAAGAGCGGAGGAGCATTTTATCGAGTTCAATATTAAGTGGGCACAAAGAGACAATTGGAATACAACACAAGGGTACTAAGTATACGTGTATTTGGAAAAGTTAGTTATATTTATTTTCCTTGGAAATTGTTGTTAAAATCATAGATGAGTTTTAAATCAAGTATATCAGAAATTAAAAGAAAACAAAACAAAGTTAGTTCTGTTTGTTAGATGTTACTAACGAAGGACATCTTTATACGCTGATTGAACAAGCAATACTAAAAATTTAGGATCATGTTATAAATTCAAAAATAATTGTAGACTGAAAATGAAATCCGTGCCAACAATGGAAAAGGTCAGTTTAATGTGAAAATGTGAACTATGTCTAACATGACTGGGTTAAAATCGAACTATCAAGAATTCACTGTGGAAGTAGCTCAAATAATCGCCAAAAGAATGCTCGTGGGCCTATGTGCCACCAGTTCTTAAGTAAAATCTGGGTTTTTTATTCAACATTTTCATTTTGGCACGGGATTTTATAGTCAGTGTACAATTCTTGAAACTTACAGGAGATTAAGATAATAAAAGAAAAATTAGAAAAATAAATAAAATTGGAAATTAAGTAACGCGCAATTCATGGAATAAAGAATTCAGAGTTTAAGATTTCCTCCAAATGACAGGAGATTTCAGTTTTGGCCTTAAAAATTTTGATGCATCTCGTAAATCAACGGCTCTCAATGTGGGGCACGCATACCTCTGCGAGTATGTGCCAAGTAGTGCGTATTTACTCGGAAAATAATTGGTAATGGCGAATAACGTATCGTAACATTTTTGTACAGCATAAACAATTTATAACTGTTAAGATTAGGCAGTGGCGGGTGCTCAGGGAAGACACATGGATAAGGTACAACTTTATATAGCTACAGAAAATTCTGTATAAGAGTTAGTATATTAGGTAAGCTTTCGTATCCTGGCTTGTAGTTTTTCTTTCTTTCTTTTTTTTTATATACTGATGTGACATCACTTGGATTAAACTCATTGGCAACTAGGATTGATGCAATCAGAATGAAGACAGATCACAACTTACAGTTCCATACTCATTATTTGTTATACACAATTCCGTACGTCAAGAGGTTCTTCATAAATATTTAGTTAGAACTTTTTTTTATTATTAGAATATTAAATTCAGTGTTAAAAAGTTCTGTGAAACTTGATTTTGCCCACGAGATGAGATTTAAGGCTGTCTCGTCTCGAAAAGGTGCCGTGAAATTGATGTCTCGACTTGAAAACATACTGTGAAAGTGACGTCTCGTCTCGAAAAGATGCCGTGAAAGTGATGTCTCGTCTTCAGAAGATACTGTGAAAGTAATGTTTAGTTTCAAAAACTATATTTGTTTCTGTTGGAAGAATTGTGTGTCTTGTCTCGTACCTCGTCACGAAAAATCTGTCTCATGTGGTCTTGTAGCCAATATTAATCAAAATAAAGTTTTTAATATGTGATAAACGTTTAGCAAAGGGAACATAAACTAAGAAAAAGGTAAGGAAACCACTGCCGTAAATTGTTAGAATTTCTGTACATGCTTCCTGTCTTTTTAGTTCGTTTACTAAGAGCACCTTAATCACGTGACTATATATTTTTTTCTCTTCTCATCCTATCTCCTGAATCCCCTCGTTCTTTCCTTGTCCCGCATGAATCCTCTTGTAAAGGGAGTCAACGTCACGGTAGATGAGCTTAGAATTTACTTGTGTGTGAAATTGGTGGCTTTTGTTTCTAAAACGGTTGATACCTTTTTAGAGAGAGAAAGAAAGAAAAAAAATGATAATAATAAAGAAAGAAAAACGGGACGGTTGGTTTACTTAAGTTTGTTGCTGGCTGGATGGATGGATGGATACATGCATCATCCGTGTATATTCTCTTCAGCAGAAGATTTCGGAAATATCACATCCTGCTTATATGGGTTCCTTCTCGTAATCTAACCCTGAATCCTTTTATGCGTAAGAGAGAGAGAGAGCACTGACCCTTTGCTAGTGGATCAAGATGCAACCATGAAAAGTTTTTTTTCTTTCTTTCTTTCTTTTAACTATCGTGTGTGTTATTTGCAATGGGGCAAACACGAAGGAAAGAGAAGGGAAGTTTCGGAACGAATATGATTGGTGTTGCGACATTTTTTGTGAAGCACGTAAAGGGGAAAAAATCCTTTGTTAAGTCTGTTTGTTTTTTTGATCTATCTATAACTTCTTTACTTGTATCACAATTACACTGTGTTAATTGCTACTTTTTGTTAAAAAAAAATTCTTCTTTAAAAGATATAATTGTTAGTTTTAATAGGGAGGTGACTAGGCGTGCAGGGGCAATACCTCTATTTGTGAAGAAAATAAAATTGTCAATTGGCAAATTATGTCTTGTATTTCTCTTAACAAGGTGCTGTGCGTTCCGGATTACTAACTGTAATGTTCTCTCTCTTTCTCTCTCTCTCTCTCAGTTAGAGACACACTCAAACATATAAAAATATTTGTACTTTTATGTGCAATACTTGCCATACTCATCCAATGAAGGATTCTTTTGTCAACTTTGGAAAAGAAGAAGAAGTCTAATTTTAGTACGTTTTTCGGTAAAAGTTGATGAAGGTTGTCTTCTCGACCGCGAAATTCTTTGCGTGTTCTAGAGCCACATTTCAATATACCGATTGATATATTATTATTTAGAAACATCAATATCCATATTTTATATTGTCCAAAGTATGGAAATGTAGTTTTGTTCATTCAGTATCTTATAATATTTCGATATTGTGAAAATTTTCCATATTTTAGATATTAAACTCTGAGGGAACACAGTAGCACATTGACTTACCGACTCCAGTTAGATCATCGAAGTAAAGCAATATTGGATAAGACCAGTACTTAGATTGGTGAGTACTGGAGAAATCCAGATGGTATGTCAGTGCAGCATTCCCAGCCAAAGGTGCTCAATGTAATGAGACAGGCACATATGAGTTCAGAACTCACGCTCACTTGATCCCAACCTCACGAAGTGACAGTAAGGTTCAGTGACTCCAAGTTCCAAACTATGAAGGGAACATGTTATAGTCGATTGAATGTGATATCAAAATGATGGTATAAGCATAAGGTCGATGATGAGAGCGTGAGGTCGAAATAATGCGAATGTGAGGTCGAGTGAACGTAATGTTGGGTTAATGATCAGGGTGTGAGGGCGAAATTATGTTGTGAGTGAGCTGAGATCTAGTAACCGTAGAATGTCAGATTGATGTTTATGAGCGTCAGGTTGAGTGAGATTAATCCAAGATGAACCCCTTTGATCCAGTAGCATCATTTCTGGTTTTGTTTGATTTGATTTGATTTTAGCGTTCCTTCCAACAGCGAAGCTATATGAGACGTGTACATACAAAAAGAAAGAAAGAAAGAAAGAACTTAACGTGGGATCCAAACCACATGAGCTCCCGCTGGGAATCGAACCCCAGTCTTTCACGCCAAAGGCATTTGCGCTAATCCTTAGCTACTAGGGAGCTCACTGGTTTTGCATGAGGAGGTAAAACTCTTCAGCGACGTCAGTAGTTTCACGTGTTTCTTTACATCTCAAGCGTAAGTAGTCATTTCCCACTGACGCCACTGCTTTGATCTCAATTACGTGAGAACAACTAGAAAGCTACTTGAAAGTTAAAAGCAGTACCTAGGTAGATATCTGTCAAGTAAACCTGCAAGTACAGGAATGGGACTTGTGATATGCTGACGACACACTCAGAAAATTCAAATCACTGTCTGATGGGCTTAAGTCCCTTAGGATTTGCACCAAGGAGTTTAGTTCAGTTTTAGATATTAGACTTTAGATAATAATAAAGCAGTTACTTACATAGAAATACAACAAAGGGGGCGGTTCAAACACTCAATATCAAATTCCAATCCCCTCTCCCCCCGTTTTGCATACGACACTGTAATCAAACAAATTTGAGTTCGACTTTCTATCATTGTATGGGAATTAGGGTTCCGATAAATAAGCAATGTGAAACGAAATGTGTAAACCCGTGAATCGGACTGAAAGTGAAGTTACTGGTCAGTTTGGCGCACAAAGAAAAATGGCAACCTAAAATCATACCTTTAAAAACAACCCGTTTATAAAATACACTAATAAGAATACAGTTATTGTTTTTCTGTTGATGTAATGAAGAAATGAAGTATCGGGTGCTCTTTCTAAGGTTGAGGGCTAAATTTTTCATGCAAGTTAAGAGCATTCTCTATACGCCCAATGGTTTTAGTCTTACTTCCATTTCTTAAATTTACCCACAAAAACAATAATTTTCTTGTTATTGTTTATTTAACTTTTTATTATAAGTTGTCTTCACATTCAAATCAGTTCTTGGGGCCGCGGTGGCTCAGTGGTAGAGCGTTCACCTCTGCTGCTTGGGGTTGTGGGTTCGATCCCAGCCCCCGCCAAGTGAACTTTGTGGTGGACAAACACCGTGTGCGTGGGTTTTCTCGGGGTTCTCCCGTTTCCTCCCACTTTCTTCGTTCCACCATTTCATTCATTACTTATCATCACCATCTCCTTTAGAATAACCGGCATAACCGTGGGACGTAAAACTCAAAGATTTCATTTCATTTTCATTTTCAAATCAGTTCTTAAAAGTCTATCGTAGTTTGATGATGA
This sequence comes from Thermobia domestica, assembly GCF_964235325.1. Taxonomy (NCBI): domain Eukaryota; kingdom Metazoa; phylum Arthropoda; class Insecta; order Zygentoma; family Lepismatidae; genus Thermobia; species Thermobia domestica. The sequence goes on from NC_137455.1 coordinate 97,006,912, forward strand.
GAAACAAAACCACGAAAATCTCCTGGATGTTATACTGTACATGCGAACACTACAGCAATTTTGGTTGCATAATTGAATAGGATAGCTATATAGTTCCAAGGATACAATCAATAACTTAATTTTACAATCAAATAATAAGCTAGAGCGAACATTACGTGAAAATTTTGTATTGTTATCGGGTTTGAATATCAACGAAAATTACCAGAGGCCTAGTTAGTATGAAAGTGCGTAAAATTTAAGTTGAAAGACTTGAATTTTGCAAGAAAATAACCTAATAAAATGTCTGGAAATAATAATGAAAAATCGATCTAGATAATGTAGTTTTGAAACATATAAACGTTAATGCAGATTATGGCCCAAGAGACAGTTAGCAACACTGAAGCAGACAAGTAAAAGTTGCCGTGCGTAAGAAGCTTACAGACTTCGTATGACGAGACAACCCTCAACCGAGGTCAAAGTTCATCATTGCGCGGTTGGTAATGAAAGTGACTTATGCTTGGAAAGGCATCAACCGAAAGCCAGCGCCAGAACTAATCCAGAGGAGGAGAGAAAGAGAGAGGAAGTAGGAGACACAGACAAATGACTTATCGTGCTGTTTCCAAGATGGCGGGAGCAACAGAACCCAACAGGAAATGATCCGTAAATAAACTAAGGCAAAAGAAGAAGAAGAAGAAGAATGGGTGCTACTTTTCCAGCTGTTATATCGAGCAACCATCTACAATTTAACAATTATTGTCATTAAGACCTCCTGTCTGAATTAAAATCAACTGTATAAGCTACAGGTATACTCCCGTGAAACTGCATGTATAGGCTCCCGTACTCTTGGGTTCAATTCCTGATACGGGCACAACGTTCTATCTATCGCGAGGCGATTGAGAAGTGAGTTACACTTTTTTAATCACGTCTAGTTTTCCGTCCCACGTTTATGCTATGTGAGCTAACCAAGACGAATCATTAATGAAATTGAACGATTGTGAAATAAAGGAGCATTCTGATTAACTAAATTCAAAAGACGTCAACAATTTATTCCTCTACAAGCGATATTGTCTTCATCGCCTCCGTGGCCAAGGCAGTAGAGCACGCGGCTAGTAATCCAAAGGTTGGTGGTTCGCGCCCACCCTAGAGTACATTTGGTTACCTCTTTAAAGTGTTTTTTTAGACTTACTTTTATGTAAACACATTACGCATATAGGCGATTTAACATATTTTGGGGGAGTAATTTTGTGGTTCACTGAGGCTTACAGCATGGGGAACATAACTAGAACATACTAGGCACGTTCCCCAGGTACATGTCAGGCATGTGCCTAGGGGCGGACATAGACTGTGACTATCACTTGCCATCCATGTGATTTGTCTCTCAGAGATACATAAGGCACATACTGGACACATTCTCATGTACCTGAGGAAACATGATAGGCATATGCCAGCTATGTGATTGTACTGTTAGGGCGTGCCCACTTTTCTTTCTTTTTCTTTTTTTAACAAAGGAACATATAGTAAAAAGGAAAAAGAGAGGGATGTTTTCTGAATTTAAAAGGTTTAACAACATTTTAGAATTTGATGTATTGTGGCAAAAGCAGTTAAATGTCAGCAATCGTCCATGCAAGGCGAAATAAATTATCCTTTCTGGTAGCTCAAAATTCCTCAGAACTATATTTCTCTGTCAGGAGCATTACAATCCAGAGGAGGAAAATTGTCCTGTGGAATTGAACCTTGGGAATAATACTTTGGAAGAGAATATACTATAAAAGGATTTAAATAACGGAAAGTATTTTAAGCTGAAAAAAATAATAAGATATGAAAAAATAAATATATCAATCCCAAATAAACCGATATACCTACAACATAGTTTAAACCAGTTTAAACCGAATTGGATGACCATAGCCTATCATTGGTCATAACACCAGAAATCTTAGTCATTATTGTGCTGCCAAAATGTCTTGAGCTGTGGCAAAAATGCAAACTAAAGCTCACACCCTCACATACCCACGCGTTGAGCCAATAAGGGTTCAGCTGTTGCTAAGCGAGAGAAAGCGAGTGGAATTCCTTCAGCCGATAGCGGCGCTTGTTACGGAAGACTAGGGATCAAGTCAATGTGGCATTAGTATAGTTTATTATATAGACTACAGATCAGTAAATTGTTTATAGCAGTATTTATTTATTATTAAGATAGGTTATTTAAGACCATGTATAGGAGCCAAAATGAGAAAAAATATGTGTATCTTCTTTCAAACTGATAAACTAATATATCTTATTAAGTAGTATAGGATGGGAGACAGGAAACTTGAACACAGAATAATGCTTTGGAAACCAGATTTCCGTTGGGAATCTAATCCGAAAGCATATATGATCAGTGTTGATTTTATATTTCTCCGAGGTGGGGGAACTTTCAATGCACGGGATGTGAAGTGTAGTACTGCAAAAATACGTGTAATCCATTTTGAGTACGATCGGAGAGATGGTCCCGCGGAGAAATTTACTACCGGCGGACCTCCTGAAATTATCTCAGAATATACTAATTATCTGGCTATTTGGAAGCCAAATGTTTATGCAGCTATTTTATATATATATATATTTTTGTTCATTTTAGTAAAGACCTACTACTTAATTATGAATAATTAATACAGAACTATGAAAATATTAGTTTTGTTTTATATGCTGGGAAATGTTGATATTTTGAAAAATTACAAACTGTAGTGGATATAATGTCTTCTGTTCAAGTAGTAGTCTTCTGAAACGTGCGTTATTGGCAGTAAGGTCATACATGGTCTAAAAAAAGGCTTCTGTATAGTGACACTCTCCATTTTTAAAGCATTCTTCTACGTACTGGGATTTAATAGTTAGACATGTAATAAAGATCTGAAAATAACGAAGATTTGCCTTTAATAGAATTCGATCTTAAATGACAGTGCACAAGACTTTTTTTAAAAAAATGTGAGTACATAGTCTATTTTTGAATATGAGTATATATGTACGTGACTATTTTATCTATGTATCTCATGATAAGAATTGCTATCGTGGCTCGTAAACGGTAAGTTAGAGCCTATCTTCACTTCACTTACTTAAGGATAAGCCTTATAGCTTCCTTCAGAGGGTAGCGGATCGAAAACAGATAAAAAAAAATGAGTAGCAATAATTGCTGGAGTCAAACTGTTGTAAATTATTTCTCAAAGATGTCTCCGTAAGTTCAAATGCGATTGCAAGTTAATTATTTTGCGTGTGAATCTCGAGCTGGTCATAAGTACTTTTTTTTTTTTTTTGGTTTCATGTAAATAATAAAATCAACTTTTTTTGTAAAGCACATTAATCCCGTTCAGTTGGTACAGAAAATATAAAAGGAATATTAGAAGCAAAAGAGAATAACAGGATACAAAGGTGGCTTAATCATCAATCTTGCTTTTTAGAGGAAAACAGAAAAAATACAGTAACACATGCGCTGAAAGACGTACTCAAAGAATATAGGAGACAATATATATGTCAAATATTTTAAGTCAGTGAATTCATAGTTCAACTATATAGTCTAACCTTGAACGACTGAAAACAACATTCTTGACTGGCCAATAGAAGCTTTTCCTTCGCAAAACGTTCCTCTGAAGACTGTTTAAATATATCATGGAAGAACTCCTTTTCTTTCTTTCTTATATTGTAGTGGATATAATGTCTTCTGTTCAAGTAGTGGTCTCCTGAAACGTGCGTTCCTAACTGGGCATGAGGGGAAAGGAAACAAGAGGCGGCATGTACAAAATATTCATCGTTCAGATCATTGTTATCTTTCTTTTCTCTCCTCTCTTTCTTTCTCTCTCTGTATGTGTATGTTGCCTGTTATTTCATTTTCTTGTTTCATCTTAAAACTATAATCATGTAACTACACAAGTTTTCTTTATATATTGAATGGTTGATCCTACTGTATTTATTTTTTTTTTTCTAAAACGAATAAAAAGCAAAGGGAGATGAAAGAATCATGTCACACTCTATTGTAGACCTCATAAATTTTGTAGTTCTAAGTAATATATTTCGATTCATTGTCCAGACTGAACATTTAGCATGAGACCAGGATAATAACCGTTAAAGATATTCCATGATCACGCATATATTTTTCACTATAGTTTCCTCCATTAAAAAATAATGTCGAGTAGGCCTAGTAAAATATTACACATTTGAAAATAACTTATCGGTAGTCACTCCGCTAAAACTCTCCTTGAGAGTATGTCACCATTCCTATCCAACCAATAAATTAAATTATAACTCTCTAAAGAAATGAAATTTTCTAATTTTACGTTCCGGGTTATGCCCTGTAGGTTAAAAGAGAGTTAATAGAGATGTATGCAGTAGAGGTTTACACGGCTGGGGCCTACAAAGCATACATCACTTCGGGCTCGGGTTTGGACCCGAGCCGTAAATCTTTAAATATGCAGCCATATTTCTCAGGCCTTGTCGGGCTAACTTTGTGAATATACTGTACAACGTTATTTATGGAACCATTCTTTTTGGAGAACTTTTTAAAAGCACATCTAAATGTTTAACTTGAGACGCCCGCACTAAAAATCTGATCATCATTGCGCAATTGAGAGTAAAGCTAAGTCTGAAGTGGAGAGAAAAGCTAAAAGTAAAAAAAAAAAAAAAAAAAAAAAAAAAAAAAAAAAAAAACCTTTATAGAGTGTGGATTCTATTCTTTTTCTTCACAGCAATCGACAATAACTGCTTTGAGGACTACCTGAGAGAGTTCAGTACACTGTACATATCCATTTATATAAGAATTTGCACACATTGACATTTGGTTTTGAATATTTGGAATATTCATTTCGAGTTGGACATTTCATGAGAATTTATATAAATAAAATGAAGTATTTAGTTTAACATCCCACTATTATGCACCGAGGCTAAGGGAGAGGGAATTTATATAAATAACCATTTTTTTTTTTTTTTTTTAGAGAATTCATATAGTTAGTAACTGTAAATGATAACCTTTATTTCGTTATTCTCTCTAAATCAAGAAAGCTGCAAAATTAAACCTCTACTTGTTGTAAATAAAAAATACAATTTCGCATTAAGTTGCTGTAATTCGGGCTTATTTCGGTCTCATTTGATTATCACACAACCTCGGACCGGGCTCAGGCCTAAAAGATAAAACATATTTCGGACTCGAGTTGGGTCTCACATTATAAATTCACTGGCCGGCCCCGGGCTAAAAATTCCGGACCGTGCAGACCTCTAGTATGCAGTGATGCCAACCTGAATTATTATAAAATCCCACCTCGAGAGTCAGAAATTCCCATTTTGCTCTTGAATTTCCCACGCTCTACAAAAATTTCCAAAATTTATAAAATATAAAAAGTGAAGCTACTTTGTCACTCAATTTCTTCAGTTATGAGTGAATTCATATCATTTTCGTTAATCGAACAGTTTATGAATAAGTAATTAAAAGAGAGAGTTGAAAATGTTGACGAAATCAACTACAGTTTTTTTTTTTTTGTTAGAAATTAGTATTTGCATTACACATTTATGTTGTAATCTTCGATCAAAGACTAGATAAGACAAGCTTCATTCTCAAGTAATTTCTTGAGGAACGTTTTGGAAGATAGTTGTTTCTCGTTTGGTATTTTTTAACACCAGGTTCCATGGTGCTTGCTTTTTATAAGTTCTCAAGCTATTGTATAAATCACTTCGATACTAGCATGTATTTTACAGTAACAAAATTTGACAATTAACACTGATTTCCCCATTTATTGACGATTCATTCGTTTGCTTCCCGCCCATAGAGAAGTTTAACCTCTGTATATTGACGTCAATGAAGTAAATATGTGAAAAATTACATATATGCTGCCGATTTCTACGAAAATTTCCTTTTTCCCCTATTCAAGAAATTAACGTCAAAAAATCCCACAAAATGGCATTTTTCCCATGGGTTGGCATCACTGAATGTATGATTAGAAATAATTGGTGGAATGAGAATACAGGAGGAAGCGATTTGCGTTCCTCTTCAAAGTTTGCTTTTCCCCTTTCATTCCCCAGAATCTGGATATTTTGGGTTGGATATCTGACATAGAGGTCTGCACGGGCCGGAATTTTTAGCCCGAGCCGGCCCGGCCAGTGAATTTACAATGTGACGCCCGACCCGAGTCCGAAATATGTTTTAGCATTTAGACTCGTGTGATAATCAAATGAGCCCGGAATAACCCCGAATTAGAGAAACTTAAAAATTAACACAAAATTGTATTTTTATTTACAGCAATTAGAGGTTTAATTTTGCAGTTGTACCTTAAAAGTTCTTCAGAAAGAATGATGCAATATATATCATTGTACAGTATTAGGCCCGGAAAGGCCCGAGAAATATGGTTGTACATTTAAAATTTCACGGCCCAAGCCCGTGCAGACCTCTCATCTAACAACGAAACAAGCATGTCTGAATGGGTTCCCAAAAAGGCAGAAATCGGCGCCGCAAAAACTAAATAATTACATAATTGTTAATCAATTCTCTTTATGGACAGACTAAGTTTATGGATTATTTTAACGGAGTACTGTAATATTTAATACGAAATAAAATCAAATAGGTATATGGCTATAAGTAGATAGTAAACAGCAGCCATCTCAGTTAAAAAAATAAAAATAAAATAAAATCTTGACAACGGTTATTTCGTTGTGTGGTTTCGTGTCCTTTCTCGTAGAAAATATATTTTAGGTATTTTTCCTCTTCCTAAACTGTGACCATATATCTCCACAAGTGACCTCTGTGTGTGTGTGTGTGTGTAACATTGTTGTCCTCTTTTACCTCAAAGGAATTACGGGCGGCCCTTTGCGGACATTTTTTCTTATACTTTAGTTCTTGCATTTTTGTTTCCTTTTTTTCCTAACCGCATGTAACTGGTTGTAAGTCTCTTTAATCTTAAGCCTTCATCATAAGACTAATCCTTCTTTCTCGTCAGTGCCTGCCCTTCTTCCACATTCTTCTTCCTTTTCTTGCTTTGCTCCTGTGTTCGTTCATCCTCTTGCTTCTCTTCTATAGTACGTTACAAAAGAGTTTTGCTTTGCATTGCTTGAAAGACTGCGTTTTTTAAAAATCTATTTTAAAAGTCTTAATTCCTATAAATGTGAAAACACGTGTCATTAAGGAGCTATACCTGTAGGAAATCTGGGGTTTCATCAACAGTTGTCAATATTTTGAAGAATATAAACTAAAAATTGTAGAATCACTGGCTGAAGTGAGCTAGTGCAAAGGATCCGTAGTTTGACTCCAGGACAGGTCAGTTTGTTGTCCACAACATGGTGTCCTTTGGTTTTCTTGGGGTTCTGCCGTCTCCTTTTACATTCTCATTTCACCAATTCCTTTCAAAATTATTCACTTTCATTAATAATCCATCTTCTTTAGTTTACGGGACATAACAACATCCAGAGTAGTGTTTCTCAACCTTTTCAAATCTGAGAACCAAATCGAACTCAAATTTTTCGAAACTCAGAAATATATATAGTGCTGCACACGATATATGATTTGGGGCAGTCTAGTCTCGAAAAGAGTATCTTTTTCTATTGGAATACCTTTTTTTTCCGTCTCCTATCTCATTAAGAAAATTCTGTCTCGTCTCGTGGACAACACTAAAAGTATAGTAAAAAGAAAATTATTTTATTACTTCAAGACTAATCTTCTTAAACTGACCAGATGTTAACATTTAAATTAAAACACTTTTATATTCATAATACAAAAAGTATGCCCTTCCCTCTGGTCTAGTGCTAACCACTGAATCAAAGGACAGGGCTACAAGAAAGTACAGCTTATATTGTTTATGCTTACTATTGATTTTTTTTTTTCAAAAAATTATATTATCTTAAGAGCAAGACTTATCTGGAGTATAAAGGTTCTAAATGCACCAGTTAGATAAACAAGAAACATTACATACTGTGATTAGTCAGTTTATCTCTTTGAAGTTAATAACTATTAGCTATGTCGAGTTTCAACTTGGTAACAAACTCTGCGTTTAGTTTTACCCTGTTAAAACTGAATAAACTTTGTAAGTAAGTTTACATTGAGTTTCAAGTTGGTAAGATAGTGCTACTCTTGTTTTAGTCAGACTAAAACTGAATCAGAATATTATCGAAAGGCATTTTAGTTGTCGAGTTTTAACTTGGCAACAGAATAAGTGCTTGGTTTTAACTTACCGAATTGAGTTAACTTATTAATTCAAGGATTGTCGATTTTTTAATTTAGTAACAAAGTCCTAAGTTTTAACTTAGTAAGGCAATGGTTTGTCTGTACTCGTATGTGGTAGCTACAACCATCCTGAGTTTCAACTACGGCATGTTTCAGATTCTCAGCTATGGTGTATGATGTGCAATTCACTTGAATTTTGTACTTTGACTTTATTCCACTAATGTTCAATTTAAGGGCATTACAAAGGCATGTTTCGAGGACCACTTGGGCTCTGCGGATCGCAGTTTTCAGGAACGCTGGGTTAGCTTAATGGCTACAGTCAAATTGAGTTAAATTGTATTTGACAATAAGTTAATGGAAAAGCCAGTTTAATGAATCACTTAAATTTATGTTGTATACAGATAGGGCCTATCGTACAAGTAATGCAGATTGCACTCATATGTCATTATTAGCAACAACCAGAAGTAAAAATGAGGGGGAACACGAGAGGACGTCGTCCCTACTTCCAAAAAGTATTTTAGGCGTCCCTTCACTTCCCAAAAAATACAATAGGCAAAGATAGACACTGGGAACGGCGTGACGTCATGCGTCACCCTAGTTTTTCAGATCCCACTTTTACCCCTGGCAGCAACCCCTATCTCCTTTACGCTGAAAAAATGTCGAGATCCATAAGTATACGAACTCGTATTGATTTTTTTTAATACGTTATTATTATCCCCCACTGTTTCGCACAATGTGGGCGTAAATAACACAAAGACGAGCGCAACACGTTTCCGTTAAGTGTTTCTTGTATGTTGTTTGTCGGCTCAGTATGAAATCATAATAAGACATGTATATATCTTCCATGTAGCGTGTGTACTATTAGGTTTCGTGAGCCGATTTTGTATCCCAAAATATACGATGTTTTATTTTTAACAGGACATTCGTGATTTTGAACTTAGGTTCCAAGAGCAAGAATAGACTAGGCGTGTATCCAGTTTAAGACCCCCAAATACACATTGATTGACACCATTCAATGTCTATTAAATGAAAGGAGTTTCATGTTGGAAAATCATGTTCTTGTCAAGACCCCTCCCCTCTTACATCACGAAACTCTTCAGTGGTGCCAACTTCGACGTACTTTTTCAAAAATGTTCATTCCATTTTTCAGTTTCTTAATCGGAGTACGGCTCGTTACGTTGTTTTCCAGGTTTACCGAGAGATTTCAGTGCAGTGCGCAAAGTGACTTTGTAATTATCAAAATTTTGATTTTATTGAAACCGATAATAATATCTACAAATGACAAGATAGACCTATAGCTTACTCAACTCTCATCTGAAGAATCCCTACTTCAATACCGGGTCATGTAAGCGTGAAACACACAGTTTTCTTGCTATTGCTATATTTCTATACTTAGTTTTCTTGTTATTCCTATATTTCTATACTTAGTTTTCTTGCTATTCCTATATTTCTATACTTAGTTTTCTTGCTATTTCTATACTTAGTTTTCTTGCTATTCCTATATTTCTATGCTTAGTTTTCTTGCTATTCCTATATTTCTATACTTAATTTTCTTGCTATTTCTATGCTTAGTTTTCTTGCTATTCCTATATTTCTATATTTAGTTTTCTTGCTATTCCTATATTTCTATACTTAGTTTTCTTGCTATTCCTATATTTCTATACTTAGTTTTCTTGCTATTCCTATATTTCTATACTTAGTTTTCTTGCTATTCCTATATTTCTATGCTTAGTTTTCTTGCTATTCCTATATTTCTATACTTAGTTTTCTTGCTATTCCTATATTTCTATACTTAGTTTTCTTGCTATTCCTATATTTCTATACTTAGTTTTCTTGCTATTCCTATATTTCTATGCTTAGTTTTCTTGCTATTCCTATATTTCTATACTTAATTTTCTTGCTATTTCTATACTTAGTTTTCTTGCTATTCCTATATTTCTATACTTAGTTTTCTTGCTATTCCTATATTTCTATACTTAGTTTTCTTGCTATTCCTATATTTCTATACTTAGTTTTCTTGCTATTCCTATATTTCTATACTTAGTTTTCTTGCTATTCCTATATTTCTATACTTCTTCCACTTCCTCACTTCACCAATTTTATGGGAGGCACGGTGGCTCAGTGGTGAAGAGCTTACATCTGGTGCGTAGGGTTCCTGGTTCGGTCCCCGGCCAAGTAAGTTTGTGGTGGACAACATGGTGTCTATGGGATACTCCCGTTTCCTCCCACATTTTCATTCCGCCAAATCTTCCATCATCGTTCATTTGCTTTAATCATCTTCTCCCTTAGCCTAAAGGGCATACTCGCGCGACGTTAAACTAAAAAATTCATTTCCACTAATTATGTGAATCGCACTCAGTTGAATATATTAGTCGTATAGTATATATCTATGTTATATACCTATCTAAGTAAAACCTACTAACAAAATAGTTTCCACGGTATACTACGATCAATAAATTACTACCGGGCGTTACAAGTTATGAATACGTATGACCACCCAAACAAGTTCGAGGAATGTGAAGTTCTCACATCAGCTTTCATTCCAGCTATTTATGGTTGTCGGGATCAGTGTTAGATAATCGTTATTTTAAATTACTCTCCATTTACCTCACAAAAAGGGAAAAAAAATCGGTTTAACGTTCTATGATTATGACCTTTAGACTAAAGGAGATCATGAGAAATTAAATTGAATGATTAGGAAATAATTGGTGGAGTGAGTATATATGAGAATACGGGCGATGTTCTGTACCACAAACTTACATGGCAAGGGATCGAGACAAGGACCCTTCGTACTAGAAGTGAATGCTCTACCACTGGGATACCGTGTTTCTAGACATTTGCCTCACGATGATGGTTCAACCTGGGGAACCGTGTAAGGATGCGCACGAGACAAGATTTGAGTGTCTCGTCTCGAAAATGTGCTGTAAAAGTGAAGTCTTAACTCGAAAAATATATATTTTTCTATTGGAAGAGCTGTGTCTCGACTCGAATTTTGTCAAGAAAATTCTGTCTCGACTCGACTCGAGCGCATCCCTATAACCATGCCCATGACAACGCGGACTGAAGATGCTCGTGTTATCGATTTGGCCACGTACAGACACTGACAAGAGAGACTGAGAGATGGAAGGATTCAATTGAAATCTAATGAATACGCTTAATGCTATGTATTATGTTGTATGAAATCTGGACAAACAGTTTAATGTGAAATCCGAAACATATGAACTTCAGTAACTGAACTACATCACAAGTGAAGTATTTAGTGCTTTGTCTTTTGCTATTGTTATTCTTATTATTTTCTAAATCTACCCTGACCCTATGAGCTCTGACATGCTGGAAAACACATGAGTATTATAGCCGCTCTCTTACATGTCTTATGGTTTACGTGTCTTTCTCTGTGAAATTGCACCGCAGAGGTAGCTTTGACTTAGTGATACGTGTATTTTGAAGTATGGTAGTAAAGATATAAGTACATAGGCCTTCAGCTTGAAAAAAAAAAGCAAGATTTTTTTCTCAGACGTGACATCATTAGACTCATGATCTTGTTTTCGTCTTACTGTTGACGATGTTATTGAACTTTTTTTTTTTTTGTTTTGTTTTGTTTTGATCGCACTCAGGTTTCCCTATATTTCTAGTACATCAAAGAAAGGAGTAGGAGAAGTATTCAAATGTGTTTCCAAGCGTCTTCTGTTTATGTGGTTTCGGTATTAGCCTAAGCAGAACACGTGACATCATGTACATGTCAACTTCAAGCTATGTTGCAGATCTTGGATTGAAATTATATAATTTATCTGTCACTGTTACTGTGTGATATCATAACACGTCCAAAAGGAAAACCTTGACCTTATCCAATGCTTGGTGAACCTGCCCTCTGCTACAAGAAAGGTAATGATTCTTTTACTTTTTTTTTTTTTGTTTTGTTTTGTTTTGTCTGCAGACATCAACATCAGCCAGAAAAGGAAGATCGAGTATGTGACACATCCAGAGCAGCATTATAGTTGTTATGCAAACTCTTGGGAATAACGCATAAATACTCCCACTTTCTTGCAGTTGCTCAGCTGCAGTACATAATTGTACCTTTATATATATATATAGGCCCGGACAGGCCCAGGTGGCTAGGCGGCGATTGTCATCCAGACAGGGCCCAAATAAAAAAGAGAGGCCAAATGAAAATTTTAAATTTTAATAAAAAGAGGTCAGGACGGAGGAAGAGAGAAAAATTGTGGAAAACGTGTGCGACAAATAATATTCTTGTGAACAGTCACGGCGGCAATCTGCATACATCAAGCTCTTTGAGCGTTTCATTAAAATTTTGTTGCTACTCACATCCCTTTTCAGAGTCATGTCGGTGCAAGCAAAAACTATAGTTAAATCCAACACGCTTCCTATCGCGTAATATAAAAAGGAGCCAAAAGTATAGTGGCCTGGCAATACAATTCAGACTTTTAGTTTCTTGGCCCAGAAAAAACAACAATTTGAAATCCAACAGAAAGAGATCTGGGATCACTGAGATTTATGATATCACGGCGATTTAAGAGATTTTCATTTCGATTATGGCAAGGCAATAGATGATATTGCAGCGTACTGTCTAGAATGTTGAAGTTATAGTTCTGCCTGTATTCTTTTCATAAATATTATTACGTAACATATACCTTGATTTTATATTATCATCTTTATAGTATACTATAAGATGTGGCTACTAACGAATAGTGTGCTTTATCTAAGATAACAGTGTGCATTTATTGAGAGAAAACAGTGAGCAGTTGCGGTAATGGTGGTTGGGGGGGGATTGAGAATTCGGGGCCAACACAATATGCCAACCGCCGGGGCCAACTAGTAGTCAGTCCAACCCTGCTTGTAAGTATAAACTAAAAGAAGCAAACTAAACACACACACACACACACACACACACATAAATGTTATTCTTATTTTTCAACTTCCGAGTTTTTAGGTCTCATCCCACAAATGGTTGAGCAAAATATCCCATGAGAAAATTTAGCTTAAAAAGTTAATGAAATAATATTAAAGGTACCCTAAGCGATCTCAAGTTTTAAATGCATATACAGTACATAATAATATATGAGGCGAAGTGTAGGCCTACTGTAGTTTGTAGAGACAATTATGAGTTAATAAACAGATATAAAATAATTGGGTAATAACTATTAAATGTTTAGAGATAATTTGTTAATAACATCGGATGAGTGTTTGCAGTGAAAAGCTACCCCAAAATGACATGTCACATGAACGCCTTTCTTTTAAAATATTTGAACCTGTATTTAAGATGTCCGTCATAATGGTACTGTACAGTAGTAGATGCATTTTGCATCCATTACCCCTAGCCAAGATATGGTGTCACTTTCTATAGCCGTTTCAATCTTACAAGGCGTTTTGGCTGCTTACTTCCTACATTTTTTCTGTTTTTCGTTGTCATTGTCAAAATTCAGAGAAGTGGGGATGCACTTAGCAAAGAACTTTAACAGGAAACCAGTCTCATTACTTTTCGAGCATACCTCGTATTATAAGTTTATGACATCATAACATGATCATCCTTACAAAACAATGTTCCATTCCGATAGGTTCGATTCCCGGTTGGGGAGCATCGAACTTACTACACTTGTTTAGGTTTCACTTTAAACTGTAAGAGTTATGCGCAGTGGTTATGTAGTAGAGCGCTAACATCTAGTGCATGAAGTCCCTGGTTCGATCCCAGCTCGCGCCAAATGGGCTGTATGGTTAACAAATATATTTTGCGTGGATTTTCTCGTGGTTCTCCCGCTTCATCCCACTTTCTTCGTTCACTTACAATCATCTTCATTGTCTCCTTTAGCCTTGCAGCATAATAGTGAGACGTTAAACTCAATAAATAACTCTAGGTCTCGTCCTATTTATCCTTGTTGCTGAAACAAGATGGTTATATAAATCAATAAATCAAACAAAACTTTATTACAAAAATTATATTAGTGACCTGTTGTGTTCATACTTCCCTTTGGCTACTCATGATAATACGTAATCTATTGAAGATATTAAAAGAACCATACTACTTTATTATCAATGGAGGAAAATTATGAAAATTGGCTCGGTGGAACGCAAAAGTAAGAAGGAAGTATTGGGAAAACATGAAGATAACGAAATTGAAGATAATTACGAATGGAGGAAAAAAGGAATCTTCATGACTGTTTTTAAGGTGAAGCTGTAATATGTTTCTTGAAAATGGAATCTATTGATTTCAGAGAATATATAGTTCTTATTAAAATAAACAGAGAACAATATATTCCATTAATAGCTTGATTTCAGATAAAGAGGATAATTCTACTATGGAAACCAAGTACATAGAGATGTCTTAGTTTGTAGCAAGTTATATTTGTTTGATTTGATTCATGAGAGTTTGTTTTTGTTCAGCAGTGATGCTATATCAGACAGAACTTGCTACTCAAACAACCACTCAAATGCTGAACGCATCACTGGAGATTGAACTAGGAACCTTTTGCACAAGAGGCATCTAGATCAGATGTTAATGGTTACAATCCTTACTATTCTTTTAAAGTTACATTTAAAAATGGAGGAAACAACCTTTATTGATTTTGTCACACAGAGAAAGATCCGTTGGTATATTGTACAAATATACGGTATCCTCTTGCTTACTATAGAAATCAGTACGGAGCATACGTTATCCGTATGCTACATAGGCACTGTCCTTAGGTGTTACATCATGCCGTTGTAGAATGTCTGACATCTAACAGTTTTCCGTATATCACATGCATATACTTATGTTACCTTCGTCAGCTATATGTTATATACGTCCATTTGTATGTGAGATCCTGACCGCCTACATTATTTCATATGGAAAGTACGTATAGATGGTACACTTATACGGAAAGTACTATAAAACATGCGTTTTCAGTTATACGTCTGCTGTACGTTAAGTCCAAAAACTACAGGAATTACGCATGTAACCTATCTTTTTAAGTACACCACCTACAATTTTTTTCTCAGTGTAGAATTATCATATTGGTGCTCTTCTTATTCTGTTTGTTAAAGTTCAGCGACTCTGTTCAGCACCGAAGTTGTATGCGACATGGGCCTACTGTTAAGGTAGAATCTGAATCACTGTAATGCGTTCTAATTTTAATGGTAATTCATTCATAGAGAATCGAACCCGGGACCACGCACGAACACATGGGAAGGCCGGCCTACAACATATTCATGTGAAAGTGCTCTTTTCTCTTATGACAAATACAAAATATAGTTACAAGGGGCGCGGTGGCTCTGTGGTAGAGCGTTTATCTCTGGTTCGATCCCAGATCGCGCCAAGTGGATTTTGTGGCAGACAAACACCGTGTCCATAGTTTTTCTCGGGGTTCTCGCACTTTATTCATTACACTATTGCATTCATTTCTCATCGTCACCGTCCCCCTTAGCCTAGCCGGTATAATCGTGAGACGTAAAACTGAAAGATTTCATTTCATTTAAAAAAAAAAAAAAAAACTTAAACGTGGAAGTTTGAGGATATTAAGTGAGAAAAGGAATATAAATTTGTCCTACATCGAACTCAATAATACAAGATTGATTTCTAGGCTCGTCAAGCCAATGTGAGTCATTAAACTCGCTCATGAAGATGATTTATGAATAACATATAAATGTAAAGTTTTGTATGTAGTGCGGGAAAGTCGCCTGTAAATAGATCAAAAGTATATGTGCAGTAATATCTTTGCTAGAATAGAATCTTCGTATTATAATAATGATTGTAAATTTGTATTAATAGCATGTTGCCATTAGGGAGGGTTGGAAAGCGCTGCACTGAACTAATGGGAAGGCATATTGATCTATTTATTCTACTGTTATTTTTATTCATTCATTTTCTTAAATGGCAAATTAACTATGACAGTGTTTTAAATCACAATTTTAGTACACCCAAAGTTTGCCGTAAACAAACAAGAAGGAACATGAACATACTTTTTATGTTACGTTGCGGTTGGAGTGAAGGACGTATAAGAGCATTTTGTTTGATTGGTTTAAAATTAAAAAGAAAATAAAAAGTCAAATTAATCGTTTGGTTGTTGAAATGTCCAAGTAATAAGGTTCAATGGGAGGGCTGTGGTGGCGATGATGTTGATTGTCGACTGGAGGCCTCTTGCCTCCGCCCGAACCCCTGCTGATCTCTCGGGAGGACCCCACGAACTGTTGCCACGTCATGTCCGCTATCCCGCAGAGGCCCGTTACTTAACTTCTTCTCGGCCCGCACTTCTGCACCTTCCAAGTCAATTTCCACGTCTTATTATACGTATAGTCTCTATATGATGAACTGTATACACGTATACACGCTTGTTGTTCCAGTTGTATCCTGCTGTAGTTTACTTACTACAAGGCCAATGAAGAAAAGTAGCGTTATAATTTTATATTAATTATGTTTTTACTTTTATATTTGATGCTCGACGGAGTAGAAGAACGGTCATAGAAGTTGGGGTCGCGAGTTCAATCACGAATTACTATTTGTGGTTAGTGTTGCGCACGAAACGAGAAATATTTTCTTGTCTTCGTCTCGATTTATTGGCCTTTTTTTTCTCGTCTCTTCGCGATTTACTGGAAAAATTTTCTCCTCTCGTGTGGATTTATTGGAAAACTTTTCTCGTTTCGATTTATTGAAAAATTTTCTCGTCTCATCTTGGTTTATTGGAAAGATTTTCTTGTCTCGTCTCGATTTATTGGAAAAAATTCTTCTCGTCTTATCTCGATTTATTGGAAAATTTTCTAATCTCGTCTCGTCTCGATTTATTGAAAAAATTCTCATCTATATTTATTGGAAAAGTTTTCTTGTCTCGTCTCGATTTACTGGGAAAATTTTCTCGTCCCAATTTATTGGAAAATTTTCGTCTTGTCTCGATTTATTGGAAATTTTTTTTCGTCTCATCTCGATTTATTGGAAAATTTCTAATCTAATATCGATTTATTAGAGAAATATTTTCATCTCGTCTCGATATATTGGAAAAATTTTCTCGTCTCTATTTATTGGAAAATTTTCTCGTGTCGTCTCAATTTATTAAAAAAAATTTGTCGTCTCGTCTCGATTCTTGTAAAATTTTCTAGTGTCGAGTTGAATTTTACGTTATCTCGTTTTGTAAAATTATGTACAAAGTTTATGCCCTGATTGTCTTCTTAATTTTATCTAGAAATATCGCAATACTTCTGTGTTACGAGAAGTCCAAGAAGGGAATGATAAAACAATATTGAAAGCCGTGTTTATTATTAGTGTATATTGTGTAGTAACTTACGTATCTTTAAGCATTGATAAATAATATCCATTCTGTTCGTACAATTACTATATCTATTTATAGTTTTCTTATACTATACGAATCGCGTAACACTAAAACAGTGCTTGAGACTTGATAAACCATTGTTGCTATATGGTACACTACATCCACTAGCATGTAACCTGTTGTGAGCAATAAAAAGTATTATCTTCTACCATCCGATATGATCATAATATTAATTACGTTTTATTTCATTTAGAAAACTTTATAAAGTTACAAAGAATCAGTGACAAAAATACTGTCATGATATCGTTATGTACTATATAATAAGGCTAAGCACTGACTATGTCACCTTAGACTCTAGTAGAAGCAAAAGCTTTACTGCTGTACCGCTTGATGTCGCTACTCTCGGTAGTAAACGTTTGTGGTTCAGAGTTACAGTTACCATTTTATTTCAATAGAGGTGCAGGTGACCATAGTTGACATCTGAGTTGCTGCTGTTCTGATAGCAAAAGATAGTTATGTAGATACTAGTAATTTAATTTAAACACACTTCATTTAAAAGAATCTTCTGAAAATCAATACTTACTTTGCGAGTCCTTACTTTGCGGCGATAACTCGTGGGTCGGTGATGGTCAGTCACCAGATTCTTGCCCCTGGTTCAATTAGAATCCAACGTGACGTAACGAAATATTGAAGTAAACGGTGACTGATTCTTCTTATTATTAAGTGCTAGTTTAATATCAACCGTATTCGTTGTTTGACGCAGAATAGTAATTAACTGATAGCGATATGCAGGGCTTGTATAAAGGAAAGGTTAAGTATCATTAAATGGAGAGTAGCACGCGCTCAAGAGAAACAAACGAAAAGACTGACAGGAAGCAATATTTGAGAGTTATATAGTACAGGACGTTCGGAAATAACAGCAGAAAGCTTTGGGAAATGAATCTTCATACGATACTATTTGGTCTAGGAATTAATTCGTGCGGTTGGTACGCACACATTGAAGCTGTAGTACAAACACAAAATACATAAATACCTTAAGAAAAATATTGTCCATCGCTAGCCACCACTTTCGCCTATCTGTCAGGCAATGTACGGATTCCGTGGCGAAAGAAGTCCTCATCCTTGGAAGCGATCCAGACAGAGACCCATGTTTCGATATCTTCTGAAGAAGTAAACCGCCGTCCAATCAAATCGTTGTTCATGCAATCGAACAAGTAGTAGTCCGAAGGAGCAACGTCTGGTGAATACGGCGGGTGGGGTAAAACTTGCCATCCGACATTTTCTAAATAGGTTTTGACCGGTTTTGCGACATGTGGGCGAGCGTTATCATGTTGAACAATAAGTTTATCATGTCTGTTCTCCCATTCTGGTCGTGTTCTGGCCAGAGCTTGCTTCAAACGCATTAATTGTCGTCGATAACGTTCTCCATTCATAGTTTTACCCGGTTGCAGCAGCTCATAGTACACCACACCTTTCATATCCCACCATATGCACAGCATAACCTTTGCACAGTGAATATCTCGTTTTGGTTGTGATGGACCTGGTTCACCTGGTTTCACCCAGGCCTTTTTTCGTTTTCTCGTAATGGATCCACTTCTCATCACCCGTAATAATTCGATGCAGAAACCCCTTTCTGCTCTGTCGTTGAAGCAGCAATTCGCAAATGGTTTTTCGTCTTTCAACGTCTCTGTCTTTCAATTCATGTGGAACCCAATGTGACATCTTTTGAATCATTCCCATGGCTTTCAAGCGTTTGGAGACTGTTGTTTGATCAACGCCTAATGCTGCTGCAAGTTGTTCCTGCGTTTGACACGAATCCTGCTCGAGCAATGCTGTCAATTCTTCGTCTTGAAATTTTTTTGGCTGTCCAGCTCGCTCTTGGTCTGTCAAGCCGAAATCACCACTTCTAAACCGTGCAAACCACTTCTTACACGTTCGCTCAGCTAGAGCATGGTCACCATACACTTCCACCAAAATACGATGACTTTCAGTCGCACTTTTCTGCATGTTAAAGTAATGCAGCAGGACACCCCTCAAAAACACTTTATCAGGCACAAATTGCGCCATGTTCACTTAACTACAAACTGGTGTTGTTGACGCTTTAATCCACTGCCCTATACTACGAACGATACGCGATGACAGGGGTTTGCAACACATGTGTGGATACACGGAACTGTGGGACGCTCCGTTCGTTGCGCCATCTCTTGTCCACCCGCACGAATTAATTCCTAGACCAAATATGAAAAAATTAAGGCCAGCATGGGTGCAAAAATGCTTTTTTTACATCAGAACTATAGATCGCCGAAAATGGCCGGAATGATGAAATAATGGGTCATAACTCGAGAACGAAATGTCGGATCAAGGTCGGATAAAAGAACATAATGCATATTTGGAGCCTAGATTCCATTAATGTAACAGTGGGCGTGAAATAAGGGCGGCGCAAGGGCTTTGGCTCGAAGCATAAAAGCTTCATGGGATCTTCCGCAAAAGAAAAATGATACATCAGAAATTGAAAATTGATATACTGTATATATCCATATCCAGATATATTAAGTAAATGTAAGTACAAATTTACTACTTTTTTTCCTTTTAACCCCGTTCTTCATTCGACATTTTGTTCTCGAGTTATGGCTATTTTCGTATTGTTCCGACCAATTTTTGTTGAGGTATAGCTCGGAAATGATGTATTTTTGTACTCACATTGGACTATAAATTTTCGCATGCTTTCAAGTTATCCTAATTTATTTCTCAAAAATTTTTATTATTATTTACGAACACTCTGTAAATATCCAACAACAAATGCTTTAAATTTAGAGCATCGTTAGTATGTTCTAATGCCGCAAAAAATATTTTTCTCTACTGGCAATATTTCGAATTAATTCGAATTCCATTTAATGGTAATCTAAATGGTCATATTTTTAAAAAACTAATGTAAAAAGCTCAATCAACACACAGCACAGCACATTAAAAATATGTACTGTATTTTCGTTCCGATCCAAATGTCAATTATGCAAACGCGAGAAACTGGTTCCACAATAACCCTGTTCCTTCGTATATATTTCGATAAGCATCAAATGAACTGTAAATATTCAAATTTTGCTTAACAGTCTCCGTCATTATTTTGAAATTCAGAATACAAAGTTCTCATCTTCTCGAAGCGATATACGTACACATCATACATTGATGTAGCCTATATGTTGGTAGCAGTTTTTTTTTCCTGTTCCTGTTTAATAAAAAGATACCACAGTATATGGTAACGAATCCGTATGTTCGTCTTTTATTTTCGCTTTTTCCTGTCTCGATATTAAGAAAACAGAAATAAACTTGAATACCAGAGCAAACGTTACTTGATTTCCCTGTTAATTGGAAGCAGTAAACATCGGTATCCTTATCTTTATGGCTTCTACGAGTGATTACAACCAATGATAACTCATATTGCGAGCACTCTATACCTTTACCTACGATAGAGGATGTAAAAAATAGTAATAATAATAAAAATATACCAGTAGTCAACCAATTGTTTCAGTCTTTTTGTGTTCAAAAGCTGGTCTTGTTAAGTCTGAATAGACAATAATTGCAATAATTGCTATAATAATAATAATAATAATAATAATAATAATAATAATAATAATAATAATAATAATAATAATAATAATAATAATAATAATAATTATTATTATTATTATTATTATTATTATTATTATTATTATTATTATTATTATTATTATTATTATTATATTTGAGGGCTTGATAACTGTGGTAGAGCACTTTCTTGTAGTCAGAAGGATCTCCGGTTCCATTCCATCCCATGTGATTTTGATTTGGGCAACATTCCGTCCGTGTATTTTATAGTTCCATTTTCCAGTTTCCTCCAACACTAACATTCCACTAATTATTTCATAATAATTCATCTCTAGCCTAAAGAGCATAACCATGGGTCATTAAATCAAGTATTTAATAATAATAATAATAATAATAATAATAATAATAATAATAATAATAATAAGAAGAAGAAGAAGAAGAAGAAGAAGAAGTAGTAGTAGTAGTAGTAGTAGTAGTAGTAGTAGTAGTAGTAGTAGTAGTAGTAGTAGTAGTAGTAGTAGTAGTAGTAGTAGTAGTAGTAGTAGGGCTTAATAGTAGTAATTGGAATAGTATGTTTTCAATTCTATTTTTCAATTACTTGTATTTTCTTTTAAAAAAAATAAAGGTTAAAGGTAAAGCAATACACTGAGATAGTAACTCAGGACGAACTATAGCTAGCCAGATGGCATATGATGTTCAACTGAATTATGCATTTTCAGTGCATAGTCTCGTAATGTTCAGTGATAACACTGAGTAATTCGTAAGACCTCACTGGATCTTGTAATGCACCTTTTCTGGCGACAACATGACGAAAGCAGGGTTGTTCCATCGGTTTGCAGAGGGGGAGAGGGTATAAAATAAATTGCAAGGTCAAATGATACAGGTTGATAATTCCATATTCTCAGTGAATACATGTGCTAATTTTTACTTTTTCATGTCAGTCTTGGTGATTTTGTGCTATGAGTGCACTTCGCTACATTAATAGTATGCGATCGTAAATATATTTTACAAATGCTGGGTTATCACAGGGCCGTGCCGTGGGGGGGCGAGCGGGGCGACGGCCCCGTGCGCCGAAGTAAGGGGAGCGAAAAAATCGGGAGAAAAAGGAAAAAAGATAGGAAAAATTATTTGGAATATATGTATGGGGGCGCCGTCGTATACTCTCGCCCCGGGCGCTGATTTTCCACGGCACGGCACTGGGTTATCATCTATAAATATTTTGAATCCCAACAATGAATAAGAAAGAAAAGCTTGTTACATTTTCTAAAGGAACTAACTTTTTGCCTTCTGTGATTCGGAGCCTGGAGTAATCATCCCACTTGCCCTGTTCTGCGGAGTGATTGCGTGATTGTGTCTGCAACCACCAACTACAAACGGATCTAAATCCTGGTATTAGGGGCCGCGGTGGCTCAGTAGTAGAACATTCACCTCTGGTGCATGGTGTCCCTGGTTCGCTCCCAGCTCGCGCCAAGTGAACTTTGTAGTGAACAAACACCGTGTGCATGTGTGTTCCCGTTTCCCTCCCATTTTCTTCATTCCACCATTTTCATTCATTTCTCATCACCGTCTCTTTTAGCCTAGCCGACATAATCATGGGACGTAAAACTCAAAGATTTCATTTCATTTCATTCCAAATCGTAGTATCATTCGAAGAATATTTTAAATAGTGAGTACCGCCCTTTCTAACTTTGCTTTTGCACAAAAACACAAAGAGCAAAAATAAATCACCGGAATTGAACCCGGTAGTAATGAATACTACTGCAAAAATTTAGTATATATTCCTTTTTTTATTATTTATTTGAGAAAAAGATATTCATTTCAGTGGAACGCATTCTATGCATGAATCTTTTATAAATATCGAACGTTGAAAAGCACTAGAATAGACAAAACAAATATTGCTTTCTTCGAAATACACCGAACTTTTCGTCGTTAAAGTAGACAGAAAGGTAAAAAACCGAAAACAAGACTCTTCTCTCCTGGTAAAGCAGTTACAGCAAAAAAAGAGAGTTACTAAAACAAAGATCATTGTGAATGCATCAACACGCGCATATCAAGCCACCGTCTGCTATGGAGTGCTTCCGCTTGGGACGCGACGGGACGTCGAGAAAGAGATTTCTTTTGGGGGTGATGGGGTCCCAAGAAAGCAATGTGTTACGAAGGAAAAAGAAAAAAAATGTCAAGAAAGGTTTGTCTTTGCATATTAAACTAAAGTGGTCAGTAAGCTCATGAATGACTGTGTGGTGTTACACGGGGTGCATACAAAATACTCTCTTTTGCTTTTTTGTTACCTGCCATCTTAAGTTCTCGTCTTGGTTAGCGTACAAAGGGATAGTTCAAAAAATACATATGACAGTGATACATAATGCATCAAGATGAAATGATATGTTAAAAGGACCATATAATTAAATTCTTAATAATTGCAATTAATTTTTAATTATATTTTATGATAAGTGAGTATCATCCTTGCTACGATTTAGTTCATTATTTTCTGTATGGAAGGTAATTCCAGCCTAAATCCTGAAGATCTACTTCAGGATATTTTAAGGTATTTTGTGTAATACGTACAAAAATTATTATGGTTGTGATGTATTGAATTGAAAACGTAATTCCTGTAAGTTGTACCTTCAAACATAACTGAATTTTATGGATGCACACAAGGTTGAGATGGTTAGGGCCGATGCCCCTATAAGACTTGGTGTATTTACATACTCTTCAACGCGCAATACTTCACTTGGAATTGAACATAAAACACAAACATTTAATGTTTTCTTCGTATTTAGCTGTAGTTTGAATATAAGTCATTTATTTTATAACCAACCAGTGGTCCGGGAAAAATCTTTCCAAGTTGCAAAAATTTTCCCGGAGTCAAATATCTGTTCACGCTTAATGTGAGTTACCAGTAAACGTAGAGTACTATTTCCACTCCGGCTCCCCCTCCTCCTGTGTATTGAAAATTCCCCGGGAGAACTCTTTATTATACAGTAATTTTCATTATTCTAGAATTGTAACTGTCTGTATTTTTTTTTAAAACGTTGAATTTGTTAATAATGGTTTGTTTTAATCTGAAATTGTTCTTTTAAAAATTTGTTTTATAAAACGCATTCATTCTGGCAGTGCGATTTTAGTTTTTAAGTTCACACCCCTCTCCCAGTAGTGAAATATACAGTATAAGTGAGCCGTTCAAATGAACCAACTATTTTTAATGAGCGAACCGTTGAGTGGCGCTCTGAGAGGTGAACCGTTTAGCCTATCACTATGTGAGAATGAAGGTGGAAAATAAATGAAAGTATTGTAGTCTATGAACCATTAGCCTGATCTCGATCAAATTCTCAACAAATAAGGTTCGGGTGGTTTTTATCATTTCACTTTGACGGTGCAACTTATGGGAGGGGCGGAGATTTATATTTATATGTATTTATATATATATATATAAATGATCCAAAATGACCGGTATTAATATCGAATCCATAGTTTTCGTGAGCACTGACAATAACAGTGACACTTCCGATGCCGTTTAAATCCAAATTCAGCCCTGCAACTTTGGGGAGGGGGAGATATATAAAAATGATCGAAAATGACCAATATCAGTGATTACTTCAGTAATAGTGATAATTGATTAACAAATGAAACATATTACTAATTTTCCTTATTTTAACCTAGCGAAGCGGTAACTGACGTTCAGTACGCGTGTAAATTTGAAGAGAGAAATAAAACCAACAAAAATATTCCAAAGGTCTAAAAATGTTTAATTTCTAGAGATGATGTAGAATAGACACTAGTTATTAATGACAATCACGTGTTGTCCACTCATATGTTAGACTGTCGCGGCTACATTCAAGAAAGGGGACTGTGCCGTGAACCCTCCCTCCAAAATAAAGGTCGAGAAACAGTGCTTTACTGGCATCATAAAGTGCTTACAATTAAAATATCATAAGAGAAACAACTGGAATTAGTCTGACTGATGACCTTCTCCAGTTGGTTGACTGTGATGTGGCCTTGGGGGTAACAATAACCCCAGCAAGTCAGACTTTTGCAATGAGTAAATGTATCTTTTATCAACTTATTGTTGGCGCTTGTCACATGATCATTATCAACACTTCTGTTAGTCGTTTTTTTTTTCTTCCTTGTTATATCACACCTAGCCACGTGCCCGATAAGATAACAAATTTCACAATTGATGACACTGCAGTCGCTGCTGTATGAAAATATTATCGTCTTCAGAAGAAGGGTACATTTAAACATTTCAGATCGTATGATTAAAAATATTACTTCATTCAAAGACCTACCTCATTAGTAGCGTACGCAGAATTTCGTTAAAATTGGACTCAAACACTCAATTTTATTTCATTTTAGGACAAGCGTAATTTTTGTATTAATATCTTAACATAGTAACTGTTTGTGATTTCTTAATAACTTGCTCAATGCTGAATGTAACCTGCACGAAAACCTCACTTGTGTATATCACAGTACCTCAGCATCTTCAAGACTTTTTCATTACAAATTCTACGTTATTGATCCACGAAAACTCCACAGTTATCTGTAAATATCATCTTACCATAGGAGAGAGTGCAATCGTCTATGATGTTACTCAGGGAAAGCAAGAGGCCATCATCGCCTTCGATCTTTACTAATATTGGCGTCCACCTTATCACGTTTTTTTCTTTCCTTCTTCAGAAAAACCTTTCTAGGGGCAGAATGATCGGAATTACTCAGAGAAGTGTTTACAAATGCCTATAGGGCTCGAGATTCTTTTCTCCTAAAATATAATAATAATAATAATAATAATAATAATAATAATAATAATAATAATAATAATAATAATAATAATAATAATAATAATAATAATAATAATAATAATAATAATAATATAGTAATAAGCTTCCACTCGAATGTAAAACATGATGTAACGAAGCCAGATTTATTGGTATTTTGGTTTTAGCCCTCCGTCTTCGAAACAAAAACCTAAATACGACACTGGAGTTCCTGTTTTAAAATAATAAACATAACACAAGTTTTAATCTTCAGATACTCCATAAAACAATACGGGGATAAAAAAAATTCTTATATTTTTTACTGGTTTGTTTCTGGTCATTTATTTTTTTTAAAAAAAATAAAGGTTGAACATGCGCAAGTGTTCAAGCGGTTACTAAGTAAATTGGTAAGTGGTAGTAAATATACCTTAGTATGAATAAACTGAAAATGACGTCTGTGACTTGACTCTTATTAGCTGAAAAGTTTCAAACAGGAATGCAAGATGATTAAATGTACTGCTTCTTTGTCAACTATACGGTGTTGATATATTGAGGAAGTCTTTAAAAATATTTTCTTATTGTTCTACAAGCTATAATCATAGATATAACAATTTTCTGGAGGAGGGATAAATCTCGAAGTCTGGAGGGCAGTGATGTAGTGTTAGAGTGTTTGGTACGTATACGCTAAACCGTTTTTCAAAACTGTATAATAATTATATATATACCCCCACGCTTGTACTTTCGTATATTTCAGATAAATATACCCTGGACTATAAAAAATATTAGACGGGTATACGCACTTTGCATCCCATTACAACACTTTGGGAATAATAGGCCGCGGTAGTCTCATAAAAGAAATACTCCACGTTAGCGGAGTGAGTTTTTATGCCATCTTTGTTTTGATCTCATTGAATTCTACGGGGAATTATTTTTCTCTTTTTTCTGAAATGAATTTTTAAACTATATGATTTTGACTTGCTGTCTTTCAAGTAGTTAAATGTTTCTTGATTTTTCAAAATGAATTTGCATATTAATTTAATCTTGTACTTAAATAAATTGATTATTAGGAATAGGATTAGGAATTAGATTTCTGGGCTTTTGCCATCTATGGCCACGTTACCTCGTCACCTATGGCGGATGAAGTCTGATGACGATCACGCTGCCCTGGGAATTGGGGAGGAAGAAAGGAATACAGAAAGAATAAAGGGACCTGGGTTCGTTATGTGAGGTATCATCCCGGTATTTGCCTGGTGTAAATGAAGAAGTACCAGGAAAACCTCACCTGAAAAAGCTGGCCTTTTCGACCGAGTGTCCCCGCCTAACTTGATTATTAAATATTGTATACAACAGAAATAATTCTCCATTTAAATTAATGTGCTAGAGAAAAGTTAGCTGATTTAAAGTTAGTTAGCTAGTTAGTTAAGTAGCTAGTTAGAAAGCTAGTTAAATTTTCTGATGCTTACATTATTGCCTTTAAAAGGCATAACCTTGTATGGCTTGCCCATGGAAAGGAATAACATTTCTAGTTTTACTTCTCACGATTATGCCCTTTAGATTAAACAAGAAGTATGATTAATGAAAATAAACGATTGAAAAAAGATGGAATAATAAAGTGGGAGGAAACAGAAGAACCTCGAGAAAGCCCACGGATACTATGTTATATGCCATAAAATCACATAGCCTGGGATCGAACCAGGGAAACCTTGCACTAATTGAGCAGCTCAACCACTGAGCTATCGTACTCCAATAATAATAATAATAATAATAATAATAATAATAATAATAATAATAATAATAATAATAATAATAATAATAATAATAATAATAATAATAATAGTAATATTAGTAGTACTAGTTGTTGTTGTTGTTGTTGTGTTTGTAGTAATAGTAGTTATGGTTAGTTATGGTTTGTAGTAATAGTAGTTAAAGTTATGGCAGCGAACTTGCCCAAAAATCGCCATAGATTGAAACATCTTAGCAGAAACATTGAATAAAAGTTACACAATAGTTATTGGAAGATTTCCATTAAGATTATGTAAAATTATTTTAAATGAAATACGTAGTCTTGAGTGGATATACGAGGATGAATTTAAAATTATCTACAGTTTTTCGTTCTACTATTTATTTTCACAAAGGTAGAGATTCAATATACACATTATTTGTTTTCTACATAAACATCTTTAGTGTCAATGCACTTGGTCCAACAGATTGAGCGCAGGCCCGTAGCCAGCCCGAAAATGTAGAGGGGGCCCGGTGGAAGTTAGGGGGGCCGATCCAAAAATATTAGTTCATCCCATATTATAGTTCATTTTCAAGCCTACTGTGAAAATTTATAGGGGGCCAGTAAAAATTTAAGGGGGGGGCGCCTCCCCCTAGACCCCTCTCGATACGGGCCTGATTGAGCGTATTCCTTGCAAGTAGGTTTTCATCTGGTCGTGAAGGTTGTTTTGTACCATTTTCTTCACTTCTAAATTTATGGGCAGAACCATGACTGATATTCAGAGAAAACCCACCTTACTCTTGGTAACTTGCCTATTCTTCATAACCATCTCTTGCGCTTGCTTAATCTTGTCCGTGGTGGTTTGACCTGCGTCCTGCTCCCTCATCGAGTGCCTCATTCGTTCGGTATTTTTAACTTCTCGATCCACGAAGAAACACTTTTACGTAATGAAGTACTGTCCTCTGTATTATGATAAAAGTCTACGATGCATTTCAGTCTCTTTCACACTCTTCCACCAGAAAATCGGATCGCTGCTCGTCGTTTCTCCTTGATCCAAATTGTTGCGAAGCGAACGTGTTTACACTGTAATAACCGGAAGACAAATTACGCAATCGGGATCAAATTTAGCACACGTGACAACAGTTATACTAACTCTAAACACGCATGCGCAAAAGGCACCATGGCGACAACCTTGAGCGAAAGTAGATGTTATTTTTGATTCACCCTTGTATATGTATTGTAATAACTTGCTACGATCCATTTTTTTTTTAATACGTGAATGTTTGCAGAAAGTGATGCACCATTGATATTAATTGTATCATACATATTTGCGTGTTAATACCAACAATAGTCGTATAGTGCAGCAGTGGTAAAATAATGAGAATGTTGATTATCTGTAATTGCTCTAATTGCATATTCATGTAGGAGAAACGTTTTCATGCCTAGTGAAATCACAATGAGCTTGATTTAAAATTTAAAATTTAAAATTCAAAAGAAACCATTAGGGAAAGTGAATAATATGTTGTATGCTCTTTTATTACATATTTGTTTACTCTGCTTTTACTAAGTAAAAAAAAAAATGTTTTGATTTTGTCATTTAATAGAAGTTACAACTTTTTCTTAAGTATTACCATTTTTTTTGTTTTCTAGTTTAAAATTCATTAATACATAGTTAAGTAATCCATTAGTAAACTCTATTATCTGATTAATTGAGTAAGATAACTGACATTCTAGGCTTATGAGTTAACAAAAAGAATATCTATTTTTCTACTCGTATTTCTCTACCTGTCCTAGTGTTATTGAAGAAACTAACTTATATCATTGGTTTTTTGGCTACCAACCAGGGATAAAAGTTGATCTCGAAAAGGTAGGGGGACGAATGACGTCATGCTGTCCCCCTGCCAATCTTTGTCCTTGTATTTTTTTATTTCTTTTTTTTATGTGTGCGTGGGTTTCCTCAGGGTCCTCCTGTTTTTTCCTACTTTCTTCATTCCACCATTTCTCATCATCACCGTCTCCTTTAGCTTAGCCGGCATAATCGTGGGACGTAAAACTCAATTTCGTTTCATTTCATTTTTGTACTTTTTTTTAGGAAGTAGAGGGACGCCATAGATAATTTTGGAAGTGGGATGACGACGTCCCCCCGCATTCCCCCTCACTTTTAGCCCTGCTACCAACTATTTTGTAGTAAAGTTATAAGCATCTGCATTTATTATGCTATTGCATATCATCATTAGAGTTGAGTTGAGTTGATGTTGTTTAACGTCCCTTTCAGCAGCGAGGCTATATGAGAAGGAACCTACTGATTAACGTGAAATGCAAACAGCATGAGCTCCCACCGGGAATCGAACCTGGATCTCCCACACCAAAGGCTCGTACGATAATCGCTTAGCCACGAAGAAGCTCTTCATATTGTCATTAGAGGAAGATATTCTCGAACCGTGAAGAGAGTTAACTTGCTGATAAATTGTTAATGTTTGTGGGTAGACATGTGTTCGATTCCCTGTAATAGCCCATTTGCGTAGTTCTGATACCACATTAAGCAGTAAGGTTCGGTGCGGAAAGAAGATAAGGTGGCTTTAAACTCCAAACAAAACAAAACAAAATCCAGAATAGCGAAGAGGATGCCCTTCTATCGTAACATTTACTGTTACTGTAATTAGCGGCCATATGAATGGTGAAAAGCTAATACATTTATCACCTTAAGAAATATTTCCAGACTCAAATGACCTTTTAAA
The DNA here is from genome assembly GCF_964235325.1 of Thermobia domestica. Lineage (NCBI taxonomy): Eukaryota > Metazoa > Arthropoda > Insecta > Zygentoma > Lepismatidae > Thermobia > Thermobia domestica. The sequence continues at coordinate 97,037,097 of NC_137455.1, forward strand.
GAATTAAAGAATATTTACAATAGAACTAAAGAATATTTACGTGCTGCCCTGGTTTAGGAACACGCGCTTACATTCATGAGATATTAATTTCTGTCATTAGAAAGCGGACTCATACTAACTATAATAGTTTTTCTTAAGAAAGTGATTCAATTACTGGGTGCAGATTCACATTAGGTGGGTTTACCCTTGATGAATATGAATACAGCATGTGCTCGTATTGAATAAAATTAATAGTTCAAACTTGTGCTAGGTGGCCACTGTATTTAACTGACTCAGGGCAGGAGCGCAGCAGGGAGCCTATGTGTGGGTGTGTCCGAAGGGAGTAGGTGCGACAACGACGGTGAGTATGTGTGTATGCAAGGATATTGGGAATACATTTTGTTCCTCATGCTACTAGATACCTTACGTGTCGTACAGCTTTTTCGTTGCGGATTATGATTTAAAACACTGTATTGACATAGAAATGCAGTTCATTACAGTTTCCTTATGGAGTTTTAAGTGGTGACAAGTACACACTTTGGATTACGTTTTTCAACATTATTATGAATGCCACAGGTAAGAGCCCCATATATTGTATTTTGATTACTTACACGTTGCTCTTCTGAAATACACATTCCTTCCACAATTTTTTAAATCCCATGTGTCCCTAATTAGAACTCCACCAATATTTAGTATACTGATATTTAAATATTGTATTTCGATTTTTTTATATTTAAACTTGAGACCAAAACTACCGAATTTCCCCAAATTTCGATGTTGCGATTGACTTTCAAATATTCCAATAATGTGACAATCCTCAATTTAAGATTAAGTCATGTCATTTTTCTTTTTGTAGTGTACATTCAGGTATTTGTATGTTGAGGTATTATTCTCCTTCTAGTATTTTATATTCTGCATTATGAGAATTAAATATATATCGAATTTTTAATTTTCCAATTTTCTTTTCTTACAGGTGAGTTTGCGTCTATTATATTATTTCTGTTTGCGGTATCAGTAAGTAAGATAGACTTTAACATTAATTGGTGTAGATTTACTCACATATTTTACTCTTGCCCCAACGTACCTTATATTCGCTTATCAAAATACTTTCTTTAATTTGTAAGTCCCTCTTAACGTTTACTGCACTGTGAAATGTTGACGGCAGAGTAGACTTCCCGTAACCTAATTGAAGATAATATAGTATTATTCCTATTGTATTCCAAAATTCTGACGTGTTTGTCACACCAAAAAGTTATATCTTCAAGTTTATGTTTACGTTTTAAACGCACATTATGACATATTAGTTGTATGTGGAATTTTAACTCCCTTATGATTTTTTTTATCTTTACAGCCCTTTTAGGCTAAAGTAGACGGGTGATTAATGAAAGAATGATTGTGAAAGAATTGGTAGAACGAGAATGTAGAAGGACATGAGAGAGAGTCGAGAAAACGAATGAACACGATATTGTACATCGCAAACTCTCATAGCCTGGGATCGAACCAAGGAATCTAGCACCAGAGGTGAGCGCTGTACCACTGAGCCATTGTGCTTCCGAACTTTGACTTTTCATCTCTATATTGTCATATAGGAGAAAGTCTATTCTGGCTCTCACTTCTCATGTGACAATTACTGCTACTAGAGGCACACTAGTTAGGGCCATGGCGCAAAATACATTATTGAAATGTTGGGAGGAATCGCGAAAAATATATATATAAACCAAATAGTACTTCTGCATTCGAGTAGAGTCGAGTGGAGGAATGGTCCTCCAAACATAAAAGGGAAGTGATCCAGTAAATGTTGTAAAGAGATTTCTGGACTTGCATTAAACTCCAAAATCTCAGAAATGTTAATGATAGTGCTAGAGCCTTCATCTCTGACGCATGAGGTCCTTAGTGCGATCTCAGCTCGCGTCAAGTGAACTTTGTGGTGGACAAACACCTGTGCATGGGTTTTCTCGGGTACTCCCGTTTCCTTCCGCTTTCTTCATTCCACCATTTCCTTCGTTTTTTATTATCACCATCTCCTTTAGCCTAGCCGGCATAATCGTGGGACGTAAAACTTAACTAGATTTCATTTCATTTTTTAAGTTCTTAAATTTCTTGAAGCACTGCAACGAAATGTCACCTCTCTCCTTCAAATTCTTCAATGTTGACTTCTATCTTCTGGATCATTCAGCTTTCATCGTTTGTTAGGTATATGTGTGAATATTCGGTATGAACTGTTCGATAAACACTGGAAAAGTAGCAATATTGTGTTTAAAAGTTTATGGTTTATATAAGAATAGCATCTTTTAACGAAGTTGCCATATCCAGAATATGTGGAAGAAGACACTGTAAATCAGGGCCAGTGTATAAGTTTAAAACATCTGGAGACTTCTGAATATTAATAAAATTTTGGGCATCCCTGCTGTAACTATCACAACTAAACTGATAGTCAATTTATTCCCTCGAAAGGAAGTCTTATCACAAACAAAATCTGTCTTTATTCATCCTTACAAGTATTCTTGATATAATCGATTTTTCTTTCTCCTCTCTCTCTCTCTCTCTCTCTCTCTCTCTCTGTTTATTTATTTTGAGTATACAGGTTCAAAAAGGCAAGCTCATGTTTCTTTAAAGCATCCGTTCCGAAATCGAGCAACGCGAAAACAAGAAGTGCACAGGATATTGAAAAATTGTACCGGTACCTTACAGTCCAAAGAAGTGATAAAATAATTTTCTGCAATATAACCTATAATTTGAAATTGAACCCAGAATATTATGCATCGAAAGCACGTAAGGATGCTACCAAACAAGAGTTTCCAATTGGAGCATTAGGCAAAAAAAAAAAAAAAACTATGTTTAAATTAATGTTCCCACCTTGGTATGTATGACGGATTGGGAGAGGTCTTTTTGGGACCAGGGTCTTTTTGGTAACATACAGCACATGTTACTGAACTACTTACGTAATTTAAACCGTCTATCTTCAGTTTCGTATCTTTATGGAGTCTAAGGAGGTCTTTAATAGCAGAAATGAAAACTACTCTACACTTTAGTAGTTAGAGACCAGTTTAAACGTGTCTATATACGTTGGAGGCTTCAGATTCAAATACCCAGTTATTGTCTACTTCCTCTTTCTGACGTTGCCATTTGTCAGTGGATCTTAGTGTCTCTGGTTGGAAACCACTTACGTCAACATTTGCGGTTGACCTTTTCTTAATATATATGGAGCATGTTATACAGTGTGTTCCGAAACAAATGCAACCCAAACTTTGATCGATATTTTTTGAAGTAAGAATGATAGAGACATGATTTTATTTTTGGACAAAAACTTTCGTTGTCTATGGAGATATTTGAAAATAGAATCAATGAGTCAAATCGTAACCTTGAATTTTAGTAATTGTTTAAATAGCCAGAAGTGTAATTTAAGAAGTTTTCAAATTGCATACAATCAATTCCGATGAACAGAAAAAAAAATCTTAATGTAAATGTTTAGTATGCATCAATATTTATCAGATGGGACGAAAACTACATGTTGTTTTGCAACGTTGACAGTTGTAAAGGCTATTTTTTTACGTATTCAGAAAAAATACGTTTTTAAAAAATAAAATAGCCCATTCTGGCAACAATGTTCCAACAAAAGTACTACCAAATCCTAGTGCCTATTGAACAATGTGGTTTATCAATAAAATAATAAATTTATTTTTGTGTAAAAAATAATATAAAAATAATTACTCACTTGCAGCTGGCAACCTCTACTTGATATCATTAGTGCCGAAAGACCGTTTTTGTCGTGAAAAAAAAAAAAGTGTCAAGAGTGTTCTTTCTGATGACTACATTCAAACTTAGCAAATTAGTTTTTACAGTTGCAAGAAAAGAAATTTTATTTGAAGTACTTTTTTTAAAAAATTGCTTTCTATAAAATTAAAAAAAAAAAGAAAATATTGGATTCAATTACCAATAATCATTTACAGATATAAGCTGTTAGAATGTCGCGATATTAATGATTTTTATTTCTTGAACCGTAAAATTTATTGATAAAGAGTAGTCTTTAGGTAGTAACGAGATAACGACTTTCATTCGTTACAAAATTCTTATCTTTAACTCATTTTAATGCAGGCCCCTGTATATTGAGAATGGTAGGCAAGGGATCAATATTTTACCAGTGAAAGCTCTCAAAAATGCGTGCCAAATCTTCGAACATCTCAGATGCAATCGAATGGAAACCTACGTGTAATTGTGTTATTTTTTTGAGTAAAGAGATACAGAAGTGATTATCCCTTCTACGAGCACTTATCTAACCTCGTTGTAGAAATAGTATTGCTATTCTGTAAGCAGTTACATCTCTCCGTCTTTCCATTTCATCTTTTATTTTTTTCCTTCTTTCTCTCCTTTTTAAAATGTATTTCGTTCCGTATTTGTTAGTCTTTCCACTTCATGGTAAACGACCACCGAAGAGCATGTAATTTCATTTCCAGACAAAACCAAATTGCCTTTGTCCTTTTTGATAGAAAGTGTATATGAAGGAATAGAAAGATATAAGACACTTGCAGATCTTTTTAATACACATTTTTGTAATGCTATGTTTTACGGTATAATCATCTACTACTACTACTACTACTTTTAATAATAATAATTTTTAGGGATGCGCACGAGACGAGTCGAGACAGGATTTTCCTAACAAAATTCGAGTCGAGATACGGCTCTTCCAATAGAGAAATATACAGTTTCCGAGTAGAGACATCACTTTTACAACACATTTTTGAGACGAGATAGCTGCAAATCTTGTCTCGTGCGCATCCCTAATAATTTTTATTATTTACATATATTTCTGGGTATTACCGGCTTCTATGGCCTTAAACCTGTCACGTATGAGGGATGTTGTCCCTCGGCATGGACACTATCTTGCGAAGGGGAAAGGGAGAAAACAGTCTGGGACTTATATGTTAGGCATCATTCCAGCATTTGCCTAACGAAAATAAGATAAACGCAGGAAAAATCTTACTCAGGATGGCTGGTCTGAAAAAGCTGTTACACTTTTTCGATCAAGTGTCCCCACCCTGGAATCGAATCGGTACCGCTCTCTTCAAAGCGAGAGCGTTAGCGACTACGCTACCCAGGATAATAATAATAATAATAATAATAATAATAATAATAATAATAATAATAATAATAATAATAATAGGCGTCCTTGTTCATCACCTAGGCTATGTGAAACGTGAGCGTACAGACTATCATGATAGTGCGTTAAAAGCTCTCCTATCGGAAATCGTCCTCATGAACACGTGCAAGAAAGGGGCGCACCCTAGCCACTAGACCAGCGGAGAGAACTATTCTGTATTATTATTATTTCTTATAATATTTCCATTAGACGCATGATAACATTTAGATTGTAATGATTGATTCTGATTGGGGCTTTCAGAACACAAGGGAATCAAATCCAATTACCAAAATTGTAAGAAAAAGAAACGTGAAGTTTGTACGGTACGCGTAAGTATTAATATGGAAAAGTTAATACTGTATTTTACATTATAAGAGTAATTTACAATATCTGGACATCAATCTTTTATGCTCTGAAAGGAGCTAAGTGGACTTAGGTTCCCTTGTACTCTGAGCGTGTCAATTATAACCAACAAAACCGAAGTTATCGAGGAAATAAAAAAAAAAAATGGAAATAGATTAATGACGCGAAATCTATGATCGCACTTCGTGATAAAAAGGTTACTATTGATGCAACTATGGTCTAATAATAGAAAGTAATACTAAAAATGTATAAAGTATAATTTTTACCTGTTGCAGTGTATGGATACAAAAGTTAGTCTTTTACTAGAGGGAAAGGACTTAACATAAGTTCAGAATTTTCGAAAATAAAGTCTGAAGGATAATATTCGGGCCAACAATAAACGATCTTGTGGTAGATCGGAGGTCAACACGAAATTCTAAATACAGAGCTTCCTTGTGATTTAATGGTTATCATTGTCACTTTTTGTATGAAAAGTCTGGGTTCGAATTCCGGTGAGAACATATAAAGTTTTATTTTCTTAAGCTCACAAGCTTTTGAAAATGAATGCTAAACTCTAACTAACCAACCATGCACAATAAATATAGATCAGGAAATACACTTGCTAGCTAAAACACTATGACCATTCGACACTTTTTCAACGAATCGTTGGGCTGACTTAAGAGTTACGATTCACAGCAGAACCGTTAACCAGGTGGTAACAGGCACCTCAGTCGATCAATTGATGTGGTGTTCGTGCGCATAATAGAAAAGACCGGTGGTATATCAAAGTTTGATGGGGACCAAACTGTGATAGCGAGACAGCTGGGAACGAGCATCTCTGAAATAGCGCGAGTTGCCGAGTGTTAGCGAGCAGGGGTTAGGGTTTTCCAAAGTTGGGAAAACTACAGAAAAACAAGCACCAATCTACAGGGTATGGGCCAGTCATACCTCATTAAAAATGACGGACGTCGTAGACTTTTGAGGTTGGTAAAATAGTGTACGGCGCAAACTGTAGTGCAATTGATAGCAGACTTTCACAGTGGACAAAGCACAAGTGAGCCTGAGCACACAGTTCACCGGACACTGATAGATATGTCTCCGCAGCCGACGTCCTACATGTATAGCAATGTTAACCACACAGCTTCGTCATTTAAGACTGGAATTGAATTGAATTGATTTTGAGTTTAACGTCCCTTTTCAGCAGCAAGGCTATATGAGACGTGGACCTACTGATTAACGTGGAATCCGAACCACATGAGCTCCCGCCGGGAATCGAACCCGGGTTTCCCGCGCCAAAGGCGCGTACGCTAACCGCTTAGCCACGGAGGAGCTCCATTTAAGACTGGAATAGGCACGTGCTTATCGTCATTGGATCGCAGAAAAATGTTATAACGTTGTATGTATGGTGAATGACGAATACTGTTTTCATCGCATCCATGGTCGGGTCAGAATCCGTTGTCTGGCAGGAGAACAGCTGCTCAAGACGTGCACAGTAGAATGACAGTCAGCCCATGGTAGCTTTATTATGATTTGGATGACCTTCACATAGTCATCCATGAGCCGGGTAATGTTTTTGGAGTGCACCCTGACGGCTTCTAGTTTTCAGCAGATCATTGCTGATCACGTGCACCCATTTATGTTGTCCATATTCCAACTGGGAATAAGATCTTTCAGCAGGTTAACGCTCGTTATCACAAGATCAACGTTGTGCTGTAGTGGAACGAGGAGCAAGTTATTAATTTCAATTACTGCAATGGCCCCCAAACTCAAGTGATCTTAACCCAATTGAACACTTGGTATCACATTGAACGTCAGATCCGAGCTGATAATGGAATTTACATGAATTAAGTGACTTTTGCATGCAAGTATGGTATACAGGGGCGTCATTTAGGTGGCAGGGGGTAATTTCCCCCCTGAGTTTGAGATTTATATAGATTTCATCAATTGATTAGTAGTAAATCAGTGAAAAACGCGAAATTTACTTATAACAAAAGGTTTTGCTCCCCACAAGCAAAATCTGAAATGACGCTGCTGATGGTATACCATGCCTCCACCCATGTACCAAGGGCCCATTACATTCATGCAAAACCGCATTGCTGCTATCCTGCGAGCCAAGGCTATGCATACCAGATATTACGTAGGTGATCAGAACGTTTTGGCTGATGAGTGTATATTGCGAGTAACGAGAAAAATCTAAAATGAGCGTGACACGTAGCTTTCATAAGATATTTAAGAGAAGTGCATACGGAGAGTATTGGTTGGAAATTCGGTAGGAAAAAGACATTTTGGTAGGCTGAGAAAGTAAGAAGCAAGGATGTGTAATATGAGTTCTTGAAGCCGAGCCTGCTCTCTTAACGTGAGTATACATTGTTGTACGAGTAATATGTGCATCACTTTAACGAGTGTCACTGTTAAGAGTTATATTTAGAAAGAGACAAACAGCAATAGATATACGCTGGTACTTAAAAGTGCATTTTTTACATACATAGAAATACCGTTAGATAAATAATATTCCGTTCCAACACAATAAAACAATCGAATTTTATTAACAACGAAAGACATGCGTTTTATCAGAATGAAAATCATGAGAGTTTAATTCGGTAGTTTCATCTCAGTATGGGGCGTGGTTATCAATTTTTAAGGACTGTGGTTTACCAATCAACACTCCTTTATATATTTACTACAGTGCCGGATTCAAGGTGCGTGATCGCCCCCCGCAGAAGAGGACTCTTTCTTATTTTATATATAAATAAAACCCATCCCAGAGTTTAGAGCTCTTAAAAGTAGCTCTAAGTAGCAGTAATACAACCCTCTGCCCCCCGGAAGTCCGTCCTGGATCCACCCCTAATTTACTGTCTGTCCATGTGTCCGTCCGTCCACGAGACAAAAAGTCTCAAGTACTACTTAAGAGTCTTCATCCCGGCGAAATTAAAATACCGCTAATTTTACAGCAATTATGTGATATCTTCAAATAGATAAAAGATAATCGAAATATGAAACAAGAGCGCCCTAGACAATATTATTTTACATGAGAAACCGTTATCACGTCTCACATATCTGCTTTCGATTTCGAGCCATTTTGAAAATCGGCATTTATTTTCGCGTTTCTAAACAGCTAAAAACGGAAAGCTGCTAGGTGACTTGTGATAACGGTACCTCACGCAAAATAATATTGTCTAGGGCGCTCTTGTTCCACATTTCGATTATCTTTTATCTATTTGAAGATATCACGTAATTACTGTAAAATTAGCGGTATTTTAATTTCGCCGGGATGAAGACTCTTAAGTTATAACCATCAATTTTGGCTAGGATGTAGAAGGTCAGAACTTAGAAATAGAGTTCGTTGATTTAGGTGATCCATGTAGTTCATTCAAAGGTATACTCTCCCCATGTATTCCCATAAGGATATATTATGTGTCAGGGTTGGGTAATCTTTTTAAAATAACAATGATCAATTAAGGTAGTATATGATGTAGATCACTGCGAGCTACCTCTTACGACTTGCCAGCCACGCGTTAGCTACTATTGTTATACCGTTTGGTCGTATGCAACCCAATTGTACATTACTGATATGTTGGTTGCATATCATTCAGTTACTGTCAAAAGTCTAACCAAACTCCTTCATGTGGTGTACAGGTGATACTATTACTTCTTAGATTTACAAAAAAAAAAAAAAAGTAGTTTCTGTCCATTATCTCTAATTTTGTTCCGCTGAACGAAATTGATCAATTGGTATGATCTTTAGGATTTGTATGTGTGTGTGTGTGTGAGTGTGTGCATATGTATGTATGTATGTGTATTAATATTAATCATGTAAAATTGAAATCACCACATTATTGTACATTTAAGTTGCATAGTTGGCAAATTAGCTCCTAAAGATGCTCTTTTTTAAAAAAATAAGATTAGGAATTAGATTTCTGGGCTTTCAGCATCTATGGCTATGTTAGCCCGTCATACATACCTGTATGAGGGATTGACGTCTTTCGGCGATCACACCGCCGCGCCTGGGGAATCGGAAAGGAAAGGAAGGAAGCAGCCTGGGACTATTATGTTAGGCACCATCCCGGTATTTGCCTGGTATGAGTGAGGATAACCCAGGAGAAACCTCACTCAGAATGACTGACCTGGAAAACCAAGTATCCTCACCAGGAATCGAACCCCAGCCCGCTCGCAACAAAGGCGAGGATGCCTTCTTTTGTTACTCTTTATGTACAAAAGCTCTTTACCTATTATTACAAGTAGGTTCGTAGAGTTGACTTAGCTATATTTGGTCAACACTGAAAATTGTGTGTCAAATACGGGAATATGGGCACCAAAGCCAATCCCAGCACGAGCACACCGACAGTTTATACGGAAGCATTTATTCTTCATAGTTAAGATAAAGAAAGAGCCTCTAAGCTATTAGCTCTGTTCAAATAACGAAATTAAGAAAACTTTTTAACCTTTAAAGATTTATTGAGTCAGATCGAAAAACAGGAAGATCTTCACACTAAGTATGTGTATCTTTTTCTTCTATCATTATAATCAATTTAGAGTGTGAAAGTCAATATTTGCGCTCTTTATCAAGAATAGAAGTTCTTGAAGGGTATTCTCAGTGTCAAGTGATTGCGCGTGGGTTCCAATACATGATTTATTTTAGATTAAAAGCAAAGAGAACTCTATCATAAATTTAATTTCGGTATCTTCAACGGAATGAGGAAGCTTGTAAGGTTCATTCGCAAATGTTGCAAAATATTGTGTGATATGCCTTATCCAAACAACTCAGTGCACAGAAAATGTAAGTTGAAATGTCTCGGACTTTTAATTAGTTAAAAATGTGCATTTTTCTCCCATTAGAATTACTCGAAAACAAACCGTGATGATTTATCTATGAACAGGTACTAATATCATTGTAAAACTATATTACATCAACCTAACTTAATGTATGAAATTATGTTCTATATGAACCCTCATACGGATAATTACATGATGTAAAAAGGTGTAGCTATCACAGGCCCGAGCATATTCCCAGACATGACCAATATTGCAGATTTATTGTTGTTTTTTGAGGTCAACCATACTGTGAGGGTTGTTTGTATACACTTTGTACTCTAGATAACCTCTCAACAAGTTACAGGGATTGAGATTGAAAGAGTATGGTAGCCAAACTGTTCAAGCAATTCCTTTTGCTACTTCTCTCTGTAGTTTAGAACAGCACTTCTCAAACTTTTCCAATTGAGGACAACTTTTATCAGTCAGAATGTTCGACGGACCACTTACTCTTGCTCCCTTTCAAAAGAAAATTTGTCACTTTCATATGTGTTTTCTATACCAGTATACAGCAGTTTAATGCAAACATATGGAGTTAAAAACACGTTAGATGTCTGGATTTGTCAACGGTCAGGTGGCGACCTCAGCACTAGGCTGTAGGTGGTGCTATTTAGGGCAAACTCCGCACTACTTGATAAGAGTTAGTTAAGTAAACAGAGCAGATGATGATAGTAAAAAGTGGGCGATCTCTCGTATCTCCAAAGAGAGCAAATTGCTGGTGTGGTGCAAGCATGGTGAAAGTGAAAAATGTATTGGTGGTATGCCACGACGGACTGTGTTCAAGGCAATGACGGATTACAAAACTTACTGCTAAACCATATCAGCGAAGAGGAACAGATGGTCAGAAGAAAATTTTCAGTAACTTGTTCCGCCGTTCATTAAAACGGATTCTCACTCAGTACCGTCGTGCGACTGTGGTGCAAGTGACAGAGGAACTCAAACAGCGCTTCCCACAGTCTATCAACAACCACAGTTTGCCATGAGTTGCATTTACATACAGGTCAGGTTGCACTGGCAAAATCACTGGCAAAAGAACATAACGCTTTAAATGGCCAGATTAGTCGTAAATATGCAACATGGATCGCTGATGACTGGAAATGTGTTATACTGTCGAAAAAGTTAGTTCACTTATTTCAAACCAAGGGCCATGCTTATGTGGTGGACACCCAACGAAGCGTATGATCCGCTGTATCTCCACCTAACCCTGAAAAAAAGATGGCAGCTCTGTGATATTATGGGCCAAAATATCTTTGTTTTTAGTGTATCCTGTGATATCGCATACTGCGCGTGGTTATGTCGCCATTTTAGAGGACTACGTGCATCCTATGGCCCAAATGGTGTTTCTGGGCAATGACGCATATTCCAGAATGTTAATGCCCTATTCACACGGTTGGATCTGTTGCGGCGAGGTTTGAGAAACATTGACATGAAGTTGAACAACTCCCCTGTCCTGTCTAATACCCAGATCTAAATCTAATTGAACATCTGTTTTAGAGACACGGATATGGCGCAGATTTCGGCCTCTATCCTTTCACAGAACTAAGTGATGCATTCCAAACGGAATGATGTAGTAATTCCAGTTACTACTATTCACGATTTCTGCGATTCCATTTCATGTCGCATCAGAACAGTTCTGAGGGCAAAAGGTGATCGAATGCCATATTAGTATGGTAAGTTTAACTTTTATTTTCAGGTTTTTTCATTAAATTGATGGCTGATCCATTAAGTATCTGTAGTTATACTTTCATAAAATTCTTATTATAGAAACAGAGCGTCTTTGTCTCCTGCCTGTGCGTATCAGTATTCACAGTCGCCCCGATAGGTGTCACTATCTATACTACCTGCCTGACACCAATAGATGGTGCGAGCGCGCATATTTTAATTAAGCGTTATGTTAACCTGTAAAGCACAGCGAGCATAAAGTTAGCGAAGACAAATATTAATAATTAGAAGTCTCTTAATTTTATGTTGGTATTAACAGACAAAAATACATTTCAATTTTTTCGAAGACTTCTTTTTTTTTCGCAACTCTAGTTGGAAATCCTCAAAACACTCTCACCTTCTTCCAAGAGGCTTATTTTTCCATTCCTATCGCTGCTTGTATATCCTGTTCACATTTAAGATCTTCACTGGTAATACACACAGATACCGTGAAAATAGTTACGTTGGTACTGCTTTAATTACCGTAGAACAACTTTCTATCTGCAATACTTTTTATTAGTCTTTAAAATGTAGGAGTTTTTATTGGGTCATCCTGTACAGGGTGACTTTTGACTCAGCTGTTTTCTAATGTTCCTACGGTTCCTATCGTTCAAGTCATGATTCATCATCATCGTCATCATAAGTATTACTCTTAATTCACTTGCCGAAAATCAAGGAACTTCGTGCACCCCGGTAGGTACTCAGCTAACCTCTTCGTCTTGACGTAACACTTAAGCTGTTTTGTATATCGTTCATCATTTGTATTATTTTCTTCTCTCCTCTTTCATCTTCTACCAGCTCTTGTAACATATCCATCAGGATACATTTTGTCACAAACAATTGTCATTCATTTCCTTTCTAGTTACTTTCAATGTTATTATTTTCTCCCATACTTTTGTAGGTGGCATTCCTTCAATTTTTTTTTGTTAGATCCACGTGACTAACTGCATTCTTCTCCAAACCAACATTTCGAAAGACAATCACTGTATTTCCATGATTTTCACAATGTCTTTGCTTTCCATGTATTATTTTTTCATTTCGTATTGTCCATAGTTATTCACATTTTCTGAATGTTGTATTAACTTGCGAATCAGCAGATCTATAGGGTTGTCCACGAAACGAGGCAGAGCTTTTCCATTAGAAACAGCATTTCTGAAGTGAGACATCACTTTCAGATATATTTTCTGAGTAGACAGAATCACATAGTAGACCAGTGTGAAGAGAGAGTAGACCAATCTTTATTCTGGTCTCGTATTCCTATTTGCAAAGTTAATACAATTAACCCTTTAACGCCCCCATCTCCTATCGAAACATTTTCCTGTGATAATATGAGACGAAATCTTTAAGTTCTGCGTCCCACGGTTATGCCGGCTAGCCTAAAGGAGATAGTATGATGAGAAATGAAGGAAAATGGTTGAATAAAGAAAGTGGGAAGAAACGGGAGAACCACGAGAAAATCCATGCACACGGTGTTTGTCCAAAACAAAGTTCACTTGACGCGAGCTGGAATCGAACCAAGGACCCCATTCATCAGATGTGAATGCTTTGCCACTGAGCCACAGCGGCCCTCCTGTAATAAAAGAAAAGACCACAATATTATAATACTTCTGTTTCAACATCTCTCTCTCTCCCTCCTTCTCTATCTTGCTCTCATAAGTAAGTGGACGTTTATCAGTAAGCGGCATTTGTAAACACCTAGAAAATGAAGTAGTTCTTGTTTTTTACGTAATAATCTCTTTAAAACTAAGATGGCAAAGTTCAGAATTCCAGCTGCTTGCTTATTTTCTGTAACCAGAATTATCTTATCATAGATAAGAAGTGTGGGAGATGTTTGGGCCTTGGTGCTAGGTGCGTCATTTCGTAAACACATCAGAAAACTGGGAGGGGGTAGAATGATTTTATGATAACACACACACATAATACACATACTTTCGTCTAGCTTCTAAGCTTTTTTCTTTTTTTTTAAGTGCTGAAAGCAATTAAGTAGATTTGAAGTAGTGTTTGGTGGTTTATTTGAAGTTTCTTAAAATATTACGTCATAGCCCAAAAGCAGACTTCCTGATTAGCGGAAGAAAGAGAGAGCGAGCAAAACCTCTATAACTAAGAAACTCCACGTAACAGCTTTTTGGGCCGAGGTAGCTCATAGGTAGAGTGTTCACCTCTGGTGCATGGGGTCCTTGGTTCGATCCCAGCTTGCTTCATGTGAGCTTTGTGATGGACAAACACCATGTGCGTGGGTTTTTTTCTGGGTTTTCCCATTTTCTCTCACTTTCTTCATTCCACTATTTCATTCATTTCCCATCGCCGTCTGCTTAATGGGGCGTTTACACTTAGTCGATTTGCGTTCGATTCAGTTGAATTGACGTCACTTTCAACTTAATCGACCGTGTAAACAGGACTTCAACTTAATCGCTTGTTGATCGAAAGCGACTAATCGACTAGCAACTGAATTGAAAGACGTTCTATTTTCTGTGGTCGATTCTACTTTCTTCTGCTATAACACCGGAAATTGTATCAATTACTTTTTGCTTGGACATCTTTAAAACTGCCAGTCGATTTCGAATCGACCAGAGGAGAGCGAGTCGACAAGCAGCATTCAATTTCGGTTGAAACAATTGAACACATCCATCGATCTGATTCGGCCTAGTTGCTTCGATTTAGTCGCAAATGCAGCGAGACGATTTAGCCGTGCGACTAAATCGACCAAGTGTAAACGCCCCATTAGCCTAGCTGGCATAACCATGGGACGTAAAACTTAAAGATTTCATTCCACAAAAGCTTATTGTATTTGTTTAAGACTGTCCTGTTCAATGAAAGATCTGTGCTAAGCTTACTGAATCATTAGGGAAACATTTGCTTCCTCCCATTCATGCATATGCTCTTCTGTACTAATACTCAATAATAATAATAATAATAATAATAATAATAATAATAATAATAATAATAATAATAATAATAATAATAATAATGTGTTATTACACTATAATTTGAGACATTAGAAAGTAATGCTGAGGCGGGTAATTATCTATGCTGTAAATGCAGTACAGACTTACAAAATATTTTTTTGTTAATAAAGGTCTCCTTTTTCTGCAATAGGGAAATTTACCAGTTAAATTTGTGTTTGTTTAAATTAACATAGTTGTTGATTGTTTGCTTATTATTTTATTAAAACAATAATTTATAGTTCCTCTCCCCGCTCTGTAGTGGCTGGTACGTGACCATTAACGCATCCTGTCCCTAGTTCGAATCCGGTTGGAGTATACTACAATTTGAACGCAATAGAAACACATTACGTGGTCCAGATTCCACCTTAAACTGTAGGAACACATCTAATATACCCGCCATGCTGACAAGGACGCTTAAGTCCAACCTCAACATCAAATATAGTGTTTAGCAACAGTTGTAAGAATGTACATCTTTATATATATAAAAATAACACCTTCAAGTTATTAATTATATTGGGTATATTAAATAACAATTCAACTCGAACCTAACCCTCAAATCAGAACATCTCACACTAACGTTCTAGAGAACTCCCTCGTGGTTATATGGTTAGAGTACGCATTTTTGGAGTGGGAGGCAGGGGTTCGATTGTCGATGGGGGTTCGTGTGATTCGAATTCCACGTTAAGCCGAAGATCCATGTTTCATATAACCTCGGTGCTGAAAGGGACGGTAAATCCCAAATCGAATGATCGATTAACATTCTAGAATTTAAACTCATATATCATATCATTTTTAAAAATATATATATTATCAGAACCTGCGCTCTCTATACAGTACATCATTCACATATGAGCATGAATCTCCTTGTCATTCTTCGCAACATCTGTACATGCCCCTTTACAGACACTGGTGAAAGATCTTGATAAAAATCAGCAAGGGATACCATAAAGGGGAGGTTTTTTAAATATTTTTGTTCAATATCTTTTACTGTTTCCAAGATTTGAGCTTACTTCCGGTTGGAGTTGCTAATTCAAATATGATCAGTGTTTCGTTTCTTCTTGCATGCAATATGTAATAAGCAAATACATTACACACACACACAATTAATTATAATGTCAGTGACACATGTGGTATTTATTTGGGGAAAACAGTCCAAACAATAAAGATTTATCTTTCACTGGTAAAATGTTTATCCTTCGTGTTTCATTATCATTTGGTCATGAAACAAATGCCGGAGAGATATACTAACCCCATATACAAATGTGTGGGGTTGGAATGTATAATGAATAGGATATGATGCTTTACTTCTTAACAAAATTCAAAACTTCCAGTGTACCCCTAAAAATGTAATAAAGAAATAACATTCATTTTTTTCAACTAGTACTGAACAATCTACGCAGAATCTACAATCGATCAGTGAAAACGGCATGTTTCTAGAGCTTGTGGTTTCCGACATATCATTGTCAAAGTATTGATCAGAAACATATAAACGTCCACAAACATATAAATTTTCTTGACCACAAACATATAAACCTATTTTAACAAAAGAGACACTCACCAAAGCTTAAAACTTTACTTTATTTTAAATTATAATTTGTAACTGTTTCGGATATCTAGCATATCCTTCTTCAGACACGATCGAAATTAATGAAAATACAGACATATATATAAATGTTGTTATAACAGAGTTTAAATTAATTTCGATCGTGTCTGAAGAAGGATATGCTAGATATCCGAAACAGTTACAAATTATAATTTAAAATAAAGTAAAGTTTTAAGCTTTGGTCAGTGTCTCTTTTGTTAAAACAATTAATCCAAAGCCATGAATAGTCTTACTATATAAACCTAGCATTTTAATATAAAGATTATCAGAATCTTCGAACTTCTTCTAGTGTATCTTCTATTTTGATACTCTTTTCAGTTTGTAATAATATTAAAACACCAGAATAAGTGTTTTCTGTTTATAAAAAATATATCATTTAAAGCAAAACGAGATGAACAATAAAAAGAAAGGAAGATAGAAGAGAGTAATGAAGATTTTAACAAAAGAAGAAGAATATTAAGGTAAAGAAGAAAAAGAAGAATGAATCTTTATGAAGATTGAAAGAGTTCAACGTACCATACTCGTCTTTGAAGCCTCTCCTTTTCTTTTCTTTTTCATTAGTAGCAGTTCATCTCTCTCGTATCTGTGATGAATGTTTCCCAACTTTAGTGATTAACCTTTCTTACATTTGCATTACTCGTCTTGTCTGTCATGGTTCAAGAAACATTCATGTAGGCATACCAAGATTTTTTTTAATTTCCTTTTTCTTAAATCTTTTATTATTTAATTCTTATTTTTTTTCTTCTCGTTCCTGCCTCTGAATTCTTCATTGAAGCATCATTCATTTTAAAGTAAATGAAAGTGTATGATGCATGTCTAATAATATCTATTTTCTTTAAATGAAGTGGGACAAGACACACACGTCTCGGGTGTGGGATACGTATGTATACTAACAGAATCAGGAATTAAACTGTCTCTAGGAATGGCGAAAGAAGGATTTTTTTTACGAAAAGTTATATTTTGAAAATGAAATGAAAGGCTTCCGTTTAACGTTCCATGTTTATGCCCTTAAGGCTAAACGAAATGGATGATTAAAGCAAGTGAATGATACGGAAGAATTGGTGGAATGGGAATGCGGATGGAAAAAGGGAGTACCCCGAGAAAAACCTACGGACACGATGTTGTCTACCACAAACTTACTTAGCCGGGGATCGAACCAAGGACCCTACGCACTAGAAGTAAGCGTTCTACCACTGAACTACCATGCTCCGTTAAGGCTAGTGTAAAGGGACAAGTTTTGCCCATAGATGTCACTACAGTCTTCGTATTTCTCCCATGTATTTTTTACCTTTCACGAAAATTTACAATTTCTTTTACAAATTTCAACGTAGAGATTTCAAATTTTTAGAGAAGGAACTTCATAACCTATTAAAGGAAACAATCCGTGTCGATTTTTTATTTAGAATTTTCTTCATTGTTGAAATAGCTTGATTGTTGAAATGGATATCCAAACCTTTAACAATGGAACTGTTTCAACAATGAAGAAAATTCTAAATAAAAAATCGACGCGGATTGTTCTCTTTAATAGGTTATGAAGTTACTTTTCTAAAAATTTGAAGTCTGCAGGTTGAAATTTGTAACAGAAATCGTGAATTTTCGTGAAGGGTAAAAAATACATGGAAGAGATACGAAGATTGTACTGCCATCTATCGACAAAACTTGTCCCTTTAAACCAACCTTAAGGTAAGTATTTTGTGGATCTTCGTATAAAGAGTTTAAGAAAAAAAGATTCGAAATTTTTTTCTTGGTGGATTATTTTTGTCTATAAGACAGGATTCTAGATATTATTGAAAAGATATTATTACTGGAAACTTTCGAAATATGGTGTGGAACAGAGTGGGGAAATTAAAACAAGTTATATCAAATGGAAAATCAGTTAGAGGGTATTAGGAAAAAAGTAGGGAAGGAAAGAACAATATTCTATTAGATACAGTTAGATGAAGGAAGAGAAACTGGCTGGAACATTGGCTGAGAAGGAATTGATTTTTGAGGCATATCATAGAAAGTACGATAGAAGGAAAAAGAGGGAAAGAGGCTATGATACACGGATGGTACTAAAACAGAAAATTCTTAAACCAAGATGAAGAAATCAGAAGAAAGTCGTAGTGAATGGAAGCTTCTCATTTGGGGGCAAGTGACTTGTCAATAATAGAAGAAGAATATTGTAATGATAATGTAGTACCTTTAGCAAATTAAAAAAAAAAAAAAGCAACCAAAATTTAAAAATTTCAGAATTATTAAATTATGTTGAGCAAATTTTATTTTTTCTGCTAGTAAATGAAATGCAACTTTTGGTTTTTTGTCCTACGATTTTTTTCCTTTAGACTAAAAGAGAAGGATAATCAATGAAACCCAGGTGAATGATTATAAAATGGTGGAATGAGAATGTGGAAGGAAACGGGAGAACCTTGTGGAAAGTTATAGACATAATGTTGTCTAACACAAAACTCTCGTGGCTTGGGATCAAACCAAGGTCACTCCGCATCAGAAGTGAGCGCTCTACCACCGAGTCAGAGTACCTCAGTTTAGTATATTCTCTTCCTCCTACTTCTTCTCATGTTCTGTCGTAATTGATTGTATAATAGTTTTAACTAAATGCTGTACTTTTGTCTACGAGCTATTCCAAGCACTCAAATAAATTAAACTTAGTTTAATTAATGTGAGTATCATGTGAACAGAAAATAAATTAGAGAAGTTTTAGCAATAGTAGTGATTAAAATAACAGTATTTATCACTATCATAAGTTTTTTTTGCCGTCACTGGAAGGATACTATCCGAAAATTATAAAAACGCTTATGTTAAAACTTTCATACGGTCTTAAGCTAACAACGCTCACTTCACACAACAGTTATAATTATATTGCTCATAAATGGTAGTATTTCTTCCCTCATAATGTTCTAAACATTTTCTGCTTTCTGGGGAGACCTTGGGGAAGCTCAGGTGTTAATCCCACGTTAAGCTGTAGGTTTACGTCTTATGTAGCCTTGCTGCTGAAACAAACGCTAAATTGTAATCCAATCAACTTTTTTATCTCTTTCTTTAATTACCGCTTCTTGTCTTCCCTAGTATTTGTAGCACTTCTAAATGTGTTTTTTTTTCAATGGACACAGTTAATTTTCTCCATACTTATATATGTTCCGAAGGCCTCTATTCGTTCTTCATCGCTTTTGCGTAGTGTCCATGATACGTATTTCAAGAGCATCTATTCGTTTTCTATCGTTTTTGCGGAGTGTCTATAATACGTATCTCGAAACCTTTATTCATTTTCCATAGCTTTTGCATAGTATTCATGATACTTATTTTGAAAGCCTCTATTTGTTTTCCATCACTTTTATGTAGTGTCCATGTTTCCAGTCCCATAGAGCAGTGGTTCTCAAACTTGTTACCGCGACCCACATTAAATATTAAAAAGTACTTTGTGGCCCACCTACTTTTATGGTGGTATTTCAAACCAATTAAATTTTGTAAATCATATTTCTAATTTTTTCATATAAAGGTAACACAGAGCTAACATTATTTTCAACGCAATGCCCTACCCCGTGACAGATTTTGACTCATCCATTCTCTTTCCATCTTAACCCAGCATCTCTACTGACTGTACAGCAGGGCAGAGTTCTGAGTAACCACTTTCTCTTCACTCCATTAAGAAACGCTTTCAATTTTCATTTTCTGAATGGCGCTTACTTTACAACACATGTTTCTGCATCAAAATAAAATTTTCACAATTAAAAGGAAAAACTTCTCGCGGCCCACCAAAGAAACGGCCCGCGACCCACACTTTGAAAAACACTGCCATAGAGTGATTAATTCAAAGACCCACGAAATACACTTTTGTTTCCTTCTCGCTTTTAAGTCTTCTATCCTTTTGTTTTATTTATCTTTCTCGCTTCATATCTTGATTCATAATCGTTGGTTAATCAACATACCAGTACACTTTAGACTACCTTGAGACAAAGTATTTTTTTCTGGTATCACCAATTCTCAACCATATGAGCCTCCGAAGGTCCCATCAAGTGTTCTACTGGGGTTTATGCTCAATTTCAGATTGTATTAAAGAATAGTTTTGGCGAAAATGTAAGGAAAAAGTGGTTATCTCCATCTGCTGGCACCAAACTAGTTCACCTCAATATCGGAAATTTGACCACAAAATTAGCACTAGGCTTGTTTATGAGACGAAAAATTTCGACGACTCGAAAACAAAATGAATCGTACGCTTTTAAATTCGAGATAAAACACATAACAATTCTCGTCTCGAAGCGAAACGAGCAGTTTTATGTCACGTGGGCAACATAAGTTCACCCAAATCTTGGATATCAAATACAGTTTTAAAGTTACGTGATTCATTGAATAAAAACTACAAATTGATGAAGTGATTATACGAACATAGTGAAGACCTTTTATCAACGTTAGAAGATACCCAGGTCATTACACAATATATTTCAATAATAAATAAGATTATTATATTACACCCTTCGTGGACTTCTCGTGATGCGGAGGGATACTCATAACATCTAAATGAAATTAGGGTGAAAAATGTCATAAATTTTGTACATAAATTTACAAAGCGAGGCGAGAAAGCTTTTCGAGACTACGAGAAAAAAATCCTCGAAAATTGAGATGAAACTACATTGTCTCGCAGGCAATATTAATAGGCACTAGATTCCTTTATAAATTTTCATTAAAATTGATTAATATGGTAGGGCCAATTTCACAGACTTGGAAATGTTATCAGCTCGAGTCACTTGTTTGTACATTATTAATTTATTACAAATCCCTCTTGGTTGTGACTGTGAAATACGGGCGTAGGTGTGGACTTCGCAAATTACATTGAGAAAAAAAACTTGTGTGGCGTATGTAAAAACGTATGTTACATGTGTAAATCCTGTAATTTTTGGACTTAACGTACAGGAAACATATAGAAAAAAATATATTTTATTCGTACTTTCCGTAGAAGTGTTCCGAATAAACGTACTTTTCGTACGAACAAACGAACTGTATATAGGCGGTCAAGCTTTCACATACAGATGGACGTATGTAACATATAGTTGACGTATGTAATATACGTATATGTGTGTAATGTACGGAAGACTATAACAAGTCATACAAGGTGCAATGGCATGATGTAACATCTAAGTGGGAAAAATTTGTAATGGATAACGTATGCTCGTACTGATTTCCGTAGAACACATAAGAATTCCGTATATTTGTACAATATACCGCTGTGCGGATAACGGTTTCCCTCAGTGTAGAACTTTATCCACTGAGTCTAGGTTGCCTAGGAGAGAAAGGCTAATCTTGTCTCGGAAAGCTAATGTGAAAATGATATCTCGTCTCGGAAATCTATTTCTATTCTCAGACCTCCGTCTCGTCTTGTATCTTATTACGAAAATTTTGTTTTAATTCGAGTAGTTGACAATCCTGACTTACTCCCGAAGATATTTTTCAAACGCGAGGCATGTTTGCCACTGTTTTCACGAATGAAGACTTATATATATATATATATATATATATATATATATATATATATATATATATATATATATATATATATAATATATCTTTGTTTATTGGGAAGGTACGGTACGTGTTAAAATGTGACCTAAATTCAATGAAACGATCTAATATTTTTTGAATGAGTAAACTATGCAAATTAAGGGAATTTATCGCTACATATATAAATAAAACACTGCTAAATGAAGTTCATTTTAATTCTATTTTCTTAAAAAGTATAGTGATATGTATGACAATAAATCTATGACTCAGACACGTTCAGTAAATCACATTCCATATACTCTGTAGTTCCTAAATACTTTTCTTTGCTTTATTTATTTTTAAATAGAGAAGAGTTATTTAAACCATATATTCTGTAGAAGGAACGACTTCTCAGAAAGAAACAAGTTTTTCATTTTGATATGTCAAGCTGTCTAGCAAAAGGGCGCGTATAACGATTGATGACTCTTTACGAACCTTACTCTGTGGCTGCGTGTGCATGGAGTTATGCAGGCAGTCGTATAGAAAGTAGGCCCGAGAAGGCCTTGCAGGTTTTTCAGGGCGGCGAACATGATCGAATGTCTCCTGGCTGGACCAGATTGAAGCATTGGGCGTTTCACTGGGCATTGCTATTGAATTCCTTCGGGGGATTCAAAGGACAAAACGATGTGTTTGTATTTTTAAAAAAATCAGTGTTTCTAACCATTGTGAATATTGATTAACATATGTATTTTTTTTCACCTCCAGTGAATAATTATTCTTTTTGCAGACTGGACTAGTTAATTATTTTCAATAGTGTAATCATCTTTTCTTTATTATTATGATTATTATTATTATTATTATTATTATTATTATTATTATTATTATTATTATTATTATTATTATTATTATTATTATTATTATTATTATTATTATTATTATTATTATAGCTGCTGTAGCCCTACCTACCAGAAGAGCATCCTGGGCTCTACTCTCAGTGGGTTGGAATTTTTTCTCGTTCTATTGGGACTTTAAAGTTCATCCAGTATTTTTGAAATGGACATCTTGGGGCAAGTTGGGAAAATAAAGGCACTGGAGTGTAATGCTCTCTATATGATGTGAAGGAACCTTTTCCTCCAAAATCCTTGGTCTGTCTCGAAAGGGAAGGAGGCAAACTTTCCTTATTATTGTTATTATTATTATTATTATTATTTTAAATTTAACTCAGTCCCTGAGAACTGTCTGCGATTATGTGAAATGAAAGCTTTCAATTTAGAGTCCCAGGATTGTGCCCTTTAGGCTAAGGGAGACGAATGATTACGGATGGAATAATTAGTGGAATGAAAATATGGAAGGAAACGGGACTACACCGGGAAAACCCCATGGACATGATGTTGTCCACCACTAGCTTACTATGCCGAAGCTTGAACAGGGACCTTACACACCAGAGATACACGCTCTACCACTACTCCACCGTCCACGCTAATGTGAAAATGTTGAGTTGATTTTAGTTTAGCGTCCCTTGCAGCAGCGAGGCTATATGAGACGTGGACCTACTGATTAACGTGGAATCCGAACCACATGAGCTACCGCCGGGAATCGAACCCGGGTCTCCCGCGCCAAAGGCGCGTACGCTAACCGCTTAGCCACGAGGGAGCTCTCCACGCTAATGTGGTCGTAAGTGTCGTTTTAGTTATGATGCATACGATGTTTCGGTGGTAAATTTTCGCTTCTGGTGCACAGATTTCATTCGAGGTGATGATGTGGCACGTCTCGGATTTATTTCTTTCGGAATTCTGCCTTCATCACCTTTCCAATTTTCTTCCACTTCTAATAATCCTTCTTTCATCATTCACTTGTATTTTATCCATCCACCTTTTTTAAAACTTATACATTATGGTTATGCCACATTGCACTAGTTATATATTTTCATTTTCTACTATGTTAAATACAGTAATACAGCGTTTCCCAACCGGTGTGCCGCGGCACACTAGTGTGCCGTGAATGTGCCGCTGGTGTGCCGCGAGGAATTATTAATTGTAATTATTATTATTATTATTATTATTATTATTATTATTATTATTATTATTATTATTATTATTATTATTATTATTATTATTATTATTATTTTAAAAAGTATTAATTTTATTGTAATCAAATTGCAAAACGTAGGGGAAAATATATGTTTGTATTTCACATTACTATGAACCTCTACTATCAATCTATAATTTTAAGTTTCATACTGGGTTACTGTCCTCTACATTTCTAATGTTGAAAAAAGTATTTGTTATAATTGTTATGACCATTATTGCTTCTTTATTGTTGCAGACTATTTCGTAACTTGAAAATTTAAAATATCATTCAATCCTTTCGACAAATTACCTACATTTGTGTTTTAAAAGTAAAAGAGATTTGTTTGTTTGTCCGTTATTTAGTGATCTTCCTTCTTAGTAAAAGGTTGCATACAGTTTTTAAAAGGAAAGCATACTTTTAGAAACCTGAGTCAAATCTTTCATTGCAATTGTTTTCTATTTTTAAATTAGTTGAAAAATAAGCATAATGATTTACTAAGGGGAAAAACAGTGAAAGAGCTTTCTTCTCTGTGAGGAGATCAATGATCACAGAAAAAAAGTACCACTGTGTTTTATATTTACAAATAATAATATCTATAAGTGTGCCGTGAGAATCGAAATAACACCCGTAGTGTGCCGCAAGTTGAAAAAAGGTTGGGACACGCTGCAATAAAAGAATACATTGCTCTTTGTGTGCTCCCTATTCTTATGCCCCAGTCCACTCGAATGACAGCTATCTAACAATCATGTGGGTTTTGATAATTAATTTTTATAACTTCTGCAATATTATTATCGATTATATCGGAGAAAAAGATATGTCCAAAATGAGACATATGACAATCGGAAGATCTTATTGAGCTGAACAAAATGATATAAGTGAGTGTAAATCCTGTCTTTGTTGTTGTTGTTGTTGGTGGTGGTGGTGGTTTATTGTTGCTTGAATTCTCCTAACAGCGAAACGCATAGTCCTAACAGTGACACACATACTACTCACTCATAAATGAATTTGTACAACAATGCTTCTACCTATCTTTCGTGCTACTGTAGTATAATTGAAAACAGTGGCGTACGCAAGGTAAGTTAGGGGTTAACCTCCCTCACTTGAGCAAGATATAATTATGGAAAAAGACAGTTGAGTAAACATGTACTATATTAAGATATCTATACAAAAAAAAACTTGTCCTGAAAGAATATGAGATTAACTGATTGAACCCCCTTGATAAAAACTTTGCGTACGCCACTGATTGAAAATATATCTTAATTTTGCCTCAGTATGTTGTTACCTCAGAGTCACAATGGCGTAGTCAGTAAAGTGTCTACCATCCAACTGGGCGGTCTAGATTCGATTCTCGATGTGGATAAGCATTATCACGATCACTTTAATGCAACTATCAGGGGTTTATCCAGCCTCTGTAAAATATAGCTTAGATTATATCAAGTCGTCATTTCCAAATATTTTGTCATCCAGAAGTAGGCGCTCACCCAGAACTTTTTGTTGGTGGGGGTGGTCAAAACTTCGGGGAGGTCCAATATAACAACTCACAACATCTATGTAGTATTGAACGATTATTATTCTGCACCTGAAAAGAAGATAAGTAATTGTAAAATACTTCCATCTATATTGTCAGAGGGGGGGAAAAATAAAAGAACTAAAACGTTTTTATAAGACAAAGAGTACACTTGAAGTGTAAGATCAAAGTTTTATGCTACATCAATCATTTCCCTGTTAAACAAGTGTAGTTTTATTGAGAAAGTGTACAAATATATGCTGATTTAAGAAATTTGGGGGCTGCAGACCCGGTGTACCCTACCCCTACCCGTGGCTGCGCCCTTGTGTAATCACATGCGATTACGAGGTAAAGAAAAATATCTACATTTAACCAGCGATGTGAAACATTTGTAAATTGCGATCAAAACACCGGTGATATAAGATGCTGACTTATGCATCACGTCTATCTAGTAAGATTGTGGCACATTAGGGACTATGGCGCCACAGTGTATGTGAACATATCAAACTATCCAGTCGGTCGAGGTCAAATATGAGAGAAAATAAGTGAAACCGCCAACACATATAAGGATTCAAATCTAGGCCTTCTACTTGCATAGTCATCACCTTACATGTTGATTGATGTCTGTTCCATTAAACTTGAGGAACATGTAACAGCTTGATAATACATTTATAATGAAGTCAGATAAAAAGAATATTCAGTAAATGGGTGTCAGTTTATGTGCATATTTCTTTATGTGTTCGTCTGCAGAAAATCTTTCGTTAATATTGTGAACGTAAACTACACATAGACTCCTTCCTTACCGTGACAGCGTACGAGAAGAGTTTTCCAACCTTTGAAAGTTACTTGATGATATGTCATTGTGTGTTCTCTAACAGTACCAAAATAAGTATTATGATAGCAATTTTGTGAGACTAAATCCACTTATGGGCTGCGTTGGCTCAGTGGTAGAGCGTTCACCTCTGGTGCTTGGGGTCACGGGTTCGATCCCAGCCCCCGCGAAGTGAACTTTGTGGTAGACAAACACCGTGTGCGTGGGTTTTCTCGGGGTTCTCCCGTTTCCTCCCACTTTCTTCATTCCACCATTTCATTCATCACTCATCATCGCCGTCTCCTTTAGCCTAACCGGCATAAACGTGGGACGTAAAACTCAAAGATTTCATTTTTAAATCCACTTATAAAACTTTCCAGACGATTGATGGGCTGTGCTCATCGTGGAACTCATGTCCAGTAGGACGAACGACTGCCATAGCCCGTCCTTTGCTTTACATACGGGTTATATTCGCAATATGTCGTCTGCGAGCATTTATTGGCACCGCTTGGTTCAAATTTGAGCCGCTAGATAGTACGGATGTATTCTTTTGTCACTAGGGTTGCCAACTGGCAGGTTTTTCATCGGCCTGGCCGGAAATATTGCTGTTACTTTGATTATAGCCGGTGACCGGTACAAACATTTACCAGCCCCTTTATGAAAGTTTTTTTTTTTTTTTTTCAAATTTGTATCTGGTTTCAAGCAATTTAATCTAGTTCGAAGTATAAACTTAAAAAGTAACTTTCATTCTGTAATTCCAAAATTATTACCTTTCACCATCCATCAATGATTTAGTGATGAGCGCAAGAGTCTTGGTCTTGCAGTTTTTGCAAGAGTCTTGCATGCAAGACCAAGACCAAGACCAAGACCAAGACCAGGAATCCCGATGCAAGACCAAGACCAAGACCAAGGGGTGCAAGACCAAGACCAAGACCAAGATCATACCTGCAAGACCAAGACCAAGACCAAGACTCTTGCGCAAGAGTCTTGCACAAGTACGGTACTACTTGATTTTTTGTAGAATGTAAAAAGGAAGGGTAAAAATCATTACATCTTTCACGTGAACTTCTTGGCTCCAGTAAAAATACCGCCGGAGTGAATGTATTCCCAGTAGTTTATGCAATCAATGTGAGTCGATCTGCTCCTGTAACATATAGCTACAGTATGTCGTTTTTTGAATCGGTTGTTCACGAGACGACCGACAGCATAATTCTATGAATTGTTACAAGCTATAATAACTTCAGTGTCTGATTTACTTTGGTCATCATTTGATCATTTACGACGGCCCATGATTGTATTTTGGGAAATCATACGAAGAATAATTGTGTCCATAAGAAGTGGATAAGCAAAAATGAACTAGAGCATGTTATGGACACGGTAGCTTAGTGGCAGAGCGTTCACCTCTGGTGCATGGGGTCCTGGTTCGAACGCAGCTTGCGCTATGTGAGCTTCTTTGGTGAACAAACACACTATGCGTGGGTTTTCCCGTTTCCTCGTACTTTCTTCATTCCACCATTTCTCATCATTACTGTTTCCCTTAGCCCCAGTGTAATAATCGTGGGACGTTAAAGTAGATATTTCATTTCATTTCAAAACATATTAGTGGTGTTCTTTTTCCAAAACTAAAGAAATGTAGTATTGAACATCGGCAATTCCGTACACCATAGATGCCGACTGCATGGGTATGGCCTTGGATCTGAGGTTCAAGCATCCCTTGGAAATTTTTAATGTGTACTTATAAAATTAATATTGAAATAACATTTTCATGACATTGACAAAAACTTAGCGCATGTGACCGCAAGTTTGATTTCATAGGTGAATGCTTATACGTTGAATAATTGTTTATCAATATAACTTATAGCCCCCTTAGGTATACGGCATATCTAGGATTCAACGATATAACATTATACAACAATAAATAATCTATATTCACAACTGAGAGTGATTTCGTACTTATTTCAAATAACTTGAAGTTTGATGCCGTAATTATGTATTTCTAATGTAGGTCAAAAGTATTTATATAAATTGAGTTTACACGAAATACATAGACAGTTGAGTCGTATTCAGTTTTCACTCAAATTATTCTAAAATATTGGGGCCGCGGTGGCTCAGTGGTAGATCGTTCAGCTCTGGTGTTTGGGGTCCCGCGTTCGACCCTGCCTCCGCCAAGTGAACTTTGTGGTGGACAAACACCGTGTGCGTGGGTTTCCTCGGGGTTCTCCCGTTTCCTCCCACTTTCTTCTTTCCACCATTTTCATTCATTTTTCATCATCACCGTCTTCTTTAGCGTAGACGGCATTAATCGTGGGACATAAAACTCACAAATTTCATTTCATTTCATATTCTAAAATATTAAGAGGTTTACTTATTATTATTTTAATTTTTTCTCTCTTTTTTGGTCAATATTGCAAAACATATCATCATCGTTATAATAATAGTTATTCTGCCATTATTGGCAGGTCACTTGCTGCAGCTGAGAAACTTCGATGACTGTGGCCCTCAGCTAGTCTCTTCGTCTTAACGTAGCAATTTTCTGTCTTAATATATTTCTTTAACTACAATCTTCTTCACCCCCTCCCTGTAGCACGTCCCTCATAATAGTTCCTCCTCAGCCAATGTCCTCCTCTTAATCACATCTAAAATTCTTCTTTTCTCCCCTACTGCTACTATTTCTAAAACCTTCGCATTCGTTTTTCGTTCAACCCAGCTGATTCTCTCCTTTTTTCTCCATGCCCACATTTCGAAAGTCTAATTGTTTCATCGTTTTTGCGTAATGTCCTTGTTTCTGCCCCATACAGTACATATTACAATCAGTAAAACAAAATTTCAATATTTAGTTGGGAGTTTGTTCAATACAAAGATGAGCTAATTGTGGTTGGAAAGAAAAAAAATCTGACGCATTTAGAATGTAAAAATAATTTTGCAATTTATGGTATTTCAGTAATCTGTGCCGTCTTCGTTTTCTTTCATGCGTCTCACTGTCAGGGGTAGCCTCCCAGTTTGGGAGCCAGTGGAGTATTGGATCTGTTAAAACATATAAAAATATTACGAAAAGTTGTGATTTATCTTATAAGTAGTGAAGCGTGATCACCCATTGAAAAAAAAGTAAAGGTCATCGCCTATGTTGTACAGTATCATCACACTTACACGAAGGTAAAATATATTACATTTAGAAACATACATTGTATTTCCCTCACTATTGACGCAATGTAGGATTTATTATCCCTCATATCCAGAGTAAAATTTACTTATGAAAATCATAGATTTCTTAAAAGCAAAACTTGCAAGACTCTTGCAAGCAAGACCAAGACTGGGTGTGCAAGACCAAGACCAAGACCAAGACTAGGTGTGCAAGACCAAGACCAAGACCAAGACCAAGGGTTCCAGTGCAAGACCAAGACCAAGACCGCATGTGCAAGACCAAGACCAAGACCAAGACCACCCGGGTCTTGGTCTTGGTCTTGCATTTGCTCATCACTACAATGATTAATATATTTTGTTTTTCTGTTTAGATAATTTTAAAGAAATGACAGAGACTGTATCAGGGAAAATTTGAAATTTACTTGTAAGAATTTTATACATTTATTGAAAGTGAAAAAAAGGACTTCTTAAAGCAATTTCCTGTAGTTGAAGTATAAGTTTAAAGAGTAAATTTCATTTTCCAAATCCAAAATTGTCACGTAAAGATTAATATACTTTTGTTCATCTGTTTCGATAATTTTAAAGAAGTGGCAGTTACTGGTAAATACAATAAAATGATCCATGGCGATTTCAGTTTCTCATTTATAGCACAATGTAGACTATCTATTAAGTTTATAAGTGAATGTACTAAGGATATGCAGAATACAGGTGCTAATGCACTTTTGTTCACGATAATACATTTCCTTTCCATGGATGGGTCCGAACAGAGATACTTTACACTTAGACCTACATCATAGGGAATTTTGAGGGGGTGCCGGTTTTTTATTTTCCAGAGTTGGCAACCCTACTTGTCACACGGAAATTTTACTTGGACATGTGATTCACGTCTTTGTTGTTCTATTAAACGCTGATCAGATTTTGGAACTTCGTCACGAGAATTTCGGTACTGATATTTATTTTAATACAATGAAAGATACTTATTCATTTTTAAAAGATATTTTGCCTCAATTATTTCTGTATTATTTATTGTCCATATCTGTACAATAAGTTCTAGTATAACCTCGTATTTTTTTTTCTTTCACAAAAATTGTTAACGAAAAAGATACCGACATTTTAGAACCATTATTGTAAGTATAACAAATTATATATCTTTGAAAGGAACAAGCTTCGTAGTTTTCAGAAACGTATTTAAAAATTAAAAAAAAAAAAAAAAAAAAAAAAAACGAAGTTTTGACAAACACGAAAAATCCTCCGTCTGAAGAGGAGAAATGGTATTTTAAAATCCTTGTGCAAATACTTAGTCTGCTGCGCTACCAATGACATAACTGCTTCGTAATCAGTAGCATCACTTTAGATTGTCAAGGGAGGAGGGGACAAGATAGACCTCTGACGTAAGAATTTCACGTTTTTTATTAGTATATTCATTTTCAGTTTATTAGAAAGCATGTGTTTCTCAAACTTACAAGGAACAGACATGAACCTACATCCGGACATCCGAATCAAACCTAGTCCATTCGATAAACATAACAAAGATATGTTCAATCACAAAAAAAAATTACGTGCCATGGACAATGGAGTAAGTCCCTGGGGCCCATTAACACTGTTACTATGAAGAAAATCGTAGACTCGCAGTGAAATAGCTATTGCATCAACACTGTTCACTGGAAAGTCATGTTTTATACAGTTCATTCTCTTCAGCATGAAACAAGCTTTCCAGAGGTACAATGTACTGGAGCCCATAAAGTACTTGAACAGGGAAAATTGAGAGAATGTTGGGAAAATTCCCTCCAGAAATCCCTCCCATCAACTTTGGACCCCTCTGGAGCGGTCTTTGGTAAAAGCAAACAATTCAAGTTTATTTAGAAAAAAAAAAAAAACTATATGGTATAAGAAATATGTGTACCAAGTTTTGTACTAATAGACAGAATAGGTATGAGGGAAAAGCGTGTATTGGTATACAAGCTTTTCCCTCACATCTATTCCGTCTATCAATACAAGAATTAGGATATTGCAGAATTGTCTTCCCTTAGCTTGTAGTGATTTAACTTAATTTTTAGCAATATATCTTCCCTCAGGAGCCGCCACTAACCGTCTAACAATTCTTCTATGATAATTCGCTTCTCGCTTACGTTAATGAATTCGTTCATCTCCTTGAGCCTATATTGCATGAACATAAACATATAGTCTAAGACGTAACGTTCACTATTGGGCATGGGCTTCTGCCTCTAGCACTATAAATGATTAGTGTCACGTGTAGACACAAGTACATTTGCAGGGCGTAATGTGTGAAGTTAAAGGAAACATTTCATTGGTTTCTCATTAGTTTAATCTTATCTATACTTACGTTAGAATGGAGACCGTAAGGAGCCATACTGACTCAGGAGCCATTATGACCACTGATTTCTGATGCGAGATGTCCCTGGGTTCGATCTCTGCCTACGCGAATTAGTGGTGAACAACATTGTGTTAGTGCATTTTCTCGGGCTTCTCCGCCCACATTCCCACCCCATCAATTATTTCGTAATCGTTCACTTTCATTATTCATCCGTCTACTTTAGCCTAAAGGACAATAACCGTAGGAAAACAGGAATGGGGAAGGAAGGAAGCGGTCTTGGACCATTATGCTAGATATCATCCCGATGTGAATGAGGAAAACCCAGGAAAACCCTTATTCAGGATGTCTGACCTGAAAAAGCTGTTACACCTTTCCGACTGTGTTCACACGGGGAATCAAACCCGGGATCTGTTACATCAAAGGCATGACCGTTAGCGACTAAAGTAACGCTCAAGAGCGATACGAAAGCCCTTTAGGTTAATTTGTTTTATCATAAAAGTATCTGAAAGCGCCAGATGCAAAATAAATAAATAAATAAATAAATAAATAAATTAAATAAATAAATAAAATAAAATAAAATAAAATAAAATAAAAAAAATAATTGAATTTTATGAGCTAAGTTAGCAACCTTGGTTTTGGTCACGCTGGTCCTACTCTCAAAAACACAAACCGAAAGATACAACTTAAAGCATGCAGTTATAGCAGCATCGTCATCCAATCAACTCTTTACCTCCCCCTGCCAACGTTACATCTAACCATTACATCTGTATAAAAGTATATTTTTCTTCTTCTTTTTTTTGTGTGTCCCAATAAGCCATTTCATTTTGGATTTTTTTTTCTTCGAAAGGCTGGAGAGAGATTGTGTTCTTCTTTCTTTCTTGTGGTCTCGTTCTTCCAATCGAGGAAATTAAAAAAAAAAAAAAAAAAAAAGCAGAAATGACTGTAATAACGTGTTTCAGACTCTAACGAAAAACCCCTGGTTATAGTACACTCTATATATAAAATAGTACTTACCGTGATCTGCCTGTTAACTTCAAGTTGTCGTTTCTTGCCAACGTGCTTGTAAGAAGACTTCTAGGAACGAGAAAAAAAAAAAAAAAATAAGACAACGGAAAGGTGGCGAAAATTGATAGTAACGCATCTCTTCATCACATCTTTTTCCTCATAGTTTCTTTCTGTTCTTTTTCATCATCTTCCTCTTTATATTTCATATTTCGTTATTAAATAATTGCAATTCTCAATGTGAGATTGAAGATATAATTATAATACCTACAATGATATCATCCCATTTTCGTAGTTAAAAACGACTAATTATTTCTTTAAATTAAATTAAATATATATTTTAATCAGCGAGTGTCGAGTAAGAGATTATGTGCTTCGTCATTGGTGACGGGAAAGGCTTCTCTATTTTCAGATGAGGTTGGGGAATGTGACATTCCTCGAAAGTAATGAAAGAGATTTTGCATGGACCTGAAAAACTTATTTATTGGAGAAGTAGTGTTCT
Source organism: Thermobia domestica (assembly GCF_964235325.1). Lineage (NCBI taxonomy): Eukaryota > Metazoa > Arthropoda > Insecta > Zygentoma > Lepismatidae > Thermobia > Thermobia domestica. Next base: position 97,070,453 of record NC_137455.1, read on the forward strand.
ACATAAGCGTTGGAAGACTGCAGACCTTTGTGTCTGTAATCTGACTAAAAAAGGAAAGAAGAAGAAAAAAAGATGATATGCATTGTAGAAGAAAGGGATATTGAATATTGAATCCCCCAACCCGAGTTTTCTCTCTCTCTCTGGGGCTATAGCCCCCCCCCCTCATGACTCTCAGGTATACACTGGCTAAAATGAGCTTCAATCCTGCTTTACACTGGATAAAACTATGCTTTAGCCCCTCCCTTGATCATATCTTGGATCCGCCACTGTATATGAATCGATAGTATAGTAATTAACATAAAACCTGAAATTGTACTTATGTCGGTGAAGAGCCTACCCCTTCCCCCAAACAAAACCTAAAATGACACTACAAATAAATATATACACAATAGGCTCTCGGCTACCTGACCTAATATAGTGGAAGAGCAGGTCGGATAGGCCTGAGATCTATGTTGTTCATATTTTGTGACCTTTTAGTGTAGACCAGTATTTGCTAAATGATTGAAATATGCGTTTTAAAAATTCATTACGGAAAAATAGTCTAAGGATAAAAAGACTGTCCGTATTTTATGATAAATTTTATAATGACTAAGTTAATTAATCCGTTTACAAGGTTGACGGACCACAAATATTCTGAGATAATGGCGTTATTAAATAGTTTGGGATTGAGCGAAATCAAGGGAGCATTGGGTGGCATTTTAATGAGATTGGAACATTTGGAGATGGTGGACTTTTGTTCCAGATCTCGTTTTGAATTTCTTCTTCTTTTTTATATTTATGATCAGGGCCATAACGAACAACACCGTGGGGAAAACCAGCGCCCAGGGCGAGAATATACGATGGAGCCCCATCAAAAATAAACCATGTTTTTCCTTGATTTTAGGCAATTTTATTACTTTTTTCCTTCCATTTTACATATGTGCACATGCATTTTCCTAACATGAGTAACATTTTTCCTCTCTCTTTTTTCTTTTCTTCTTTTCTTATATTTTTCCTACCGAATTTCGCTCCCCCTTACTTCGACGCCCGGGACTGTGGCCTCACTCGCCCTCCTTCCCCCCACGGCACGGAACTGATAACAAACCAAGATGGTGACCATTGTATCAAACGATTTTTACACCCTGGTATTCGCTTATTCTTAAAATACTTGCCCATGGTTATATCTCATACCTTCCTTCCGCATCGAGCTACAATAATATCCAGGGGCGTACGCAGGAATTTATTTCGGAGGGGGGTACAAATTTTAATAAGAGGATAAATTATTTTAAAATTTGTAAAATTACCCCTAAAATAAGACTAAATTTACAGAAAAAGTCGGGATTTCGAGCCTCCTGGACTAACACTCTGCGTACCTCCCTGATAATATGGTAAATAAATAAATGTATAACAAACATTGTTTAATTGATCTATATTTACGTTCTTTATCAACACTGAGGCTGTATGGGACGAAACCTACAGTTTAAAGTTGAATCGGAATCATTGTAATACAGTAGAATGCTCTCCGAACGGGAATAGACCTACAGGAGTAGACCCCTAGCATTTTCCCTTTTCTTTCTTTCTTTTTCTTTTTTCTTTTTTTTTTTTTTTCAATTCGCGGAGAACACTTGCCTCCATGGTCTTCTAAAGCGTGGGACACAGTCGCGCCCCGGCTATGATGTTATGATGCGACGTTGCTATGAAGTAATAGGATGTGACTAAGCAGACGAACTACAGCGCGAACAGTTGATAGACACTGATGGGAATGTGCAGAAGAACATGGCAACCCCGCAGCCCTCTCATAGGCCAACATCTTTTAAAAGGGAACTCAGCGCCGCTTTTAAATGCCATAAACGCTATCCCTTAGCATAATTAATTAATCTTGTTAGATTTTGTACCTAATCCAATGCAACAGGGACACAAACACAGAAACTTTGAGGACAGTTAGAAAATACCCTGTCATCATTGCTCCACTTCCATATGGTGATCACACCAGCGTATAAAGTAATTCGTTGTAACAATACATTGCTTGGATTATAATTTCTACTTAAATTATGACCTTGTGCTCCATTCTTGCAGAAGTAGGGAAAAAAATATTAATCTAATCCGTTTTGAGCCCGTGAATCTTGCGTCCCCTTTGAGCGCTCAGTTTGTTGCTTCTTCTCGCTAGTGCTTTGTCTATTGTTAATGTTTATCTATGTACAAATGGTTATGACTACCTGAATAGAGTGAGATCCTTCCTCAGTGTCACTCAGCCTTCCTTGTTACTAGTGAGACTGAGGTTGACTGAGATGGAAGGACAGTGCTCACTTCTGGTATGCAAAAATAAATTTACCCGTATATACCACAATTTTACGTGTAAGTTATTTTCTTCAAATGTCAAAACAGTTTATTTCGATGTCACATTGAAGCAGGTTTGCGATTGACAAGAGTGATGCCTTTCTCAATTGCAGGGCGCGGTCTCTGCTTATGAGAGAGAGAGACGAAGAAAGGGGGGGGGGGAGAAAGAGCATAATGATAAAGGTCACGTTGGTAGAAGTTAAAAGAAACAAAAAAACAGGAAGAACAAAAAGCATTTAAGGACAAAAGATTTTTATATATAGCAAAATATCGTTTTTGAACATCTAGACTCTAGATGGAAGGTTTCGTTATAGTGGTTCAAACAGGACATATAATCCTCATAGCTTGCACTTGTCTTTCTGCTTCCACTCCCCCTTCCCCCATTTCCTTACCCCTCTACATTTAGTGTTCTTGGCTCACACATTCCTGTCGGTCTAGGCAAGGGCGTGTTTGCATTCGGTGACGGTTCGATTAAACGTTAGACGTGCGGGTCTTAAACATAAGGGTAGGCCTAAATATACGTTTCAAGAGGAGTTGCATTATTATTTCTAACAAGCCATAAATGTGGTACTGTTTTTGTACGTTTGTTCCGTGTGCGTGTTCTATATTGTTTTTCGTATATGCTGTGAACTTTGCCTTATTAAAAAAGGAAAGGAAAAAAACTCGGGTCTTCTTCCCGCAGTGGATAGTTTCAGTAAATTCAAGTACAATCTAGATTATTATTTTACATTAGAGGTTCTCAGCGTTTTTGAGCCTAGCGCCACCTTGGGCGAATACGATATTCCTGAGCATCTTTCGTCATCTTAACCGAAGCAGTTTAAGAGCCAGAAAAATGCTTCAAGTCTTAAAATCAGCCTTGAAGATCTATTATTATTATATTTTAAAACATAAAACCTTTGATAAATTGTAAAATGGATAATGCACTTAATCCAATAATAAGGAGAAAGTCTAACAGGACTTGAAATCTCAAGCGCTCCTTAAATAGTCTATCGCTTTCCAATTGCCCCTTTTTTTTTGTCCCAGCGCCCTTTTTTTTAACGAGAACGCATATGTTGAGGACCACTGTTTTACGTGATCATCGATTTTGAATCTGAATCTTAGTTCTCTTTTCATCATACGTTTCAATTTTCTGAAGAAAGGGAAAGATAAACATAACGATTGCAACCTAGTATAGACCTATGCGTGCGTGTTGTGCATGACGAAAATTTAGGAAACAAAACTCAAGATTTAGAAATACATAAATAAATACCCTACCTAGCTTGCCTATCGCGATTGATTGGTTCTGTGTTGTGCAAAACAGCGCTGTTCAAGTCTGTTTACAATGGATTTAAATTGAATTTATGCATGACGAAAATTTAGGATAACAAACAGTAATAAAAATTTGGATTTTTTAAAAAATAGATTTATAAACCTATTGCAGTAAATATGTATAAGAATGAAAACGGTGTTTTTTTTTTGTTTGTTTGTTTGTTTGTTTTTTTAAATCTCAAACCGCTGTATGCAAGGCATTCCTGCATCTTCAAGATATTCTCAATGTTATCATCTCAAGTGGGGGACAAAGCAAGATTTTAAAGGGTACAATTGCTCATGTTGCGCTATCTTGGCTTTATATTCCTGTATAACTACAATATTTTCTGTACAGCGCTTTACGCTTCATGAAAATGTCCTGATACATTTTTTAAAAAAAGAAAGAAAAAGAAAATAAAAGTTCGCAAGAGAGCTTGTTGTGTGTGTGTAGTCTAGGAGAATGCAGTTAGTAATCTGATCACTGGGTTGAAACAATGACTTTTTTTTTATTTCTCCCCTCTTCTCTGTACAGATGACTGACAGTCACGCAATCTGTTGACAAGTTCTCTGTCACAGATTTGAATGTAATTTAAGAGGTTATTTCCAATTCAACTTTCATTTTCAAAGTACAATATTTAAGGAAAATTTACATATATCTCGCCTCGAAAAGATCGGCGCTCATTTACCCATCTTATCGAGAAACTCAATGAAACCACAAATTTCCCAAATTGGATCCATCTTTTTTTATTTTTTTAATGTGTACCATGTAAAAAATTAAATGCAGATAATAAAGCAAAAAGTGAAAATGTATTTTTTTTTCACTTGGTTCTAGTTGAAGAAACATAATAAAAATAACAACACAGCATTTTCCAAGATTAAATGTAATCAAGAAATAATAATTAGGCTTAGTTCATTTCGTTTTTATTATTTGTTATTATTATTATTATTATTATTATTCCTATGTTCCTGTGTATCCGAAAGGTTAGTACTATGGTTCGATTCTGCTTGGGCCACAGTTTTCATTGTTGACCTATCGCCGTGAGACGATTACGGAATTTCTTAACAAATGAGAGATCCAATATGCTGACCACATACCAATCAATGAAAAGACTTGAGGCAAGTCATAACCCTTTATGGATCCTGTAACGCTGCGAAATTTAAATACTTTATATGCTCAACTATAGTTTTGGCTGTAAAATTGTTTTGTACCATTTTCAGCAGTTGCAGTTAAAACTATAGCTACAAGTAAGGGAAAGAACAAAAAACACAAACTTGAGACAACCATAACCGAAGGTATTGTTTTAAGACACTACAAGAATGGTAAAAATGAAATGAATTCTCTCTAGCTACATGGTTAGTCTACTCGGTTTAAGCGCGGGAGATCCAGCTTCTATTCCAGTCAGCTGAATGGGGCGCAGAATTTCGAATCAACCAATTAGAAATACAAATATCCTGGACTATTGCACTTTGCTCCGAAGATTTCCAGCTGGTGTTGTTAAAATTATGCGTATTATTATTATTCGAATTATTGTTGAAATATTCATTATTTGAAACATTATTTAAATATTCGTTGTTCGAATTATTATTAGAATATTCATTATTGAAAGTATTATTCGAAGTATTATTCGAATATTCGCCATTCAATTTAGTATATTATTCGAATATTTATTATTCGAATATTCGTTGTTGGAATTATTATTAGAAATTTTTTCTCAATTTTTTTACTAGTGTACACATATAACATTTCTGGTTAATGAAGTTTCTAGAAAAAAAATAGTATATACAAAAGTACTAATACATTTAGAGAAACATCAAAATTAACATATTTAAAACAGCAAACAGTAAAAATTAAACATAATTTTGGTACTATATAAACCGACAATTGTAGAAACGAAGGATAACACATGATGATTAATAAGTGTTTCAGTCCTCTATACTTAGATTTTGCCATAATCCCAGTCACACAATAATAAACAAAAATATCATTTTATACTGTATATGTCTTTGAAGTAGCAATTATTAACATTCAGAAAATGTTTATATTTATTTTAGATAAAAAATTTCGTCTAGCTTGGGTGAAGATGGGAAGGAGTTTAATATGCTAATGGCATTGCCTCTTTGTATGGCTAGGCTTATCCTTTGTGTCAAAAAGTAACCACTTCTAGGATCTCCTGATTTATTAATTAATTTTGATCCTAATTCCTTTAAAAACATTCTGGCTTCTTTGCTAAAAACGCCCATTGTTTCCGTGGCAAACGCAATAAAAATGTGATCTTCTTTAAGTTTTGAATATTTAGAATGTTTCCGCATACACGCTGTCTCTGCTGCACTTCCCGCTTCTTCACTAGTTGACGTTAAGTAAGATGGGGCAAAAGTATCTACACATGTTACATCCCATACTAGACATTGACCCCTTTTCCAAGGTGTCAAAGTAATTCCATCTGGCCGCTTATTGTCATTCCGATACATTCCTGGTGGCTCTAAAATGTTAGGACACTCTATATTATTAGAAATTCATTATTCGACTTATTATTAGAATATTCATTATTCGAAGTATTATTCAAATATTCGTTGTTCGAGTTATTATTAGAGTATTCATTATTCGAAGTAGTATTCGAATATTCGTTGTTTGAAGTATTATTAGAATATTCATTATTCGAAGTTTTATTTGAATATTCGTTGTTTGATGTATTATTAGAATATTCATTATTCGAAGTACTATTATCCGAATATTTGAGCTCCTCCGTGGCTAAGCGGTTAGCGTACGTGCCTTTGGCGTGGAGGACCTGGGTTCGATTCCCGGTGGGAGCTCACATGGTTCGGATTCCACGTTAATCAGTAGGTCCACGTCTCATATAGCCTCGCTGCTGAACGGGACATTAAACTCAAAATCAACTCATCTCAACTCGAATATTCGTTGTTCGAATTATTAATAGAATATTCATTATTCGAAATATTATTCGAATATTTCTTGTTCAAAGTATGATCAGAATATTCATATAAGCGATACTACGTATATAATGGAATTAATGGAATTAACACATTTTCAAGCGCCTTAAATTTTAGTTTTGATTTGTTAGTGTGGGAGATGCAAGAAGAAACGCCTCTTACTGTCCTGTTCGTAGTGCCGTAGATAATATTACTGTATATGGCAGTTCCAGTCACAAACGTTAGATGATACCAAAATATATAATTTAGTTTTTTTGTGCGAGGACTCAAAAAAGTAAGCCGGCCACTCCTCCACCTCCCACTTTCATACGTGGTTCTGCAGTGTAATTATCGACATAATTTGGTAGTAATCTTCACCTACGTCTTTCTTCAGCTTTCTTACAGGACTGAAACGCTGTTGTCTTTTCCCGAGGACTGTTTCCATAGAACAGAGAAGAACGAGAATTTCTTTCAAGATATGGTATATTCCCAGACATCAAACCTTAAACTATTTGTAGCGATTAAAAGTTATTATTTTGGTAGATTGTGTGGCATTTCCTTTAACCGCAGAATACAGAAAAAAAAATCTTTATTAACAGTTCCGATAAAGTAAGTCACTATTTCTTTAGAAGTAGACCCCTATATAAAATTAAATTTGATTCCCCGGTGTGGCGACCCACGAACTAGTGACGGCTACGGTCAGCCAGACTATTTTCGGCTAATGTGTAGTAAATACACCGTCTCTCATTGTCATTATTGCTAATTATCTAAATTCGATTGAATCGTATACTTCCTACTGTGGCTTTGTTGTATAGAGCTCATCTCTGGTGCTAGGAGTCACTGATTTGATCCCAGGCCGTATAAGTTTCTTGTGGACATCATGATGTTCATGAGATTTCTCAGGACTCTGCAACTTCCTTCCCCACTCTCATTCCATCATTTCTTTTATAGTAGTTCACTTTCGTTAATATTCTATTTCCTTTAACCTAAAGAGCGTAATCATGAGACGTAAAACTTAAAGATTGTAATGTATTCATCGTACTTTTCTTACGTCCGCCTTTCGTGGACTTTCATTTCTCAGGAACGATGTGGCCAATTTGGTCCAAAATTGGCATGAAGCTAATTAGTTAATGCTTTTCGTTGGCAGACCAGACTTGGTTACAATTGATCAGGACCAAAGCCGAGATATACAAAATTTCCTGTTTCAGCAGCTTGGTTATGTGAGGCAGAATGCTTAAGAGGCCTCATCTCGGCGAAATTAAAATACCGCTAATTTTACAGTAATTATGTGATTTCTTCAAATAGATAAAAGATAATCGAAATGTGGAACAAGAGCTCCCTAGACAATATCATTTTACATGAGATAACGTTATCACAACTCACTTATCTGCTTTCAATTTCCAACCATTTTGAAAATCGGCATTTATTTTCGAGTTTTCTAAACGGCTGAAAACGGAAAGCCACTCGGTGACTTGTGATAACGGTATCTCAAGCAAAATAATATTGCGTCCCTTTCCACCATCAAGGCTATTATTTGGAACGTGGGCCTACAGTTTAAGGTGGAATTCGAAGCACTAATGCGTCCAAATTTCAAGTCTCTCTCACCGGGAATCCAAGCTGAAGCCAGGACCCCGTGCTCACAAGTGCATAGCTACTACAGCAGTCGTGCATGCACTTGTATGTTGTTCTTTTAAGACACCTCTTTTCCTATGAACTTGTCCTTGCTATTCACCAAAGAATTGTATTTGGAGCTCACAGGAATTTAACAAGAATTGGTTTGTTAGTGGAAATTGAAATATCTCGAAATGCTATAATTGATTTTTTTTTAAAAAAAGGCAAGAAAATAAAGTTTCGTATTTTCAAAGGAAAAAAGTTGTTTTTGTTATATGTTCGAGGGACTCATTTTCAAGAGAGAGAGGTATTGGCTTTTAATCCTCTTCTCAACTAGAGTCCTGTTTTCAATTATTTCTTCCGGCTACAGAATGCAAATGGCTCAGTGACAGAGCGCTTACCTCTGGTGTGTAGAGTCCATAGTTCGATTCCCATCCAAGTAAGTTTATGATGGACAACATCCTGTCCGTGGGTTTTCTCAGGGTACACCCGTCTCCTCCCACTTTCTCATTCCACCAATTCTTCCATCATCATTCATTTGCCTAAATCATTAGCCTAAAGGGCATAATCATGGGACGTTAAACTGAAAGAAAGACTTTGTAGCTTCATTCTGCTGAAAGTATCACAGGTGTGTCAAAAATGTCTTTCTTTTCATTAAAAAAGTTCACACAATAATAGTGTGTTCCTTCCTTTGCCTCGCCTTGCTTCCACTACAAAGTATATTCAAGTATGCTGGTGTAACATAACAGGAATATTTAACAAAAAAAAAAAAAAAAAGTACATTATTACGACACCACTCTATCCCAGATGGACAAAGAACATTAAAAATGTGGGTAGGAGATGGGGTGGAAGAGGAAAAGAGAAAAAGAGGAAGGAAAATGGCTATCATGTGTTACACAAGAGAAGAGATGCAAGTAGCCGAGAGAAAAGATATCTTCTTGAAACGTCCTCTGAAGGCATCGAACCGGAAGCAGTTCTGTTCCGACCGGCTGAGGATGTGGCACAGCATACTATCTCACTTCTTCTTCTTTATTTTTATTTTAATGTAAGAATCAGCAGGGGGCGGGTGGAAGAACGAGAGATGAGGGAATGAGATGGAAATGTCCCTTCCTGCCTTCGTAACAGCCACTCTTTGGATGATGACCACAGACAGACCAAAAAACGAAAAAAAAGAAAAAAAAAAGAATTTTAAAGAAAAACTAAACACCAAAGCCATGATTTTTACTTAAGATAAGCATGCTTGCAATGGGTCACATACTGTTGCTTTTACACCTTGGTCTACTCTCTCTCACACACACTCTCTTTTACAGCCGTTTCTTTATTCATGTGTTTCCAAAGTGTGTTCAGTTGAATGTTCTTTTGAACCAGAAAGATACAAAAACTTTTTTTTTTTTATTTCAGTGACCCGTAGAAATGTGTAAAAAATCAAGAAATCACGCATTGGAAACTTTCCACAAAGCATATGACAACACATGAAAGTGTTCCATAAAACATACGACAATTAATGGAATTTTCCATAAGGCATATGACAATACATGAAAATTTCCCGTAAATTATATTACAATGCATGAAAACGTTTTATAAGGTATGTAACGATGTATGAAAACGTTTGATAACACATGTAACTATGCATAAAAAGCTTCCGTAATAAAGTAGTCATACAGTTCTGTGACAATATATAAAAACGCTCCGTAACTTTACAATTTATGTGAAAACGATCTATAAAATATGAGATTATGTGTGAAAACGTTGTATAAGGCATATGGCAATTTACGAATGTTTTTCCGTAATTTATATTACAATGACGAAAACGTTCTATAAGGCATGAGGCAATGCGTGAAAATGCTCCACAAGACATATGACGATGTATAAAATGCTTGTATAAGTCATATCTGAGAGTTACGTGCCAATGTGCACATATATATATACATATATATACATATACATATATACTGCAATGCATGAAAACGTTCCTTAAGGTATACGACAACGCTTGAAAACGTTCCGTTAGGCATACAACACATAAACGTTCCGTAAGGCGAGGCAATTTGGATTTTTGTGAAATAATGCCTTTACCAACCTTGTTTTATGCAGAGCGTTTTATTTGATTGATTGATGATGTACTTGAATATTTCATATTAATATACGTATTTTATTGCCATTTCTGATAAACTTTGTCCCTTAGTTCAAACTACCAAAAGGGAAAACATCTACGAACAGAGTTATCACTCATAGATATGTTCAAGAATTCTAAGCTTCAACTCACAACGATGGACAAGATACGGTAAATCTGTACCCAGGAATATGTGATCCAGCAAAATAGGAAAGAAAGGAAAAACACATTTTATTAATTTTTCATTATATTTTTTTCAATAATGGCAAGATTCTCTTCACTATCATTTACAACAAAATGATGTAATAATAATAATAATAATAATAATAATAATAATAATAATAATAATAATAATAATAATAATAATAATAATAATAATAATAATAATAATAATACAGCCACAAAAAAAAAAGTTCTGCGCACCGGGCCCCAGGGTATGCATTCCTTGTATTTTGTTTACACTGAATCCAAATTTCGAAACCCCAGAACGATCGATCGTGTCATTTTTCTTTTTTTTTTTAAGGGTGGTGGTGAAAAACTTCAGCGATTTTAGGCCAGGTTAGGAAGGATTCACGTAAAAGCCATACAAAAAAAAAAAAAAAGTTCTGTGTAACAACGTTCCCCAGAGTATGGATTCTATATATTTTGGTACACAATTTTTTACTTTTTTTGTGTGTGACTGTGTAACCATTCGCGAAACGAAGAGTGAACATTCCAGATAATTAATGTACACATGTTTGCTTCACTTGCACAGTCTTGCTAGCATACAAAAATATTATTTATTATACCAAAATTGCAAGTATTTTGTTTCGTCTTTTTAGCTCCCAGAACTTATTTATATTTTTTAAAGGTAATAAACTTCGAACTTCAAAAGCCAATGTTAATGTATTTTATATATATATATATATATATATAGCACTGTCCTAATTGAACGTTGGCCGTAACCAATACCATTTTAATTACAATGTAAAAAGAAAAAGGAAAAACAAAAACAAAAAAATAATAAAAACAGAAAAAGAAGCGTAATAGGCCATAATGATTTGCCAAAGGTTCATATAATTGCATATGGCAAATGAATTATGTTTTTGTAAATAACTGGGAAAGTAGAATTTCAGAGGTCCGAAGGAGATATAACAGAAAATGACGGAGAGCGGGAAAATTCTTACACCTGCTTATGAAGAAGGAAAAACACTTCCTATACACGAAGAAAGGAAAAAAAAAAAACATCAGTAAACTTTCTGCTTTTTTAAATGGGTATGTATGTTGGAGGGGGGGACGGTGTAAAGCCCCAATGAGACAAAGTGACCACATAAATTCTTTTTTATTTTCTTTAAGAAAATAATGTAACGTTGAACTCTGATGGTATATTTAGTTGGACAGATGTATCCCAGTTTATTATTGCTTACAAAAATTATATATTTCTGCCGTGTCTTTTTTTTTTATTTTATTTTTTGTTACATTCAAATATATATATTTAAAAACACAAAATGTATTGTGTATTGCTTTAGCACGTGCTATGGTGATATGATAATACTTCACATTTGAAATAATATACACGTCTTCTGTGCTAAATGATATACTATATTACATTATGTGTGTACTGAGACCAGTAAAATAACGTATTGCTCATGAATAGAAAGGAAACTTACTTACGAGAGCGGACTGATAAACAGAATAGAATCGTACATAATATAAGTCCAGACCCTGTTTCCTAGTCATACGATTAGTATAACCATCTCTCTAAAACTAAGGGACCGCGGTGGCTCAGTGGTAGAGCGTTCATTTCTGATGCACAGGGTCCCTGGTTCGATCCGAGCTCGTGGTAAGTAGCTTTGTGGTGAACAAACTCCGTGTGTGGGTTTTTCTCGGAGTTCTCCCGTTTCCTCCCACTTTATTCATTCTACCATTTCATTCGTTTCTCATTATCATTATCCCCTTTAGCCTAGCCAGCATAACCGTCGGACGTAAAACTTAAAGATTTCATTTTTATTTTTTCTAAAACTAAATCATAAATTCCAATTTTTTTCTTAGCGTTCTTTCCTGTAAGGTTCATGCAACCTCTCTAATCTGTTTGGAATCAGATTGATAATTATTTTATCATTTTTCAATATATGTGCGGCTCGGGGGAACATAATGGTATGTAACATTTTGGAACTTTATCGAGTAATCTAGAAAAGTAAGTTCAAAATTTACATGCAATGCAATGCAACGACACATACCAAACAAGTTTGCCCCCTATCTACAAGTACATTTCCGAAATTAAATTACCTACATACTGTGCTGTGGTTCGATCTCAACCTATTCCACATAATAACTCACTTTCACAGGAAGTGGCGCTTACCGCTTTGTTCCCCCGAGCCGCTCATATATTTTTAACAGTTCAGTATATCATGTTCACTTAAAGCGCGATCTACACATACACAAAAATGTATTTTTTTCAATCCATATGTTAAGCCATTAGCATTCAACTTTTTTTCTGCATAATCTTAAAGACACTTCAAGCGCGTACCCTCAGATTTAAATTACTCTGAATTCAAAGTATAGTTAACAATGTCGAAAATAAATTTATATAATTTATTAATTATCTATTAAATAACCCAGATTTATTATAAACAGGAGGCCGCTATGGTTCAGTGGTAGAGTGCTCAACCCAAGTATGTGGGATCCCTGGTTCGATCCCAGCTCCTGCTAAGCAGATTTTGTGGTGGACAAACACCGTTTGCATGTGTTTTCAAAGAGTTTTTCCATTTCGTCCCATTTTCCATTCTACCACTTTCATTCATTCTCATCACCATCTTCTTCCTTAAGCTTCTCTGTGTAATCGTGTGACGTAAAACTAGAAATTCGAACTCATTTACTATAAACAGGATACTCATGCTATAAATGCAGGCCAATAGAACTATGCTGTAGTCAGCATAGAATAAGTATTATATTACGATGAACTTAAAGGTTTCTGACCTCTTGATAAGATGGTTGGAGCTTGTTTTCTCATACGGGCTTCTCGATTCTTGGCTGAATTACGTACTATGTAAGAAATCATCACGTACTCCTGAAGATACACATACTTCAGATTGAATAGCAATAGAAGAAGCCAGTCTACCCCAATTGGTGGTCCACGGACCCCTAGGGATCCGTGGCATTATTTACCTCTCATAATTTATAAAAGGTATAAATAATGCCATGAACTTCCTGTATTTATGTACTGTATGGTGTGTTCTTATAAATAAAGGTTTGTAATTTAATCGTTGTTAATAATCTTCAACTACTACTAAGCAGTGTCAAATTTTAAAGGTGTGGTGTTCCCTTAAAAATAGGAAAAATGGGGTCTTCAACTCCAAGTAACTGGAAACCACAGCATGAAGCGAAACACAAGTTTGCTGGTTACGTATAACTTCTATATCAACTTACACCTAGTCAAATAGACAAATTGTATACTAATATTTGACTAGAAGTTTTTTCTATACCGTAATATTGAGAAGAATATGACAACCGTTCATTATTATCATCATCCAAAATATTGTGCCATCGTTGACAGGTTATTTGCCCCAAATTAAGAAGGTTGCATTACTATAATAGTCAGTGGCGTATTTAGGGGGGTGGCTTCCGGGCTTAAGCCCCCCCCGAAATCTTACTTAGTATAGTAAAGTAAATGAAATATCTTGCAGAATTTTCATATTTCCAGGCAAAGCCCCCCCCCCCCCGATAGTTAGCAAAGCCCCTCCCGAAACAAAATCGTAAATACGCCACTGATAATAGTCTTCCATTTTTTCTCGTTTTTACATAAAAATTATCTTCTTCAGCATCGAACATTTATTTTCTACTCTGTTATGCCTTCTACCATGTTGTTTAGAATACAATTTCTACTCAATTATTGTCCTAATCAGTTTCTTTTCCGCTTTGGTTTTCCAATATTGCTCTTCCCTCTTCTACACTTCCAACATTTCATCATATACTGGGTGTTTACTCCAATTGCTTTCTATACTCACATCTAGAACGGTTTTTCAAGACTATTTTGGAAATGACCATGTTTCCGTTCCTCACCGTGCAAAACTTCGTCTGAAACACGTAATGATTATTTTTTATTACAATTTTGTTCTTTAAAAAAAAAACTTCCGAAATAATCCTTTCTTGTGTCGTGAAGGCTTTTTTTTCTCATTGCTTGTTCTCCTTGCTCATATTTCGTTTTACCATGTTTCATACTTGCACTTCATAAAAGTGATTGAATAACCAGCCTCTAAGGCAGTGGTGGCCAAACTTGTGAAGTTTCTGAGCTATCGTACCGTTTTTAAATTCTATTATGTGTGAGCTACCAATCAAAAGAACTATCAACTTCTTTTTAAAAATCTTATATTAGTTTATTGCCTATAAACTTACATTTATAGCAAATATGAATTCAAACTATCCAAGTTAGCAAAAGTCTAATATATACACAAACAACATAACGTGCACAACCCCACGTACATACAATCAACTGCACTGAGGGAAAAAAATGTAGTGACGTACTTTAAAAAGATAGGTTACATGCGTAATTCTTGTAGTTTTTGGACTTAACGTACAGCAGACGTATAACTGAAAATGCATGTTTTATAATACTTTCCGTATAAGTGTTCCATCTATACGTACTTTCCGTATGAAACAATGTAGGTGGTCAGGATCTCTCATACAAATGGACGTATATAACACACATCTGAAGAATGTAACATACGTATATGCATGTGATATACGGAAAACTGTAAGATGTCAGACATCCTGCAACGGCATGATGTAACATCTAAGGGCAGTGCGTATGTACTATATGGATAGCGTATGGTTCAAAGCGGAATCCTCTTGCTGATTTCTGTAGTAAGCAAGAGGATTCCGTATTTTTGTACAATCCGCGGCAAAAAAACCTGCAACATGAGCATATAAGTTTATTGTGAAATGACGAAGTCTTTTGCTCCAAAATAAGTGTGCACGCGAGGAGGCTGAGGTTTATCTTGGCGTGATTCGTTCCACTTAGACGTTATGTTCATTCCCTGTGCTGTTAGGTGTAGTTTCACAATAAACTTATATCCTCATGTTGCAGGTTTTTTGCCGCGGATTGTACAATATACCGCTCTCCGGAGAACGATTTTTATTCTCAGTGTGTGAGATGAGGCTGTCAATGGCAGTTGCGCAGGAGAAACAAGCAGTTGTTGTCGTCTCGTCAGCGCCCCCTGTCGTTAGCGTCAGCTCAGTGGAGAAATGAAGGTTAGCCAAACGGAGCGTTAACGCGATCTACCGAAAATGTTGCCGCCAGCTGCTAGTAGCTCGCAGTCGCCGGTTTGGTGATCGCTGCTCTAAGGCATTTTTTTCTCGCGCCTTGTGTCGCGCAGTTCGTAGGGTATGTCGCGAAATTTAACAACGTGAAAACGAATTTTCATGCCACCTAAAAGACCTTTGAGTCTCAGCTTTATACCACACATTAGCATGAAAAACTGTAATAAATAAGTTCAAATCAGTTTTAAGGCCTAACCTGTGTCGCAATGTCATGAATATTCAGTATAATGTATTGTCAGTCGAAAAAGGTTTTGATAATTACTGCTTTAACTTACAAAATATCTTATTATGATTGCCGATACATATTGACAATTTAAGATTTTTTAAATAAAAAATTTGCATATTTTAATGTTTCCTTAGGTACAAGAAATTACAAAAAGACAAAACGCTAAATGTCCTTGCTGGAATTTTCTCTTCCTTCCTTTTTAAAAGTTGTCCAATGTTTAAGCAAAGAAAAGAAATCAAGCGAAAGAGAAAAAAATAAAAAGAAAGAAAAGAAGAAAGGTTGTTAATCGTGACCAAAACCGACATGGTGCCAGCGCGTGCATTCGCAATGGGGCTGAAAAGAAATGTCCCCCTCCTATAAATTCCACCAAAACACAACCGAGAAATCACTAATTCTTTATGCTTTGTTGCCTGTCAACCTTTTATATATTTATCAACGTTTCATCTCTTTCGTATAGCGGGTACTTTAAAAAGGTTCTTCATTATTGTTTTCAGTTTGATTTTTTTTTCTTTTATGAAGAGGGGGTTCCCAAGGATTTTTTTCTTTTTATATATTTGCTGGATAATGGATATCAATAATCAGTATGATATTTTGTTTTGTTAGGTTTGTTAGTATGTTTTAGAGTTTAAGATCGCTTCTCAGCAGCAAGGCTGTTTATGACGTGCATCTATAACGTGGAATAAGTACTAAATATACTTCTACCGGAAATTGTTCCCAGGACCGTGTCCACATCTAGTCACAAGTTAAGAATCGAATGAAATAATGTGGTTATTACCACTGGCGCAAATCCCGGTGGGTGACGGGGACATATTTCCCCAATAATCCTAGTTGATTTTTTTTTTTTTTTTTTAAGAGAGAAATGTGATGACTTGTGTCCTACTTCTAGAAAGAAAAGTGAGATGAAATTCATGTCCCTTGGCTTGTTTCATTTTCACTATTTCATCTACATCGCCTGATATATAATATACAACAAGCTCACCTTAGAAATCAGATTAATCTACCATAATACGAGTTTCACCCCTCTTTAAAATAAGCCTCAAATCTGCCCGCCTTCCAATGTTGAAGACAACTCTGCTCCCCTGATCCTCCACACCATTGTTTTTCAACTACATAAATATTTTGAACATCACTTTAAAAAAATGGGAACCCCTCCCCCCCCCTTCCCGAATGTCGAAGACAAAGCGCCGATGGTTATTACATGACTCTTGGACAGCAATTTTAATAATTTGAGTGCAGTGATTCTTAAATTTAAAAAAAAAAAATGTTATTTCCCTTCTGCAGACTTCCTCACTACACCAACACCTCATCTGCCTTTGTGTAAAGGAGGTGAATACATTTAAATACTTATGCACAGTGAAAACAAATAAGAACAAAGTCCGTTGTTAATGTCAAAAGGTACATAATGTTACTACTCTATTCAAAATCTTGTAATAGCAACTGATATAGAAGAAATTACAAGTAAAAATAAATTGTAAAATATAATTCTACCCGTTGTACTATATGGATTCGAATGTTGGTCGCTGAGATGTAGGGACACAGGAAGAGAGTTTGCGAGAAATAATAAGTTTCTTTTAGTGGTGAACATATGAACAAAGGGCAAATTGAGGAAGTTAATTGTTTCAAAACATTTTGGGAATATGGTCTTTGAGTCATTTAAATTAGTAGAAATAAAGTAAAATATATTGAATCACAAATTCGTTATAACATTTTCGATATTGTGCGTTATAACATTTTCGATATTTCTAGATACCAAGTGATCATTGGAGGCATTCGCCAACTTTCCTATGTCTGTGACCATCCAAGGACAATCCCATTATCTTACGTGTACCATAATATGTAACGAATTTTGAGTAAAGGACTGCATTTTACAGTATCTACAATACATATCACAAATATCATACACGTAATAAAATTTAAACGTCTTTTAAGTTTTTGCGGGACACGTTGCTGTTCTGTAAAACATGCGTAGATTGCATTAGTTGAAAAATATAGATGAATGAGGATTTTGAGTCTAGTAGAACAAGAATGTGGAAGGATAAATAAAGCAAAATGTGTTGGAAATAAGTAAGACTGGATTCCTTGACATAGGAAATGGGATCCAATTACGTATTCTGCGACAATAAATTTTTGAAATCTTTAAGTGTAAAGCTAGCTAGTTAGGGACATATATGTGCACTTTTGCTATTAGGAATGATACCGAGACGAGACAAGATAAGATAATACATTCTCGGTCTCGTCTCGATCAACAGATGCTTGTCTTGATCTCGCTCCCGATCTCGAGGTTCAAGTCTCGATCTCGTTTTGATAGTCTCGAAATAAATAGTATGAAATTAGACATGTAAATTTATAATTAATAACATATTACAGCCTAATGTTTCCTCTATTTATTTTTTTTTAGTTCAGTTTTGACTATAGTAATTTTTGTAGACCGAATAGTCCTTCGTAGCTAAATTCTTAATGGTTGTGCTTTCTGTGCATGTGTTCGCGGATTCAATCCCCCTTTGGTGTGTCAAGCCTAAGATGAAACCCCGATAATGATTCAGATCCTACTTTAAGCAATATATTTTGTATTAAGAATCGTCGGTACCGAAAAGGAAATTTAACACTAATAAATAAATTCCAAAACTTTACATTACTTTGTGGTATATTGGCTAGCACCGACAACTTTCATGCATGTGTCCGAGGTTCGATTCCCGTTGGTGAGCATTGAAAAATTTGAACACGTTCGGACTACAGCTTAAACTGTATTTCGTTTTAGACCTAGTGATGAAGGAGAAGCTAAAATATAATCCAACCAACTTATAGTTTATACTAGTTCACATCTTACTAGTTTTAACGAATTCCCTTGTTTAGTCTGAGCTTTTCCTGTTTCCACGATCTTGCCTGCTTTTGTCCTGGAAATTCTGCTCCTTCTCTTTTCCAGTTTTAACAATTTGTCCTCAGTTATCATTGCTTTCACGAGCAGTACCAGTAAAACAACAAGTTTTTAAACATCTCTTTCCCTAGAGAATTCCTAAGCCATTTGGAAAAATAATGTTGGGAAGTTGTTTGCTTTACAAAATTAAGTTTCAAAGCATTTTGGCAATATGGTCTTTGAATCATTTAGATGTCTGGAAAGAGAATAAAATGTATTGAATCCCAACTCGTGCAGTAAAAACATTTTTGATATTTCTAGGTACTAACTGGCCATTAAAGGCATTCGCCCCCTTTCTTATGGGACCATCAAAGGACAATCGTTCCACTGTCTTATCTATATCATAATACGTAACGAATTTTGAGCAGAAAAAAAGAAATTGCAGTATTTTTTGTTAATATTCGAGACGAGATCAAGACTTTCGAGACTGGGCTTGGTCTTGTCTCGATCTCGTCTCGAAATACAAGTGTCTGTTTTGATTTCGTCTCGGGTAAGGATCGATATGTTGAGTCTCGGTCTCGTTTCTATGTATAAACGTCCGTCTCGATCTGGATCTTGTCTTGAAATTTCGAGAGGAGACGAAAAGTAACAGAGATTAGTCTTGGTTTCGGTATTATTTCTGTTTGCTATTGATTTAATAACAAATTGAAATGTGTTAGCAATCAAAAACTTGGTTTTCATTTGATATATATGAGTATTATCCTCATAAACTAGCTATTGCCTCTGGTTTAACGACAGTCGTGCACGCCTTCATTGGACGGGGACAAGAGATCGATTCCCGTGGGACAGCACTGAAATTTGTACTTATTACGGTGGTTCGGCTTTTACCGTAAGCTTTAACTTTACGACCTCATATATATAGCCTCGGTGCTGAAAATTACGCTGTACTTTTACCAAACAAACGCTCCTGTAAACCTGCAAAATGTTTGTAAAGGTTTTGCATTGCGTGTACTTTGTATTGTCGTCGAAGATTCTAATTTAAGACCATCTTGCGTTCAGATATGTTTTCGTAGTCCATATTGACATATGCTCTTCCTCGTCATAACGAAAGAATATTAGAAAGTTGAACTATGACAAAAAGAAAAAAGGAAGAAAGAAAGACAGAGAGAGAAGAAAGGTATATCTGAGGCAGGAAGAAAATTAAACTCTAAAGAAAAAATTATGAAACTTACAAAACAAAATAAAAAAAAAGAAAAAAAAAGAAGACAGTGACTACAGCATAATTTCATTTGATCCAACTTTTGTCCTACCCTGTTATTTTGTTATAATTAATAAAAAGGGAGACGACATGTACTGATCTGTCTTCCACACATTTACCACAAAGTAGTGGTGGGAAAAAAAATGTTCCATTAAGCTAAACCTAAGTGAGAAGTAGAGAGAGAAAGAGAGAGAGAGAGAAATTAATAAGATATTAAGTGCTAAGGAAAGTCGAGTTCCCTTCACCCTATGAAACCATTTGCTACATTCATATATATTAATTAGCAGAAGACAACAACGAAAAAGGAAAGGGGGTAAATATAAGGCAAATTACTTTACGTTATTTATTAAGTTGAGGTATGTTTTCTATCTCTAATTAAAATTAGTTTTGTTTCATGCTTTGATTTTTAGGACACATGAATATTTCTATGTTATTAAATTGAATTTACAAATTTATGTTCTTACAAAACTGCCACTTGTTTCAAAAAATAAACGTTTATTTAAGCATTAGCCTGTGTAAGAACTCTAAATAAAGTTAAAAGTAAAGAACCATCATCATTTGTTTTCGTGTGAAGTTTTGTACTGTATTGTACAGAAAAATGGATCTACACAGGTATGTGACGTACGTAAAACCGTATGTGGCGTACGTAAAAACGTAGGTTATATGCGTAAATCCTGTAGTTTTTGGACGTAGCGTGTACGACTATAAGTAACATATTGCAGCAAACATATAACTAAAAACGTATATTCTATAAAACTTTCCGTGTAAGTGTTCCATCTATACGTATCTTGTGTATGAAAGAAAGAAATGTACGTAAGGATCTGACATACAGATGGACGTAGGTAACATACGTATACGTATGTAATGTATGGAAGACGGTTAGATGCCAGACAACCTGCAGCGGCACGATGTAACATCTAAGCAGAAGAAAGGCAGTACATATGTAGCATATGGCTAACTTATGCTTCGTACAGATTTCGTAGTAAACATATAGATTCCGTATATTTGTACACTATACCGCTGTCTGGATAACATATCTTTCTCAGTGTATTAAAAAAATGTCTGAAAGAGCATTTCGTGCTTCGTAGTCGCGAGCTCCCTGGGAGGAATCGAATCTGAGTCTCATATGCAGGATAGCTCGTACACTAACCATAGGTACCGGTATATAGCCACGAGAGAACTCATGCTGGTTTCAAATTTAATAATCAGCTATCGTGCTGAGGTTTGAACCAGAATTTTCTTTGAGGAGTTTCACGAGGCAAATACTGGAATCGTAGATTGAAATTTAGCCCTGGCCAACTACCTTTCCCAGCATTCTTGTTGTTGATTGTTAGGAACGTGGTAGTGGGCCTTATAACATTCTAATACTAATACGTCCGTCCGTTACAACACACGATGACCTATTTTGCAATAGATAGCTGGAGCGATTATCTCAGCCGAGTTCGTGAATGGAGTCAATCCGGTAACATATTAACGAATGGCGGCGACTTTAACGGTGGCTATCCATATCCCATTCATTCATGAATTACGTTTCGTGTGATCTTCATTACTGTCTTTGAGCAGAGTTTACTGTATTATACTGTACTAATGTTTCTAGTGCATATTGTCCTTGAAAGCTGTATCTGGAAGTTGGTTAAATAAATGTGTAAATAATAAGTAAAAAATAAATACATGTGTTTAAGAAAATTAGGTGAGTGAAACTGAAATCCAACGATGATTTATTTTAGAATAGTAACAGACCAAAATCATATACACGAAGAAATTAAATGTCAACTGAAAGCAGGGAACTTGTTATTATTCGATCCGAAATCTTTTGTAGTCGCAAATTCTGTCGAGGAATTTGAAGCTTTAAATATATAAAACGATAATCATGCCTGTTGTGTCGTTTGCGAAACATGGTTGCTTACTCTGAGCGAAGAACGTAGACTGAAAGTATTTCAGAACAAGATCCGGAGACGAATATCGGACCCAAGAGGAACGGGAATGGGGAATGGCGGAAACTTCATAACGAGGAATTGCACTATTTATACTGTTTACCAAACATTGTTAGAATCATGAAGTCTAGGAGGCTCAAGTGGGTAGGTCATGTAGTCAGAATGGAAGAAACTAGGAACACTTTCAAAGTTTTAACTGGAAATCCAATCGGAAATGACCATTAGGAAGACCTAGGCCCAGATGGGAGGACAATATTAAGATGAATCTTCCAGAAATAGGAGAACAAAGTGGAAACTGGATCCTATTGGCTAAGGACAGAAGTCAATAGACAGTTTTTGTGAACGCGGCATTAAACCTCTGGGTTCCATAGGCCATAGAGTTAGCCTTGGATGCAATTTAAAAAGGAGAAAAAAAGGAACAGATGAGAATACTATTTCAATCTCTTTCTTAGCCGTACTGTACTATAATAGAAGGTATAATGACAGAAAAAACGAGGGGAAGTGAATAAACTACAATTCTTGAGTACTACTGGTCAAGTGGTCTGAAAAACAAGCCCCCCTCACTTTACTACAGTTTCCCCTCCCTCTGATATTTTTTTTTCTTAGTTGCTTCCTCTGAAGAAAGGATCTTACTTCACTGCGTATAATAGTTCTGAAACAAGAGTAATGATAAGGAGATCTAATACTTGAGATTAAGCACCAATATCAAGACATTATGATAAGAACTGAAGATGAGATTGACCTAAAATAACTGCAGATGTAACATTTAATCAGTAAAATGCTCATGCTGATCATCGTATCCGCTTGATTTCAATCTGTAAAAGATACAGCATACTATCAATTTGTTACTGCTACCAACTGCCGTCACTACCTTGTTCTCGCCCTTAGGACAGAAAAATATCTTAATGCATAGTACTATTTTTAAAGAAAGATAAATACCTAGGTATATATGTAATTGCTATTTTTCTTTCTAACTCTTCAAATTACAACAACAATCTATTAATGGTATAGATCTATCCAGAGGTAAAAGTGGATCTGAAAAAGTAGGAGGGGTGCATACATAACGTCACGCCGTTTCCCATACTTATCTTTGCCCATTGTAATTTTTCAAGAAGTGGAGGGACGCCATAAATATATTTTGAAAGTTAGGTAACGACGTCCCCAAGCGTTCCTCCTTACTTTTACCCCTGGATCTATCATATTAATTAATCATATAGTAAATACTCGTAAATAAATATGCAGTACTACATTCTGGAAAGTAGTTACTTTGGTATATATTTTCTACTTTTCAAGATCTTTCTTCTTGCTTTACTGAAAAAAATATCTAGGCATGCTATGTTGAAATCGCTCATACCAGTGTGCGAATTAGACTATTGATATTAGGAGGGGATAAAATTGGGCCCAACAGGACACAAAAATTGAGGGTGCAATAATTCAGAATGAAACAATGACACCCTCCTTTCCCTCCACCACCGCCAACACGCACATAAATATGATTATCTGACAACAGTAATAAACAATAAATATCACTTAATATGTAAAGGTGATATTATATATAAATATAAATATCACCTTATAATAAATATCAATCAATCACCTTAGAACAATAATGAAGTGGCTGCGATTCCCACAACTAAACTTTCCATCTCACAAAGTGCGTTTGAGTGTTGGATTGAAAGTACCTTGTATGTACACTCATGTCCAAAATTATTGTCGCATGTCTATAAATATGTTGTTGTAGGAATATAATTGGATAATGAATTCTCCCGATATTTCTTATAATGTTAGTATGTGTATAATCGAAAAAGACATGTATGTGGCAAATTTCGTGTCAAAACAACAGGAAATAAGAACAAAAGAACTAAAATAAAACTTTATTGTCCATTTAGCAACATTTTGTTTTACTCACACTAATTTTCGTATTTATAATTCTTTTCCTATGAAATTTATATAATATACACAAATATACATTTCCCGATTATACACATAGTATCAGTATTAAAAGTACTCTGCAAAATCATTATCAAATTATATTCTTACAAGAAGACAGTTATAGATATGCGACAATCATTTTGGACATGACTGTACATCCACGTAGAGTTTCCGTGTACGCCATACTGTTTACATTGTTCTGTCACTCAAGAACATCGGCCTCAAACTAAAAAAAAAAAAAAAAAAAAAAAAAAAAGAAGGGCGCCATCTATTGAGAACATTAAACTATACTCTCGCCCTGCAAGTAAACTTTAATTTTCATTTATTCTAAAGATATTGACGCCAAAGGAAGGACAATTTTGAATTATCTATGTTTTATTTTGTAATACAACATCATTGTCTACACAAACTTGCATTCTGGCTTTCTTTTTTTTAAAAAAAAAATATGTGTGAGAGGACTAAAATCAAAAGGCGAGGATGCTGCACTAGTACATTATTTGCTGAAGGATTTTTTTCTCTACATGGGTGGCATGCAAATCGCTATTTAATATATACATAACTTACTGTTACCTCCAGGAGGGTAAATCCTCCTCCTGTCCCGGAAATATACCTAGAAGAAACATTGTTTATATTATTTGTTTGCTTGTTGTTGTTATGGTTATTATTTGTTATTATTTTCGAAAATCCAATCGAAGAAATATGTTAAAAAATGCTGAGTGAAATTCAACAATCTAAGCTTATATGAACCGTGTTTGTGAGATAAAACATTGCCAAAAGAAGGAAAACATTTATTTTCTTCAACATAAGTAACACCATCAAAATAACTTTTCTGATTTTAAAAAAAGGAGAAGAAATTAGATTTGGTGATGATCTAACTCCATAGTTGAGATAAGTAAAGACCACACTAGACCTATGATCCTTCTTATACACACTTGAAGAGAGATAAGGATCTGTATCGCGAAGGATAAATGAAGATATTTTGGAGTTAATCTGAAGATACTTGATACCTGCAAATATCCAATGATAAAAGTCCAAGGGGACAGAGTTAGTGTTAGCTCAAGAAGGCGAAAATGCAGCAGACACCCCACTCATTTCTGTTCTTTCGTTAATAACTTTGAAACAAACGGAACAACTTGAGTATAGTTTCTTTGTAGATATACATAAATTATCACTCTATAGCCAATGTACATTGTATGTATATATGTGTAACAAAAACTATTTTAAATTGGATGATCTGTAGTAAACCAGTTCACAAACGAATATATGTCAGATTAGTGAGACAAAAGGAAAACTGTATACGAGGGTCGTTCGGAAAGTAACCTCCGATTGGTTAAAAAAAGAAACACCAAAGTAACACTGAAAACACTTATTATAATCTGAAAACTACTTCTTCGCTCTATTTTTTTAAATATAGTTTCCATAAACATTTAAGCACGTATCATATCTCTGCACTAACTTAGAAATTTCATCAGCTTAAAAATCTCCTTCCTGTGCCTTGAGCCAGCCTATGATCGCCTCGTTATTACCAATGCGCTGACTGATATTATATAAGAGTCCTAGAAATTTGTGAAAATTCAGCGGAAAGCTCCAGGATTGTGAAACGTCAATTTTTACGCACTTTTCCATCAATTTTCTGAACGATTTCATTAGTGACCACTAATGGCTTGCCACTCCTCTCTTCATCATGAATGTTTGTTCTTCCATTTTTAAATGAATGAATCCATTCACGAACTACTCCTTCAAACATCACACTTGATCCATACACGGTACAAAGTTCCCGATGAATAACTGCTGCCGACTATTGTTTTGCCGTAAGAAAACGTATAACAGCTCGCACCTCGCACTTGGATGGACTTTTCTATTGCAGCACACATTTTGAGACGCTACAAAAGTGGGACTAGTGATCAGACAATCTTCACTCTATCACGTCTGGATGCAGACCGAACTACTATGCACGTGCGTGCAACGATGGTAGCGTTGCCTCCACAACGCACTCAGAGTGATCAATAGGAGATTACTTTCCGAACATGCCTCGTATTTACAAGTAGTATGTGCATCACTGTTAAATCAAACAATTATAGATACAATCTGCTAGTTAACAGTGTATACTTTTTACATACAATAAATATACAATACTTAAATAATGTATTCGAGCAGGATTTAAAAAAAAATCAATTGCATTAGATTGGTAAAAAACGACATATCTGTTGATGCCATAAAAAGTTATTTTCTCGAAACCTACGCATGGGAATTCACCCTCAAACATGTTATTTCGCTCAGTTTCATATCATCTATCGATTGATGTGTTTCTTATCTCTGAACAGCATTTTATAGTTAAACAAACATTAACGTTTAAATGTTAATCACAATTTTGAGCTATATTTCATTAACATCTTTGGAGCATTCAGTCCCTGATTCGATTCCAGAACCCTTCTGGGTGGGGTTTGTTGTGGACAAGTACCATGCTCGTGGGTTTTCTGAGGTTCTCCCGTTTGCTCCCGCCATTATCATCCATCTCATCATTGCCATCTCTCTTAGCGCCGGTGGCGGCCGCAGAGGCTTAGTTGTAGGGTGTTGACCTCTGGTGCGTGGGGTCCCTGGTTCAATCTCAGCTCGCGCCAAGTGGGCTTTGTGGTTGACAAACACTGTGTGTACGAGTTTTCTCAGGGTTCTCCTGTTTACTCAAAATTTCTTCATTTCATTAATTTCTCATCATCATCTGCTTTAGCTGAGTTGAGTTGATTTTGAGTTTAACGTCCAGTTGAGCAGCGAGGTTACATGAGACGTGAATCCGAACCACATGAGCTCTCGCCGCGAATCAAACCCCAGTATCCCACGCTAAAGGCGCATACACTAACCGCTTAGTCACGAAGGAGCTCTCTCTGATTTAGCTTACACGACATAATCGTGGGACATAAAACTGAAAGATTTCATTTTATTTTTTCCTTAACACCGGCGCATAATCGTTGGACGTTAAACTAAAATATAAACCTGTATACTGTGTATTGTCGTCTTGCTAGTGTTATATGTAACGCTTGATTACTGTACAGTACAGTTGAGTATCAGTTGCATCTTGGCAAGTGGCGCGGTTGTCGTACAGTATAAATTTTCAAGTTTATAAAAACTCCTTTTTTTCGATTTCCTCAAAAACTATGCATAAGGATTTACACTCACCCATATCATTCTGTTCAGCTCAATGATATCTATCGATTGGTATGTGTCGTTATCTTTGGAAGCACTAATAATAATCCAGAACTTAAAAAGACTGCATAGTGCCCTGTTTGTTCTAACCTGTACAACCATCAACAAAAGAAATAACCCGAACTCACTGGTGTTTAAATATGTGGCATTCATACTTTTGGTACCGGAGATTCCTATTCAGTGTACAAGCTCACACCTTTGGCGTGAGAGACCCGAGTTCGATTTTTGGAGGGAGTTCATGTGGTTCGGATCCACGTTAAGCAGAGTAGGTCCATGTTTCATATAGCCTTGCTGCTGAAAGGGACGATAAACTAAAAGTCAAAGCAAATCATCAGTATACGAGCTAATGTCCCACTTGAAACTGTACGTCAACTCCCCACTTGACCTTGTGCTGCAGAAGGATATTTAATTTCAACTAAACAAAAGATGAGAGATTATTCTTCATATTCTATAGTTATTTGGAAAATTGTAGAAACAAATTGGCGCTTCTACTGTGAGCTCCTCTGTAAATGTTACAAATTTCTCTTCTGGAAATTATTTGAGACAGTGGCTCCACCGGGAATTAAACCCACAACCACGAATACCCAAAGGTATGAATCATGCATATAAAAGAGTAGTGATGTACACGAGTTATGGTTAGATCGTCAATTGTTGGTCAGTTCTTTAATTATGGTGAAGCAAGTGAAAGGTCTTTTCAGCTCTTTCATTCAATTCTTTGGTTGAATGGTTTTCTGAAAACCGGATAAGAGATACTAAGCATCATTATGTGTTATACCCATGAATTCATGCTTTAGCTTACGAGACCTGTTGCGATGGGTGGCCACCTGCCTTATAAAAGCATATTTCAACGCCTTTAATACGTTTCAATCAACTGAATGATTCTCTTTTCTTCCTCTTCTTTCTAAAAACTATTTCTATTTTTTTTTAAGGAAATAAAACAAAATCTTGAATAGCTGAATCATCGTAATGGCGTCCTCTGTAGAACCTTGTCCTAAATATTCTCCAATGCAAAAACGTTAAAAGAAAAAATAAGCGCAGTACACGCCCAATTTTACTAATTTCACCTTGATGTAGTATTGGTACAGTAGGCAGCTGACATATATATATATATATATACTTATCAATCACTATATACATTAAAAATAAACTCTGCTGAAGACTGTAAAGAGGATCGCGCGAAACATACATTTACTAATGATTGATCATGATTGACTAATGATTGGTCATATACATAAGGATTAAGAATATCAAAATATGTTCGCATCGATTCTTATGCAACCCGTCACTCTCGAATGTTTTGATGGTTGCATATTTGTATTACAAGAAACGTTTTGACGGTTGGATATTCACATTTCTGAATGAATAGGATATGGGTAGCCACCGTTATCTGTGCAGATGTTAATTCATTAAAGAATTCAGCTGAGATAATTGCTGTAGCAATCTATTGAAAAAATAGAATTTTTAAAAATCGCTTTCGTTGTCGTTGTAACGGAGACATATCTTAACATTACATCCCTATAAGACCTACTCTCATATGATTAAGCAATAACTAGGTTATTCTGAGTACACTTTCTTTGCTGTGGAAAGATTGTAAACCCCTTTTAAGTTATCAAATATCATACTCCAATTCGCCGATTTGATATGAAATTACCCACATAAGACTGGAACATTTAGATTAGGGGACGCGGTGGCTCAGTGGTAGATAATTCACCTCTGGTGCTTGGGGTGCCTGGTGCTCGCGCCGTGTGGACTTTGTGGTGGACAAACACCGTGCTCGTGGGTTTTCTCGAGGTTCTCCCGTTTCCTCCCACTTTATCCATTCCACCATTTCACTCATCTCTCATCATCACCGTCTCCTTTAGCCTAACCGGCATAAACGTGGGACGTAAAGATTTCATTTCATTTTGAAACATTTAGAGGACGTTCGTCCCGGGATATTGGGATGTCCAGATGCTCGCTTTTGTCTCGTAATCTGGACTTTCTGTGGTGTTCCTGTAGCCAGCGACGTAAGTAGAGAGTGGGTTCTGAGAGTCTGGACCCCCGGAAGTTTAAACTTATCTCTGTAAATTTAGTCTAATTTTAGGGATGATGTTACAAATTTTAATAAAATATATAGTCGTATTGAATTTAGACTCCCCACAAAAGTTTTGGACCCCTCCCAAAATAAGTTTCTGCGCACGTGCCTGTCTGTAGGACATTTCTACGTATTTGCTGGATAATTACATTATATTATCCTGTGGCAGGCACATCACATTGAAATTCAAGGGAAAAATGAAATAAATTGAATCTCACGATTATGCTAAAAGGGACAGATGATTAGGGCAAATTAATGATGATGGAAGAATTGGTGGAATAAGAATGCGGGAGGAAACGGGAATACTTCGGGAAAACCCACAGACACCATGTTAACCACCACAAGCTAACTTGGGAGCAGTGGTCGAAATGAGACGGTATGCAGTGGTACGCCATGCCGTCTCTTGTTTTTCAGTAATGAAGACGTACCGCCTCTGGTTTTTCAATGATCAAGACATACCGTCGCTGGAAAATGGATGCTAATATACGTTTAATAAATCCATTTTTGTACAAGTAATTGAGAAAAAACTTTGCATGTAAAAATATGCTATTTGTTATGTAGAAATGATTTGTAAGATGCCAACACCGACATTTTTGTTATCTTTTTTTATAACTTTTGTTTTAAAAATCAGGTGTCTTATATTTTATTCTTTCTTATTATGTTTGTATTTTGTACTCTTAATGCATATAAATGCCATGTTTCGAGCATGGGCGAATTTAGAAATTGTCTGCTGTAGGGGGCGCACCTTCCAGAGGTCTGGAATACCCCTCTGTCGACTCGGGGTTTCGAGAGTTCCCTGCGGGAAATTGTTTAAAAATTGTTAATATAAAAACTCGGTTTTTAAGCATGTTCGTGTATAACTAGGTAATTATCTATAATACAGCATAAGAAGATAGAAAAATTAAAAAAGAAATTGTTCTCAGATAGTTGGGGCGGAGGCAAAGCCTCTCCCTACCCCCTCATAACTGCGGAGAAGCTCTCCCATGGTTTTGAATCATTATGTAAATAGAAATGCAATATTTTAGGCAACATACCCTTACTGTATTTCAACATTTAGACAGCCGGTATGTTGAGTCAAAATCGTAATAAAACATACAGCTTCTGCTTTTTGTCCACTTCGAACACTGCTTGGGAGGAAATCGAACCATGAATCTCACTCACTAGAGGTAGGCCCTCTAGCACTGAGCCAGCGTGCCCCTTGAATTCCAAGTGAAATCCCGTGGATATTTTCATTATTCTTAAAGTTTCCACTATGAGACTGAATGGGCATTTTGTTTTGTTAAACTCTAATAATATTGGAAAATTTTACCCTTTTCTTTGCTTTCGATTATGTTATCAACGTCTTGAGTGTACCATCTGTATAGATCTGTATACTAGAAGCTTAACTAATCTAGAGTTGCCCAAGAGACAATATAGAATTTTCGTGTCGAGACGCGCTTCTCC
This sequence comes from Thermobia domestica, assembly GCF_964235325.1. Lineage (NCBI taxonomy): Eukaryota > Metazoa > Arthropoda > Insecta > Zygentoma > Lepismatidae > Thermobia > Thermobia domestica. Next base: position 97,100,928 of record NC_137455.1, read on the forward strand.
CAATAGAAACAGATATACTTTTCGAAAGGTGATATTACTTTCACGACACCTTTTAGCGACAAGACAGTCTCAACAACTCTTTTCTTGTAGGCAACCCTAAACGGGACATACAGGGGCCCGGAACCCCCCCCCCCAACAAAAAATTCCTAACTCAACATACATTTGTACTTTTTCTTAATAAAACTATGCTTGTTTAACAGGGGAATGGTTGATGTAGCATGGAAATTTAATCTTACACTTCATCTGTATTCTTTCTCTTACAATAATCTAGTTTTATCTTTTTTTTTTCTAAAAGTATAGGTGGAAGTATTTTACAATTACTTACCATCCTTTCGGATGCAGAATAATACCCATTCAATACTACATAGACGTAGTGGCTTGTACTATTGGAGCCCCTGGGTGGTCCCAGGTTCGATTCCCGGTGGGAGCACTCGAACGAAAAAGTGAAACAGCTTTTTCAGGCCAGCCATCTTGAATGAGGTTTTTCCTCGGTTTCCCCTCATTCACACTAGGCAAACACCGGAATGGTACCTAACACAATGGTCCCTGGTCGCTCCCTTTCTTCCCTTTTATCGGATAGTGTGCTCGCCCAGGGATTTCATCCCTCATATATCTACACATGACAGGCTAAATGGCCATTAATGCCGACAGCACAGAAATCTAATTCCTAATCCTAATCCTATTGGATCCACCAAAGCTTGGACTTCTCCCAACAAAAATTTCTGAGTGCTCGCCTCCATAGTTTGGATTTGGGCGCAGACGTTGAGTTCTGTCTTTGTTAATATACCACTCCAACTGAATTGGCTGCATTCGCATTTAAAGTAACAAAGGTTTTCCGAAAGACTCTTTGACTCTGCACTTCACTTGACCTTCGTTAACCTTGCCTGAACCGATTACCATAAAGAGTAATGAAAACTTCTGCAATTATTCTCATTTATGCCTACCATTACATAAGATAACTATCGCTGTGTGAGAGATTATCAACTGACAATGATTGATAGTAATTAGTTATTAAAAGATTTCTGTCGCTTGCAGGAGAAAGAAAGATAACAAAACTGACAATGCATTCCTAAAATATGAAGCACACTTGTATATCTGTGTAGGTTGAAATAGGGCATTCAACCATTGCATCGAAGATAGCAACGGTAAATCTTTTTACAAACAATATAGCATGGATTTAGGTGGCGGTATAAAAACTTCAATTTATATTTAGAACTTAGTGTAATTCAAACATAGTTATTATTCTTTCAAATCTTTTTATTTAAAAAAGTAAATATAAATGTCATTTGAAGTACAGCGGAAAATCACAATTTTAAAATTTGATAGGAGGCAACATTTTGTTATAATGTCATCTAATTAATTGTTCTTATTTGTAATTATACCGTGCTTTCCTTTAATTTCAAAACTTTCGGTGGTCAATCAACACATTATGAAGAATGTGGAAAACTACCTGAATTACAAGATAGCAAACTCCGGTTTAGAAAGCTAAAAGGTCTTCTGATCGGTCACAACTTCTGGGTAGTTAGTTGTTAAGTGCAATGACCGTACCATTGTAATGGATTGACAAATGTATCTTTTAGTAATATACAATACCCGTAGGGTTCATCAAGAAAGACTTCCCTTATTGGATTAGGGCCAATAACATTTGTTTAGTGTAATCCACAAATCGTAATTCAACCTAAAATATTTCCGTTTAAAACATAGAAACTTAGCCAGACTACTAATTTATAATTCTGAAATCTAATGTTTTTTCCCTAACAACATAAAGATGAATTCTGCCTCCTTTTTTTTCAACTCCAATATCCTCTTTCTTTACTTCTCGCACTACCTTGTCCTTATTTCCCAACAGGAGTAAAGCTACATTCTGCTTTTAAAAAAGTTTGCTTTATCAAAACTCCTTTTTATATTTACCATTTCTGTTTGTGTATCCGTCAGTCCGGGAGGAAAAAAAAAACTCAAGGAATACTGAATGGATCACCATCAATTTTTTCAAGAGTTAGTTCGTTGATGGAAATGATATTGAACCAGAAGTGGTAGAAATAAACCATTTCCGGTTTTAATGTTGATCCTACAAAGTAAGAACGGTAATTGATAGCTATAGAAACTCTTTACTGCAATTAATTAAGCATCTAAGAGAAAGTAGCATATCTGACGAATATACAAGAAACAGGAACTGGAATATGTTGACTGGGTTGTATGAAAAGGTAATCTAATAGAAAATGGAGGAAATCAAGTGGAAACGAAGAAGATAAAAACTTAAGGGGATGTGAAGAGAGGTGATCAGTACTGGCATCAGAAAGAAAAAATCTGGAAATGAAATGATTGAAAGACAGTACAACTAGGGAAAATATAATTAAAATCATCTCTTTTAAATCTATATGAAAATAGGAAATGTCTATAAATGGAACGAAAGAAACGACTTCTGAACTTTCAATAATCAAAAGTTTGAAAGTTGTAAGTTTTAAAGTTCTGTATTATTTAAATGTTTATTCTTCTGTTAATCTTATTATTTTATTATTTTCCTGGAAATTATGAATCATATATTTCTTTCTTTTAAAAATCTGAAATATATATATAGTATTGTCATTAGAATAATCCAAGGATTTATCATATAAGAATAAAAGGGCGTATGAGATTATTAAGAATTTTCGGACGCTGTGTGGGAGAAATGACAAGAAAAGTAGATAGAGTATGTGTGACCTAGAGGAAGGGTTTATATATATTCAAATTTTGAAATCAACCTCAGTTATTCTTTCATGGAGACGTATAATTTTCATCCCCTCGTCTTTTATATTAGAGGGATTTGTCTCTCTGATTTTTTTTATTGCTTTTTTGTTTTATAGCACTCAGAGTATTTGCATACAATGGACCAAAAAACGAGAAGAGATTGCTCAGCCGTGAATGGCGATACAGCGTGTCTGCCAGAAACAGAAACACATGTATACGATATATATATATATATATATATATATATATATATATATATATATATATATATATATATATATATATATATATATATATATATATATATATATATATAAGCATCACCATCACCATCATCTGCGTACGCGAGAAGAGGAAGAAAAGGAGTCTTTGCTCTTGAGAATGGTGGTATAATGCTAATTTACTGGGTTTCTCTCTCTCTCTCTCTTTGTACCTTTCTACTTTCTTGAAATCAAAAAGGAAAGAAAAATATCGCCTGCTTCCGGCGTACGTACAAACTGAAATTAGTAGCTATAGATAAGAACTGACGAAAGAAAATTGGTGTTGTAAGTTTAATTTATTACTCTGCAACATTGTTTATTTTACTGTATTTTTCCTTTTCTTCTTATTTATTTAGTACTAACCAGTAATCTGTGAAGATTTGAGTACTTGTGTAAGTGTACATAGTAACCCAGTACACATACTAACCTTTTTTTTTTTTTTAAAAAAAAAAAAACTGCCAGAGTTCTCTAATTGCAAATGCTATATGTTCTAAATTATATTTATTCAAAATATCTTTTCTTCAGATATTTCCTTTCCTTTCACCCAAATTGACCATAACTACACAATGTAATAGGAAAATTAACTACTTGTGTTATACAAAAATTTCTTGTGTTCTTAGAAGAAAATTAAGCCGATCTCTGACTCCCCAATAGAGATACAGAACGGGATCTGCGGAGTCGTTATCGGCGCCAGTACATATATTTGATATAGCACTTTGAGGAAACAAAATGAGTTAATAATAATAATAATAATAATAATAATAATAATAATAATAATAATAATAATAATAATAATAATAATAATAATTTGTAAAGAGGAAATTTATGTGAGTCGTGTTTTATATCTTTGTGTAATAGACCCTATAGAGTTTATGAAGGGCGTAACCCTACGAGGATAAATCAAAAATTAATGCCTCATTGTGGTATAAAAATGTATTTAAATAACATTCAACAGCAAAAGGTATTACAGTTCATAGCTTCAACTGTCCTCTACAGAAAACTACCCTTCAAAATAATCTTTATGTGTTTGATCACATTGCGCCATCGTCGAACCCAGGCATCAAAACCATTTTGGAAAAATTCAGTGGTTTGCTTCTTGATCCACGATTTTAAAGGTGTTTTAATTTCATCCAAGTGATTGGACCAAAATCCACTTAGTACAAACTTTGTGATATCCCAGGTCAGCAATTATTCCTTGGGCAGAACCATACGAGACGTTCAATGTGTCAACAACATTCTCAACTGTCTCGTAATGCGGCTGTCTCCTCGAATTAACTCATCAGCACATTTTCGATTTGCTTCTGTGACTGATGTTCTCGGCCGGTCACTTCTCGATTTATCTACAATTTCTGTTTCTCCATCTTGAAACTTCTTCATCCAACGCCGCACATTGCTGATGTCCATACAGCGTCCCCATAAACACTTTAAAATAGATTATGGATTTCCTTAGGTGGACAACCCTCTTTTGTCAGAAATTCAATGACGACTCTTTCTTTTAGCTTCGGATCCGCGGTTTTAATCCGTCAATCTGAAAAAGATAAGTCTACATTAGTAGAGAGTGGTTACCTCTACAATATCATGCTTATATAGTTAAGTAGCTGTAATAGAAGTAAAATTATACCGAGGGAGGCATTATCTTTTTATTCACCCTCGTACTATTTATTATAGTTGGTGGGTACAGAAACCATAATGCATGCTCAATCTCCAAAGTATGGACGTTCCCCTCCACACCTACCCTTCTTCAAAAGAGCTGGATTTACAGAATCACGCCACTGGTCCTGGAACAAAATTAGACAGGTTTAACTAAATGTGATGCAAGTAACAGAAATATACAAATTAACTGAGCCAATAAGATATTTCCAGTAATACGTATTTATTTACTCCAGTATTAAGAAAAAGTTAAAACTTTTTCATCTTAGCAGAAAACTCCACACACTATGGAAAATGATCTTAAAGAAGAGAAGGACTAGTCTTAAATGTGGGTATGGAGAAGAGTGTAGATATTTTTTTGTTTAATGAATAGCTAATGATGAACCTCCAAGAATTGTGTGTAGAAAGCAACAACCTTTGGTGGTAACTAAGAGGAGAAGAAAATAATCTGATCAGCATACTCTTTGAGGAGAAATGGTACTATTGAACTATTGTACTATTGAAAAATCTACTATTGAACATCGATTTTAAAGCAGACAATTCCTGCGCAAAGCGAATAGGTTACTTGAGGGCCATAGAGCAGCGGTCTCCGAACATTTTTTTTAAATAGCACAGCACTTTTGAGAAAGGAAATTCATATGTAGCACTACAAGAAGTCATGTCGCTTTCACAATATTTTATTTAGTAATTTTGAGCTCCAGTGTAGCCGAATTTGTAGTGCGCGTGGTCACTAGATACATAGATTCTCAGTGAAATCATAGAATTTTTGTGCAACATTGGAAAGCTTCTTAACTTTTTTCTTGCTATTGTCAAACAAAGAGTTCCTTCAGTGTCTTCAGTGTCTTAATAAAACAGAGCTCCTAAACATACTTAATATTCGGACTCCACTTACTCGACGCATGGTTGCAGACTTCCTGTTTCTCCATAAAATTATCGATGGGAAAATTAACTCCGAATTATTGGCCTCCGTTCTCAATTTTCGTGTACCTTCTCGCCTTTCTCGCATATGCTACTGTATAACACCCTGATTATCAATTATACAACGTTCCTTATACTTCAGACTGGCATCATTGTATAATAGTTTATCGCCAGGTGTTGATATTTTTTACTCTGAAAATCATTTTAAAAAGCAAATTAAAGTCTGAGAATATAGTACATATTGTGTACATATAAATATATGTTTTGTTATTTTTATTATTTTCAAAATTTTTCTTCTTTCTTTTTTGTTGCTTCTTATATAAATCGTTACATTCATAATTTGTTATAAGAGTATCTAAAACACTTATACCTAGGTAAACAAATAAATAAATAGAGATACCAAACTTCAGTAACCAGATATTACCTCATTAAGTGACTGCTATATAACGGTGCTCTTCATACGCTGTAGAGGAGCGTTTGGAACACAGTTTGGGAAACGGTCCATAGAGCACAGGAGCTTTTTCAGTTTGCCTTAATGACCTGATGTGATGTACCATATTTACGATGATAAAGAGATTTGACAATGTTTGAGGCAAATGATGGCAAGATTACAATGATAATGATTCCATATTCTTTGTGCAAGGGTAAATATACCAACTCTATATACAGGGTATTTCAAAACAACACCGACAACGTTTGGGAGGTGATTCATGACACCAAGGTAAGACAAAAAGTATAGACCAACTTGGGTGTACAAGTGCTTCCTTTCGGAGTTATAGGCTGCAGAAAACATAAAAAAAATGAACTTTAAAGGTCCATAGCTCCAAAACTATAGGACCTACCGTGGTCGGGTCAAAATTTCACTTAGGAACTAGTATATGCTGTATCCAAATATCCATGTTTCAAAATCCTAAGGTACTTACGCAACAATTTTCTTAGAGAGAGTTTGGCTACGGGCATATAATTTGAAGTACTCACCAACTACCTCTATAAAAATTGTTGCGGAAGTAACGAAGAATTCTGCAACATGGATATTTGGATAGAGCACATACTATTTCCTGAGTGAAGTCTTGACCCGACTACTTTAGGTCCCATATTGGAGCTATGGACCTTTAAAGTTCATTTTTTTTTCATGTTTTCGACAGCGTATAACGCCGAAAGGAAGCATTTGTGAACCCGGGTTGGTCTATACTTTTTGTCTTATCTTGCTGCCAGGAATCACCTCCCAAACGTTGTCGGTGTTGTTTTGAAACACCCTGTATAATCGGGTACTGCGTTTTCAATTCAGAGTGTAATAAACGAAGTAACGTAGTGAGAGATATTAGCTGAGGCAGCAACAGTTTTAGTCTAAACATAAGGGAAGGTTAGGCGATACGTTTTCATCTTGTTCTTATTCCAGCCTTTCATCTTCTAAAGTACGCTTCATTTGAGAATCATCAGGTGGCTAGGCAAGCTGGTTCTTGGGAAATCTGTCTTTCTTTCATTCTCTTTCTTTTCTGGCTGTCAGAGAGAGAGAGAGAGACTCTATACGGTCCGGATGCAATGAGTCTTGTGAGATGAGAGGATGCTTGGCTAAGTGAAAATCGAGAATCGGCAATTGGACACGCTCGTGCCTGCAATGCCGTCGGACGTTATCGCGTGACGAAGAAAACGGAGCTTCTGCTTACTATATAGTTCAACTTTACTTCATTTCTTTTGTCTCCCTTCCCTTCTCTCCTTTTCTTCCATCTCTTTTTTAAACTTCATAGTCTCACCATCAGCGTTTCAGTTTTTCATACGCATTTAAAAGGAAAAACAGTCCTTAAGACTCTTTAATGTGTTTTCTACTTGTCCTAAAACTTAAAAATTTAGTTGATAAAGCATTAACAATACTTAATTTGACAGTTTTCGGCAATAAATCATTTCATATGTTTATAAAATGCTATTAAGTAAATTCATAGTTGTCCTTTATGCCAAAATGTATTGTGCAAAAATATAAGTGTGATACCAATTTATATTAACCTTTTAAAGTATAGCCACAGATTTCTAACATAAATTCAATCTCGATTACAATGTTGCTGGGTTTAATCGGAGTTCAGCATCCCTTTCAGCACCGAGGCTATATGAGACGCGAATCTAGAGCCTAACGTCGTATCCGAACCACATGGTCTCCCAGACTCCTATACTATAGAAACGAGGAAACTTCAATAGTACAATGTTGTGCTTAGATTATAAATCCCAATTATTTCAGTTCCAGGCATCAACTCATTGTAGTTGTAGACGACCTATAATATATATATATATATATATATATATATATATATATATATATTATTTTTAAATCTCTTAAAAGGAGTTATGTGCTTTTTTTCTTCACAAAGGCTGAAAATGTCATCATTCTTCCCTAAAGACTTCTTTCGCCATGACTTATACTTGCTTCTCTTTCTCATCCATATCGCATTTTTACTATTAAATACTTTCTAGGTACTGAAAATCACTCTTTCTTTTGTTACGTTGGGGGATCGTAATGTGAAAGGGCTGTGGTAGGACATCAGAAGAACTTTGCTGAAGAACTTGTCCTACTCAAAAATGACATATAATCGCAATTGAGTTTATCTTATCACCAAAGTTGGCAGGGGAGGGGGAGAGACTAACAAATTCCGAGAGGAGGGCCAGAAGACACACTCGAAAACTTGTCACCTTTCTACTTTCTCAACTATTTGTGTGCTTGACATAAATCACAACGTTTAATATTACAGTATTTTTTTTTTATAACCTTTGTGCCGTTTACTTTCATCCCATGTCAATCACAACTTTTCCTCAACTTTTCTATTTCCTTATGTTATTCTTGAATCAGGTTCCGCAGTAAAAATCATATTGTTTAATCCTTCTACCTCGTGCCGTTCCGTTTCTACTGTTCAGTGAAGGCCGCCACTGACATAGAGCTCTTCCAAGAGAAACATAATACACGTTTCTATACGAAACATCACTTTCACGACGTTTATTTTATTTTTTTACACCTAGAAATGAAATGAAATTTCTAGTTTAATTAAGGTCCCACGATTGTGCAACAAGGCGAAATCAACGTTCTATGTCGACTTTTCACTTCCAAACGACTGAACCGTTTGAAACTATTTTTTGAACACGTTTAGCACTTGGGTCGAGGTGTGATTTTACTATTGCACTTTGATAAATCAGCTATCCACAAGTTGAGAAAATTGATAAAACGAAATGTCTATTTCATTGCAATGGAAACAATTTCTCATTGTTACAACTGGTCACTCACTGCACGTGTATGGTTTTTGTGTGTGTATATAGATAAATAGGTGAGCGTACTCAGTTGCATTATATCAACTACAAAGTTTACATAACTACGAGAGTTTCTTTGAAAATACTTTCTTTTCTATCAGAGATGAGCCGGCTGTGGCAAGTAATACCTCTAATTGTAAGAACAATAACTTAAGAATTTGATTTCCTGGACGCCAACCTCTCTAAGAGGTCAAAGTGTAATAAATTCTGCGAATATTATTTGCAAATTCAAACCGCCCCATATTTCTTTGTTGCATTCTTTATTTTAATTATTCGCAACATTCTTTTCCTTGCAATTATTTCTGCTTTGTACAATTTCTGTGAACAACCTGGTTACTGTTTCAGCAATTAAGCGAGAGTACCAAGAAAAAGAAAGTTTATACATCTGCTATATGAATATGTATATATATATATTAATATCAGTATTCACGTATAGACATACATATAGACAGAAGTGTTTGGTTTAAAGAGTGGTATCATCAGAATAGGACGAAGAGTGGGAGAAACAATATAATAAAACCACGTGATTGGCTGTCATTCTGGGAATGGAAATAACCCACAAGGTCTTCACGTCTATGTTATGTATATGCTACGTTCCAAGCAGCGTTTAGTTGTCTCAAGTCGCAGTACCGAGAAATATACGCATTCGAAGTGTAGTAGTATAAAATGATTTAACGTGATGTGTGACTGAGTATGTGGCTATTCCCAGAGTCAATGAATTCTTTCAGCTGTTCTCTTACATTACCAATAGAAATTTGATATTTCCCGTTAAACGACTTCATTATAGTTCTTTAAGGAGCACAGTTACGACAATTTCATAATTATTTACAACTTTTATCCATCCCTTGGGTGAATACGATTGTCCTGAGCGCTCCCTGTCATTTTAACCCAATCCATTCGTGTGGAAGGCTGAACGTAAGACGAACGAAGCAGATTAAGAGACAGAAAAAAAGCCTTCAATTCTTAGCATCAGCCTTAAAGAATCTACTTTGTTATTTGTAAAAATTCTAAAATTTTGACAGCTTGTACAATCCGCGGCAAAAAACCTGCAACATAAGAATATCAGTTTATTGTGAAATGACGAAGTCTTTTGCTCCAAAATAAATGTGCACGGGAGGAGGCCGAGGTTTATCCTGGTGTGATTCGTTCCACTTAGACGTTATGTTCATTCCCTGTGTTGTTAGGCTTAGTTTCACAATAAACTTACATCCTCATGTTGCAAGTTTTTTTCCGCGGATTGTACAATGCTTAATGACTTGAGCCTAATAAGAAGAAAAACTTCTAACTGGTTATGAAATGTCGAACGTCCCTAAATAATCTTTCGCCCCCTCTTTGGAAACGAGAATGTTCCCTAAAGGTTATTAGCGCCCCCGTTGTGATCCAATGGTCAAACTCATTATTTCAAGTGAGCCAGAGAAGCTAGTGGTGATTACTATGGGCGGCGGTGAGGGGGCAAGAGGGGGCAGTTGTCCCCCCATTTTTTGATGTAACCTCTAAAGTATATATGTAGTTTCTTTTATAAATGTAAAGTTTTGTATATTACTGATTCATAGAAAAACAGATGCCATGTAGTATTTGCCTTGCGTGAGTACGCATGGGTTATTTGTGTTCCCGTGGAGTTAAAAAATCTATAGGAATTGCATGGAAAATGGCCCAAAAATTAACCTATTGGAGCGCAACAATTCCAGCATACTTTCATTCCATCTTACAAGGTCTCGATGTCAGTTAGCCGCTTTGAAACCAATTGAGAGAACATTTCGAAAAAGAAATTTACAAGCTATCCTTTAATTGCACAAAAATCGACAGTGTCTAAAATGTCATTATTCATTACTATGATTAATATTATCCTTTCCATTTATTTGTTTTTCAAATTTGTTATTAAATAATCTAATCACACAATTTTCCAAACAGAATTTTAAGGTGTTCATGAGCAAGGAATCAAAACTGTTGTTACACCTTCCTTGTTTAAGAGTACAAAGGGCTAGTATCTACTTGTGTAGCTCTTATCAGTTTACTTAATAAAATAGGGTTAAGTTCCAAAGTTGGGCGTCCGTTTCCAGCAAAATTTTTAAAATTTACAGGGAAGATATGAATAATTTGATCGTTTGTGTGCTTGATAATATATCAGGATCTCGAAAAATATCTTTATTTGTTATATATAAACGGTTACAAACATGGGACTATTCGGCGAGCGGAGGAAACTACTTGGCGCAAGGTAACAGAATAGTTGCATTGTGGGAAAGTAACGAGCATTTATATTATCAACATGGCGGCAAATATACGAAAACGATGCACAGAATGTGAAGTGACTGTGTTAAATTTCGTGAAGCAATACGTTGATAACGAGCAAAATCTTCTAAAACTATGTGAAGAGCATGAATTAATGAAACTAAGAACAAATTTTGGGAAGTATGGAAAGGAGGTGACAGCGAAGAAACGTGGGGAAAGTGATTGTTCTCAGTACAAACCGAAGTACTAAGGTAAGTGAAAAAAAACTATATTAATTAGAGTTCAATGAGAACTGAAAACAACGTGCCCTGCGGGGCTCTAACCCGCCTTCACTCGCTGACGCTCGATCGGCAATAATGTGTGAATTAAATAGCAAACTTTGTTCGGACGTTCAAGGGAACCTCTGTTTACCTCTGTTGTATATGCAAACCAAACGTAACCTCACCCAACCTAACCTAACCTCTCCCTTACTTCACGATGTAACGAAAGGAACCCTAAAGTCAGTTCACAACGTAGGAATTGAAAAATTATGAATTTTAATAGTTTTATGAAGATTTTGCTCGAAAAGTATTGGACGCCCAACTTCGGAATAAATGCCATAAAATATGAAATACACGGTATTTTAAGTGAAAAAATAGTATCCTATTAGTTATACAACCTTTCGTCAAACAAAGTGTAAGAAACAACCAGGAAACGTAACATTGATATACAAATATTCAGATCATGCCTTGCCCCCCCACTTTTAACGTGCAATCGCCGCCACTGGTGATTACGATTAGTGTACAACAGTGCAGACTCCAAGATAAAAAGAAAAAGTCATTTTTATACTTAAATCTATTTGAAACTGAACATATACGTATATAAAATCGTACATAATACTGTAGCTCTTTAAATGATAGAAGAAACACAAGGAATCCAGATAGTATATGAATATCCATGTTTCTTTTCCAATATTTGAATCTCTTTCCTGCGACCATCTTTTAAATATTTGCTGAGAACTTATTCCTTTTCATAGGTGAGGGAAGTGTTCACATCTTGAAAATATATATTGATTTTGTGTTATTTTCTCGGAATATAAACAGTGCCACAGAAAAATGAGCCAAGGACCGTGAGTTTGACATTCATGGTGTATCTGGATATAGAGCTCATTATGTTCTGATCCCTTAAATTCTTGTACTGGGGGCATTTTAACATCTTTGAAAACTTTTTCTTTTTCCCCTTTTTCTTTTTATTCATTACCTTTATCTGTATCCACGCCATCCTCAAGAATGTATTGCCTCCTCTCATCTAGGATGTTTTTTCTTTTCTTCTTTTGTCATTTCTCAATTGTGGGTGCTTTTCAGTTGGATACAATTTCTAAGAAGTAAATAAATGCATAAGCTTAAATAATTAATGCTTTTCTGGTCATCTGAAGTAACTTAACGTTATCTTCATCAGACGTTAACTAGCAGAAATATCTTCTTAACATTTAAAATGAAACAGTAAATCATAACAATACCTGATTGTTACATATTAGAAATTTAAAATTATAAAATGAAACAATTAAAATTATACAACAATATTAATTTAATGTTATGAAAATATTTTTGCTAGTTAACTGTCTGATGAAGATAACATTAGGTTATTGAAACTGTTACGACTATTTTAATTTTAATAAATCAATTTATACTATATTCAGAAATGTATTAATTATTTAAGTAATAATTCCAGAGTCAGGATGGATGAAGTTACATGCATAAGCTGTACGCACCTTATAAATTACCTTAGGTAATATAGAATCTTGTTCATGGTGTGATTTATATTTTAAACAAAACAACTAAGAAACTAATTCAGATTTTGAAACAAAATAGCTCCGAAAATATAAGGAAAGAATGTTAATTTTATTTCGTTTGATTTAATTTTCTGGCATATATTAAAATATTTCCTTTCTAACCTTGTCTCTGATGAAATATGTTTTGTATATTAGTAATGTAAATTGAAAATTTGGCTTCTAAGTCTCTGCAGATACATTCGGAGATCCAAAAACAATCCTTCCTGCCCACTGACGATTGGAATAATGTAATGTGTAAATCTGAAGTTTTGAAATTGACTTTTTCACGATTACAAGATTTTTCACCACTTCTGTCTCGCTCGTAACATACGTTGTATAAAGAATAGACTAACAGTTTTTTTTTTTTTTTTTAATTCATACTTCATCGTAATTTTATCATAGCTATAGTTCAGTTCTCGGTAGACAAACATCGTGTACATGGGTTCCCATGGGCTTCTCTGCTTTCCTCCCATTTTCTTCATTCCATCATTATCAGCAGTGACACAACTAGGGGAGGCAAACGGAGCCTGTGCCTCGGGCGCAGGATTGACGGGGCGCAAAATTGGGCAAATATTTATTTTCACTATAAGGTAAGGAAAGGAGTTTTAGCAAATAAAAAATAAAAAAAACTCTAAACCTTAACCGAACAACAACAACTCACCAATCTTAGGATGTGCATGGAGCATAAGTTAGCTTCAACGTCATCTTTTGAGGACACTATAGAAATCTTTGCAGCCAAAAGAGCCCATAAAGTTTAATTTTAGTTAAAGATTTTTGTGTTTTCATTTAACTTATATCGATTTAAGAGATCTGTAAAATGTCCGAGTATATTACTCGAGGCAACAGCTTGACTGTTTGTCATAATTTAATATCCTATTCTAAATCAACAGACTGTTGATCCATTCTAAACATATGCACATCCCGAAATAATTCCAAATGCATGGCAATTTGCATGATAAGACTATAAAAATATGTCAAGCATATTACTCTCAGATTACTTGGCAAGCAAATACTAAATGCAGAATCTTGTACTAAAAATTAAATTATGTTTTCCAATTTTGAAATTAAGCTTTACCACTGGAAGAAAAAATGGAATAGGAGATTACTGTGTGATTCCAATATTAGGTGTAGTTAGGGAGCGTTTTGATTTGATTGGTCAGGATGGGGGGATGCTAAGGCGAGTTCTTGCTCCGGACTACAACTAGCCTATAATTGCGTCGCTGATCATCACAGTCTCCCTTAACATCGGTGCATAATCGTGTATCGAAACTAAAAAAATCTTGAATTATGTATTTAAATATATATATATACAAATGAAGTAAATTTATAAGTTTTGTCCTTTATTAATAATAATTATAAGCACCTGCAGTTTCCATTTCCAAGAATGAGAACAAGATATTTACTCAACCTGTGTCCTTCTCAAATATGCACAAGAAAAAGGGAAGAAGAGAAAGAAACAGATTTATTAAATATAATACCACAAAAGAAGCACGTGCAAGTACTTCCTTATTTGTGTACATATGAGTATACACACATATATACATACACCTGCACACTACTATAGGTTACGTCTCGGCTACAAGATAAAATTATCTATGGAACGTTTTTTTCTTTTTTTTATCATATGTAGCTTTCGTTATTTATCTGTAATTTACAGCAGTTACTATATAACATACTGGTAATTATATGCTCTCCGAAAGGGTTAGAAAAAATTGGTGTAAAGCAGAAAACTAATCGTTATTTAAGATAAACTAAACTATACACGTGGAAAGTGTTTCAAGAGCTTCTGTTTTAGTAAGTGGTAAAGCATTTTGTCCATAACGGTATCAATTAAGGTCGTTTCATTGCAGCAGATAAAATATATACAGGATCTCTTCGCAGCAATACATTATTATATGATTATTTTTAAAACTCTGTCGTATCTGGAATATAGAAGTATACAGTAGTTAATGAATAAAGAAGAGCATTTGTTCACTGAACACACACACCTATGCTGAGGGTATAAGAACAGTTTTTCTATAACTGAACAGCTACAACTATAATTTCAAACTTGACTTTTAGTAGCTAAATATAAAGGACGTTAGTAATTACCCGCCTTCGTCTGGTTCTTTTATTTTAGATTTGACAAGTTTTCCCCATGATCTCATAGCTAGCACACTAATTCCGATACACATGTACCACAGACGTTGGTGTAATGGGGCCATTTGCTTCCCTTCTGAGTTTTTGATACAAATCAATTAAACAAGCGTGCATCCTTATATAAAGCAACTCTGACTGGAAATGTTTCCCCATATAATTCAATTAACAGAAGACTCTTTCCAAAATGAATATTTTGACAAAAGTACTCTCCAAATATAAATTGATTGACTACATAAAGCAAGTAGCAGTGCCATGTGTACAACACATGAAGGAATTTGGTTTGTATATTGTGATAATTTCCCTATTAATATTGAAACCGGAAGTTGTAATGATTTTCTATCACTTCCGGTTTTAGTAGACAGTTAATGGATGGAGAAGACACGTATTTCTGGAGCGCTTAATCAATTCGATAAAAACTTCTTCTCGCTAGTTATTGCCGTTTATGCTCCATAGTGATCAACGTTAAAACCGGAAATGTTATATTTCTACCACTTCCGGTTTGAAGATCACTTGCACCAACGAATTTGATTCCTAACGTTTGACCTTCTATAACCTGGCCAGAATTAATAGTTATCTATCTAGTTGTTCTTGAGTTTTTTTGTCTCCCGGACGGACGGACGGACACACACACACACACATATATATATATATATATATATATATATATATATATATATATATATATATATATATATATATATATACACACACCAAGAAAGGATAAATATATAAAGAAGTTTTGTTAAACCAAGCTCTTTAAATAGTACTTCCTGATACCAATTAACTGATGTATTAATTCCCTAAACACGTCATCCAACTTGCAGCTTCCATTCATGTATTCAACCTGGAGGTCGCAAAGATAAACGGAAGACAAATATAATAAGAGCCTAATACCGAAAAATATTTTTAAATATTATTTTGAATTTTGTTCTGATAGGCATATTTTTTTTATACAAACTGTTAAGAACAACAAAAGAATAGGTCTACTAAACATTTTCAACAGGTGCAGAGTTGTTTAAAATTAAATTTAAATGAAAGAGGTATGATATGAAACTAATGAGAACTGTATATTGAAATACCAGAAAAAGACAAATGCAACAAAACTTGCATATTGAAATACAATTAAAATTGAAAGCTAATGAGATATCTGAGCATGGTGTGATTTCACTAGTGCGACAATGTCCGGTTCAATCTTGGTGACGCACATTATCAAGTCATTTAAAATACTAAATAACTTTCTTTAAAAAAAAACTGTCCAAGTTTTTAAAACCAAAATTAGTAATCACTTTATTTTTTATCATATGACCCTCAATTAAGGGAATTATCAAGTTTTAAAATTTTCAAACGGTCTCCATATTGAAACAGTATGACGGATTGGATTCGATATTTGTAAAATGAATGAACTGACTAAATTTAGTTTTAATTCATTCATTTTAAGAGAAATTGCTGTATCCACTATATGCAGAAAATAGATTCTACTATTATAGAAATAGATGGATATCGTAAGATCTCCGCAATAGGTATATTGAAAATCCCACACAAACTTATTACAAACCAGAAATTATAAAGTGGTCGCTGGAAAGAGGATGTGATAAAATGGGGGGTCGTGATTGGAATTAGGTTGAGAACCACTGGCCTATATGTAGGATGGCCCAATGGAAGAGACGAAACAGAAATTCCGTGTAGAAATACGAGATGGATAGTTCTCTTGCAATAGACGTAGATGCACTTTCCGGGGCGGGAGAACGTCACCTCTTGGCTCATAGGAAACTCTTTCTATATAGTGTGTTTTTCTTTGAAATGTGTTACTGGACACTGTCTTGATATTATTCAGATTACCATTACACTTGCATCAAATTTGTATTATCTATGTATATCTAAGTACAGAAATTGTATTTTTTATATACTTAATTTTACAAAAAAAGAGATGCTTTTTCTTTTCTCTTCTTCAAAATCCGTTGCAATGCTTTAAAAAAAACGGAAAACAAAGGTTTTGATTCAAACCAATTGCTTTATCATTCACACCAAACTCTCATAAAGACATATATGTATTATAATTATCAGACGAACAGTCCGATAGTGAAAAATATATATAAGACACGAAGAAAGAATGTGCAAGTGAATGGAGTTTTGATAGAGAGAGAGAGAGAGAGAGAGAGAGAGAGATGGCATTAGAATGACAAGGAGTATATGATTGCCCAAGTGAATGAAACGGCGGAGTTTTTAGGAATGTCGGATAATTCATAGGTATCGAGTTGATAGTGGGAGGGAGTTTGGGCGTTTTCTCATACTGTGCCATATAACTTTGTGTCACAAATTGTGGGTCATTTCGAATAAGTATTTCGTATTTCTCTCTCTTTTTTTTTTTCACACACATTTACAACACCAAAGCCCATCCAGTTTAGAGGAGGGGGAGTAAAAACCACCTTTATTTCCTCCCTCTCTTATCCTCTAAGGATTATATATATATATATATATATATGAAAGGAGGCATCGGGTTGAAGTGATGTAGGGAAGTATTTTTCTTTAGCTGCAGGCAGTCAGCCAGGCGACCATCCTTGTTGTTTTGAGAATTGTTACCTTGAAAGGATTAAACCATAGCGAAAATTATAGTTGTCCTCGTACCACGGTGCTGTTTTTATTCCATTTCTGAGTCCTTTCTCAAATACTTATCTCTTTTTGATCATAGTATTAGTTTCTTTTCCGGTACTTTTTTTTCCCCCTATGTGTGTGTCTTTTGCCTGACGACACTTTTCTTTGAAAGCTTATTTCTTTTGTTTTCTTGTGCGTCTTAAATATTTCGTCTCCACCCTCACCACCCCCGTCTGAAAGACGAAGGAACTTTTGTATTATATACAGGGTGTAACTTAATTAATGTAAAAAAACGTCGGGAGATGATTCCTGACACTAAGATAAGCAAGAAAAAGTCCTATGATCATATACCATATTGGGCATATTGACAGAGTTGACGAGAACCAAAAGTGTGAGAACAGTACGTTTGAAGCGGTAGATATCGAAAACCACTAAGCATAGAGGTGGTGACCTATGAAAGTCGAGAGGTGGCACATGTGTTCAAGACGCTACAGTACAGGCGTGCGGCTATTGTGCTGCGAGTGTTGAATAGGACTAAAACATAATGAATAATTCACACCGTGGACAGGCCTACATGCTATTCATATACGGTCGTGCAGACGGCGATGAGCGTGAAGTAGATCGACTCTATCAGAAGCGTTTTCCTGACAGACGCCAAGCATCATCCAGGATCTTTACAGTAATTTATCGGCGCATGTGTAAAACAAGGGCCGTACTACCGCCCATGTGGATGCTGGTCGACCTCGTCATGTACAAACACCTCTTATGGACGAACATGTGTAAGAAGCTATGGACAATGAGCCAAATACGAGTACGAAGGAACTTATCTATGAAATGCATGTTAGTCACATGACTGTGTGGTGTGCGTTACATGAAAAAGCTTTGTACTCATACCACCTGCAAAGGGTACAAGGACTGACAGAAACGGATTTCCAACAACGTGAAGCATTCTGTCAGTGGTCCATTCAACAGAACACTACCATTATGCAGTTTTAGGCATCAGTACTGTTCACTGACGAGGCCACGTTTGGAAGGGATGAATCGTCAACATGCCCAACACACGCACGTGAGCAGATGCACATCCGCATGGTACGGTTGTCACTCATCATAAACACTAATTTGGAGTCAGTGTATAGCATGGTATTGTCCATGATCAACTGATCTGCCTATATATACTACCCCGAAAACTGAATGGAGGATAGCATTTGACCATCTTGCAGAGTGCACTGTTTGAATTACTAAAAAATGTTTCCCAAGCATTCGTCGCAACACGTAGTACATGCATGATTGGGCCCTTGCACACTTCAGTATGAATGTGCACCGGTGGTTCAACAACCACTTCCCAAAACGTTGAATTGGGCGGTCCAGTGCATTCGTCTGCCCAGTCTTCGCACCTAAATCCATTGGAATTTTATCTGTGGGGACACGTTAAAAGTGTGGACCTTTTTATTATTGTCAACGATGTAACGATTTGGAATAGCTATTCATAACCCCTGTGCAACTATTCGCCATAACCCAGGTATTTGGAACAGGTTTGCCAATCCGGCGTTGTCATGTATGTATTGGTGTCCATTGCCGTCAGTTCGAACATATCCTGTGATGTACAGTACCTAACGATCGTACGTTTATGTCTCCCTGCACGTCGATACCTACCGCTTTGAATTTACTTTTCCCATGCTTTCGACCATCGCCAACTCTGCCAATGTGTTATATGTTCATAGGACTTTTTTTTTTTTTGCTTACTTCTTATCATATATCACTTCCCGACTTTCGTTACATTAATTGTTATAACCTGTATTCCTACACGGCCATTTATTTATAAATCTCATTGCATTTCTCTTGCTATGCACTGATTTGCTTATGCATATGTTCACATAAACACTTATTAAAATTTTAGTATGTATGTATCTCTTAAGAACTTTAATCCAAAATACTCAGTGTTTTCAGATAATATCTTCTCATAGATGAACATTATGACTGTAATTCGGTTGTGATAATAGATTTCCAGAAAACACTGCTTTGTTTGTTAGTCTCTACTTTGCAAGTAGTAGGAAAAAAAAAAGTTAGATCTTAAAAAGTTAGTCCCCGACATATGAGCGATGCTACTTACGACCGATTGTAAAGGTTAGGTTAGATGTGTGTCCTTTAGGCAAAGGAAGACGGATAAGTAAGTCAAGTGAATGATGATGGAAGAATTATAGTGTTTAAAAAGTGTGCTTCGCGTGTCCATAAAGCGTTAATTATTGAAAACAATGTCTAGTGTGACGTACTTCCGTCAAATATTTCCCAAACAACGTTGTGTCACAGTCTGGAAACACATTTGGGCCATACTCGGAAAAAGCAATATCTGAAAAGGGGTGAATATGTGTCATCCGGGGATGTTCAAAGAGAGTCGGTAAAGTGTAAAGTATCCTAACTGTCTCTAAAAGTCGTTTTCAGATATTTTGTACTGTGGTACATTCCAATAACGCCGTTGTTGTCAAATTAATAAACTTTTTACAATTATAATCAATCACCTATCTCTAGTCGGTTATTGCAGATTAACATATGTGTAACAATGTACGGCCAGTCCGTCTCCAAATCCTGTCTGAAAAAAAGACCTTTAATATTATCATCTTTTTTTCGTATGCTGCATTCTATTTTTTTCACTGTCAGGCGCCTAGCTTTCTGACACAATAAGGAGTTAGTGTGCCTTTATACTGAAGGAATATTAAATGAGAAAGGTATCGGGTACATCAAAAGTTCAGGACTATAGGCCAACTCCATTATGAAGGTTGTTGGAAATATTTAATATTCAACCTGAAATTGTGGAATTTTTCATACCAGACTAGGCGTTTGGACTTTACATTGGTAAGACACCCATGTTAAATGAAAAAGTAACGTTTCCATTTCAATAGGCTGTTCGAATGAAACGTAAGGGCATGCAAAAATGGCACAATTAAAGAGCACATTGTTGTGTAAGGGGGGCCTAAAACACCTCAAACCCGTTCGCCAACAATGCTGTATTGTTGTTATGGTGAGGGCACAAGGAAACAATCTGCTGAGCTAGCAACGTTGGTTTTTCTATTTAATGTAAGACGCTTTACTAGTGTGAAGCCCACATGGTTGGTACGATTGGGGAAATTCCACCATTTTAGATTGGAAACGACCGATTTCCATCAACTTTTCTCTCTGTTCATTTTTTTAGTATCTTAACTTATAACGGAGTTGATCTATGGTCCCTGACTTTTGATACACTCTCTATAAGTTAATGCATTTATAATTTCACAGTTGTTCTTTGAGATATCTTTAATTGTTATTCCTAATCTACCCTCCACTTAGATCTCCACATAGTTTTCTGAATAATGCTACTCCTCCTCTACTGGATTTGTGGTTCCACCAACTACACTAACCGTAAGTAGGTAAGCTAAATGGTCTTGGGCAGAACACTCCAGCACATTACAACCAATATTCTACGATGAAGTTTATAAAGACAAAATATTTCTCCCACGGGAACGCAAATTTAATAAATATCTTGGTTTAAAAAAAGTCTGGATTTAAAATTATGTTAAAATGAAAATTTATCATTAAATTCGTTAGGTAGCAAGAAAGTTCCTGCGGATTATGCACATGCCGAGCTTGGTTGGACTATAGATTATAAATTGTCTATTATTATTGTTATTATCATTAAGTCAAACGCTTGTTCTTAATTAAATATAGATGAATTACATAAGAGCGTAAAATATTGTTAGTATTTCTTGGAAAAATAATAAGAGCTAGATGTTGCACGGAGTTGATTATGTTCAGAGGTGAATGTAACGGTTCGCGGAATTGTGAAATAAACATAGATAGTTCTGGAATGGTTTCTGCATAAGGTAGTGACTCAAAGTAGTAGAGCCTTAGGTACCTTATCATAATAATCAACATAACAATGTGTAGTCTTGCTAGTATAATGGTACAGGTTGGTTTGAGTTCAACCGTCTTACTGTAAATGGCTATCAACAATGTTTGTATATACACAATCAATGATTTATTATGTGTTAAATGAAAAATGGAAATTATAAAAACAAATCACGAAATAAATAAAAAATGAAACCATGAAAACAAATAATTTGGGTTTTGGCATGAAAAAGAAAAGAATTTGTCATTATCATCCCAATGTCCAAAAAAATGACATTAGTTTTAGTTTATAATGTGAGAGACTAAGGGAGAATGTACTGGTGATAATGATGCTGATAATAATGAAGGAAATGGTGTAGTGAAGAAAGTGGGAGGAAGTGGGAGACCTCAAGAGAACCCACGCATATGGCGTTTGTCCATCACAAAACCCACTTGGTGAAAGCTGGGATCGAACCAGGCGCTCTACACAGACACTCTACCACTAAATCACAGCAGCCTTCACGTTCTCATTCGTTTTAATCAAAAACTATTAACATTTCCATTATTCTAGTTAACATTTCCATTATTCTAGTGAGATCTTTACACTTTTAAGAACTACTGTATCCATGTTTCACACCACTTGTCGTTTCTGTGGTTGCGAGTGTTTTTAAAACACGATTTTCCGATTGAATACTCCTGCTTAGCTCTTTTATAGGACCGCTAGCAACACTGAAAGTAACTTAAAAAAAAAATATATTCCTTATGTATGTTTGCATTTACAGTGTATACTGTATCTGTACACATACGTTCATACACTCACTTACATTTATTGTTTTTTGCGTTCAGCATCGTCATGCAATCAAAATGAGGCAGGCCCACCTGGCCTGTCGAATGCGTTAGGTGGAGTATAGAGAACGAACACCTGTGTCTGTGCCAGGAATAGAAGCCTGGACCCCTTGGTAACAGGACGAAATTGACGGTTGGTTTCAGATTTATTGTTTTCATTACACAAGCTCGTAGGTGGGTGTAGATCTTGGCAGGAGACTTATATATAAACCAGATATGAAAAGAGAAGTTAATCTTAAGATCATAGAGTTCAATACTTTATATATCCCGGAACTACCTTAGTATAAGTTTGTTAGATTTATACTTTTAACTTTCTCAAGAAATGAAATGAAATATTTAGTGCATGTCCCACGGTATGTCTTTTAGGCGAAAGGAGACGCATGATAATAAAAGTGAGTGATAATACGATAAAAATAATCGGTGAAATAAGCATGTGGAAGGAAACGGGAAAACCCCGTGAAAATCTATCGACCACGGACTCCCTTGACCTGGGCTCGAACCAGGGACCTCTAACACAATAAGTGCGCTCTCTATCACATTTTTAAACTTCTTGACGTTTTTTTTCTTTTGTTGTCACTGGCTAGGACTAACGGATTCAACAGGGATACGAACACAGAAACATTGAATACATTTAAAAGCACTCATGATGTTCAGAAGGACTCAAACTCAAAATATATTGCACTTAGTGATCTAAAGCTGAACGCCCAAGACTAGTCAGCTATTGTTACCGGCTATAACTGAGCCATCATGCCACTCCCATCCCACCTTCTTCCAATTTTACTCGTTCATGTTACCCACCAAACTTCAAATGAGATTTGATATGTTTTCACCGTTTTCAAAAGTAAAGAAGAAAGAAAGAAAAATGGGCACAGTGTCAAAAATTGTGATAGTGATCTAGTACTTAAATGGTACTACGAATTTAAGTAGTTACTATATTTGAGATATTACTTAACGACACTTAGTAATTTGATCCTCCCTCCTTCAATCAAGTATTACTAAAGACACTAATTTATGCGCAAAAAAAAAAAAAAAAAAACGCTGGCAAAAGAGTATTAAAATATTCAAGTAGGCATAGACACATAAAGGTAGCCAAGAAAGTTCTGTCGCTTTTTGTGGAGGTTTGTGTTCAATTGGATCTCACACCGTGAGTTGAATGTGAATGGAGATAAGTCGAAGGTCAGTTATTGGTGTTGGTATATCCAACATACTACCTGGTTGTGGCAGTTCAGTTACACCGTGAACTTGCGTAAGGACAGAGTTAACATGGGACCTCCACAGAGCGTCATAAGCCCGTGTATGCTGTACGAGTTCAAATTGGGGTCAAACGCCGCCGCAGCGGGGCAGAAGATATGCCAGGCCTTTGGTGAGGGTGTCGTAACTGAGTGGACAGCGCAGCGCTGGTTTAACGATTTAAGGATGGTGACGAAACGCTCTTCAGCACCACGTGCCTGAAGATCAATATATGTACAAAATGAAGATCTTCAGGCAGCAATTGAGACGAACAGTGGCCAGACTTTTGAGAAACTGGGAGTACAATTCAGTGTGAGTGGAGAGACCATTCGGCAGCATCTCCATCAACTTGGGAAGCACTAGAAGTTGGGTCGATGAGTCCCACATCATTTGACCTCGGGCCAAAAGGCAACGCGAGCAGACACCTGTGTTTTTTTGCTGTGCAAACAGTACCAGTATGCGCAAACAGTACCAGCTTTCCCCAATGTGAGCAATGGATAATCCATTTTGCACATGGGGCAATATTTTTTTTCCTCTCCTATTTTCAAAGATAAAACATTGAAACTTCGCACAGTTATTACACATAGTATGTAGTATGTTTGAGATATTTTGAGGCTCTGTGGGTTCAAACAGGGGCCGGCCAGAGGGGCCCAAAATCGGGGGAAAAGGGATTTTTTGACAAAAATTTCCTTTTTCGCGAATTTCCTTCACTATGGTACATGCTAGAGACATGCAAGTGGTACCGTTTAAAAGACTGGTTTTGGCCAAACAAAACGGTGTATAAACCATGTCTCTACGATAATTAGGGATGAGTCAGGAAATTTTTTATATAAAAATGGGTTTTCTATTGCTCACATAGGGGAAAGCTGATACTGTTTGCACATGGGGCAATATTTTTTCCTCTCTTATTTTTCAAGATATAACATTGAAACTTTGTACAGTTATTACACATAGTATGTAGTATGTTTGAGAGTTTTTGGGCTTTGTGGGTTGAAACAGGGGCCGGCCAGAGGGGTCCAAAATCGGGGGAAAAGGGATTTTTTGACAAAAATTTCTCTTTTTTGCGAATTTACTCCACTATGGTACATGCTAGAGACATGCGAGTGGTACCGTTTGAAAGACTGGTTCATGGCAAAGAAAACGAGGTACAATTCATGTTCCCACAATGAACAGTCTTGATGATGATGATGATAGTATAGAAATTCACTAAAAAGATATTATCAAGGGAAAATGTGTAAATCGGCTGTAGCATCAAAACTATTCATCCCAGGGCCACTCTGTGTATCTCATTCTCTTCACCATAAAGCATTGTTTTTAGTAGCATTCGCATGATCGTATTCTATACCAAAGGGGAGATATTCGCGATAAAAAAAGGGATTTTTAAAATGAAAATCCCTTTTTCCAACTTTGAGTGGAAATTTCCCGCATTTGGTACACTTTAGGGAAATTTTACGGACACAGTTGGAAACGCTGCTTTACTAGAAACAAAACGGGATATGAAATATGATCCTACGATAAATAGTCTTGACGCAATAGATGATTGAGTGAAAGTCTACAAAATACCTGAAAAAAGCCATAATTTAAAACGGTTAATTGCTTCATGAATATGATTTTGGTCTGTTAATACTTATCTTATTAAATACGGTATTTGAAAGTATCCACTTCGTCGAAAGTATTAATTGATTTTTTAATGCATCCGTAATTTGCAGTATTATGATCCCAATGAACTTTCATGTGTATATAATTTTTCTTTGCGTTTATTTTTAAACGTATGTTCCTTCAAGAGTATAATAAGACCTCTGCATTTATTTCTATTGTTTTCCTATTATCCTCTATTCTATTTATATCATCAACAGACACTATTATCTGATGAATATCATTCAGCTCTATGCCTTGGTTGATTTTCCTTATAGTGTACTCCAGAATAAAGTTGAATAATAATTGTGACAACGCATATACATTTAACAATACTTAAATTAAATTTGAATATACAACAAAATTTTGTTTTCACGAAGTGAGGGACATTTAAATAGATCTAAAGAAATCAGTAAAATCAACCATTAAAGTTCCAAGTAATTTAAGAAAACACAAAAATATTTCCCAATATACGTAAAACAATGGGCTAAAACTCAAGGATGGTACAGGTATTTTCAACACGAATTTATCTTTGTTTATAAAACGTAAATCTTACTTTAAAACAAAAGTGATTACCAAAGAATTCTGTAATAATAGAAGCTTTTGAGGAATGCAGTAGCTCACACTGAGGAAGAAAAACGTATGTGGCCTACGTAGAAACGTAAATCCTGTAGTTTTTGGACTTAACATTCAACTGTATGTAAAATCCTGCATCAAACGTTTAAGTTAAAACGTATGCTTTGTAATACTTTCCCTATAAGTGTTCCATCTAGACATACTTTCCACATGAAACAAAGACATGTATATAGGCAGTCAGGATCTCATATACAAATGGACGTACATAATATATAGCTGAGCATGCTCCGTACAGATTTCCGTAGTAAACACAAGGATTCCATATATTTGTACAATATACCGCTGTCTGGATAACGTATTTTGCAGTGGTAGAGTATTCACTTCTGGTGCATAGGGAGCCAGGTTCGATTCCGGCTCACACCAAGTAAGCCTTGTAGTTCACAAACACCGTGTGAGTGGGTTTTCTTGTGGGTTCTTCCGTTTCTTCCCACTTCTTCATTCCACCACCTCATTCCTTACCATCATCATCACCGTCTGTTTTAACTTACACGACATAACGTTGGACGTAAAACTGAAATATTTTATTTCATTTTATTTGGATGGAAGCTTTTAATTTTGCGACAAGTTAACTGTGCAACACTAGACTATATATATATATATATATATATATATATATATATATATATATATATATATATATATATATATATATATATATATGTATATATATATATTAAGTGAGTATATGCCCCTGGTTAGCTGGCAATATTGAGGTTATGAAGCTAAAATACATTTTCATAACTTTTAAGATTAATCTAATTCTTCTTTTTTTTTTTTTTTAAAAAAAAGAAATATTCATTATTTTCAAAATTAAGTTTTCGTATCATATCTTGGAGGCTCTAAAATATGTATTTCCGTAAGTGAAAAATTATTTTTTGTCTTGTTTTTGTAAAATTAATTTGCATTATTTTTATTATGCTGTTAATTTATGTTTGTATTTTTCACGTACTAATTTTTGCCTTTTTTCTCTTTTCTCTTTTATAGGTAGGTGCACTTAAGTCTATTATTCATAACTCAAGTTGGCTCTGTAGTAGGTATGTCATACATTCATATAGTCTTACTAGCTTCTGGCATTTTATAATAATAATAATAATAATAATAATAATAATAATAATAATAATAATAATAATAATAATAATAATTAGTGCTAAGAAAAAGGTTAAATAAAAATTATATACAGTGATTTATAATGTTACACACGTAATGTGAACTTAGCGTGATGTAAATGATCGTAATCAGGTAAAAGAAAAACAGTAAAAAAAAATAGTAATGTGATAAAAGATTATTTTTCATTTTAATTAAAAACGATTATGAAGTTCATGCGAGGTAAATTGTTTTATTTTTCTTCATTTCTAGATGCAATTTTTATATTATTTTTTAAGATTCTTGTGTATTATAGGTTGTATATAGTTTACACATTACCATGCATTGTTGTCATCAAAACATACATGAGAGTTACGTAAGTGGATGATATCATTCTTTGACGCAGTATTATTACTTTTTTTTTTACTTGTGTGTGTGTGTGTGTGTATAATATTTTATTTATGATATGTTTATCTTTTGGTGTGTGCGGTGTGGTTTGAACATTCTTGACTATTTTATGATATGCATCTCTTTGTATATTGTCCAAAATATCAACAACGGTTCGAAAGGGAGAGAGAGAAAGAGAAAAGAGGATATGAACACAATTTGATGAAAGCAAAGAATAGAGAAATGTGATTTTACTAAATATAGTTATGTTTTGCATCTAATTTACAAATTTTTCTTCTTTTCATATTTCATTCTTGATATCGTAAATTAGAATGATTTTTCCCAATTTGTTTCGTAGATATAAACAGTGATAAAATGCTAGCGTTTTTGAAAGGTTTGCGCTCAATTATTTTCAAATATATAGCGTTATACCAAGCCCCATATAGAATCATACTTTCATAAATTTGAGATGAATATACGCTGGAATATAAACACGTTAAAGTATATTGTGTACACTCCTGTATACGCCCCATTAAATCTCCGGATGTAAGATGGTAGATTCAGTCATCCTTCTAAAATGTGAGACTAAAATTATTTACTCAATTCACGATACTACTTACACCATCCGCCTACATGATCCAATGAAACTTGAGCGAGTTTCAAATACGTTAAAAAAAGTATAATTAATGTAAAATTGAACGTCTTGAATAAATCTGGAAATACATACATTGTACATACGGCAGTTCTAACCATCTAATGTAGAACGTGCTTCCCACTTTTTGTAAAGTAATATTAAGTTGAATAAAGTAAAGTAATAAAGTTGAATTTTAGTTTTAATTATTACAGGAAAAGTATTGGACATCAACTGCAAATGAATACTGAAAAGTAAAGTTAAACTCTAAGTAGAACAATTTTCGTATGGTTGCCCAGGCTATGCTAATTTCTGAGGTACTTTAAAAATATCGTCAAGGATGGCAATTACCTTATAATATTATTAGTTTTGCTATACAATTCGGTAACTGTACACTGTATTGCTGTTATTCTTCCAATTTGTTTTGGTATTATGCTGAAACAATCAGAGCTTTCTTCTTAGGCAGTTGTAGAAAGTTGATTTATTACACAAGGGAATAGACCAGCATTTATCCAGCCATAACTAGTAATAAATTTATTATGAGTGAGCTTAATACTTACGATTGAACAGAACATTTTATATACCCTTAGTAGTTCAAACCTAAAATGACAACAGAAAATATTTCAACTTAAGCACTCTCTGTATATAATTTCCAGAAAGATAATATAATGTCCATGTATCACTTTAAACATAATGGGCCTTATGCACAGTCGTTCTGACGCGCGATTAGCACAATATTAAAGAGTTCGACTAACATATGTTTCCTGCAGTAGTTAGGCGTTTAGTATGACAGTAATCATATATCAAAACGTCTCTGCATAAGAACTAATGAATCTATGCAACACCGCTCTTCACTCTACGTCTTATAAATTTATGTTTGGCCAACATCGTATTTCTATAACACCAAGTAAACAATCTCAGAGAAATCTCTAAACGATAATCTCAGTTGAGAATGGTATCTCCACTTTTTATCTCTATTGAATTTCATCCTTGACTGCTCCAGACATGATTACTTCTAATCTCAACAGCAGGTAACTTCTCATACCTTCTTGTTTTGAAGTGAAATAAAATTTTACAGTTTCACGTCTCACGAATGTACCCTAAGCTAAAAGAGACGGATAGTTAATAAAAATAAATATTTACGAATGATTGCTGGAATGAAAATATGGAACGAAACAGGAGGCGAGCGCTCCGCCACTGAGCACTCATGTCTTCATGTTTATTTCTTTCTAGTTTAACACATCTTTCTTCAACATTGAGACTATGTGAGACGTATTCCTATAGTTTAATATGTTCCTACCCAGAATCGAAGTCGAATTGTGTCTTAAACATTCAATGATCTAGATAAATATTGGATTCTCACGGTCTGAAAAGCTACAATGAATCGAACGGAAATTCAACTACAAATCAAAATTTAATTTGTTGTAAACCATTAGCTAGTATATTCAGCTGTAGTTTATAAGTGTTTGTGTTTGTCCCTTATTACTTTTTCCGTATTGTCGCGTCGTTCCTCCTCTATGAAGGTGTAGCAATTATTATTAAGAAAATTTTCTTCGCTTCGACGGGGAGCGCGGTGTAAAGAGAGAGAGACGAAGGAAAAATTGCAATGTTGACGTTTGACGAAATTTTGGGGGCGTTACTGGTTCCACCCTTCCTTCGCTCTTTGCGTCCAGGCGAGAGGCAAGGAGAGGGGAGAAGAGGTCGAATCTTATTTTACACCTCAGCGACTCCGTTCGACCACACCTTGAATATCTCTGGACGCCTTCACATATAAATATATGTATGTAATATCTATCTATATTTATAAATAGTTTGTTGCACGTGAGATTTCGGCCAAAGTCTCCACAGAAAGAAAGAGAGACATGCTCTCAACGTTTGATTTATCCTTGTATATGAGACCTCCCTCCTATCTTTTCACTATGTAGGTTATTATAAACATTACATTATAAAGAATCATAGAGGTAACTTTAGAAGAGTGGATTGTTCGAAGATAGGAATAAAATTTCAAAGGTAATAATTTTACGAGAAATGAAGACGCCAATAATATAATAGAAGATTGCTTCGAAAAGAGCGAGGGAGAATGAATGAATGAATGAAACACTTTAATGAAAGATAAAACAATAAATTTCTGAGTGATCGTACCATAAGCATTGAAGCATGTCTTTCAAATCAGTTGTTCAATACTTCGTTGAGAGGCAATCGGTGAATGGAGTGCATATGCAAAGGAGATGCTTATTTTAACCCTTTATGAAAATATATAAAAAATAACATTTACCATATTAATGTACAAACAAAAATTCTGAAACGAAATGAACTTGAAATTCTGGGCACGCCATTGACTGGATAGATATATTGTGATTTCTTAATCAAATGGTTGGTCTTTTGTTCGACTCCTAGTTGTGGTACAATATCGTGGAGTAATTTGGAAAGTATCAGATTTGCTAGAAGATTGCAGCTTTCGGTTTAGAAAATTAGAAAAAAATAGTGACATTAAAAGGAACTGGTGGCTCAGTGGCGTACACAGAATGTTTTCAAGGGGGAGGGATCTAAACACTCAAGTTCTTCCTATTTATTGACACGTGTAACTTTTAACTTAATTCATATATTAATATGATATAATTATATTTTTTCATAATTAACACCTTATAGAAAGGGAGGTGTTAAACTCATCAATTGCATATAAGCCATCTGATCTGCCATAGTTCTTCTGGAATTTTGAGACCATATGTGAACTAAACATACACATGGCTCTTTCTTATCTTGTAAGTTGGTTGGTGAGTTTTCTTTAGGACTTTTTGTTGGCAAACTTAGGAGACATGTTGCACTATAGTTATGAGCTGTAAATGTAAAAAACTACTTTTTTATTTATGTGCTTTAACTGTTACCTGTTATATAGAGATTATCTGCGATTGTAATAACTACTAAATTAGAACAGTACTATATAGCACGACTTCAAAAAAGTGATAGGCTATAGAGCAGAAAATAATGATAAGAAAACGTTTAAAAATAGAAAAGAATTCTTAGTCATTAGTATTATCTATAAAAAGATTTAAGTGTGTGCCAAACCAAACAAACTAATGACTAATGTAAAATTAATTTCGATGGTAATTTTATGAGGCATTAATTTTTTTTAGCTTGGCACAGACTTCATTTTTTATATAGATTATAGTAATGGATAAACATTATTTTCTTATCATGATCATGTACACAATTAGTCAGTCAAATTCTGTTAATATTCGTGTAATAGAATTAGTATTAATATTGCCGGTCGTTGAATAGTTTCGTGGTCTATCGTCGAAATTCGCATGCAATTTACATTCCCGGGAAGTAAATTGTTTCGAACAGCAGCAGAATCATTAAAATAGGCGTATCTTCTGTATGTCGAAGTTATGTGTGAACATACGTATAACATATAAGGAGATTTAAGTGTGTGCCAAACCAACGTACAGGAGACAATTAATTTGTCTGACTTGACACAGGCTTCAGTTTGTTTATAGATAATAGTAATAGATATAAATTATTTTCTGCATTTTAAAGCTTTTATTTATTATTTTCTACTTTCTAGTGCTTGTTTGCTGTGTTATTGTTCTTTTAAATTCGTTTAATTTTTCTGCTTTTTCGTTTCCCAAGAGTTTAAGTAGACCTAAACGAAAGATAAAATCCTAACTTTCTATAAAATTGGTTGCCCTACAAAACATGCGTAGACAAATATATGTATTAAAAGTGTCTACGCGTTACGAAATTATATATGAACATGCACACGATATTTACACTGTCAGCTGTTGAGCAGTTTCATGGTCTAGCTCCAAAGACTATTATTAGATCTTAATGAAATCTATATTAAATAACTGCAAATACGCATACTATTTCTAACAAAAAATAAATTAATAAAATTGATGCACCTATGTAGAAGTTATGTATGATCATACAAGCAACTAGTCAAATTCTATTAATATTAATAAAATTAGTATTAACACTATCAGCCCCTGAGTACTTTTATGGTTTATCTTCGAAGACTATTATGAGATCCCCATAAAATTTACACGAAACCGCCAGGGAACTATATTGTTTCGAACAGAAGCAAAATCACCAAAATCGGCATATTTACTGTATGTCGCCCTCAAGTTTTCAATGCATTTACAGTATGCAATATGGGGCGAAGGTACCTTGTAAGTTTGAAAGGGCTAGACAGAGTGATACCATATCTTGGGTAGGGGTACTGGAGGTAGAACTGCATCTGTTACTGTACACTATCATCATAGTGGCCATCTTGGAAGTTCACCATCTTAGATTCAGAGTTAAAAATTTTAATAAAGGGATCATGTGGCATTATTTGGGGATAGCTTTCCTTTTAAATCAGAAATACACATAAATTCCATATTAAAATTTAGACTATGCGGTCTTTTTCAATTCTCCGAAATATTTCTGGATTTTTTGTATAAACGTAACAACAAGAGCATTTAAAATACAATCGTAATAAATGTAAGAGAGAAAAAAACAAAACAATAGCTTTTACTAAGGGTAAGCGTATATTTCTAAACGAGCTTTGTTGATTAATATCACACGATAGAAGACATGTATTGGACGTGAGTTTTCGTTATTGATATAAATGATTTACCTTTACAGAAGCCTTGCACTAAGATATTGAGGCCCCCCCCCCTCCAAAAAAAAAAGACAAAAGTTATAATTGCTTGTAGGAATTATTTAAGGGAAACTCGTATAAAAAGAAGAAGGAAACCGAATCCAGTTAGGTGACAAAACTTCCGGTACATCATTATTGAAGCAAATGTCGGGATGTGAACCCGGAACTTGACACTTCAAGATCTTACTCTATATACATCATGTAATCGTATCAACATACACACACACCAGAAGGGTGGAGGTGGGGGGAGGAGAGAGAGAAGGGACTTGGCTGGGGCAAGAAAACGGTTTCACACATCGTGGAAACGGGTCATAAGAAATTCACCGAGATTTTTCACACTATTGTTCCTTCTTAAAACAAAAGATAGTCTGATGAGGGGGGAGTGGGTGGGAAGAGAGGTAAAAAATGGGCAGAGAGTGAGAGATGTAGAGGAAGAGAAAAAAATTAGAAACGATATCATCCAGCCGTGCAAAAGAGCTCTCGCCATCTCTCACCTGTTGCGTGTTTAAGAGAAAAGTCAATCAAAACTGCCCTACATGAGAGAGTTTCTCATTTCGGACAATGACGGTTTCTTGATGAGTCTTTCTCTGACGCCTTTCATATTCCCGGCCATTTCATGTACTAGGCGGTAACAGAAATACTACTGAAAGGGTTTAAAAATGTATATATAATATTACTTATTTTGTTCATAACTGCGCGAAATTTAATGAAACTTCCTAATGTTATGATCAAAATTATTGAAAAATCTAACATTGAAGAAGAAGGGCTAGTAGAGTTATTTAATTATTTATACCTTTTAATTATCTCAAATTCACTATTATTAATTAATTATATATTCTTAGTTCTCTAAATGGCTCTATTATTAATAACTTATATATTCTTACTTATCTAAGTGGCAATCACATTAGTTGCCTCAAAGAGATTATTGACTGATTAGTTGGTTAAAGTTTAATGCGGACAAGGAGACTATTTGCCAAAGACACTATTATTAATTATTATATCACATTAATTATATCAAAATTCGTTGTTTTAAATTATTTTTTTGTCATTTTAGTTAGAAAAGCTTCACTATCATTATCACCTAGCCATCAAGAATTCGCTATATTAATTGCTCGTATTGTTTTAACTGTCTGAAATTTATTGTTTTTATTTGCTTGTAGTTTAATTGTCCTGAAATTCTCTATTATTAATTACAGTAGAGTCTGGATAATTGGAAACTTAATAACCCAAGGTTGTTCATAATCCGAGCAAACCGAAAAGTCTCCAAGCACTAGCAAACGGAATTCCGTTCCCGTCTCACCCTTCAAGTTAGTTAATAGATTCTAGCAACTTTGAATAGTCATATTATACGTAGTAGAAAGCCTAAAAACACATTTTATTAATCTCAGTCAAATTTTGATTGTTTGTATGGCAGTGCTTCCTTTTTGTTTTATACGTATTACAGTAAGATTTAGTCCGAGTGTTTGATACAAAGAATGAGCTCTTAAACTAAAAGCTTGTAGGCACTTAGGAGATTAGACTGAGACATAACTATAAACAAGATTCGTGCAGAATATGGTGTGAATGAAGTAACCGTACGAAATTGGTGTCTAAATGGGAATGAATTACATTTCTGATCTAAGCAGTTGCCTGAGTATTTAGTATACGGATTTTTTTTTTTAAGTAGCATTATCCCGTGAAGAGTGTTTGATTTGTATGTTGTGATATTTTCACTTTTAATATTGAAACTGGAAGTAGTAGTATAATTATATCACTTCTGGTTTTACTAGAGAGATTAGAATGGGAATGCAATATATTCTTGGGCTTAATTGATTGCAGAAAACTGCTTCACACATTTCTATTACCTGTTTTATTCTATAGTGATCTACGTTAAAACCCGAAATGATTGACTTCTACCATTTCTGGTGGATGGATCTCTTCCCTTAATAAATTCCATTTCTAACTTTTGACCCTCATCACATCAAGTAATGGAGATCCAACAAAGAATTTTGAGATTTTTTTTTTTGTCTTGCAGATACACACACATGGACAAACAGGGTAAAATATATAAAGAAACTTCGATAAACTGAATTTCTTAAAAAAATATATATATTTACTTCCTATTTAT
The DNA here is from genome assembly GCF_964235325.1 of Thermobia domestica. NCBI lineage: Eukaryota > Metazoa > Arthropoda > Insecta > Zygentoma > Lepismatidae > Thermobia > Thermobia domestica. The sequence continues at coordinate 97,135,596 of NC_137455.1, forward strand.
TCATAATTATCAATAATTATACACTGAGAAAAAAAAGGACTAGGATTTCCGCGTGGATACATCGTATTTACGCGGGTGCGCTCCTTAAGTAAGGTAATTTCATGTATAAAAGTACAGCAGGTGGGAACACCATACCAAGTCTGAAGTTCGGCGTCGAACTAGACTCGCTGTGATTGGATAATTTTATTCACATGATTGATTTCGTGTTAAAAGCTATTACTCTCGCAAGGTAGGGAGTCACAGATTTAGAAAGAACCAAGAGGGGACACTCGTAGGAAGGTAGTAACAACATTATATACCTAAGTTATCACCGTCGGAATGGGTATGGCGTTAATTCTAGATTTGAAATGGTGGTCCCACAATACAAAATTTTCGCCGGACGGTGTTGTAGATCGTACTACTGATGAAACAATATTACTTAATGTGGTGACGCGCATAACCTGGTAAAAACAGCATTTACATGCCGACTGGATTATGCATTTTTCTCCGTGTAGTTTCTTGAAGCGATCACAAAACAGTTTTTTTTTTTAATTTTAAAAAGTAACTCTATATGAAATAGTGAGACTTTGTTATTATCTTGTTGCTATTTTCAGGGGGTGCACGGCAGCTCAGTAGTAGAGTGCTTATCTCTGGTGTGTGCTGTCTTTGGTTCGATCCCCGGCCAAGTAAATGCATGATGAACAGCATTACGTGCGTGGGTTGTTTTGATTCCTCCCAAATTCAAATTCCCCCAATTCTTCCATCATCATGGACTTACCTTAATCAACTGTCCTCTCCTTAGCCTGAAGAGCATAATCGTAGGATTTGAAATTGAAATAATTTTTTGTCGTCATTTTCCCTTTAACATTCTCATAGAATGAAAGATGCATGTTCTAAATTCAAAATATCAATACATTCTGAAATCGGCTTATTTTAGTTTCGATTAATGCAGAATATTTTGATACGTGAGGGTTAAAAATTATATTCACTGATTAATAAACAATTGTTATAAAATCAAAACTTGGCAATAATAATAATAATAATAATAATAATGTTAACTTACGAGTAATTATCACACTCATTTACATATAGATTAAGTCCCACAATAAACAAGGTAAATGTCATTAACACATTCGTAATTTTTCTTGTATGTGCGAAAGAAACTTCGATTTACATGCTTCTTTGCTTTAACTCAATAATGAGCTAAACATTTAATGATATGTTTTTTTTATTTATTAAAATAAAGTTGTCTTTTGTACTTAATCAAGTTCAACTCTTCCTCTTTGATCCTTTCAATTTCATATATATATATATATATATATATATATATATATATATATATATATATATATATATATATATATATATATATATATATATAAACCGTTACGTAAGTCTGACAAAGGCATTTTTAAGGCATCACACATACTCCTATATTCAAATCGTGTTTATTGCTTCATAAAAAATACGTTCATGTGAAATTACAATGGGATGATTCTTGTCATAATGTTTTCTCTTCTTTCTCCTTCTGCCACTGTGATAATCATTTAACAGTGAATATTTTGATTTTTTTATGTTACATTTGACCTTGTCGCGTTCGGAAATTCACAGACTTTTATGTAATATGAGTAAATTATATTCTGTATTTTTCTTATGTATATGTGCGAATTTTTTATTGTTATTTATTGCATTGATGGAGATTGTGTTTGTGTTTTTGTGTGTGTTGCATAATGCGACTATTAATTTTTAAAAATACAACTAAGAAATTGTTCTTTAAAATAAGACTAAATGACATGTATTACCAAAAATTGTTCCTAGGTATAGGTCTTTAGATTAAAAAAAAAAAAACTAGCTGAACCTGGGCTATTTACACAGTACACGTTCTAATATGAGTGTGAATCTCCTTCCCACTTCTCACTATATCTGTGCAAGACCCTTTACGAACACAAGTAAAGGAGAGAAAGACTCTCAAAGGCAGTGAATTTCTATAGATAAACCTATAAATGTAGTATTTTAATATATAGAATGTTGCGAGTGAGTTTGTGGCAATCTTGGATAAGTAATAGATGATACCAAATGCAAATATTTGTTTTCTTATAATTACATATTCAATTACGCCTCACTGTGGGTCCACAAGCCTTCGAAATTGCCAACTTGAAATAGGCTTGTCATTCCGACTAAACCAAAACGCCTGAAATGTCCATCAACCCGCTATACGTACCTCCTCTATTGGCTGTCTTTCACAAGGGTGTCAACGTTCTAATGGCAATATTAAATAGGGTCAAAACGACGACTAAAATGTGGAATAAAAAATAAAGTCAAGTTTTTTTTTTTTTTTTTTTTGAAAATTTGAATGAGAACTGACAAATCTACACAAAATTTGGAATCGACCAGCGAAAATGAAACGTTTCTAGCACTTGTGGTTTTCGAGATGTTATTGTCGAAAGGATTAAAGACAAACATATAAACTTTTCTTGACAACAAAAATATAAACCTAGCATTTTAATATATAGACTAGCTGAACCTGTGCTCTCTACACAGCGCATCATTCACATATGAGCATGAATCTCCTTGTCATTTCTCACAAGACATGTACATGTCCCTTTACAGACACAAGTAAAAGAAGTCTTGATAAAAGTCGGCAAGGAGTACCATAAAGAGAAGATTTTTTTCAATTATTTTTTTCAATATCTCACACCATTTGCAAGATTGAGCCTTCTTCTTGTTGGAGTTTCTAATTTATGTATTTTTAGTGTTTTCTTTCTTCTTGCATGTAGTATGTAATAAGCAAATACATTGCACACAATTAATTATTGATGTATGATGTTCCATGGGCAATAAAAATTCATCTTAGCCTGGAGAAATGGTTATCCTTCGTTTTCCGTTATCACTTGGCCATGAATCAAACGCCTGAGATATATACAACCCCTGTGTACAACTATATTGTGTTGGAATGTATAACTCATAGGGTATTAATGTAATAAAAATGTAATAAAGAAATAATAGCTACGTATTTTAAATATTCAATTAAAACTGGACAATCTACACAAAATTTGGAATCGATCGTGAAAACGGCACGTCTCTAGCACTTGTGGTTTTCGAGATCTTATTGTCAAAAGAATTGGAGACAAGCATATAAACTTTTCTTTGGAGAAAAACATATAAACCTAACATTTTAATATATAAATACTATACCATAATGAGATCATGGGGTCTCTTTATAGGTTGTATTTTCAATTGTCAGAATAGAGCTGGTGATTCTTGCTTTTTTTTTTTTTTTTTTTTGAAATTTCTTTACTGAGAAATAGCCAAATGACTTCTTTCATTTTTTCAATAGTTTCTCTCCATCCCCATGCAGATGCATTGTCTCCTGAGATTATGGGAAGTTAGTATACTTTTCTATCTAGTTCTACAATAACCAATCGTGTCATTAAAATATCAACATCTCTTAATTTTTGAACTCATCTTGCTCATTTTAGCATTAATTAGTATTTTCAGATATTAGCCTCATTGTAAACTGTATGTAATTCATTAATGATAGAGGCTAATACAAGAGTGTAACCATGGGAAACAAATACATGCTTGCCCCCCCCCCCTTCCAAGTTGATATCCTGGCGCCTGAAGTCAAGATTGTCTGTAAGGTGATTATTCATCCTTTTTTTCATTCAGCAAATGAAGAATGTTTAGGAATAAAAATGTTAAAGAAGTAACAAACAAACAAACAAAAACAATAATGCACCTCAATATGTTAAAATAATTAAAACAACTGTAATTAATCGTCCATTTTTTTACTCTCATTTGCCTAAATAAATGTACAGAGTTGCGAATTTATTATTTTACTAATACATAACAGTGATTGTGTTTACTTGCAAATTTCCTTTGAGTTTCATTGATTTACTTATTGGTACAATTCATAATCATGTAAACGCAAAGTCAAACAAATTACTTTTCATGAATAATTTTTGTTTTATTCTGAATTGTTTATTGGTATATCTGCTACAACCTTCTTCACTCATTGTAAATCCGCAGTCTTCAATAAGGTGATATACAGAAAATATAATAATAATAATAACTATGTATGGCGTGTTATATTATAAATATTTCGGAATTCTCAAAGAACATTTTTGGTTTGTTTTTAGTAAGCAAAAAGTCCGATCTCCCTTGAAACAGCCAGCTGGCTACATGCGGGGCTGATATATATGTAGTATTAGTTTTTTTTAAAATTTATTTAAATTGTTTTAAACTCGTCTTTTTAGCACCGAAACTATGAGACGTGGATCTGTTATTTATCGTGGAGCACAAATCACATGTTCTTTCACTGGAAATTGAACCTTGTTCCCCTACACCAAATGTGGAACTTGTTATGCACAGAGAACTCACATGAAATCGAACTATTAGACCTACCCACGAAAGAGAATATTTTACTATTTCTGCAACTGAGTAACTTCACTACGCTAATCTTGCTCTGAACTAAACACTTTTACCTACCTGTGGGTGAAATAAAACAGTGACTTTTTTGGGGGGGAGCAAACGAACTGACTTATGTTTATGACGAAGTTACAATTAACTATAATGTCAGTAGTAGAGCCAAAATTAAATTAATAACGATTTGTTTTTTTAAATCATTATTTTAAAACTAGTCAATGTAATTTTAACAAAATGCCTTACAGTATTGGAGGAATATAATTAAAAAAGGAATTTTTAATATTTGTTTTGCGTGTTGGAACACTGTTACCTTTTTAAGACCAGGTATGTCAACAGCTCCCATCAGTGAGAGCGAGGGCAACTGAAAAATCACTAAAGCATATAATGTTACAAAATTATGCCGGAAAAAAGTATTTTTAGTTCACGTGGAATAGTTCCGTTTCTGCTTTGTCCTTCTCTCTTTCTTTCTCTCTCTCTCTTTTCTTTCAGTGTGAGTCAAGCATCGAGAAATATACGCACTTTAGTAATTAACTGTTCTTCAAAGTTATTGCCATAACAAAACAAGAAATATGGGTTGTTTTGGGCTTTCAGATTATACATTACATTTTGTGAACACGTTGTTTCTGGAACGTTTTTCAGCATTGTAAATTTGTTTCTTAAAATTATAATGAATCATTGCCAACGGTTCCAAGGATCCGCTCTATAAGAAACACAGTTCGTTATTGTGAGTTTACCGGTTGCAGAAAGAAGTTTTTGTTCATTGATTTTCTTTAACAAATCTTTGTTATAAGTATGCTCTGCATTTACTTAACTTTCAACAAGTTAACGTTTAACAGGTTTCGTCCATGCATTTTATCCTAATTCTTGTTAGTTAACGTTTAACAGGTTTGCTTCATGTATTTTATCCTAATTCTTGTTAGTTAACATTTAACAGGTTTGCTCCATGTATTTTATCCTAATTCTTGTTAGTTAACGTTTAACAGGTTTGCTCCATGTATTTTATCCTAATTCTTGTTAGTTAACATTTAACAGGTTTGCTCCATGTATTTTATCCTAATTCTTGTTAGTTAACATTTAACAGGTTTGCTCCATGTATTTTATCCTAATTCTTGTTAGTTAACGTTTAACAGGTTTGCTTCATGTATTTTATCCTAATTCTTGTTAGTTAACGTTTAACAGGTTTGCTTCATGCATTTTATCCTAATTCTTGTTAGTTAACGTTTAACAGGTTTGCTTCATGTATTTTATCCTAATTCTTGTTAGGTAACGTTTAACAGGTTTGCTCCATGTATTTTATCCTAATTCTTGTTAGTTAACGTTTAACAGGTTTGCTCCATGTATTTTATTTTAATTCTTGTTAGTTAACGTTTAACAGGTTTGCTTCATGTATTTTATTTTAATTCTTGTTAGTCAACGTTTAACAGGTTTGCTTCGTGTACAGTATTTTATCTTAATTCTTTTTAGTTTACGTTTAACAGGTTTGCTTCATGTATTTTGCTCTAATTCTTGTTCTAAACAGCGTTTAGTTAGTTTTTTCCTCTTTTGAAAAAACAAAATCACTAACGCTGATAAGTATGCGCAGGGAATATATTTCATATGCATACTAAATAAGTCAAGATCTACCTCCACGCCAAATTTTGATCAAGATCGGATGAGTACTACAGAGCGTGTATGATGTTGAGTTCACAGGCCCGGATCTAAGGGGAGTCAATTCGGGGCATTTGTCCTGGGGCGTAGCTGGTTGAAAGTATGTAGCAGGCACCATTTCGATGCAAAATTGGGAGGAAGGGGGCAAATATACGTCTTTTTTCGTAGATCCGGCCCTGTCAAACCCCAACTTGGGTAACCTATAATTCCGGAAATAAACTGCTAAAATATGAACGAAATGTGTAGGATACATGTGTACGAACTGGACACATAAGAAAACATGTTAAAAAAAAAAAGAAGTAGAGAGAAATAAGTATCTGTCAAAAGGACGCCCTGTAGAGAAAAGACGAAGCAGGTGAAGCTGTGTGCAGAGAACAAGAAAAAGAGAAAGAGAGAATGAAAGGGGGAAAAAACGGAGAAGAATCGTGTGCAAGAGGTTATCTTGAATCTCATTAAGAACGAAACATGAATTGGAGTAGATAGGTTGACGGACATGTCAAAAGCGGACAATTCCAGCAAAATAAGAAGAGAGATGGATCATCTTATAGGTGTACAGAAGGGAGAAAAAATCTTAATTTAAAAAAAAAAAAAAAGAATAAAAAAGAAATTTTCAGAAAAAAAAAGAAGCTTTGGACGCCACAAGAATAGGCTCTTAATGAGATGTCGAACACAAAAGAAGTCAGTCCAATCTACTCCCATGTTTCTCCTTACCCTGTCCCCCTAAAAATTTCTTTACAGCGCACCTAGATCTGAACCTTGTGGTACTAAGGATATGGGAAACGGATCATGCTTGTCGTTTATATATATATATATAGTTTCCTATTACGATATTGTACAGCTTCATCAAAGTCTTTCTCTCTCTACCACATACACATGCACACCTCGGATGATACAGTGCTGAGTATGTGTGTTGTAGTATGTGACCTTAACCTTCTATACTATCGTAAACTCTCATAATACTCATCTTTTATGTACTCCATATGACGTCATTCTTTTGGGATCATGTGCATTATAGAGCCTTCGGAGAAGCACGAATGTCACCTCTTGGTTATGGGCTTGATTGAAGATGTTTCAATGTGTGTTCACACACGTAGGTGTATAGTGTGTGAGTAAAATATATGCGTATCAGATATCGGATCTTTCTTTACTGATAATAGCAGTTTCTCAAGAGTTGCTGTTAGGGTCTCATCATCACATTGTAGATATGGTCAAAGTGCAAAAACGTAGGTTTTGCCTTACATTGTCCTGATTTTTCTTCTTATTATTATTATATTTTGTTAACTGTGTTCGTTAACAGCTGTGCTGTTAGCACTTTGCTTTTTTTTTTTTTTTTTTTTTTATAGTAGTCACTGGTAGATTTGTGTAGTAAGGAAGGTCCCCAAATTTTGAAATCGACAATCTTTGTATGTCACATTCTTCATATGAAGCATCTGTACTTTTGTAGAAATTCTCAAGTTTGATTTGATGTTTCTTCTCACTCTTTTAAGAAAATAATAATTTATAATGCCAAATTTTTTCTAATATTTTAATTAATTATTCGAACATTCTTTTCCAATATTCAAATAATTATTTTTTTATTCTAATAATGAATTTTATTCAAATAAAGAGTATTCGAGTAAACCATTATTCAAATTTTTACAGCACCAACTATTACTATTTTTCTATTACTTTAAATTTTTTAAAAAAGTACAAAATAAAATAAAAACACGCTTAAAAAGTAGAAATGGATAAGATAGGTATTATATTTTTGCTCTACCTGACTTCTTGCTTGTTCGCAGGGAACATTGAGTTCAATACTTTATGATTTGACTTTTAGTTTCCCACTAATATTTAATAAATAGTATAAACAGGCTCATATAAAGAAATAAACTGTTCTGGAAGAACATACACATTAGACGTGATATTTGAGTGATGGTTGCCATGCTACGAACTAAGACATTTGTTGAGCATAATTATTTTTATAATTAAGACAGTTTTTTTTATAGAAAATATGTGAAATGACAAAGATTTTTCTTTTATTGTTAATGATAAGTAGCAGTGTAACGTGTACACCACGGCAAGGAGTTTGGTTAGATCATTGAAAGTAACCGAAAGTATGCAACCAACATGACATCTACTTAAAGATATATACTACCAAAGTCAGTTCGTCCATAATAACGCCCTAGGATCAACTAGATTCGTTTAAGCGACCCAAGAATACATTTCATCCATACTTAAATCTCTACTAAAATAGAAAGTTATAGAAATCAACTAACATTTCTGGTTTCAACATTGTCTACGTAGGGCATAAAATCGATAAGAGATACGGAGAAGCGGCTTTTTACATTAATTTTTAAATTTAAGAAAATATACTATTCTCTCTCTTAACGGTCTATTCAAACCGGAAGTGGCAGAAATCAATCAGTTTTGGTTGTAACGTTTATTGCTTTAGAGTGAAAACTAGCCGGTGCCTAGCTGGGACTCCGCCCCAAGACCCCCGTTTTTGCTTGGTCAACGGCCTCGCATTCTTAATATTTCCTGAATTCGGCCAGCTCGGCCTGCAAACCCCCGAGTTTGCTAGCTCTACGGCTTCGCACTTCTTAAACTCACAATTATACCCAATTTCAAGTTTCTTTTCCTATTTCAACAACCTAAAAGATAAAATGTTGTATCCCAAGAGAAATAAAACGCCCATTTAAATAACATGGAAAGTTATTAACCCCCTCTTTAGACACCTTAAAAACTAAAGTATTTACTTTTGGCAATTTTTCTGTAGGTTAGTCCCGGAAGGCTACAATCGTGCCAAATTTCATTATTCTAAGCCTGCCGGGAAGTGCCTAAACATTTTGGGGTGTAGAAGATGTCCCATATAAATAACATGGGAAAGATTTTTCAGTTCCCTTAAAACCACTCTGAAGTTGGATTTATTTATTTATTTATTTATTTTGGTGATTTACTTGGGTAACGCTAGCAAAAAGGTACAAGCATACCCAATTGCAAGTTTCTTTTCCTATTTCAACTATCTAAAATAATAAGATTTTGTATCTCCCCCAAAAAAGGGTCCTTTAAATAACCTGGAGTATTTCTTCATCCTGCCTTTAGACCCCCTTAAAATTAAAAATGTTTACTTTTCGCAGTTTTCCTCTCGGTTAGTTCCAAAAAGCTACAATCCTATCAAAGTTAATCATTGTAGCCCTACAGAAAGTGTACAATAGTTTTGGGGTGTACAAAGTGTCCCATGTAAATAACATGGGGAAGATTTTTCAGTTACCCATAAAACCACTCTAAAGTTAGAATTTTTTATTTTTGGTGGTTTATTTAGATAACGCTAACGAAAACGTACAAGCACATCAAATCTCAAGTTTTTATTCCAATTCCAAGTGCCTAAAACATGAGATTATAGATATAAAAAAAAGTTCCATTTAAATAAAATTGAAATTTTTTCATCCCCCTTTAGACTCCTAAAAATTAAAAAACATTCATTTTTTGCAATTTTCGTGTGAGTTAGTATCAGAAAGCTACAATCATGCCAAATTTCAAATTTCCAGGTCAACCGGAAGTACCCTTTTATTTTCAGTCAGTTTATGTAGTTGTTTTTAGGATAGTAATACGTAGAAAGCGAGAAGTAGCATTCTCCAATCAATTAAGCGTCCCAAAAGTATAGGCCATCTTCAGAAATTTGAAGTGGTATCAATGTACTATCACTTTTTAGTTTTAATATTAAATGAGAAAATGTCACGCCATACAAACCAAACTTCTTTACACCATGTTCACGTGATACTGCTACTTGCTGTAAACTTTTTTTGGAAACTACACTTGAGGATTTACCTGCACGCATATCATTTTGTTTTCCTCGAATAGATGTATCAAGTGATAGGCAAATGTCTCATCTTTGAAAAATACATTTTCCATTATCAGCTAATACTATTGTTGATTTTTTTACTGAAGTAAGAAATTAAAAATCAGTATTTTCATTTTTTCTTTTTTCTTTTTCCCTTGTTTTCATTTTCTAAGTAAAAATACATTATTAACGTTACGTAAACGGAACCCAATATGGAAGAGTACAATATATATACACGATGTCAATTTTGATTCGCATTATAAGGGAAAAATAAATGTAAAAGTAACTGGAATATATTACTGTGTTGAGGAAAAATACGCGTGATAAAAATAGTAGTATCATGTGAGTAATGAATAATTGTGTTTTATGCTGTATATAACTATTAATTTCGTATAATTAGTACATTTTTCTTATTTTTTTAAAATCCTTTCTTTTCTTTTCTCCTCGTCGCCCCTTTCTTCTTTCTCGCTACTGCACCACAGTACGCAGCAGAGTGGCAGTTTGCAGTACGTTTCGGTGTGTCTAATTTCTGTGTAAGAGTTTATTATGGATAATTGATGTCCATGCGGAACAGTTAAGACAATCGGAGGCGCCATGTTTGCGTGGTAGCTAGCACCTTCGCGTGCCGTGTATAGTCGCTCCCATAAGAAAAGTCCCAGGCACTGTCCCTCGTGACACGACCTCAACGGGTCGGTCGCTTCCCTTGGGTCGACGACACCAGAGGGGACTAGTATCGGCGAATAGTATTTCATTATAAATTGTAAAGAAAAAACGAAAATAATTAATAAAAATTAGAATCGTTATAATGTCAGAGTGTAATAAAAGAATCTTACTGGTCGTATAATTAATTTACTATGTTGTAATGACTAAAGTTTATACAAATAAGGTTGTTTTAAAAAAATAATGTTCAAAAGGAGTTATCTTTTTAACGACATAGGAACACTGTATGTTATGTGCGAACAATTACCGTCCGCTATGTAATGAAGCCGTAATGACTTAGGTCTTGTATATGTAATACTCTTAATTCTTAACATATTCCTTCATTTCAGGCTAACCTCGAACTTTCAAGTTTTCTCATACCCTTTTTTGAATTGCAGAAGATAGGAACTGGACACCCAAATCTTGTACAGGCTTTATTACTGACATCATTATATATCAAATTTGTGGCTTGGCAGAGCAAAAAGTACTCGAGACAAGACCTAATAGTTAAGTGTATATCAAGATTTTTTTCTACAATACGAATTCAGAAAGAATGTTTGGTTTTCTTGCTCTTTTTCTCTGCAAAGTTATTATTATTATTATTATTATTATTATTATTATTATTATTATTATTATTATTATTATTATTATTATTATTATTATTATTATTATTATTATTGAATTTTGTCTAAGTTCAAACTGCTGCTAATTTCAGATTCAGTGGTCAAAATTGCCAAACAGTTCAAACGTTCTCAAACTGATTTTATCAATTTTAACTTGAAAGTACTTCTTTCTCCAGATGCTACAATCACGGGATTGTCAAGAGAATCGTACATTGTTATGCGTTCTTGTGTATATTTGACATGCCGAGAGTAGATCACAATCTAGGTCGGAGTTCCCTTAGGCCTGGGGTTCGATTGGAAGCGATACTAAAACTGTAGGGGTCAGAAAGCATTGTTTAAAACCAGTGAGCAACTAGAAGGATTGTAACAATAAAAGAGAGTAATTACACCAGAACAAAACTTTTTAAAATCAAAGTCGTACTCAATGATTGTATACCCACAAAGTTTGGCAGAGATCTATTGGCAGATAGAATAATAATGTCAGATGATACTAGTAGGACATCACGGAGTAAAGAAGGGGCCCCTCTGGGTAAGTGGTACAGCTCTCACTTCTAGTGTAGAGTCTCTGGTTAGATCGCAGCTCGTGCAAATGGGTTTTAAGGTGGACAAACAGCTGTGGATGAGTGTCTCGGGGGCTCTCCCGTTTACTCTCACCTTTCTTTATTCCATAATTTCAATCATTACCATCATCATCGTCTCATTTAGCTTCGGTAGATAAAAGTACAACCTTAAACTAGCAATTTCATTGGACTTCATTGAACAAAGGGGAAATGCGTAAGCCTGACGTGCAGAACATAACGATGACGCGTTAAACTAAAAGCTACGTTTAATTTTCTTTTGGAATACTAAGAAAAAAAGAAAGAAATTAAGATTTGAGATCTTATTTCTGAGAAAACTTTTATTGGTATAGCTACACTAATTTCTAATTTGTTCATTCAATATAACTGTGAACTAAAATAAATTTAATCTTCAAAATAGTTATTAGAATAATAGGGAAATTAATAATCATCGTTAAGAAGTCTAAAACAAAAACTCTTGTATTTTTAAGAATTTGGGAAAATTTTCCTTAATACCCTTTCAGTAAATCCATGTATAAATAATAATAATAATAATAATAATAATAATAATAATAATAATAATAATAATAATAATAATAATAATAATAATAATAATAATAATAATAAAACATATACATTTTGCTTATATTGATTTAGACTCATCCTAAATACTTGACGTTGAACAAAGCGATACTATACATACGTATAGGCCTACTGTATAAGTAATACGATTTAATGAAATAGGCTACTTCCTATTAGAGTGATGGAAAAGAAAGTTTATTACGTAGGAGCTAACATTTTTATTACAGCGATCAAAAAAATCCATGACAATATAAAAAACTGATTTATAATATGAAATCTTCACTGCTAGTGTATTTTATATGTTCTGTTCCATCGTTGTAGCAATAACTGTGTTGCTTTTGAGGAAAGTTTCATTAAAAAATAATCTTTTCCTTTAACAATTGTTTAAACCCTGAAACACAGGGAGCTAGTTAGCACTGCTTACCTTAGTTATGTAATAAGCATGAATATTGTTTAAAATTAACCGTAGATGTCACCTCTATAGAGAGCAGGATTTGTTTAGGTATTGTACTTATAAGACACTACTTGCTAATATAGTGTTGCTGACCACAATTCATACTTAATTAGTTTACCTTGTATAGCAACACTAGGTTTGAACATTTTTTTTTTCACAGCGTATCATTTATGCTATATTTAGCTCGTAGTACCTATACTTCTCTAGTATCAATATAGGCTATTTGCTAAATTACATATTATTATTAATGTTCGTTAAATGTATGCTTACTCAAGACCGTACTTTTCTACACGAACTATAAATTCGTGGATTTTTGAAGCGCACAGATTATGACTTTATGTGTATTTCTAATCCAAATGTAACATTTTGCTTGGAAACGGAAGGTTAAGATATGTTACTAGTATATTAAGGCACAAAGTTATTATATTATATCAGTGGCGCGAGTTTTCTGCATGTAAACTTGAAGAGACAGAGAATAAATAATGGTCTATATTATAACTTAACATAACGACCAAAAATAACTGTAGCATACCTACTTGTCTTTGTACTAAACGAATCAACGTCTCGTATCGTATCAGTTGATGCGTGCAAATGAATATATAAAAGTTGGTACTGTACAAAAAATGTAATGAGATTTTCCAGTTTTACGTCCCAAGGATAGCCCCTTCTAGACTTAACGAGATAGATGATTGATGAAAGAGAATGACTGTGGAACAATTGGTAGATAGAGAGTGTGTGGGAGGATGTATGAAAAATGCAAGAAAACGTAAGGGCGTGATATTGTCCAAAACCACAAACTACCATATCCTGGGCTGTAGCGAAGCGTTCTAAGTCCCAGAGGTAAGTGCTTCACTACAGGGATTGATTAATTTATATTGAGCCGAATTTGAATGTGCCACTTACATACGAAATGCCATGTTTCTAACATCGGTTGGTTTGATCTGCAGGCCACTTCTACTGGCTATCACCCGACATCGGAGTTTCCATTGCAGGAGACTGTGATGTAGCTGGACCATCGGTGTTGTATCCCACCCCTCTTTTGGGGAAACTTTCCGCACTGGCGGAAAAATGTGCTTCGCCCCTTGGCGTAAACAGATCTGTGTCTAATGGCAAGAACTTTACCACAATCTGTGAGGTATATCCATGCCTCATTGAGGGTAACTTCCACCGATCACCCGCGAGATTACGTTCATACAGCTTCCTGCAGTTCCTTTTTCGCTCAGCCACATGGCACAGTTTCAGAACATTATACTGTTCTTGCGAACAACCTTGAGGCGTAAATCCCTGTGAATGGTAACCTTTGATGTGCATTTGGTGATCATTTCACGCTGTATGAGGAATTTCCAGAGGTCAACAACATACGCCGAACCACACGTAATAGCGGCTGGGTCCTCTTCACCGGAGGCCTTTCTAACTGCTTGCGTCAGTGTTGTTGGCCCAGGACCCTGTGCCGCATATTTCCGTATAATATGATCCACAGTGGCACGACCTATACGAAACTACGATGCATCCGATACGCCTTGAGCTTTGCATCCGAAAGGGCCATAATAAGGCCTTCCCAGAATGTGTTCAGTTTCTGCGGCATCAGATTACGCACGTCCATTCCGCGTTGTCTGCATGACTAACGAGATACTGTTGCTTGTCTTGTGGCATTTTCTGGCGATGGGTTGCGTGTGCATAGTACAGTTGCACGTTGACTTCGGCTCAGTATAAATAAATAAACCTTTGTACTGAGCCAGAGTAGCCTCTCGTGATGAAAAGTGATGAAAAATGATTAGAGGCTTTCGAAATATTGGTGTTAAGAGGAACAAAGAAAATTTGCTAGATCGAACGGAAACCCAGTGAGGAATATTATTAATTGTAGAGGAGCGAAGATCGACATTGGATGTAAGTAAGAAAAGGAAAGTAAATTGGTTAGGATGTTGTATGAGAAGAAAGTGTATTCTGAAAGTGTGGTAGAAGGCATGGAGGAAGATAGTAAAAGGCTATAACTCATGACCAGTATTAAAAAGGGTAACAGGCGATTATACGTAGATACAATCAGCATGCAAAATCCAAAATAGCTCAGGCGAGTCGGTTTCAAAGAAAAACAAAAGCTTCTTCCAATCGACATAGAACTAAAGAAAATGCCGATGAAAGCCTTAATACTTATGGATTGTAGTGTAGAATGGATTTAATGCATGAACTCTAGAGGAAGAGGGAAAACGGAGAATAGAAGTCTCCACTCGAAATATAGTCCTGTAGAAGAATGTTGAATATTAGACGAGTGGATAAGGTATCAAGTGATTGATTGGACACATTAGAGATGAAGAAATCACGTTATTACGTTATTAGCTATAGAAGGATCGACAGAAGGAAAAATATGCAGAGGAAGGCCACGATTGAAATAGAGGCCTACCGATCAAATAATACAAGATATAGGGGAGAAAATACATGGAAATGAAAAATCTGACTAAGGATAGGGAAGAGCGGTGAGGCACGTCAAACCAATCAAACGATTGCTGACCATAGAAGAAGATTAAAACGGATAATTGGCACTGATAATCGTGGATAACTGATGATCGTGGTATATACTACCTTCTCAATTCTTAACAAATGTTCGCTGACGGCACGTAGATCAGCAACTCAGTATATACAATTTTAAAGTGATAATCCAATGTGAAATCGATACCGAGCTTTTTATACCATCTCGCTTGGCAGGATTCTTATTGGTAAACAAAAGTCACAAACTACAGAATGACTTTTTAATTGAAAACAGTTTGAATGATGCCAGGTGGATTACAGCAACCGAGTTGCTCTATGAAGTTTATCTGTTTAATGGATTACTTGTGGCTAGCCAAGGTTAATGCAGTACCGTAGACAGATTTTTGCTTAGTGGGGTGCGATCGATTTTTTTTCTTTCTATAAGATAGTAGAGAATGTTTAAACTGTTATAATGCCTACCTCATTATGTAAGGTTGTAAGGGGGCTATTATTCTTAAGCCTTTTATATTATTTATACATATTTCTGGGCATCACCAGCATATAAAAAATAACCTGAAGCCCGTCACATATGAGGAATGACGTTCCTTGGCGAGCACACTATCATGGGAAGAGAAAGAAGTAATTAAATGGGAAAGGAAGCGACCTACAACCCGTATGTTAGGTAACATCCCAACATTTGCCTGGTATAAATGAGGAAAGTCTGGAAAAAACTTCACTCAAGATGGCTGGTCTGAAAAAGCTGTTACATCTTTTCGCTGGAGTGTCCCTACCAGGAATCGAACCCAGTGGCTATTATTCTGGAATTTATACAAAAGCTACATCCTATTATATCTTAATAAATTAATGAACATAAATAATATTAAGAATAAAGTTGTTTTCCGATTTTGGACTCGCTGTAATGGAAAATCGCTTTCCAAGACCTGATATTTAAAATATTGTCTCCGTGTCAAGATGCTCACCATGACGATGGGCAATTGCCCACAAATAGATGTATTTCTCAGAAACTTCCGAGTGGTCGTCAGTCTCTGCAAAATACTTGAAATCATGTAGCGCAGAAGCTGTCTGTCAACTGTAGCGATGGGCAGCATCAGCTAAGTAGCATATTGAATCTTAAAAGATCATCTTTCAAACAGTAGACGATTTCACGCTTTTTGTGGATTCGAGATTATCAATCTTGTATTTACGTGTTTCAAATTTGATAGGTGCTGTTGAAGTTCCGTATTTTGTATATATAATTCCTTCGATTACGGAAGATAAGTATGTACGAGATTGTCAATAGTAAGTATGTATTCTAGCATTACATTTGTGTACGACACATACAAGTTTTTGTTTTTTCTTTTTATCTCTTTTAATTCTCATCTACGGTTTAGTATGACACTCGTAGTGGATTGTAACGTTAAGTGGAAAATCGCAGCCTAAACTCTCGCAATGATGGACACTGAATTCGAGAGAAATCTGACATACATATAAATGTAAGCGAAACTGAACTCAATACTATATATGACTTAAGAGGAAAATTTGTAGCAACATGTGAGTACCCTATAATTTGATTCCTTGGTTTATTGTTTGGAGCCTCTGGGTTTCATTTAATTTTGTAGTTCATTCTTTGGAGGTTTTTAAGTCCCCTTTTTAGCACCAAACCAATGTGAGACTGAACGTCTGCAAGTTGAATGTTTAAAAATTACACTCTCGATAAATCGAATTTTAAAGGTTCCATAATCATATTTTAAAACTTCAGTAACTCGAACTTTCGTGTCTGAGAACCTCTATAAGTCGAAGTTTACCTCTATAAGTCGAATTTCTCTTGATGTGACCTTCATAACTCGAAGGTTTAACTCGATGCTTTTACCTAATTGTCATTGTTACTATGCTAATGTGTACTGTAATTGTCTTTTACTCATGTCTAGACATGGGAGCCTCGTCAACTTGTTTCTAGGTCAATAACTCTTCTTTTTTGGAATATTTACAACTTCGAATTATTGAGGTTGAACGAATAAAACTTCGAGTTTTAGAGGCTATATAGACACTTTTAATGAGGAAACTGGAACCTCGGTATCTCGAATTTTTGTTGGGGGTACTTTGATAACTCAAAGCTTGATTACTCGAAAATCTCGAATTTTTGTGTGTCCTATTTCGCTTTGAGTTATCGGGGTCTCACTGTATTTGTTTGGGAATTCTTTGAAGCAAAGCAAAGAAAAACTTTGGCTTTATTTCTATGATACCATAAAGGCTAAGTGAAATGATTTGTTTCGTTTTTTTATTGTAGAATTATTTTTCGATTTTTTCTCTCTTCCCAAGAATAGTGTTGCATGTAGAGTACGTTTCAGACTCTGCTTTTCTAGTAATCCATAAAGTTAAAGTTTACAACAAGGAAAAAGGCTCTGTAATTAGAATCAGCCTGTAAATTAACACATTGAAACAAATATTATTTTTTTACTTTAATATTACAAACAAGCGAAGAAAAAAGAAACAAAATATTATATGAAAGAAATAAGTACCCAAACAGAAAACAAACACCTGAAAAGGAGACTTAATAAGAACTTTCCTCATAAAAAGATATTTTCTTGACGGTTTCTTGCAATTTTGTTCTTTTTTAAAAAATTAATTTATAAAGAAAAACTATTTTCTGTTTTGTGTGTGTGTATTTTTAAAATATTTTAAAACGGTTTTCTTTTTCTCTGTCAAGCATATTCTGCTGTTAACACTTTAAAAAAGTGGAGAAGTATGATTTTACAAGGTAGTGGATTATAAACAAACCTAAGCTTGGGAAGAAAAGCTATATATGAATATAATAGGGTTTTGGTCTCGCTTGAAATAAAATCATATGATTTCTCTAGTATTTCTGTGTTAAACCCATAAAAAGAACAAGTGAACGTTCGCTTTTTGATTATTATAATTATTATTATTATTACTATTCGATGTTGAAAAACAAAGGTGACACTTCGTGCAAGGATCAATAAAAAAAATCACAAAATGCGTTATAGACTCAGAAATGAAAAGAGAAATAAACCGAAAATATATGAAAAATCTTGAGACGTTAGTGGTACTCATATCACACTGCTTACATTTTACACATACACACACACACTCATATACTATTCCTATGTTTGCCTCATACTTTAATATACACTATAACACGTTCTATGAATAAAGCATGTATCAATACTCTTTTTCTTCTGTATGAACATGATAAAGTATATGTGTATACGTTATGATATAAACTAATCCTTAACATACTGAAATAAGTCTTAGTGTTTGATGAATAATACTGAATATTATATATTTTTTATATACTTACACTGCTCGTTAGAGAGAGGGAGGGAGGTGTGCAAAAAGAAAAAAAAATCTTGCTACAGCTAATATAATCACTTCTGTGTGTGTGAGTTTTATATATTTTGTATATATATAAAAAATGAGACTTCATATCGCGTCGTATAACATTGCGTAAGGCTTGTTTGCTTGACTTGGTTGGCAGCAACTTCCAATAAGCATGGCGTCACGTCCAGTGAACCGTTGCGAAGCGTTTTTCAATGCTGTAAGAACTATATAAAACAAAAGAAACAAAATCCATAACATTTTTTCTCTCTCTGCTTGGGAAAGGCAAAAGGTTCGTGAGTGGGTTTTCTCTCTCTCTTTTTTTTTTTCTCTTGCTCTCACCCTTACCAGGACGTTTGGACACGAAATACAGTAGAACATATTGTGGGGGCATTTATCTAAATTGGGCACAAGTACCTAATTTGATTACATATCTCGAGAACGATGTAGATACAGTTAGATATAATTGTATTATTTTGGAAAGTGGTACTCGAATAAGTTGTCAATTTCTTGTGAAATGACAAAAGAACATGTTTAACTCTGGATTATTAAACCTTTTATGTTTCAACGTGGTTGGTAAACATTCGTGAATTTTACTACTCAAGTTTATTTCTTTTGGTAACAGCCCTTATGGTATTATTATTTTTTAATCTGCAAATGTGTTTGTTTATTGAATTTTATTATTAAGAAGATTATATGTCTTTGGAGTACTTTCCTTTAAAAAATACAGGTAAAAATCTACGTGTATTCCTAACAGTATACCTGAATTACAAACACTACGTCATAAGAAAAAAATACATATGTGAGCAAATTGTTTTATTGACATTACAACTTAATAATTGAATAGAATAAGAACAAACCAACCAACAGACCTCACAATGTGCATAGAAAAGTGTCATCCATCTATTTCTGTTTCACTTCTTGATCATTCTATTTCATAATGTGTCAGCATCCGTGTCGTCCGTATTTTCTACATAATCTTGTAGTGAATCTTCTTCCTTGTCACTTCCTTAGTTCAAATAATGTTTTATCGTCATCATCAGAAGATACGTTATCCAATAATTGTCTTATTCGTTCATTTTCACGTTCTAGTTCTCTATCACCCATATTTTCTGCAACAGCAGGGACAAGCAATAATTATAGTATTATGAAACTATTATTTGCAATATAATAATCTAAAACCAATCCAAAACTGCTCACTGACGTTACAAATTATAAAAGAAATAGCCAAAATTCTAAAGAGTCGCTAATAAATAACGTAGTTACAACACCTTCGTAAAAATTGCGAATAGACGTTCAACATAAGTGTAAAAGAAGCGACAGACAAGACTTTCAAACCAGAGGAACTGCTGTCTACAATATGAGTTACGAAGGTACTGGGAAAAGGGGAGACCGGGCATGCATAGTTCGGTAGATACGAGAATGTTAGTCATGCTGTTTCTTAAGATTTACGACGGATTTTGGATTGAGGGTTAAACATGTTTTCCAGTAAATGTCTCTCAGTGTAATTTTCGTGCTTTATTTGAATTTTCGAAGCGAAATCACACGCGGACAGCATATATAACGTACGTGACCTACATAATTCATCTGATCTTGACCAAATTTGGCATGATAATGTAGAGATTGACTTGCTTTGTATCTGTACGAAATATTACTTTCCTCTTCAAACCGTTTGGACTCGAGTTACTGGTCATCAGAATTGTATTTTGCGCATTTGTGGTATCTTCAATTCCGATTCTTAATTACCCCTTCAGTTCAGCTCCTCATTTCTAGTAGGTTACAGTATTTTCGTATATTGTTTTTGAACCACTGATTAAAGAAACTGCCCACCCTAGCTCTGCTCTATTAGTTAGTTAAATAAATTGACTAAATTTTCACTGGACAGAATACTCGGACAAAACGAGACTTATGCATAATGGCCGGGCTTTCACTCATTCTTATTTAAATCAGGGGCGTCATTTAGGGAGGACAAGAAGGTAATATATATTAATGAATTAAGATTCTAATTAGAAACGTGAATCTGTAGTTATATCAGTGGAGAATACCTTTTCCTTATCCCCACAAGCAAAACTTGAAATAAAGCTCCTGAATTGAATATTATTAGCATGTAGCCAAATACGAAATATATTCTTAAAAGTTATGTGGCACATTTTGAATTGCATCTAATGCGAATGGTATATTATATATACCATCAATCTTGGGAGAAATTTGTTCTGTTAAGAATAAAAGGGTGCCATTATTGTGTCAGGAAAACTACGTAATCTTGTAACACAGTAAGTACGAAGTAGAAAATGTTCTTGCCTTTCTTCTTTTGGTCAATTTTATCAAATCTATTCATCTGTTGGAAGAACACGTGTTTATCTTTGACTGTTGTTCCTATACTTATTCTACAACATAACAATAACAGCAATAACAATGACTTCCATTGCCAAGTATAGATGGAAGAGAGAGGGGAAGAGGAAGCGAAATAGAACAAAGATGTCAACTCATACAATAACAATTCGTTCTCTCTCACTCTCTCTCTCTTACTATACATAACTGATCGGTCCATTCATTCATTCACTCACTCATTCTTTAATACAGAAGATCTCTTATGCATTACGACTAATTCAGTTATACACACTGTCTTGTTTAACAATAACAAAAACATAAGCTGCTCTGCCGGCCGGCCTGGTATTCTCTTGTGTATTCCGTCATTTTTTCTTCTTTTTCTTGATCAAAGATAATTTATTCATTGACTTTGTTTGAAGCTTCAATGCATATGAATAGGGTGTGGTATAGTAGTGGTGGTAACCTTGAGGTTTCTTGGCCCCCACTTTTATTCTTCTTGCTTTATCTTCTGAGACAAAACGATGATCATGATGGAGACAATGTACTGAAGAAAATGCAAGGCCTACAACTTTAACAAAGAAACATTGCACTTTCGAAAAGTTTATTCTCTTGTATTTATATACTATTCGCTATTTATGATAAACTTTTTTTTTTTTTTTTTTTTGCATATTTGGACCACTTTTTGCTGTACAGCAAAATCCAGTACGTTGTTTACCTCCTTGATAGCTTCCTTATGTTTTCCCTCTCAATCTGAAAGAGCGGGGGGTCAATAGTGGGGTCCTCTTGGAGGCAATGTAATGCGGTGAGGAATGGATTGATCTTGCAACATGAACTGTGTTTAAGCCAAGTACACTGAATTCAAGGCTCGTTCATCATTCGAAGATGACTTTAATAGGTTCCGTTTTACCTAAACTCGGTGTTACATAAGGACACCAAAAATGAAAATTCATTGAATTAAAACAGTTTCGTCATATACATTATTATGTCAACTTCAACTCTCTCATCTTGTAAGCATACACTAATCCAGCTTTTCATTGTGACACTTGCAAGAGGACTGTATGGTTAATGAGGCATGGCTCCAAATATGTGTAACTCTAAAATTTTAATTTCTGTTTAACTTAATATATTGCCTAATGAGCAATCGATAGATCACATCGAGCTGGAGTAACTGGCATGCTTAAGAGTAAAATCTGATGCGTAGTTTTCGAGAAAATCGAGGAAAAATCTAATTTTGTGGCGTTAAAAATGAAGTATGTCATTCGTTGTCAATTTGATGCAATTTAATTTATCAATTATTCCTTGATTTCTCCTAAAGATAACACGCATACTCCTGACACTGATGCTTATAATAACCTAGTAACGATCAATAATATCAAAGGACAATTGTTTATTGTAACATCAACAGTAGGTCTGTGTCTCGGGGTAAACGGTACTGAAGTAGCCAACATGGTTTCTACGTGTCAAGCGGGTTCGTTCTCCGTTAAGGTCAAGATTTGTAATCTCGTTTTGCCCTTGTCCTCAGAAGGTTTCCTAGTATTTCCTAAATTTCGGAAAACTTGGGGGGGGGGGGAGTTAGTAGATACAGTAGGAGTATGGTGCTGTTGACGTAACCTTGTCTCTACGCCGAGGCCAAGGATGTGTGAAACCGTCTCCTCACATTGCCCATGGCCCACATTGGCCTGTCTGAAATGAGTGGTTGTAATTTAACAAAAATCTTATGAAAGTACTTGTGTAAGTGATGCTTTTATGATTTTATTGTAAAATGTTACAGTGCACTTGCATCAGCAATCCATCTTCATTAGTTGTTCCCAACCTGTGGGAATGCCCCCCTGGAGGACGTGAAGAGCAAGTAATGGTAGGCTTGCCATAAGTCCCGGTTTGACCGGGAAGTTCCGGTTTTGAGGGGTTGTCCCGGCCGGTTTTATGGTTAGTCTGGGTCAGACGGAGGAATTTAGTTTCTAGTTGCAAAGTTATTTAACAACTTCTAGTTCTTTTTCCATAAAGAAGTTAAATAGAAGAGTCAACAGTGAGAGGACTAATACTCTACAAAGTGAACTTTGCAATAACTTACAGTGAATTTTTTGATAAAAG
Organism: Thermobia domestica; assembly: GCF_964235325.1. NCBI lineage: Eukaryota > Metazoa > Arthropoda > Insecta > Zygentoma > Lepismatidae > Thermobia > Thermobia domestica. The sequence goes on from NC_137455.1 coordinate 97,158,603, forward strand.
AAACAACAATAAGTGCTTTTTAAGAAAGGTTCATTCAAGTGAAAGATATAAGCCTGAATAATGTGTAGTAATTCTTCATTTTATTCTCATTTTGCGAACGTTAAACTAGTTAGTTGCTAACTGTTGTCTTGCTTTTTTTGCATATATTTTAGCAGAAGTAAGTCTTGAGAGAAACTGAACTGCTTAAGAAATTAGAACACCAAATTTAACTACTGAAGAGAATATTTTGAGATTAAAATACATCAGGCTGATGTTTACATTATTATTATTGTTATTTGATACTACAAATCAGAATACTGTCTTTGTGCATACTAATATTCATGTAGTGTAAATTGGTTTGAATACTGAGTGGTGTGTAACAATAAATCTCATATTAGAATTTTGAAAAACGTGCACTACGAATTTTCATTGTACATGTGTCTTGTTAAGTTGAGAAGTTATCTCGATAATTTTTGCTGTAATGTCGGCATTAAAAATAACCCGGTTTGGGCTTCAGAAATCTGGTAAGTCTAAGTAAGGGGAGCCTCAAGCTACTCACAGAAGTAAACTACATTCGTAATTACAAACATTACGAATGTGATAACAAAAGGCGTTAAATTAAATAGCACACAAATGCAAAATAACCATTCAGTAATAACTGTTGAACTATAAGAACAAAGCTGGTTTTAAAAAAATAATAATACAATAGGTTGATTTGACCATTCAGTGCTGCATTTGAAATTGCAACGAGCAATAAGAAGGGCGAGGACGTGAAGGTGGTTCACCAAAGAGGGGGGTAGCAGCTAATGAAGGTTGGGATCCATTGATCAACAGTAAAATTTAGGACACGGTTATTATTTTAAGTGTTGTGAAGAGATTTCGTCAACGCCTGTTACGTCTCCTCGTAATGAAGTAGCTATTCAACTCGACGAATCTTCAAAATTTTGTTAAATTACTAGTTAAACAGTCATTTTAAACATTTTCAATGATTGTGAAACATGAATATTTTATCAATTCTACGTTTGTTACTACTGATCATAATAGATCTCTACGGTTCTCCCCTTTTCTTCCCACTTTCTTCATTCCACCATTTCATTCATAACTCATCATCACCGTCACCTTTAGCCTAACCGGCATAAGCGTGGGACGTAAAACTCAAAGATTTCATTTCAATTTTACTTTTTTTTAAATTATCAAGAATAAAATTATATATAATTTAAACAATCACACAAAAATAACAAATGTCGGCGAAACCGAATAACAAGAAATAGTCCTTCATAAATTTGTTTAGTCGAAAGAAAATTATTAGGAAAGTTAATAAGTGAACACTCGGTCATGCCTGATACATTTGCAACTAACAAAACATAGCTATATGTTACGTTGGTTGCATAAGCATTTAGATATGAACGACAATTTTAAGAACATTTTCATTCAGTTGTTTCCAATTTAGTGCATTCGTTAAGTATGCATGCTCGATTGTGTCCAGTTGGCTAACGCATATGTTTTCTCTGTGCGGGATGCCAGGTTCGATTCAAGTATGGTGCACTTGTCTTGGGTACAAATCCGAACAGAAATTCTAATCCCATTTTAAGTACCAAAGCCAGGGAAACGAAAGTTAACATAGTTTTACGCCTCACGGATGTGTTGTAAGGAAACAAGAGAACCCGATAAGTCCATGGACATGGTGTTGCTCACCGTATTTACTTAACCTGAGATCGAAACAGGGACCCTTGCACCAGAGGTGAGCGCTCAACCATTGAGCCACTATAACCCCTCAAGTGTCAAGTGTCATAAAGACTCAGTGTCATACAACTTCAGTGTTAAAGAGGGACATTAAACTCAGGAGTGACCAACCACCTTCTTAGTCTGTAACATAATATGTCATAAATTCACTTTAGTCTAAGATTCAATACTTCCTCCCCAATCTCTGGCTACGACCTTGATTGTAACGTGTTTTTGGATCAAAAGATCCAATACATTTCAATCAAAAATTTTCGTGTACGCCTTCTCTGTGTATCTGGAGAACTACATACAATGTAGCCAAACCCAAACTATCACTTAACTCAGTATGATTTGCTTATTTCATAGAAAATACGAAAACTCGATTTAGGGACCGTTCAAAAATTCTGTGGCCCCTGATCCAAGATCCAATATATTTCAATCAAAAATTTTGTTGTACGCCTTCTCTGTGTATCTGGAGAACTACATACAATGTAGCCAAACCCAAACTATCACTTAACTCAGTATGATTTTCTTATTTCATAGATAATACGAAAACTCGATTTAGGGACCGTTCAAAAATTCTGTGGCCCCTGATCCAAGATCCAATATATTTCAATCAAAAATTTTGTTGTATGCCTTATATCTGGAGGTAGCCAAACCCAAACTATCACTTAACTCAGTTTGATGTGCTTAATGTGTAAAAAATACGAAAACTCGATTTAGGGGACGTTCAAATATTTTGTGGCCTCTGATCCTAGATCCAATATTTCAGTCAAAAATTTTGTAGTATGCCTTATATCTGGAGAACTACAAATAGTGTAGCCAAAACCATAGTATCACTTAACTCAGTATGATGTGCTTGTTCTGTAGAAAATACAAAAACTCGATTTAGGGGCCGTTCAAGAAAAATTTGGCCCCTGATCCAAAACCTAATTATTGACCAAGGTCGCAATCGTTTGATTCATTTTGTTGGATCATTTCTAAAATTGTTCTTGTAGAAATTATGCAGTTAATTTTCCCTCGACTACCCCATCGTTATCCCTCATTAGGTACTACTGCTAAATCGCGATAACTCAATAAATCCATCACTGCAATAAAAATCAAATTGCATTGTATATTTTTATTGTACATAGTACACTATAAAAGATATAGATGAATACTGGAACATGTCAGGATTTACACTAAACTTTTACTGGACAGTAAGGATTTTTTTTAAAATAAAAAAAGTGAGTTTACATTAATAAACTGTCAGCAAGAGAAAAACTCACGTTTCAAAAGTCTTTTTTTTTCTCTGTATATTATAAGATTTGCGTCTGTGTGGTGTGTGTCGTTGAATGGTATATGGAACTTGACACTAGCACGAACTGACTCTCGGAGAGGTTGTGTTGGTTGTTTTTCTGAACCATATGTTTGTTAACGACATGGTAGTCTGGCATTTGCATTGAAGACGTGATGTTGACGAACTTGTGCCTGCCACTGCAGTCTTTGGATTTGATCAGAGCTGTAAACAACGGATGATCAACCTATAGCGGATGAAGTTCTTTCTTTCTCTTTCTCCTCCCTATTTCCTCTTTGGATGGTTTCTTTTATTTATTTTTTTTCTTTCTGTTTGGTGGCTGTGGTCATAGGTCACTTGTATGAAAGAACTACTGCGTTGCATTATGTTCCCCTCCGAAAACATTATCTATAGATTTCTGTGCCATTCTTTTTTATACATATCTGATTATTATTATTGCATTTATAGTCTAAATCAAGTTCACAGCTTTCCTCAGAAGGTACATTTGTTACGTAGCACTAAAACAGATTTATTTAATTTAAATTACTTAATTTGCAAAAGTCATGTAATTTACAGTGCTAGGAGCATGTGTGTCACTGTTAGGAGTAGTGTGTGTGTGTGTGTCTAGTTTATTCCAGTATAAGAAAACTAAAATCAACTGTATTACATTGGCACCGAAAGACATACCGGTACGTTTCAAAGCCATAATTTTTTTTTCTATTACCCGCGAAAATCTAAACCAACTGGCTTTAATAAGGAACTTGGCCTAGATAATCGCACATGTTATCTATTACAAAAAATTATTCACTTTCGTTCAAGAGTTCTCGTGCGTAAGGATGGGCACATTAACATTACAATCTTATAAGGTCCACTAGCATGTTCTTAATAAAAGCTGTTGTTGAGAGCCCTAAGGTCAATTTCACCAATGCCATACACTCTAAGGTTGATTTTGTTCCCCAGTTGCAATATTCTTGTTTTCTTTTACCTTCTGACACATCACGTGTTTACTTGTTTGTTGAATTTTTTGTCGCCTCTTTTCAGCGCCGAGGTTCTATGAGAGTTCGACCTACAGTTTAAGATGGAATTCAAATCACCGTCCCACCGACTTACGAGAATTGAAAATCCGGGACCGCCATCACGACGGATAGTCATATCACTAATTACGGAATTTCTTTTTAAATTATGCCCTATTTACCACTTTGTGTATCTTTTTTTTTTTTTAATGAAAAGCTTAATATGGTATTGCTTGACTCCTCTTAACCCTTGCTATACGTCTTCCTTCGTTTTCCATTCTCTAGCTAATTTTCCCACATTTACCACTTACCTTCATCCCTAGTTTAGAGGTTTACGTGTGTGACCTTAGTGTACAAGGCCCAGGTTCGATTCCGGGTGGAAGAGCATTCATTGTATTATACTGGTTTAGAACCTACATTCAATTTTTATATATACGCATCACAACAACAGGAACTAATGGGCTTTTAAAATTTGGGAGTTCAGGTTTTGAGTTCTCGGCTGCAGTCACGATGATAAAAGATTTTGCACGCACTAGTAGTACACTTTTCTCATCAGTGGTCGCGCACTAAGTTGAGCTGTGACCGTTACTAAACTCAAAGTGTTACAAGAGGAAGTAGGATTTTTTCATTCTAAAATCAGTTGCATAGGAGTTTTACGAAGAAATGTGGTATTTTTTAGCTGTTTCTTTACAAAAAAAAAAAAAAAAAAAAAAGAGAGAGAGAGAGAGAAGATTTTCACTGAATCCTCAAGAATCTGTGCGATGTATTTCCGTATAAATTTCGATCTTATTTCGTAAAATAACTTCTGGATGAAAGTATACAATCTTTTCCCCACCCTGCCATTTAGAAACAGACCAGTGTGGGGCATGGGTGGTGTGAAGGAAAAACATCACTCACTCTTCTATGAGTTCGGAGCTTAGAGAAAGTCCTGTGATCAGCGGTACAGTCTGACCTTCTGTACCCTTAATGTTTTCTCGGGTGCCCATTTGATAGAAGCTGGGTTTATCCCCAAACCACATTTCGATGAGTCTTAAACTAGTGCTCTGTGATAACCAGATTTGCTTATCGAAAATCGATACCAATAACATAGTATCGAATACCAAAAGATTTTAATATCGAAAATTTTACTATCGAAATATTGAAAATATTAAAATATCTACAAAGATAGAAACTTCTTTATCGAAACATCACTAAATCGAAAAAATAATATATCGAAATATCGAAAAGTTATAATATCGATCGATATGTCAAACTATTGCACGCCTGATTTCGACCACATCAGTGATCGAATCCGGGTCATCTGGTAGGTTGGTAGACGTCTTACCCCACTCAACAGCTCTATTTCTCCTAAAATTGTTTATTTTTAATCTTATTTATCTAATCTTTCTCTGACTTCCTCTTATATTACGTATTAGTAATACTATTAATTACAAAGTAATATAGTAAAGTCCTGTGTACTGTATATATAAAAACATTTCCTACAGTATTTCTCCGAATGGAACCTTATAACACACGTTCATATGAAAAAAAGATTGAACTTGGGACACTAAAAATACTAAGATAAAAATTCAAGCGAATCGTATATATTTGTCGAAATCTTATCTGTACATATAGCATATACCGTTGTTTTCTCAAATACCACGTAACAAGGAAGCATGTTTGGGTTATTGCCATTTACACTGGATCTTATACTGTGATAAGGTCGGAAAACATTATACTTCACTTTACCTCTTCTCCCTGTTCTCCCCAGTTCCTCATAAACGTAAGTGTTTTTACCTTCAGATAACAGTCAGAAAAACGGAGATTCTTTCAAATAAGACTTCCTCGCTGTTTACACACAAATGTTGAATTAAGACGGTTATTAAATCTTCAGCCAAAAATCTCACATTTTAACTGAATGTCTTGTAGTACGTTCTTCCTTTTTTTATTCCTTTCTCTTTGTTTAATCTTTTCGGTGTAATTTTACTTGGAACAAACATTTGACTTCGCATATGCCTTCTATTGATATAAATCTTAGTAATTATCGTCATCATGCATTTTCAGGGATTTCTCGTTGTACGTACGAAATTAGAAGAAGGGAATCTGTTTCCTTATTTTGAGAAACTAGTTGACTTGAGCGACCGAAGTTCTTAGATCCACTAACACGTTTCTTATTAACCACTTTTGTCGAAGATTATTTGACCTAAAAAGCGACAGAATTTTATAGTAGTCATGCTATAAATTAGTAATTTCTCACTGGACGTTCTGCGACTTCACAGTTTGCTGCTCTAATTCTTAGTAAACAACACGGAAAGAACAAGGAACACGCAGTATGCCGGATGTTGATAAAGTCGGTGATTACATGTTTTACAGGTAAACTATAGTGGACCCCCGTAACATAGTTGCTAACACTCTCGCCTTATTGACGGTGGGGACACTTGGTCCAAAAGATGTAGAAGCCTTTTAAGACCGTTCATCCCGAGTAAGGCTTTTCCTCATTTACACCAGGCAAATTCCGGGATGTTCGTTAACACAGGGCCGTGTCGTGGAAAATCAGCGCCCGGGGCGAGAGTATGCGACGGCGCCCCATACATATATTCCAAGCATTTTTTCCTTTTTTCTCCGGAATTTTTCGCCCCCTTACTTCGGCGCCTGGGGCCGTCGCCCCCCCCCCACGGCACAGCCCTGCGCTAACATAAAGCTCCTAGGCCTCTTTCTTTCTTCCTTTCCCGTTTCCCGGAGAGAGTGATTGCCGAGGATCTTTCATACGAGACTTTCTTTCAGGGATTAACTGAGACAGCAACGCAGACAGTGATACTGCAACAGAGCAAACTTAACAGAAGTCTAGTATTGTCAGATATGGAGATTTAAAAAGCACTGAAACAAGAATTAAACTAGTATCGAACATTTTATTTTTAGTAAAACTATTATTCATTGTAAAGAGATTACTCAACAAACAAAACTTTTATTCTGTTATATAAAATTAATAATTCGTGATTTCATATATAAAAATAAAAAGTAGCGGTTTCTTAAGATTTACAGTTTGCAGATAATTAAAAGTAGCTCAAACTGAAGCGTGTCGCCCAATTTGAAATTTTGGTAGTGATGACACTTTAAAAATCGCACAGTCCACTACTTGTAGCCCAATCTGGTAACACTGCTCAGTGATAGAGAATTCATCTCTGGTGCGTGAAGTCCCTGGTTCGATCCCCGCTCGCTCAAAGTGAACTTTGTGGTGGACAAACACCGTGTGAGTGGGTTTTCTCAGTTCTCCCTTTCCTCCCACTTTATATATATTCCACCACTGCATTCATTTCTCATCATCACCGTCTCCTTAAGCCTAGCCTGTATAACTATGGGACATAAAACTGAAAAAATTCTTTTCATTTTTCCTCTCCTTTAAAGCAGTATGAGATGCTGTTCTTTCTTCAACGAACTACTCGGAGAAGATTTGAGTGATGTTAATATCAAACTTCACACTTTAAAAGTGGATAATTATGATTGGTCATGTTGTTGAGGAATAGTGCCCAAAAATAGTCTATTATACATTAGCATTCATTTCTCCAACATTTTTATGTACGCCTACACTGAGAAAACTTTCGCTTTAATTGTAGAAATGGTGATGATTATGCCCTTGAGAAATTGTGAATTTGAAAGAAATTGAGAAAAACTGCCCCATACATTTGTATTAAATACTATTCCTTCTACAGAGTGTCCGACAAGTCCTCATACCCTTAGATTTGAGTATTATCTGTAGATTTCAGCACCGTTAACCCAACGAAAGAGGGAAAGAAAAAGTTTAAAAAAAAAAAAACATTCTTTTTCTTAAAATGTCTTTTGTGACTGGGATACTTTTACTGTATAAGCATATTTGCAAACATAAACAGAAATGTTTAAAAGTGATTAATTTTCCGAATTTGTGACAAATGTTCAGTCACTTCTACGTAACAGGCCCCGAATTTAGTATTTGATCATTGGTTTGTTATACTCTTCATGCTACAGGTTCAACGTTTAGTACATCTCTATATATCCATATTATATTACTCCTCTGGTTATGCTTCCGTGTTTTTCTTGATTTAATCGAGATGCACGTTAATAATAGCCACTTACAGGAATATTTTTTAACCATTTTGCCATGAGACATGAGATGCGGTGGCAGTCTATGACAAACGTCAAGCCGATGTATGCCTGGAAACCCTCCCCGCTAATCTTTGGTGCGTGGGGTTCCGCGTTCCATTCTCGGTGGAAGAGTCTGAAAAGTTGTACACATTGCAATGGTTCGAATTCCCCCTTAAACTGTATATATAAGTCTCATGTAGCCTTGCTGCTGAAAGGACACTAAACTCCAACCCCATGTGCCAAGTAGAATTCAAATATTTTATCTCATGCTATCGTAAAGTATGTTTAACATCCCATTGTTATGCTCCGAGGATAAAGATCATGATGATGATGATAATGATGAGATGGATGATAATGGTGGAATGAAAGATGGGGGGAGAAATGAGAGAACTCTGAGAAAACCGATGCACACGATATTTGTCCACGGACTCGGATCGAGCCAGAAAACGTACGCACCAGAGGTGAGCGCTACGAAAGTATATTTTCAGGAACGAAATACGTAGATCTTTATAACTTACGTACGGTATAACTAATTTAAAAAAAAAAATGCTTAGAAACCGAACAAGTCAATATTTTGTTAGGTAGCTTTTCCAATTTACTTCTAAACAAAATTTGTCTCTCCTACCACTCTCGATCTCTGCGCTTTTCATTCCATTTTATGTTTATAAATAAAGAAAATTAAAAATATCTTAGATTTTTCAAATAAACCTTTTACTGTGAAATTCCATACTACTAAGGAATTAGGTAAGATCCTGATACATTTTCCAAATGTAAAACATAGTAATTTTAATGCTTTTGTCCTTTTTCATAAGAATTCAAATAATAAATGCAAGATAATGAATGGGGGTCGGAGGGCCATCCGTACATCAATTATTACGTAAATGGGGATGACATGTTTATGCTAGCGATTCAAAGACTGACAGAAAAACTTGCAGCTGAAAAGTTACTTTAGGAAGAGACAAAAGATGCGTATACGTTCCTACATATACTCCTACGTTTATATAGGCGTGTGTACGTTTATTACAGACGCACCCGGAAGTTATTCTTGTAACGTTCTCAGGAGGAATAGAAATCGTGCTTTGTTTTTTTTTTTTTACTTTGATACTTGATAGTAATTTGGGGGTACTCGGTCGAAAAAGTGTAAAAAGCTTTGTTTTAGGCCAGCCATCCTGAATAAGGATTTCCTTGGTTTTCCTCATTCACACCAGGCAAATGCCGGAATGGTACCTGACATTATTCCCAGGTCGCTTCTTTCCTCCCCCAATTCTTTCTTCCTTCCCTTTCCCTGGATAGTGTGCTCGCCAAGGGACGTCATTCCTTAAATGTGACGGGCTAACATGGCCTTAGATGCCGAAAGCCCAGAAATCTAAAACCTAAATCCTAAATCCATAATATTTGGAAATTAGGGAGGAAAACGTTTTTATTATTATTTTTATTATTAGCATTTTATATGTCAGGATATAATAAGCTAATGAAGGCAATTGGAAATACGAATGAAAGGTAATAAGATGAAATGAAGAATTGGCAACGAACGAAACTAAGTCCTACAGTCACGAGCATTATTCCTCCAGCTTCTGACATCATAAATTCACCCCGAGAGTTTTCTATTTTGCACCGTCAAATTCTGCACTTCATTCTCCTTCTTTGTCTTGAAATTCATTTTCCTCAAAAGCTGAGGAAACAAAAAAGATACGTAGAAATATATCCATGTTAGTTAATTTCACAACACAATAAAATATGTAAAATTTCAGGACACCCTGTATACGATTAGTAATATACAAAGTGTAAAAAGGAAACAAAACGTAATGATTTTTGGAGCATGCGTACTTGTGTTAACTGTACCAGGCTGTCATCACATTAAAATCATAACATTTTTCTTCTCCGTTTTTAAAACTTTTTTTTTATTTTTAATTTCTTGTTCTGAGAACGTTTGGAAGAAGGACTTCTAATTAAAGCAGACACAAGATAGGAGGAGCAGCGCCCATCGTGCACCCGGTGTGGTCATGTCTTGGAATCATGAAATAAGCAACGACGTGTTTCTCTGTCAATGGAAAGAGTTCGGGGTCCTGTATCTGCTTCTTCTTTTTTGTCTTCTTTCTCTCTTCTACTCTTGTACTTCTTGCTCTAACTCACGTCTACAACATCCCGCGCTCTCATATTGAAAGATTTTACCTCCTCGCTGCCTCCCGAAAGGTTTCGTAATGTTTTTTCCTTCTTCTTCTTCTTCTGATCAAAATATATTAACGTTAAATACAATCAAGTAACTGTAAACAAGTCATCTGTAATCATTTCCATTTTTATGAAAAGCAATTAATCTTTCTTCAACGATCGCCTTTTCCTAATGCGTGTATTATGTTAGAATTTTGTATTATTATTATTATTATTATTATTATTATTATTATTATTATTATTATTATTATTATTATTATTATTATTATTATTATTATTATTATTATTATTAGTTGTAATAGCTTGACTGAGTTTCTAATGCACGTCCTGTTTGTGCGCTTAGTCACTGGTTCGACTCGGGCTCGGGAGTACTTACCTAGAACATAAACCCGAGTAATGGTTCGGATTCCACTTTAAACACAGTTTCATGTAGTCAGGGACGTATGTAAGGAGTGGGTTCTGGAGGTATGAATCTCCCCAAATAATAACTTTTCTGTAAATTTAGTCTAATTTTAAGCAAGTTTTTACAAATGTTAATAGAGTTTATATTCATATTGAATTTGGACACCTCCCGAAATAGATTCCTGCGTACATCCTGCATGTACATACACTCTTGTGCTGATAAGTAGTGTTGCCCTTGAGACGAGGCGAGACAGAAACCTATAATAGAAATAGATAATTTCTGAGACGAGATATCACTTTTACGACACCTTTTCGAGACGAGACATACTCAAATCTTGCCTCTTTGGCAATATCAGTGAAAAGCGACTTGGTAATAATATCAATGTATAATATATATATATATATATACAGAGTGGCCCAAAAGTAGATATAAAGTCCCATGTTGATTGGTCATAACATTTTGTATTATTATACCTTAAGCTCGGAACAAACCAAAGGAAATCAAAGGATCAATCATTTTAATCAATTAAAACGTCATATTTGATCGATGGTGGTCTACCTACTTTTGGGCCACCCTGTATACATATCTTGATAACTTGATCACTGGCTGCCAGGACTAATGGTCGTGATCCTATAATATGTCTATCTTAGAGGCGAAATAATGTGGTGGGGGAGTAAAATATACTGTCAGTAATGTTAATATTACCTGATGGTTTGTGCACCCACTAACTGCACTAGATTTAATCCCTGCTCGTGATTCGGAGCCTATATTAATACACTCTGTTTCAAAAAGAATTTACGTATTTCGAATGCATATATTTATTAAACTTTAAGACATACGAATATGAAATTTTACACACATATTTACGAACCTCTCAAGTTCAAATTACAGTTCAAAGTTCAAATTACAGATGTTCAATATGTCCTCCATCAGCGACACGAACAATATCACATCGATACTCAAATTCCTGCCGTACTCGGGCAAGCATGTCCTGCGTCACTGATGTTATAGGAGTACGGATCCGGTTCTTCAACTCTTCCAGATCCTGTTGGAGTGGTGGTACATAAACGTTGTCTTTAACGAAACCACACAGGAAGGAGTCACAGGGTGTCAAATCCGGTGATCATGGAGGCCAGCTGAGACATGCTAAGACGCCAACTCCTTGACGACCAACCCAACGGTTCGGTAAAGCTTCATTCAGATATTCATGCACTTGGCGACTCCAGTGAGGGGTTGCCCCGTCTTGTTGAAAAATGAAGTTGTCTTTGTGCAGCCTCGGAAATAACCAGTTTTGTAACATAGCGAGGTACTGCTGACTGTTAACCGTCTTTCCATTAAAGAAGAATGGGCCGTAAACGGATGATCGGGATATCGCACAAAACACATTGACTTTGGACGAATCTCGTACATATTCAGTGACTGCACGTGAGTTCTGTAGGCCCCAAATTTGAACATTTTGTTTGTTTACCTGACCACTTCATCACTGAACACGATGCGTTGTGCAAAAGTGTTATCATTGTCAATAGCATCCAGAATCTCGTTACAATATGCCATACATTTGCGTTTGTCATCAGGACGCAGAGCTTGTAACAGCTGTAACTTGTATGGCTTCATAACCAACCGACGTCTCAAAACACACCAAATTGTTCTTGCGGCACTTCTAACTCCTGACTGGCACGACGAGTTGATTTTGAAGGACTACGTTGGAAAGCAGTTTGAATTTGTGCAACATTTTCTTCAGGAACAAGAGGGCGGCCAGGACTCTTTCCTTTACATACACATACTGTATCTACAAACTGTCGATACCATCTGCGAATGTTCCACCCATTCGGAGGATCAATTTGGTGTCTCAACCTGAAACGTCTTTGCACTGTAATCACGGAATTACACTTCGCAAACTTGAGAACACATAATGATTTCTGCTGCGGAGTAGCCATTTTAAACATATGACGGTTACCAAGCAAAACAGAAGACAACTGACATCTAGCGGCTATTAATATAAACTAGACTATGTATTCATTTCTCCATTAGCCGAGCCGAGGCGCAGCGATCGATAGTTTGAACAAAATAATTCTTCGCAATACGTATATTCTTTTTGAAACAGGGTGTATTATATCTCATCCCACTTCCGATGAGTCTAGTGTAAAGTCGTGTCTGAAACAATGTTAATAAAATAGAAGCCAAGTAAATAAGTTTTTAAAAAACTTTGAAAATAAGGAACATAATTTGAATTTGGGATGGCTTCTTTATTTACTGGATATTTCTAAAAGTAAATTATTCCCGGTATTTCGGACATTCGATGATCCTCTTCAAGTACGAACTACTCTCTTCCAATGAGAAAAAACAGAAATTGATTTATGTCCTTAGTTAAAGATGCTGTCTCAGTATTTGATTAGTGTAAGAAAACAGAAAGAAGACAAACACAAGGACATTTAGCACTGGATTCGAACCTTCTGAACACTAGCAATATTCTGTAGTGCTAGCACATTTTTAGCATGCAAAGAACTCAGTAAATTCCGAATATAATTAGTATCATAGTGATCATAATTTCCATAATCAGACGTGTTAGTACCAATATGTATTATTATTATTATTATTATTATTATTATTATTATTATTATTATTATTATTATTATTATTATTATTATTATTATTATTATTATTATTATTATTATTATTACTTTGGAGTGCGATTCCTTTCATCACCATCCAAAAGTGTGGAGTATTTTTATGATGATTAGTGCCATCACTTACAGTTTGTTATCTGAGTTGGATCTCCAGTGTTTGCATATATATATAAAAGGGCGGATCCAAGGAGGGCTATAGGGGCTATAACCCCTTCCTTGACCCTCAGGTATACGCTGGATAAAATGGACTTCAATCCTGTTTTACACTGGATAAAATGGCATACTATGGTTTAGCCCCTCCCTTGATCATATTTTGGATCCGCCACTGTATATATATTAGACTTAGGGTCCAAGTCTCCGGAAAGCGAAGTCAAACTAAGATTTTAAAATATCAGGTAGTGAGATAACACAATAAAATAAGATCTCCGTGCATATACTGTAATTTGTCCAGCGCTAAGTACTTCAAATTTTACATCTGTCTTCTTGAAAGATTTAGTTATTAATTCTTTTATTACTTATTAAAAAGCCTTTTGGCAAGAAGTTTCAGAATTATTCTGCACGGTCAATGATAACATATTTAAATATAAAGTCCCAAGTCTTGTCTGAAGAACTGGAATAATCAGTTACTGAATTCTATTCTGATATCTTCCAATTCCGTAGGAGAAATCTTGATCGTCATTTATTCACTTACACCTTTCTAGACTGAGACCGAGGGAAAAAAAGTACTTTTTTTTTTAGTTTAACATTCTATGATTATGCGCGGAGGCGAAAGAAGAATGTGATAATGATAACTAATAAAATGTTGGAGTGAAGAAAGGGCGATGAAACGGGAGAACTTTGAGAAAACACACGCACACAGTGTTTCTCCACCACAAAGCTCACTTTGCGAATGCTGAGAACGAACCCTATTTTGTTTGGTTGAAGCATTAAAGGTAATCGAATAATCGATTACAAAGCCATCCTCATATGGTTATTCGTAGGGATGCGCACGAGACAAGATTTGTGGCTGTCTCGTCTCGAAAATGTGCTGTGAAAGTGATGTCTCGACTCGAAAAAATGTGTATTTCTCTATTGGAAGAGCTGTGTCTCGACTCGAATTTTGTCAGGAAAATTCTGTCTCGACTCGTCTCGTGCGCATCCTTAGTTATTCGTTCTCTTCCTGACAAACTTGATTTAATAGTGATATGTAAATGATACGTTCAGTGATTTACAGCAAAAAAAAAAAAAAAAGAAAGAAAAAAAAGAAAAAAAGAAAGAAAAATTCCCATCTCCACCCCTCAAAAAAAAGCAACAATTAAACAGTGTACATTAGCACAAGTAGTTGTAAATCTGAATCTGTGTCTAGAGAAGATCGAATCGATACCTTTTTAAGTACGATGTTTACGAGCACTTGTCGGATGTTGAACTCTGAACCCTCTTTGTTTAGAAGGCAGCAGCGAGAGCGAAATCACAAAAGGCTTCCTCATAGAAACTGTTTTATGTAGTGCGGTTCAATACATTTCTTCACATATCAACACTTACAAAAAATAATAAATTTGTCCAAATTGTGTTACGTGTTTTTTTTTTTTTTTTGAGAGGGTGGGGTGCGAGTGGGGTGAGGAATAAGTAATAATGAGAAAATGATACAAAAATTGGCAAGTCATTGGATACGAAATGGGGATAATAAGCATAGACATCATTCACAAGAAACTCACTGGTTAACATACACACACATATTCAAAGAGAGTGGGTCATGACACCGACGAGGAATAATCTGTTGGCAATAGTTCAACGCCACCTTTTTAACACCGATGTGGCAACATTGCAAATCATCCTCGTTTCCTGGATTATAGCTGTCGACCCCTCACACCTTGCAACACAAAGCTCGTTGGAATGTAATCCTTCAAGAAACTCTTCGAAGTAATGCGTTACATAGCACGTACCAATAATTCTTATACTTTATTTTGTGAGTGCGCCTTTTGTTTCTGCTGGTGGAAGAGCTTTTTTGACTGGCTACAATATTATTGCTTCCATTTTTTGTATGATCGTGAAGTACTGCTGTTAACATCCGAGTAATGGATTCTTCAAATATTCTTTACTCAAATGTTCGAACTATATTCCTGATACGAATAATTGTTCGAAAATTTATTCGAATAATGAATAATTATTTGAACAATTCTATTCGAACAATTCTTTGAGTAACAAATAATTATTCGAACAATTCTTTGGATAACGAATAATTATTCGAACAATTCTTTCGGTAACGAATAATTATTCGAACAATTCTTCGAATAACGAATAATTATTCACCAATTCTTTTGAATAACGAATAATTATTCAACTAATTCTTTGGATAACGAATAATTATTCGAACCGTTCTTCGAATAACGAATAATTATTCGAATAATGGAAGTGAATATTCGAATAACAACCGAATATTCGAACAATATTCCTGATACGAATAATTATTGGAAAATTTATTCGAATAAAGAATAATTATTCAAACATATTCGAATAATGAATAATTATTCGAATAACGAATATTGAATAACAGCAGTAAATATTGGAATAATTATTCTAATAACTTTAGCAGCGCTATCTTGAAGTTTAGCTCGGTTTAAAAAATTGGTATTAGAAAAATGCGATGTCTGTCTGTCTGTATGTTTGTCTATAATTAGAAGACTCAATGATATCACTTGAATCAAAGATCTCCAGTTTCTAAGCTGCTCTCTTTACGTGTGATCCCGGGTTTGAACTGTGATCCCAGGTTCACATTTGTAGTTTTAATCCTACATTGAACTACTACAGGTCCACGTCAGAAATAGACTCAATCCTCGAAAGAAACGTTAAACTCCAGATCTTAACCCTTTAGAGACGGCTATTTTAGATCACTCTTTCTCCAGAGATGAAACAATAAACACTTCAAATTGAACTTTTATTAGGCTATATTGCAGTACATAGAATGACTTATTTGACAGATTAAACGCAAATTAGGGTTATGAACCATGCCTGTTCTCTCCGTCCACATGTTACGTTTATATACCACACCTGTCCTCAACGGAATGGTCAGCTTTGTGTTAACATTCTACGTCTATCTCTAAAGAGCTTAGGGACAGCTACCAGTCTTTCTGAAGAGACGAAAAACTGAACGCCCTAGAACACAAATGAGGCCTTTAAACAACAAACGTCATCTCTGTTTAGATATGTTTATATACTACTAGTGATGAGCGCAAGAGTCTTGGTCTTGCAGTTTTTGCAAGAGTCTTGCATGCAAGACCAAGACCAGGAATCTAGATGCAAGACCAAGACCAAGACCAAGGGGTGCAAGAACAAGACCAAGACCAAGACCATACCTGCAAGACCAAGACCAAGACCAAGACTCTTGCGCAAGAGTCTTGCACAAGTAGAGGTTCTACTTGAATTATTTTATAGAATGTAAAAAATGGGAAAAGTCATTACATCTTTCACTTGAAGTTCTTGGCTTCAGTAAAAATACCGCTGGAGAGAATGTGTTCCCAGTAGTTTATGCAATCCGTGTGACCCGATCTGCCCCTGTAACATATAGCTACATTATGTCGTTTTCTAAATTGGTTGTTCGCATTTTCTGCAGATATTGCTCTTTTTCAAACTACACAGGTGTCATCTTGCGCCATGTGAGCTTTCTCGGTAGACAAACACTGTGTGCGTGGATTTTCTCGGCCTTTTCCCGTTTCCTCCTACTTTCTTCATTTCACCGTTTCAGTCATATCTCATCAGCACCGTCTTTCTTAGCCTTGGTGCATAATCGTGGGACGTTAAACTAGATACTTCATTTAATTTCAAAGCATATTAGTGGTGTTCTTCCAAAACTAAAAACAAATGAGTATTGAACATCGGTAATACCGTACGCGATAGGGTCGACTACATAGGTATGGTCTTGGCTCCGAGACTCAAGCATCCGTTGGAAATTTTTAACGTGTCCTCATAAAATTAATATCGAAATAATATTTTCATGACATTGACGAAAACTTAGTACATGTGGTCGCAAGTTTGATTTCATGGACGGATGCTTGTACGTTGAATAATTGTTTATTAATATAACTTTTAGCCTCCTCAGGTATACGGCCCATCGAGGATTGAGTGATATAATATACTACAATAAATCTATATTATAAAATTGAAAGTGACTCTTTTTGTGACTACTAATCTCTTGAACCACCCGACCAATCTCGATCAAATTTTCAACATAGATAAGGATTGGGCCTGGGAATATTTTCATCATTTCACTTTCGGAGTAAAACTTAGAGGACGGGAGAAGGGGGAGTTATAAAATAATAAATAAAACTTAATAACCCTTGAACCAAACGACCTATCTCGATCATTTTTTTTAACATAGGTGAGGTTCAAGCCTGGAATGTTATCCGTTAGTTCACTTTGACGGAGCAACGTAGGGGAGGAGGGGGAGATGTATAAAAATCAATATGAACAAATATAAAAGTTGCGAAGTTTGTTACTTAATAACTCTTGAATCGATCTCAATAAAATTTTTAACATGCATGAGGTTCGGTCCTGGAAAGTTTTTTTACAGTTTGTTTCATTTTGATTGTAGAATGTAGGGGAAGAGGATGTAAGGGGGATATATAAGAAAGGTCCGACCGATCTTGATCAAATGTTCAACATAGATGAAGTTGAAGCCTGGAGAGAGTTTTATAATTTTACTTTGATGGTGCAACGTAGGGGGCGGGAAGAAGGGAGATATATGTAAAAAACTAAAAATATAAGTGACTGTCATTGTGACTTCATCTCTCTTGATCCAGGCGATCGATCTCAATAAAATTTTCAACATAGATGAGGTTGTGGTTTTTATCAATTCACTTTGACGATAGAACGTAGGGGAGGGGAATGGAATGGAAAATGTACAAAAGTAAATAAAATTTAATAACTCTTGAACCACCCGACTGAACTCGATCTCATTTTCAACATAAATGAGTATCGGACCTGAGATGGTTTCTGTCATGTCACTTTGACAATGCAGCTTAGGGGGGGAGGGGAGAGATATTTAAAAATGATTCAAAATGACCGATATTAAAATGAAATTATAGTTTTGGGGGTCGCTGAGCTAAACAGTGACAATTCCGATGCTGTTTAAATTCAAATTGAGCCCCGTAGCTTAGCGGAGGGAAGGGAAGAGATATAAAAATGATCGAAAATCATTAATATTAGTGTCGAATCCATAGTTTTCGAGGTCGCTGAGTTGAATACTGACCTTCCGATACCGTTTACGACCAAATTCAGCCTCGTAACTTGGGGTAGAGGGAGATACATAATAATGATAAAAATGATCAAATATTATTGTCGAATCCATAGTTTTCGGCGTCGCTAAGGTGAACAGTGATACTTCCTATCCCGTTTAAATGTCAATTCAGCACGGCAACTTGACGGAAGAAGGAGATATATAACTCGAACTCATGGTTATCGAGGTTATTGGGATGAACACTGACACTTCCGATGCCGTGCCTCGCAACATGGGGAAGAGGAGATATATAAGTTTATTGAAAAGGACCGATATTAGTGCCTAATCCATACTTTTCGGCCTGTCTGAGACGAACAGTGACACTTCTGATGCCGTTTAAATCCAAATTCAGCCACGTAACTTGGGGAGAAGGAGGGGAGAGAAATATAAAAATAATCGAAAATGATCGATAGGCCTATCAGAGAGCGTTTTATTAATAATAAAAAATGACTGACTAACGAAATATATTATTATTATTTTTAGTTTAACTCAACAAAGTGGGTAATTGATGCTAGTAATTCATATTCATAAGTGAGACTTCAAATAACTTGGAGTTCATGCCGTTATTTTGTATTTCTAATACACGTCGAAGATATTCATATAAATTGAGTTTATACAAGACATAGACAGTTGAGTCATTTTCAGTTTTCATTCAAATTATTCTAAAATATTAAGAGGTTTGAGTATAATAATTATTATTTTAATTTTCTCTCTCTTTGTTTTGGTCAGTGTTGCTAAACATGTCATCATCATCATCATCATCATCATCATCATCATAGCTATTCTGCCATTATTGGCAGGTTACTTGCTGCAACTGAGAAAGTTGGATGTTCGGTGCTCCTCAGCTAGTCTCTTCGTCTTGACGTAGCAATTTTCTCTTTTAATACCTTCCTTCAACTACAGTCTCCTTCGCTCCCTCCCTCTCTTTCCTTCCGCAATACCCTCTACCACGTCCCTCATAATACAGTTCCTCCTCAGCCAATATCCTAACCAGTTCCTCTTTCTCCTCTTAACAATATCTAAAATTCTTCTTTTTGTCCCCTACTGCTAAATACGTATTTCTAAAACCTTCTCATTCGTTTTACGTTCAACACAGCTAATTCTCTCCTTTTTTCTCCATGCCCACATTTCGAATGCCTACAATTTTTTAAATCGATTTTGCGTAATGTAAATGTTTATGCCCCATAGAGTACATATTGGAATTAGTAAAACAAAATCTCAATATTTAATTGGATGTTTGTTTAATATAAGGATTAGCTAATCGTGGTTAAAAAGAAAAATCTGATGGCTTTAGAGTGTAAAAATAATTTCGCAATTCATGGTATTTCAATAATATGTGCCGTCTTGATTTTCTTTCATGCGTCTCAGGGGTAGCCTCCCCCGTTTGGAAACCAGTGGAGTGTTGGATCTGTTAAAAAATATAAACAGATTACGAAACGTTGTGCTTTAGGCATATCTTATAAGTAGTGAAGCGTGGGCACCCATTAAAAAATAAAGGACATCACCTATGTTGTACACTATCATCATACTTACACCAATCATCAGACCTACACCAAGTTAACCTATATTACATTTAGAAACATACATTGTATTTCCGTTGCTATTGGCGCATTGTAGAGTTTATTATCCCTTATATCCAGACTAAAATTTACCTAAGAAAAGTTTGAGATTTCTTAAATGCAAGACTTGCAAGACTCTTGCATGCAAGACCAAGACCAAGACCAAGACCGGGTGTGCAAGACCAAGACCAAGACCAAGACCGAGGATTCCAGTGCAAGACCAAGACCAAGACTGGATGTGCAAGACCAAGACCAAGACCAAGACCACCCCGGTCTTGGTCTTGGTCTTGCATTTGCTCATCACTATATACTACATCCCTCCTCAACAAAGCAACGTGTCAATATGCCATGCTCATATGTAAAGGGTTAAAAATAGGCTTGCCATACGTACCGATTTCACCCGGACAGTTCCTGTATTGAGGGGTAGTTCCGCCGTCCCAGCCGGTTTTGTGTTTAATCTGGGTCAGACGGAGGAATTTAGTTTCTAGTTCCAAAGTTATTTAACAACTTCTAGTTCTTTTTCCATAAAGAAGTTAAATAGAAGAGTCAACAGTGAGAGGACTATCACTCTACAAAGTGAACTTTGCAATAACTTACAGTGAATTTTTTGATAAATGAAACAACAATAAGTGCTTTTTAAGAAAGGTTCATTCAAGTGAAAGATATAAGCCTGAACAATATGTAGTAGTTCTTCATTTTATCCTCATTTAAACTAGTTAGTTGTTAACTATTGTCTTGCTGTTTTAATGCATATATTTTTAGCAGAAGTAAGTCTTGAGAAAAACTGAACTGCTTAAGAAATTAGAACATCAAATTTAACTACTGAAGATAAAATTTTGAGATTAAAATACATCAGGCTGATTTATACATTATTATTATTTTTATTTTTTGATACTACAAATTAGAATATTGTCTTTGTGCATAGTAATATTCATGCAGTGAAAATTCGTTTGAATTCTGAATGGTGTGTGAGAATAAATCTTATATTAGAAGTTTGAAAAATGATCAGTACGAATTTTCATTGTATATGTGTCTTGTTAAGTTGAGAATTTATGACGAGAATTTTTGATGAAATATTAGCGTTAAAAATGTTCCGGTTTGGAGCTTCAGAGATCTGACAAGTCTAGTTAAAAATATTCGAATAATCAGATCTTAGGTATGAATTTCGAGGCCTACCATCTTTATCAATCGAGTGGGGCGTAAGTGAATGATTACTTTCTGTGTTTCGCAATCGAGATGTTCTGGGATAGAATTAAAGTTTAATTGGAAGTTAATTATGTTAACCCAGTATTTTTCCTCAATTCCACCAGACAAATGTTGCGATGGTATCTTAAAACAAGACTGGTTGCTTTGTTTCTAAGTGTCCTAATCAATGTTCATTGTTTTTAGTGTAAAGCGGACGTAAGCTGGTAGTTAGTGTCCTTCCTTTGCAATTTTAAGGCTTCGGGTCCGAATTCCGTGACAGTCCGTCCTGACTGTTTTTACCATGGTTTTCACTTACTAGTTAGTTTCATCAGGCGAATGTTGAAATTGTACGTTTGAACATAGGCCCTTGCTAGTTCAATTCAAATTTGTTGTTGTTGATTGTTAATGATTTCAATATGACTTTTGCTGGTACGTGGAAACTTGTTAAATAAATAAATGTACGTAAATTGCTTCACTGTCATATATGGAACTTGGTCTATAAATAATTATGTATTGGAACAAAAAGTCGATTATTTGAGTAAAAGTTCGTACGGTTAATCGGATTATTTCTCGAATATTTGTTACTCGGATAATTAGTTTGTACGAATATTCGAATAACGGGGAATTGAAAAATACAGGAACCCTAGTTCCCGTATCCCTAAGTTTGAGTATTATTACAGAGAGAATATCAGTGTAATTTTAGTTTATTGAGTTGAATTTGAATCTCTATGCGCTCCATCGTGCTGTGCACAGATATATGTGTCTCTACGTTCTCCTTGACATATTGCGGAGCATCTGAGAGGTTATTTTCCGAAAGACTTCCTGTGGTTCCAAGGAACGTAGTCGCTAACATTTTCATCTTTCGTGCCAGCGGTCCTGGGTCCCATTCTCAGTGAGGATACTCTCTTGAAAAGTTGTAAAAGCCTTTTCAGGCCTGTCATTCTGAATGGGGTTCTTCCTGCGTTTTCCTCATTCACACCAGACAGATGCCGGGATAATACCTAAAGGTCCCAGGCCGCTTCCTTCCCCTTCCCTTCTTTCCTTCCCTACTTCCCCGGGTAGTGTAATCGCCGACGAACGTCGTCCTTCATACATGACGGGCTAAAAATTGTCATAAATACCTAAAACCCCAGAAATATAATTTCTAATTCCGTAATTCGAAAGGCTTCCTCCAAACTTTCACGCTATTCTCCATTTGTCCTGTAGTAACGATGAGAGACATGTGACTTAATGATTCTCCACAATGAGTTGCTCGGTGTTATAAGGTACGGACTTCGTGAGAGTCGTTTCATTGGGGATAGAGATGTTAAAGAACCACACATAATCCAGTGGCTTGGGAATTATTCATTAGGGAATTCATGCACCTGAAGAGCAAAGTGGACTGGAGCCTCGTCCTGTTTTACCCTTAGTTATTAACCACGGTTGCAACATGTGTAAATGAAGATATGTATTCACATTGCCTCTTTATTATCGTTGCGTACGAGACGAAAAATAAGGTTTTCTCGTCTCCCTTTGTAAATTTATATACATAATTTATGTCCTGATTTTTTCTATTTTTGTCTAGAAATTTTCAGAATCTCTGCGTCACAAGAGGTCCACGCAAGGTGTGATGTAACATTTAATCCATATTTATAATAATTGAAGTACAATGATCTGCATATCTTTAAACGTTGAGGAATGGTCTTCATTTTGTTTGTACATACATTTTACCAATTTATAGTTTTTTTTTATTATATTAAAACAATGATTGATTGGTAGGAAAGTTTTGAATAAGCTGACAAAACAACGATGGTTAGAAAGATTAAGAACTACAATGAATTCCTCCAGGACACATACATACAGAACGCTCTTAAGCCGTAGACATCGGGGGACTTATATCGGCTTATGAGACCGATAATGGTCAAAATTGTAAGATATTACGAAAAGCGATTCAATAGTTGTGTAAAATCCATTCTCTAACACCACTACCGGATTGGTAAATGGTATAAAATGGGTCGATGGATCCCACATGAGTTGAGTGCGACTCAGAGACGACACGATCAAATGCTTTAGTTTCTTTGTGTCTCGTCAGGGCAGAAGTCCATTTCTGCAAACGTTCAATAAGGAGTGACTTCTTTCCAATGTTTGGCGGCGATCTCAACATTGGTTGATACTGCATGAATCCAATTTCAAAAAATCAAAACCGCCACTGCATCAACAGATATTTGATGGAATGTTTAGTGTGGCATGGCGAACTAATGCTATCTGATCAGACGATCCGTGCAATTATACACTCGCACTAATTGGGAGTTGTGCATGAATTAAAAGTGTGTAGCCAGTGCTTGAGAATCTGCTTCAGAACAACGCGAAGCCACATGTTAAGGATACTTATGACACTAATATCAGACTATGTTAAGAAACGCTAAGGCATCCTCAATATTTCCCGGACTTTAAATTGTCGAATAAAGACTGTTTTATTTGTTAAGGCGGTAGACTACTAAATATTTTTGAAAAACTAATAATTTTTCTTTTGTCCATTTTTCGTAAGTGGAAAGAGGTAATAAAGTGTAACTTACTACAATAATAGATAATGTTATTCTACACCCGAAAATACGAATCGGAAGAATTTTCAGTGTTGCCATCCATAGAAATTACAGTGTGACCAGAATTTGAATTACTCAAAAATCTAGGTAAAGGCAGCGACTAGAAAAATGAACTCAACGGTAATTGATGTCTTATCATGCTGTCTACCTTTCTTGTTTACTACTTTTTAAATAACATTTCTATTTATTTTATAAAACTTACATAAATTATTACAAAATAAATAAGTTATTACAAAATAAGTAGAAACATTTTTTAAAAAGTTGTAAACAAGAAAGGTAGATAGCATGATAAGCCATAAACTACCGTTGAGTTCATTTTTCTAGTCGCAGCCTTTATCTAGATTTTTGAGTAATTCAAATTCTGGTCACACTGTAATTTCTATGGATGGCAACACTGAAAATTCTTCCGATTCGTATTTTCGGGTGTAGAATAACATTATCTATTATTGTAGTAAGTTACATTTTATTACCTCTTTCCACTTACGAAAAACGGGCAAAAGAAAAATTATTAGTTTTTCAAAAATATTTAGTAGTCTACCCCCTTAAGACAACCTCCAGACCCTCCGTAAAGTGAACCACACACTGTGTGACCTCTTTAGTTCACGTTCCGATTATTTCTACCAGTGTAGAGTCCATAGTCTGATCAATCATCATTGGATATCTTATTGTTGCTAATGGGGACTATTTCGGATTTTTCAAATATGCTACGTCTTACTTCTTGTTCTTGCATTTCACTTTGTAGGGTCAAAACACAACATTTTTTCGTACTTCATACAATCAAGCTCTCCAATGTTGAATCAGTACATGTGTACAATGTTGCAATTCCTGATCCAACTTAGCTTTCATATATAGTTTCCATCCAAAAACTTTCTTCTCATCTTCGGTGTTACATTATTATTATCTCAAAAGAAAGAAGTACGGGGCACAGTGGCTTAGCGACAGAGCATTCTCTTCTTCTGTGAATAGTTTCTGATGCAATTTGAGGTTATGTAAGTTTGTGGTGGGTAACCTGAAAGGGCAATATACTACAAGTCCTCTTATTTCTTCCGTGCTATTATTCCAGAAATTCTTACCATCTTGACTTACATTTGTTACAACGTATTTGTGATTTATGATGTAGACCTACAGGCAGTAAGTGCGGAACCTTAAACTAAATATTTAATTTGAATAGAAAATTATGTTCATCCCTTCATAACTCTACACAATAAGTCTTGAAAGAAGGGAACTTTTTTAATTCGCCCTTCCTTTGTTTTTTGGGGGGAGGATCTTTGAGTAGTTCGTTAACGGAGCCAATCCGTTAACATCTTCACTGGTAACGGTAGGCTTAATGTAGTGTTAAAATCCACGGCATCCCTAGTATATATACAACCTGAACAACAGGAAAGCGTTGTTGGTTGCCTATGATAAAGGGTATATAGCTTTCCTTACTATAAGAAGTTCTTTTATTTTCTTTACCCACATTTGATTTCGTTTTTCAATGAGTTTCCGTTGTAAAATGTAGGGTTGAGAACGAGAGCATTGTATTAAAAGAAAGAGTTTGAAAATCTTTAAATTTTATGTCTCACTGTTATGCCGGTTAGTCCAAAGGAGACGGTGATGATGAGAAATGAAAGAAATGATGGAATGAAGAAAGTGGAAGGAAACGAGAGGACCCCGAGAAAATCCACGCACACGATGTTTCCACCACAAAATTCACTTGGCTAGAGCTGGGATCGAACCCAGGACTCCATGCACCAGAGATGAACGCTCTACCACTGAGCCACTGTGGCCCCAGAGATAAGTTTGATTCTGTATTTCACTCTATTGTAGGTGCCTCTGTATGTTCTCCCTGAATGCAGGTTCTAGCCCACTCACTTTTCCTAACGTAACCAGTTCCAGTAGAACAAGTAGAGCCAGTGGAGCAAGGGTATAGTGCCCAGTTCCTTTCCTCTGAAGTTCAAAATGGGCCATTGGAAACCGGAAATTAAAAGCTGAAATACAGGAATATGTTAAGAATTAGAGATACAATGTATACAGAAACTGTGTAAGTATGGATTTATTACACGGAATCATTACTTGTACGCTCCGTTAATTAATGTTCCACCGATACAAGACACTGATTTTCTATTGTGTCAAGGAACTATAACCTTCACGGATGGATTTGTTATAGAGAAAAAGGCCAAAATATACTTAATATCAACCGACTAGTACAAAGTGATTGAAGAAGACGTTTACAAAACTTCAAATGCGAAGTAATTTGAAAGTCATACATAACACATCCACATTATATAATCCACAACTTCAAGTTGTTTAGTAAAATAAACAGGAACTATACATCCAATATACGTGCAATCAATTGAAAATCAAACATCTTTGTCATATTTAATGAACGAGACGGAAGATTGTCACAGGCTTATACGAAAATCTCAATGATACGCCATTACCGACTCACCTTGTTTATATTGCTAAGTCATGAATTTTTTGTTACAAGTTTTCTTTTTTTATTTCTTTCATTCGAGTAAATTTTTCCATCTATCTTGACAGAATACTGCTGCCTATAATAGATATAACCCGTTGTGCAACCTTCTATGCAAATGAGTCATGGATATAGCGATACCTTAAGACCTCAAGCTCATTAGTTTGCTGTCTGCTTAATACGGAGTTGGAACCGCGCCATATAGTATTTTTTTTTATTTCTTCGAATGATTGACACTCTGACACAGGAGGGACATGATAGTTATGTTGTGTCAGTCTGGTGTTCGTAGAGCAAAATCATTGAGTGATGTCATATCTACTTGTACGGGTACATTGCTGGTATATTATTTAATAACATACCTAGGTACGTACATAAATATGGATTACTACTGAACTTACCGTAGGGATGGTTTATCGCTTCTGTTTTCTTTTTTCGATTCCCGTTGGAGATATAATATTTTCGTGTTGATCAACATCGTGAGGTAGTTAGGAAGCTTCTAGAAGTATGAGGTAGTGAGCTCCAGCCTTGAAAACTTATAAATTATGGTATTAGACTTAGCGCTAATCACGCACCAACCTATTGAGTGTTTTTGCCTGCCATGACCCTTTGTGAACTGTAACGCTAAGGAGTTTAGTTATAGTAGTGAGGAAATAGCATCAGGATCTAATCGGGTTTTCGAAACAAATCAAGAACAAATAAGTGGATGGTAGAGTAGGAAAAATACAGCAAGAATTCTATATAATATTTCGCCATTCTATTAAACTACAATATTCATTACTAGTCATTTGCTATAGGTGAATCACTACTCATTGCTAATCTGTTCCTATAGGTGAATCACATCTTTTAAATAGTATAATGTTGACCAGAGACTGCTCGTGAGGGAAGTCACACCGGTAAAAATTAAAGTTTTCCTGATTGAAACTAAAACGAAAAACTTCCTTAATGTATTAATTGTTGTAGACTACGATTAATATATTAGAAAACTTTTATTCCTTTGCTTTCAAACGATAAAGTTTTAGTTTTCGTCAGTGGACTTCCCTCACGAGCCACCTCATTAACAATTTATACCAGACATACATAATTAGATACAGCATACAATAAATCGTAAAATGCCAAATCTTTATACCACTAATATAGGGACTTAAATACTAGCACAAATCTCCAAAAACTAAAGAAAACGATAAGGAAAATAAAAATAAAATGAAATCTAAGTTTTACATCCTACGCTTTTGCCGGCTAGGCTAAAGGAGACAGTGATGATGAGAAATGAATGAAATGAAGGAATGAAGAAAATGGGAAGAAACGGGAGAACCCCGAAAAAACAACGCAAACAGTGTTTGTCCACCATAAAGCGCACTTGGCGCGAGCTGTTATCGAGCCAAGGACCCCATGCACCAGATAAGGAAAATGAGTTTCTCACAGTAACGTTAATATCGAAAAAATATTTCCCTATCATTGTGTGTCCTACAAGCAAGTTGGGACGGAATTTAATCCCATAAATTTTACTGATTTTAATTCCAAACAAGAGGTCTGACTGGGGAACCTCGAAAAAAATTTTCATAACTTTTTTTTAACGAAAGTGAAACATATACCACGCACAGATTTTGGTTGTTTGGATTTTAGCATCTATATGAGACGTGAACTTGCCGTTTAAAATGGAATCCGAACCACAACAGTACGTGCAATGTTCAAGATTCTCGGGAATTGAACTTGTCTCCTGTGCACCAAAGACATGCGCCCTAGCCACTAGGCTAACCAGCAGATATGCTAGAGAGAAACAAAGTATTATTTTAAACATAACTTTCACTGTATATAACTGTGATTAATTTGCAATAGTATCGTGCCATTTTTTGCCTTGTTTTAACCACCATTTAATATCAACTGTTTCATTTATCAAGTAATAAAATGCGTTATGACCTAACTACTTTGCTTTCCATTTTTTTGAATAATAAATATTTCAGGACTTTCTCCTCCGATTTCAGAACGGAAGATCGTATTTCGACTCCTTTACCTTTCATCTTCCTTCACGCAAAAGTGAAGTAAAAATAAAACAAATATGGAAATTGCAACTATAACGTCCGAAAAAAAAAAAAAAAAAAACTAAATACATGGTTGGGTTTAGTGAACTTAATTCGGGTATTTGAATATGTTCACAGATCGAGGTTTACGAGAGTTAAGTGCACCAGCAAATTCCTCAATCGTGTTTAGGTAATTTTCTGTATGTTATTATCATTACAGTTTAAAATAGTATGCTTTCCTTTTCTTCTTTTCTAAGAAAAAGTAAGCCAATCTTCGTATTACCCGATCTTTACTTCTCACCTTACGATTACGCAAATTATAAGGTTCTAAGAAACTAGCAGTTTTACTCTTCCATTTTCAAACATATATATATGAAATGAAACATATATATATCCCATATGAAATAAAGTTTGTCCATCTTTGAAGCCAATTACTCATTACTGTAACTTGTTTCTAGCTTTAGGAGGTCACGGTGGGCCAGTGATAGAGTGCTTACCGCTAGTGTGTGGAGTCCCTGATTCGATCTCCGGCCAAATAAGTTTGTGGTGGACAACATCATCATTATTCACTTGCTTTAATCATCGTCTCCCTTAGCCTAATGGACATTATTGTGGAACTTTTAACTGGAATATTTCCAGTTGTTTTTAGTTTTGTAAGAGTTAAATTGATTTCTATTCCTTAATACTTTCAGTTACGCGTAACTGAACGGCTAACGTATGTAAATTCAATACGATGATCTCGAGTTTTGATTCCTGGGTAGAGTGCAGCTTATCCGGTGTTCACGCACCATCGTGTGTCAATTGATAATAAATATATCTACGAAGACGGTAGATCCTTGAAATGTTCCTTTAAGAAGGATAAATCCTACACGATTTTAAATATTTCTTTACTTAGTTTGTAATTAAATTATCTTTGACACTCATTCCATGTGGGATAGATATGTTTGTCACTTCAGTTTCGCGTTTTGCTGTACCTTTATTTAATTTTAACCTTACTTCTGTTTCCTCGACGTTAAGCTTACATCATGAGAGGACTCAGTTAAATTCACTGAACCTATACTATACAACAATATATCTCTGACCGTGAGCCTTACCGCTGAAACTCTATTTTACCTTCTAAATGTAAGTATAAATGAGGTTCAATTAGAATGTAAAGCATATGCTGTCATTGAAATAATCAGATATTTCTGTTCTGTTTCGCATCTTGTATCATTGTTCGTACTTTCAGACCTGTAGCGTTTATGCCTTCCTCGCTACTCCAGTGCTAGCGAACGGTCTTTGATGCACAATGTCCCGGGTTCGATTCCTGGTGGAAGAGCATCACTGTTGATAAAGGACATAAATACAAATTTCTCAAGCTATAAATTACTTTAAAAGAGGGATAAATCATAACTTGAACAATTGTAATGTAAGACAGCTGTAATAAATCAAAATGCTGACGTTCACGACATTCAAAAAGGTAATACCGCTTAAAATGTACAGCAATTGACACCTTGCATAATATGTTAATGGAAAAACTAACATTTCTTATTAACAATATTGTTAAAATGGGTGTCTCATGTTTTTTTTTAAGAAGATCATTATCGTTGTAAAATCAGGATGAAGTTCATTTGACTAACAAATCTCTCGTAGACTCACCAAGTAAAACTGATGCTACATTATTAGTTAATAGAAAATTAAATGAAATCTTTCAATTTAACGTCCCACGATTATACCCTTTTGGCCAAGGAAGATGATGGTTAAAGCAAGTGAATGATTATTGAAGAATTGGAATGAGAAAGTGGGAGTACCGCGAGAAAACCCAGGGACACGATTTTGTCCATCACAAACTTATTTGGCCGGGCACCAAGGCCGTAATTTGTGGGGGGCAGGGGGGCAACTACCCCCAAAGAAGCTCCCCGCCGTTCCAGGGTGACCCATTTTAAGACAAAATTTTCTTACTCCATATATGATACGAACATGAAATTATAAATGAAGCATCGAACAGGTCCACTACATTACATAAATAAAACAGCACAGAAAAGGTAAATAAAAAAGGAGTCCTGGGCCCATTTCAGTAAAAAAAATGTCTACTATTAGGGGTCCTAGAGATAATATTTATTCGTATGGCTTTGAGATTTGTCAATATTGTCCCCTTAATTAATTTGTCATGTATGAAACGGGCCCAGGGGCGTAACTAACGGCCCCACAGACCTTGCCGTGCGCAAGGGCCCACAGGCTCCGGGGTTCCATAAAGAGTAAGAGAAAGAGGGGCCCAAGAATTAGAAACACAACTTTTCTAGGGGGCCCAAATACGCGTATTAATGCTTGCCCTCCCAGAAAAATATTTAAGTTACGGCACTGCCGGGCCCAAACCAGAATCCCATACACCAGAGATAAGCGCTCTACCACTGAGCCACCGTGCCCCCTATATATTAGCTGGTAGAGTCAAGAAAGCCAAGTAAAAGATATTATTTTGTCAGGACAGGACTCAAAGACACAGCCTTTCATGAATCCATAATTCTAATTTCTAGCATAACAAATATTAAATACGCTATTTAACAACATCCACAAGGTTAAAGAACGAGCTTGGTATTGCGTCATGTGTTGTGTGTATATACAGCTCCCACGTGAATTCAGCTCATCTTTGGTTTGGATGACTTAAGGTTGATTCCCGAATAATAAAAATAATTGTAGATTAGTCTGGTATTGACAAATGACACAAACTAAGAAAGAAGTAAGCAATTTAGTATATAACGTACTGATGTTTTAGCTGTTGTATCACATGTAGTATACACTTGATTTGTCCGTTGTAAGATTGTCTTGAACTTCTCCAAATTATTTTCCCATTTCTTTTCAATTATCCTAGGTATTTTCTACAACACTATTTTACTATACAAATTCTCCTTTTCTTTTCTTTGTAAGCACTAACTGGTAATAATAATAAAAAAAGAATCCACGTGGTATGAGTCGATGAATTATTTATAATTGCCATGTCACGACTGACCGTGCTTACAACTTTATTTAATTCAATTCATCCGCGGATTACTCCTGGGTGAACTTACTGTGTACAGCTATAAAATCTGTATAAACCTGAGTTATGTATTACTCTTCTGTAGCGCATCTGAAGCGTTGCTGTAGAATAGACGCTTTTGATTACTAAAAAAGGCTGATCGGATGATGATAATGATGATGGCCATGGTGCTGCCAACGTGACAATGCTACAAGATTTCTTACCCCGTCGTTGGTGGTCGTTACAAGTAAATTCCCTTTCCATCATTTCGTGGGCGACTAAAGGTCTTTCTCTCTTATATATATATATATTGAAAAGAGTTTGACCTGTATGGATTTCGTGTAGTGATCCTATCTATCAAACATACACACACGGACAGACAGTGGAGAGAGGTAGGGAGATCATGAAGTGCATTAAATGAAGATTTCAGGCACCGATATGTGTGATGTGCTGTAGTAAAACGGTAATGTTCTTCATTTAGTTTTGACACCATGTGTATACTGGAAACTGGTGTGCACTATAACACTAAGACAATCATTTGACACGCATCACCAAAGTTTAAAGAGGTAGGCTATATTAACAGTATATGGTAAGAGGGCATTTTGTAAGTGATAGTCCAAGGGATTCTACTAGCAACCGAAATCGATCTTTTGTGTTGTCATATATATATATATATATATATATATATATATATATATATATATATATATATATATATATATATACGTTAAGAATTCTGATAGGAGGGCATGAATTCCCGAATATTATCCTTGGATACAGCTAGTATTAGCACATCTTTATGTTTTAGTAAATTTAAACAAATTATTACATCGTTTCACTTGCAGAAAGAAGAAAAGAGGATCGAACGAGGTCACCTGGTGGAAGAGATACCAGGAGTTCTGTTACTCAAGAAATAAAATGACAAGCGATAGTAGATGCAGACGAAAATATAAAATCCAGAATAGCTCAAACGAAGGTATTTGAAGAAAATCCGAACGTGCTTACCGGTAACATCGATGTAGAACTAAAGAAACG
Source organism: Thermobia domestica (assembly GCF_964235325.1). Lineage (NCBI taxonomy): Eukaryota > Metazoa > Arthropoda > Insecta > Zygentoma > Lepismatidae > Thermobia > Thermobia domestica. The sequence goes on from NC_137455.1 coordinate 97,190,967, forward strand.
ACTGGTCAATATATATCAAGCCGATATTAATATATGGACCAGATAATTACAAGTAACAACGAAGAAGAACTAGAAAAAATAATATTCCGTCTCAGGATAAGGAATAATGAAAAGCTGTGCCAAACCAATCAACTTAAGAAGAACAGAAATCTTATCATTCAAGTAAAAAGAATAATTTCTATATTAGATGAATGGTCATAGCATTCTCGCTTTGCGATCGGAAGGTCATGGCTTTAAATCTATCGACCCAACCATCCCGAATAAGGCGTGATCTTAGTGCAATCAAACATATTACGATACCGTTAAATACATATCCTTAGTGTTCAAAGTACTTTGTTCAAAAAATTCTCTCCCCTTTCCCATTCAATCGTATTATGAGTCCCAAATGGCTTCATGGTTGAATCTACAACTTGGTAAAGTAAGTAAATAAATAATTAACACAATAGCGCATTATATAATTTTTATATGCCTTTTCATTTCGGATTTATTTATTAAACGGCTGCAGCAACAGAATGGTATATTTTTAGTATAAAATGCCGTGTTGTATTTCAAATTCAGACGGAAACTATTTTTTTCTTTATTTTATTCAAGTAAAAAAAAAGTCCAATGAATCACAATAATTAATATTAATTTTTTTTTTATTTAATCCTAAGTCCCTGCTCTTCCAAACCCACAAATCCTTCCCTCATGGAAGTTTTTTTTTTCGCTCTTTCTTTTCAATGAAAATATTTCAAGGACATTGTGTATTATGAACAATTTTAGAAATTGCGATAAAATGGTAACAATAACTATAGACATAATTAAAGCAGGTTTTTAGGTAATCTTTCCAGCGGTAAAAAGAGTGTATTCGAGAATCTACTATTTGTCATACAAAACTTACAACATTTCGTAAGATTTTATCACTTTACCCCATGTTAATGTGTGCAATAATATCTAAACAGTACATTTTAAAGATTCAGTAGGCATTCTTTGTGTGTAGTTTAACTTCCCTTTTTGACCCTTGATACTTTGCATAGCATCCAAGACCTATAAATCTACATCTTAATATAGGTTTCTGAACTGTATGTATCCCCGCTGAGATCGGACCTAGATCTACCGCACCAAACTTGAGAGCGCTAATGATTTGGCCATTATGGAGCTCACAGACCTTTTTTTTTTTTTTTTTTTTTTTTTTTTAATGTTGTCTGGTGCCGGATGTTTATGGTTTCATAATCCATAGTAAAACATAAATTGATCTTATGTAATATACCTGAAAGTGTTGTTGGATAGCAAAACCTCGTGTCTGTTATAGTTTTCCGTTATAAGTATATCAACAGTGTCGTGCCCACATTATTTTGATTCTTCAACTCTACGAAAAACTGCCTTTAACCATTCCTGAGTAAATTGGGAGCTTACTCGATCAATCAATATTTGCAAATAATTATAAAACGTACGTTTATGACAATAATCTATTATCGATTTAATTTCGATATTTGCAGTGTTCATTAAAACCAGATATCGCACAGCTTTGTAATGCTGTTTGTACTCGAGGGAAGCAACTCTTGTTTGCAGCCGTATACTGCCTGGACAAAGGAAGACTATAGTTACGCACTCCTTTTCCTGTGGGTTATTAGTTTAACACTCCGGTCACGTGAACATACTAAGTACGCGTGCTGGTTACTTGAGATAGCCAAAGTCCAATGAGAGGATATGCAAGGCGGGAGACCACCAATTCTATTATGGATGCCAATGCAGTGAAAGTGGCTCCTACCTTTTTTTCTTTCTTTATTTCTTCATATATCGCTTGCCATATGACATCACATTTCTAGTAGCGATTATCTTCACTTAGGGTGGCCCAACTATAATAATTTGCTTTCAATTAGCTGTTTTTGTATCACATAATTACGTAATGAAACATTTATGTCGACACTGTTCATGGTAACAATATAGATACAATATGCCCCACTTGTGTAACATTAGTCACATGTGGATAACGTAATTTGAGCTCTTTAAACGTAAAGTTTAAGTCTTAAATAGGCGCGTTTGGAACTTGAAGTAAACAGTATAAATTCCAAAGTGTCTAAAGTGTAATGCCACTTGAGTGCTTGTTTGCATTCCTTATTGTCTTGGGATTTACTCTCGGTGATACAGAGAACTTTCAGTGTTGTCCCAACATTAAGAGGTAGTGTCTAAAAGATCGAAGACAAGATCCAATGCTCTTTTCACATCACCCAACTACTACTCATAATCATAGTAAGACCCATAATCTAGTACTCTACTCTTTACATCGTGGGGGCCGCGGTGGCTCAGTGGTAGAGCGTTCACCTCTGGTGCTTTGGGTCCCGGGTTCGATCCCAGCCCCCGCCAAGTGAACTTTGTGTTGGACAAACACCGTGTGCGTGGGTTTTCTCGGGGTTCTCTCGTTTCCTCCCACTTGCTTCATTCCACCATTTCATTCATTATTCATCATCACCGTCTCCTTTAGCCTAACCGGCATAACCGTGGGACGTAAAACTCAAAGATTTTTTTCTTTACATCGTCATAGGTGAATACTTGATTACTGAACCATGGCCTGTAACTATTTTGAAACTCCTCCAAGAATCGATAGTTGCACTAACTTATAACTTCAATTATCCGAACTCGTGTCATTCGAATCGCCAAATATCCGGATTGATATAAGAAATACATTTTCAAAATTAAAATAAAATCTTGTTGAAATCCGAATTGTATGCATTCATTCGTAGAAATATGATTTTTTAAATATTTTTTTTTGAATACATTGTTAAAATTTATATGAGTATTTCATTTGAAATTTTCTGTATTTTTAAAAATAGTTTGTAGTAAAAGTTATGTTATTTTCAACATACGTTTGGCCTTCCTTTTTATTAAACAAATGCGTTTCTAGACAATTCTATTCAACTCACAACATAATTTATTTTTAAAATTTCTCCAATTATTCCGTATTACGTACAGAACTTATTAATCCATATAATTTAAGTTTCACTGTACATTAATAATTTTCTTACAGAACTCTCCTGTGTAAGAATACAGGGTAGCTTGCTTGTTGGCATTCAAATCTCCAACAGGCTAATGGAATGTATACGTGTTATATCAAGCACATACAATATTTATGATGTGAAATATGTTTCTTTACACAGTATTTGCGTATATGAAGGAACTATCACAGAAAATGATAGAGGCCTACTGTGGAAATAAATGGTTGTTGGTTTTTTGTGCAGTATATCAGTCCTGTGACTCAGTGCATTTCTGGTATGAAAGAACCGTTGCATTCATTTGAAGACTGTGTATGAAAGTAAACATCCGGTTGTAATCAAGTCCTGCTACATCTTACGCAAGGACAGACTCTTTCCAGTGATTTATTACAAATCAAAGTTCAAAGCTGAGAATACACCAAGTCTAATATACTTTACCTTGTTCTGCAGCTAGAGCTACAGGAAATTATCACAGATTATAATTTCTGACATCACTCATTGCTAGTAAAGTGATATGAAACATGATGCTTCTTATGAGGTCAGTGCATATTGGTGGGCGCATCAAATTTATTGGCAAGTCAGATGATGCATGTTCAACTGACTAATACGTGGTCAGCGCATCGATTTTTATCGCCATTATTTTTTGGTTATTTCCTAATCCAAATAGCGTCCGACTTTACTCACAATGCATTATCCCCACCAGAAATCAAACCTACAATCAAGGCACTAATCCTTTTAAAACATGATAGTATTATTGATGTTAAAAATTTATATCGGTTTACAGATCGAAGTAAAAATGTTTTTTTTTTTTTTTTTTTTTTGTACGTAATTTGTGCAGTAATATAAGATTTTGGAAATGAAAGTCGAGGACTTACTGGAAGTTTGAAGTAGTGTTATTATAACCAATATACATAAAGGGGTAGATACTTTATCCTTATTGAGGGTACAATTCCAATATATTATAAAAATATAACTTATTACTATATTACAATGTCGTAGATAGGCACGTGACCCAAAGACAAAAGAATGGTCATTTCCCTCCTTGTAACACATATAATTAAGCTAAACTAAAATTTCTTCATTACAGAGATATTTTATTTCTAGTAGGGTTGTGCACGAGACAGAATTTTCGTAATGTGATTCGAGACATCACTTTTATGACAAGACGAGACGAGACATCCTCCCTCTTATCTCATGAGCATCCCTAGTTTTTAGGCTGTAGTTCCTAAGATTAAACAACATTGTTTCTCATTTAAGTGTTCTGCAGTATTGTTTAGACTGCTGTTACATTAATATACAACATTCGACTCAGCCTAGTTCTGATCCGGACTTTAGACTGAATGAATATGACACAAACTTGTGTTATATCAATTTCTAACAAAGAATTGGTACACAAATACATAATTTTAAGTGATTATTGTACAAAATATACACACTTAAACCACACATGTTCCTACCAACAAACAGATTTCTCTCTTTCAAAGTAAATTTTCTTAAAGTATTTCTGATTGCTTAGGTTGATAAACAAGGAGATATGAGTCATAGATTCGGTTTCTTTTTCTTTCTTTTTCTAAAGAAACCTACTTAAGGGAACTGTTTTCTTTTCTCAGCGTGTAGCCAATGGAGGTCTTCTGTTTTTTATCTACAAATTGGCCTAAGCACCCTGTTGACTTTCTCAACGAGAAAGAGAAAATTGAAACTGAGCTTTCGATCTGATGGAAATTATCAGATAAATGAACCAATAATAAGAATAAGAATAACAACAAACAAGAAGAAAAAGAATAAACCCGTCGAGATTTCAGATAAGAGGTTCAAGAATTACATGTATCTCGATTAAATTTGTGTGTATAAATAGTACTTTTCTATCGTTTAATGTACGGAATAGTGATAACACTATTAATACGTGGGGGAGGCGGTGGTTCAGTGGTAGAGCGATTACCTCCGGTGTTTGGGGTCTCTGGTTCGATCCCAGCTCGCGCCGTGTGGACTTTGTGGTGGAAAAACACCGTGTGCGTGGGTTTTCTCGGGGTTCTCCCGTTTCCTCCCACTTTCTTCATTCTACCATTTCATTCGTTTCTCATAATCACCGTCTCTTTTAGCCTAACCGGCATAACAGTGGGACGTAAAACTCAAAATATTTCATTTTTTTTTTCATTTTACAATTAATACTGGGTGAGGCTAAGCTATGTTACATACTCGAAGAACGATTCTTAAAGATGTATGCATTACACTCGTTTCTCAAGACTGGTATATCACTGTTGCAAGAATGATTTGAGTGACCTCATCCTGGTTGTCAAGTGATGTGCCATCGTATACCTACTGCTCATCTGTGGACCACCTAAACGGTAAAGAAACCACAGAAGCAGTAGCTCAAATCGTTTTTGCCATGCTAGAACTGACCTCGCTTGTCGCTATGTGGTTAGCATGCGCTTTCTCGGCGCTCTAGGCTCGGACTTGATTCCCGGTGGGAAATCATGTTGTTCGGAATATACGTTACACTGTAAGTCCACGTCTCAAATGTTCTCATTGATGAAGTAGGACTTTTAACTCAGTGCATCGTTTAAGTCTTCAGAACGGCCAATTGCCCCCGTGAGTTTGAGATATTTATACATCATAATCAATAATATAGTGATATACTAACTAAAAATATGAAATTTTACTTCTATCGGAAAATCTTGCGCTTCTCCCTCCAAGCAAAATGTTCCGACCGACCAATCATTCTATGTAACAACTCCAAATGTTAAAGAAATCATGTGTGCTTTACGTTTAAAAAATGTTGAGAATACGTTTGAGTTAGTTCTCTTACTCATAGTTATGATACATGAGTTGTAATCATAAAATAAAATAGTTAAATAAAATACTCTTATACCTAGAAATGTGCAGATAAGTATTTGATATATTGGGTATCTAGTTAATTAGTTGGGTAGAGAGAATGAATTCAATCCTGGTACATGTTCGAAGATGTCCCTCCTTTGATCTTTCACTTTTCAAAAGTATCCCTTCTTAATTTCTCATACACCCTCTATTTTGAGTCCTTCGTTTGATTGGTCTCTAAGAAATTCAATCACAATGAAAGTATATATATATATATATATATATATATATATATATATATATATATATGTATATATATGTATATATATATCGTACATGATGTACAGAATTCATCCGATCATCGTACATGATGTACAGAACTCATCCGATCATCGTACATGATGCACAAAACTCATCTGATCATCGTACATGATGTACAGAACTCATTCCATCATCGCACATGATGTACAGAACTCATTCGATCATTATACATGATGTACAGAACTCATCCGATCATTATACATGATGTACAGAACTCATCCGATCATTGTACATAATGTACATAACTCATCCAATTTTGAGCAAACTTGGCATGGAGGTAGACCTTAAATTGCCTAATAAGTGAGTGAAATATTTTTTGATGCAATTCTTTAGTTTCCAAGTTATAGACTATCAAATTTGAGATTTGCATTTATTAAAATTTTTGTAAGAAATTTCACTAATTGTTATTTAGAATAAAAATTAGCGGGAAATAAAGCAACCAACGCGTCAGACGTTAATTGAAGGTTAAACGTTAATTTGTTGAACGTTAGGTAAGTGCAGCGTGTACTTATAACAAACATGTGCTTAAATCAATGAAGAACGAATTTTTTTCACAAATGTGAAACTCACTAGTGTAAATGTACGTAAAAATTGACGGAAGAAATATCAAGTTTTCTAAATTTTTCTTAGCATTCTTTCGAGGCTATTATTCAACGCTACATACTAAAATAGCCATTCTTACTTTTCTAGTTTTCCAGCGGCGTGCTATATTTTTAATCGTTGTACAGGTTTGGTACGTACTCTCCCCATAAGTGAACTTGATTTTTAGAAAAATAAATACTTCCTCCTTTCAGTTAAGTGTGAAGGAGTAGCTTGATATGTGTTCACTGCGTCGATCATACGATATGGCAGGAATCCAAAATGACAAGCTCTATGCAGGTATTATAAGTGTCATGTGACTGATGTGTGTAGTCGTAGATTTCTTCTTGTTTTCCACCCTTCATCTTCTACACTGTCTTGCTGACTTTTTAACACTCACACACTCATCCGTACAGCAGAAAGAGTACTAGTTAATTCCTGTTGTAGGAGCTATCGGTCAATCAACTATACGAAACGAAAAAAATAAAAAGAAAGAAAAATCCCATCCAAGCAAGTATTACTTCAGTCTGGCTGTGTTATGTTCTTCTGGATTTCAAGCCGTGTGTCATTTGTCTTCAGTGACATGCATACTTACTTCTGGCACGTGATAGGTGTCCGTTTTTGGTTGGCGTTATATAGTTGTGGATATGGTACCACTTCTACTAAACAACTTTCTTCCGTAAGTAACCGCGACGGACGATCACTCTGTATAGATATAGAGACAATAATTGTTCAACATTATGCACAAACCAACTGATGCCGTCAGTTTTTCTTCTTCTTAAAATTCTACCTGTTATTCTTTGGGTATCTGAAGTCTGATAATTTCCTTTAAGTTAAACTATTTGAAGTTTAACATCTTCTTGCAGCACCAAGAGTTAAGAGACGGGATCTACAATCTAACGTGAGATGTAGGTGTTCCCACTAGGAATCGAACACATGAAAAGCAAGCATAATAATTATTCAGCTCCAAACCACAACTAAACAGCATTATATTTCATAGAGAGCATACTTACCTGGAGGCTTTTAGTTGAATGATGTGTGGCCAGCAAATCACTTCTCATCTCGAGTTTTCTACATTTTGGATCAATATTGAAAATTACGTGTTTCCCACTTAAAATCAGACTTGGGACTACATACACACATCCTTGCACATCTGCTTCAAAGAATATGAACATTGTCATTCATCTGTAGGAATTAAATATATATAAGACAGAGGGGTAAAGTGCAGGGAGAGGAGAGAAGGGTAGAACGCAGTTTATGTTCCAATCACTACTTATTTTATTCTTTAACACTCGTTTTCGTTCCAAATTCTTCACAGCTTTCCCCCAAATTCCCTAACATTCTGTTAATTTTTGTTTTAAATTCCGAAATATACTTAATACTTTTACCATATATCAAAATACTATCTTCCGTGTGGAGGTCGTCTTTACTATTTAGTCTAAATAGATATTTAATAATAATAATAATAATGTTTAAAAAACGTAACAACCCTACTGAATTCATTTTCCTATTAATTTCCTTTCATCTCTTCTATTCTATAGTTTTATAACTGTTACCCCCTAGGTTTGTTTAAAAGTTCATTATGAACCATCACTCATACCTCAATCTATCTTTCTTAACACTTTCAACAAGATATTCCCCTTTATTTATCAAAAGTCTATTTTCTAAATCAATATATTAATTGCGAATACAATCGTGTTCTTCCATTCCTTTCCCGGTACTTTTTTCACCAATTACTCTAAGTGAATCTTTATGCCTTTCCCCCTTCTAAACCTGAACTGTTTCTCTCTCTCTCTCTCTCTTTCTTCATTTGATCTGGAATATATATTTATTTGCATGTTCAATATTTATTCACAATTTTCGCCACACATGATTTTGGACTTCTTATTCTGTACTTCTCGTATCTTTTTTGCGTTCGATTTTGTTTCCAACGGAATAATCATGGTCTTGTAAATCATCATCTGTTCGTTCGTGTGCTAACCATATAGCAATCACGGAGCTCTTTGCGGTACCTAGTATTCTGCTTTTCTCCTAGCTTCATTTTTCAACTGAATATCTACTTTGTCCAGCACAGTCTTTGATGCGAGCGGTCCCAAGTTCGATTCCCGGTGGGGATACGTGGTCTAAAAATTGTAAAAAGCTTTTTCATTCCAGACATCCTAGTAAGGTTTTCCTGGGTTTTTCTCATTCACGCCAGGAAAATGCGGGGAAAGTACCTAACATACAGGTCCCAGGCCGCTTCCTTCCTTCCCATTCCTCGGATAGTATGATCGCCGAATGACATTATTCCTCATACGGGTGACGGGCTAGTATGGCCATAGATTCCGAAAGCCCAGACATCTAAATCCTAATCCTAATCCTTGTCCAGCACAGATTGTGGGTTGAGAAAATGAAGTAGATGATAAGGCGCAGAAATTTGTCAGTTGTTGCCTAGAAGAAAGTGGCTGTTCAAACTAGAAGATCAACGTGAGGAAAGGCGTTCCTTCATCTCTTAAATTGCTATATCTATGTTCTTTCACTTCTTTGACAACCATAATGATGTTTCACCAGAAATCAGGACTGTCAAGGCAGAGATACCCCAATTATTCAGACCAACTGCCAACATTGAATAAAATAAAATTTATTTTTAAAGTAGACATAAAATAATTTTAAGATAATTTAAGAAATTAAAATAAGCAACGGCATTGAAGTGATCAATGTAGCCTTTAGATCGATCTTTTATGGCTTAACTTAAATGGAAATATATAAAAGATAAGAATTGTAATTCCCCCTGTCCTCCTCCAAAAACTGAAGTAATTTGGAACGCAGCAATATTTTTATGTCCTGGATGATAAAGATATTAGTTTGCGGTCTTGTTCTTTTCTTTAAATTACTTTTTTTGACCTCTTATTTAATTCCAACCTCATAATTCAAGTCAGAATTTAATATTTTTCCCAGTTCTGAGAAATATTTCCTTTCAGTTATATTTCATAATGAACTTTTCTAAGTACCAACATTGGATTGAGACTCGGAAAATATCAATAAATTCTCAGGTTTGGAAGTTAGGGCTCAGCGGAAAAATAACCGGCGAATAAACCTTTATAAATTGCACCAAAAATGAAGAAATTGCATTAAGCATTGGATGATTTTAATATGGTTGAGTATGGTTGGTTATGGTTGAGGTTGGTTATGGTTGAGGTTATAGGCTACATATTAGAGACGTTCTTAAACATTAAATATTCGCCCCAATGCTTTGTCTTACTACCGTTTCTTCATTTAATCACACACACACACACACACATACATGCATACATACAAAAAAGAAAAGGAAAAACATCTTGTAGATACATTTTAAAAGCATTGTTTTTGGATTTTACTACGGTTTATTCGTTTCTTTACTTTTATTATGTTTTCACCTTCAATCAACTCTTGCCTATTTTAGTTTCACGATAGTGAACTAGTAAAGTAAATCACGAAGATCTCCTGGTTGTTATACTGCACAGGCAAACTTCAAAGAATTTTTGGTTGCATAACAGGGTAGGATATATAGTTAGTAGAGAACAGTAACTTGATTTATTTCACCGTAAAAGAACAAGTTGGAGCGAAAACTATGTGAAAATATTGTATTGTCATTGGGCTTACATATTTGTTCAAAATTTCAGAGCTCTAGTTGCTATTGAAGAAGATACATACAATTTAAGCTGGAAAATTTGACTCTTAGCTAATAAACATAAAAGTAACATAATAAAACATATAGTAAGAAGAGTATTCAGCCAAAGGAGCACAAAATCTACAATTTTAGGCTTCTAGTTACTGAAAACTCTGTTTTATTTTAAGTTCTGCTTCTTAAAATCTTGTGTAATTTCAACTATTTTATACATGCTCCTATTACAGTTTATGGTTTTCTGCTTAACGGGATAATAATAATATTTTTTTTTAAAAAAATAAATATATTTGTGTGGAAAACAACTTTTCATGTGAAAATTAGGAATAGACATGAGACAAATGTTGAGACCACTCGCCACGAAAAATGCATCTGTTTCTCTCTCTTCTTGATTTGTTATTTTTATCTTTATTTTTCTTAAGGTAGCACGATAGCTCAGTGGTAGGTTTCTCGTCTCTGGTCCTTGGTTCCATGTAGTAAACGTAGTGTCTTTTGGTTTTCTCGTGGTTGTTCAGTTTCTGCGCATTGTCTTCTACAATTTTTTCCCTCAAAATCATTCAATCCATTCCTCATCTACGGTAACATCTCTTTCCATCACCTTAACCCAGAGCGTAAATGTCTGACGCTAAACTAAAGATTTCTTTACATCCTACACTTTTTCTCTCTTAGTACAGTGCATGCGTCTCGAAGTATATAGATGGCACTACTAACAACTTATCTTGTAATGAAATTATGAAGAAATCAAGAACATAATTTACGTTAGGTTTTTCTCCTTTATGTTTTTATTTTTAAATCATTGGGAGTGGTTGCCTGACAACAGATTTTTTTTTTTTTTTAAAGACAAAGATCGAGCGAGGAGAGACGGTAGGCGTGTTCGCGCTCGTGCCAAAGGCGGAGCAAAGATAGTCGATTCTCTATATGTCGTCATATGGGGCGGGGCTTATTTTGAGTGCAATCATCAGCGACAAACTAATGGAGAAACGGGTTTAGGAGGCAAAAACCACTCTCCCTCTGGATGGTTAGGGAAGCAGGGGGAGGGAGATGGTGAATGAGATACGTCTTCGAGAGCAGCTGAAGTGGGAGAATATGACAAAAACAGTCAAAGCCAAGAACAACTCATCTGATGCCAAGCACTGACTTTCTGTTTACGCATGCGTGTGTTACGAAAAAAAAGGTGCCGGCAGATAATCAAATCCCCCTTATCCCGCTGACATCTCTATTCCATTTTGATCTGTTCTCGTAATTTCAAAAATCTCAAAACTCACATCAAAGAATTCTCTTGAACATTAAAATGCATATCGAGCACTACAGTTGAATGATCTGTATACGAGTTAACGTATACATATACATTTTTCGAGTCGAGACATCACTTTTATAGCACATTTTCGAGACGAGACAGCCACAAATCTTGTCTCGTGCGTTTCCCTAGACTCATGGCAATATGCAAATTTAGATTAAAAGAAGAAACAACTATATTCAGTGTGGATTATTATGTTCGTTTATATGTCTTTTACAGGTGTATATTAAGTATCCGTTTATATTACTAAATTATATATATGGGTTTATATTGATGTCATTTTCAGTGAAAATCATATTTGGTATTAACATGGGCGGCGATTAGGGGGGCAAAGGGAAGCAGTTGCCCCCCCCCACATTTTTGAAGCAACTCATTAATGTATATACCTTAGTTTCATTTGGAAATATAAAGTTTATGTATGTATTATTGTTTCATAAGAAAAATGCTGATATGTAATATTTGCCGCTGCGTGAGTACGTATTGGTTGTCTTCCTGTGAAGTTAAGAAAGCTACAGGAATTGCGTTTTAAGTGAGACGGAAAACAACCCCAAAATTAACCTATCGGGGCATAACAATTCGAGCATACTTTCAATCCAGAGGTATAGAAGCCAAACCTGCTAAATCCATTTTCAGTTTTGTCAGGAAACGAAGAAGTGATGTCCTTAGGTTTCAGAATTGTTTAACAATTTTCTTGTTTAGAGGTCCCTACTTAATACAAATGAGTGAAATCAACCATTAAACAAAAAAAGTTGTTCAACAATTCTGAAAACATGAGGGCGTCACTTTTTCTTCGTTCCCAGACAAAATTCAAAAATGGATTTAGCAGGTTTTGCATCTATACCCCCTTCTTACAATAGCTCGATATGTTAGTCAGCCGCTTTAAAACTAATTAAGAGAACATTTCGCAAAAAAAAAAAAAAAAAAAAAAAAATCACAAGTTATTCTTCAATAGCACAAAAATTGACAATTCCTAAAATGTCTTCTCTTCTTTCTAAGGAATATTGATTAAAAAGAGTGTAATAAGAAACAACTTCTACCTTTTCCATTGTTTTGTAATGTAATATACGAGTGAAGTGGTGTGTGTTTAGGGGTGTAACTGTATATACAATTAAATTTAGTGAATTCAACATAATTATAGGTTTTAGAATTATTTTGTATAGCTGGAGTGTAGAGTGATTCTAAGTATTGTTGTCTTTTGATGTGTTCCAAGAAAGTGAAAACTGCACCTAGTGGCAAGGAACATGTTTCGGGAAACTGCAAAAGCAAATATTGTTTTAAGTGTCGTAGCATATGCTTGTAATATTTACTGTCTTTCATTTTCTAAGAGTAATAACATGCATTTAATAGCATGTGTGGAACTAAAAATTAAGTTGTTCAATTATCCCCAGTTTCAGTATAGCATCTACAGAACAAGACTCCTTATTCATTACTATGATTAATATTATTATTTCTATTTATTTGGTTTTCAAATTTGTTATTAAATAATCTGATTACACAATTTTCCAGACAGAATTCTAAGATGTTCATGAGCAAGGAATCAAATCTCTTCTTACATTTTCGTTATTTCAGAGTACAAAGGTCTAGTACCTACTTGCGTTGGTTTTTTCAATTTACTTAATAAAATATGAAATACGATATACAGTATTTTAACTTAAAAATATAGTATCCTATTAGTTATACAACCATTCGTGAAACAAAGTGTTAGAAACAACCAGGAAAACTAAGATTGATATACAAATATTCAGATCATGTCTTGCCCCCCACTTTTAACGTCCAATCGCCGCCACTGGGTATTAAAGTATGTGTCCAGTGGTACATTTTGGTTAATGAATTGTCTGCAGTATGACTATATAACTTACTTGTATATGAAAATGTTTATGTGTAGTTAGGCCTATGTAGTAAGCCTAACGTTATATGCAAATTTCTGATTGAAATATCTACTGCAGCACCTACAATAAATTTAAATACATATAACACATAGTCACCAGCAGCTCTATTGGAATAAAACGGGAACTGTAACTCTAGATCATTTACGTTTACTACTATGCGGCACAATTCATGACCATTTACCGTTACTACTCACAATATCGATACAATGTGGTGAGTAGTAGCTATAAAGCTTTTGCTTCCACCGCAGTCGACGGCCACACTCTCACTCCTTAGCTGACTTTAACTGGTGGCGGCTTGCGCCAAGAGTCAGTGGCGTAGCCAAAAAATATAATGGGAGAAGCTAATAATTCCCATCTTGCATTGGATTTGAGTTTAGCAGTCCCTGTCAGCAGTAAGGCCATATGAGACGTGAACCTACAGCTTAATGGAAGATCCAAAACACACGAGCTCCCACCGGGAATTGAACCTGGGTCTCCCACTCCAAAGGCACGTACGTTAACTATATAACCACGAGGGAGATCATTGAATGTATTGAGTTGAAATCATACTGACAATATTGTGCAATTGCATTCAACAAAAATTCTGATCGGATACAATTATACGGTTTTTAGAGCGTGGGAAATTTTTATTTATTTATTTTATCTATGTTCCAGTTTAGTGGCATAGTACGGACTAGGATTGTGAAAAATACATACTTTTTTTTCTTTTGTAGTTCATGCTGTGAATCATTTCCACAATCAAATACCTTAAATACAGCATTTTCCTGTCTGTATTCCTTCATCTAGAACCATTATAAGTTAACATTTTCTAAGCATCAATATCCCAGTTCATTTAGCAAAAGTTGCTGTATATGGAAACATCGCAAAAGGCTTTTTCTTTTTTCTAACAGCATTTTGACGACGATAATATTATAGAAACGTAATAACACTCACTTTTTATTATGCTGTTGATTTATAATCTTGTGGGTCCTGCAATACATCTGTCAACGTCCAGTATAAATGAATTTAGAGATAGATAAATATTTAATAATCTCAAGTGTACATCAACGAACTTGAGATAGCATGGACGGAAATCCTTGTGTGGGCACACACACACACATGTGACAGTCATAGAGAAGGAAGTTATATGATGGGAAAGGTCAAATGTCAAGATCGTTTGATGAGGTGTGATTTTTTTTTTTTTTTTTTTTTACTCTTCACCTCCAACTTCCCGTAGACCTTGCAAAAAGGAAGATAAAAAAAAATTCAAGATAAACACTGTTGGCAGAGATGCTTCTAAAAATTCGAATGGTAGTTCCAAGTTTTTTATTCTTATATGAGTTAAGAATCCCCATCACAGTGAATTTAAAATACCTCTAATTTTACAGTAATTATGTGATATCTCCAAATAGATAAAAGATAATCAAAAAGTGGAACAAGAGCTTGCTAGACAATATTATTCTACATGAGATACCGTTATCACGACTCACTTATCTGTTTCCATTTCCAGCTATTTAGAAAATCAGCATTTATTTTTGTTTTTATAAATGACTGCAAACGGAAACCTACAAGGTGGCTCGTGATAACGGTACCGTACCTCAAGCTAAATAACATTGTCTAGCGCTCTCTTGTTCCAAATTTCGATTATCTTTTGTCTATTTGAAGATATCACATAATTACCATAAAATTAGCGGTATTTTAATTTCGCAGTGATTAGGCCTCTTAAAGGGTTTACTACGAATTTAAATATGAAGACCTCGGAGGAAAATAATGATAACCCTCAAAATCGTGAAAAATGAGTGAAAGAGCCTATGCTGCTTGACGTTGGTGGATCTGTTATCTCTCGAAGAATTACCGAGTTTGGTCAACAGATGACACAGATATGGCTAATTCCTTACAGATTTCTCAATAATGTCACTATACGTACCCAAACATTGAAAGCCGTGTATCTCAAAATCATGTCAGTGTGGAACAGGCCCGTATCCAGGGGGGGTCTAGGGGGCCGCCCCCCTAAAATTTTCACGGTAGGCTTGCAAATGAACTATAATACGATGATAAACTATAGTATGGTTGGATCGGGGCCCCCCCTACATTTTTGGGCTGGCTACCGGCCTGGTGTGGAATATCATTATTTTCCCCCGAGGTCTTCATATATATGTATTGTAATACATATTAGGGTGGCCAATCTGTGGCACGCGTGTTATATCGATGGTATGTTATTCGAAAAGAGATTTTCCCCTAAAGATTTCATTTTTCCTATGCCCGCTCGTCGTTTATCTAAATTCGCAGTGATATTCAACTTGAAGTATGCGATGACTTCTTAACGGATACGGAAAATTATATAGACTCTTAAATAATTTATTCCATGCTAACTGTAATACATTTTTTATCAAATTTATGCCACGATGCTCCTGTGTATAGTGAAATTAAGCTGCTTAATTAATAAGTAATAAAATTCTATAATTTATATTTTTTATGAATTTGAGTTAAGGATAACTTAAACCTAGGAACACACACTTGAATGGAAAACTATTGTTAGGGATACACGAAGAAAAGAGTTGAATACCGCTGTAATATTATACTTGTTCAGCTGGATTAGAGTTACCAACTGGCCGTTTCTTCACCGGCATGGCCGGGAATATTGCTGTTATATTCATTAAACCCGGTGACCGGTACAAACTTATTAAAACCCCTTTCATGGCCTTTTTTATTATTATTTTTTTCAAATTTGTATCTATTTCGAAGTATAGATTTAAAAAGTAACTTTCATTCTGTAAATCCAAAATTGACACCTTTCACCATCTATCAACGATTAATATATTTTGTTTGTCTGTTTAGATAATTTTAAAGAGATGGCAGTTACTGTATCAAGGAAAATAGGACATTTACTTGTAAGGTATTTTATACATTTATTGGGAATGAAAAAATACTTCGTAAAGCAATTTCCTGTAGTTTGAAGTATAAGTTCAAAGAATAAATTTCATTTTCCAAATCCAAAATTGTCACGTAAAGATTAATATACTTTTGTTCATTTGTTTCGATAATTTTAAAGAAGTGGCAGATACTGCTAAATACAATAAAATGATCAATGCCGATTTCAGTTTTTCATTTATAGCACAATGTAGCTATTAAGCTTATTGGTGAATGTACTAAGGATATCCAGAATACAGGTGATAATGCACTTTTGTTCACGATAATACATTTCCTTCCCACAGATGGGTCCGAACAGAAATACTTCACACTTACACCCATATCATAGGGAATTTTGAGGGGATGCCAGTTTTTTTATTTTCCAGAGTTGGCAACCCTAAGCTGGAAGTGTGTAACAGTACTAAGTTTGATATTAGTTTTGTATGCAATGAAATGAATAATTATTTCGTTGCATCTCCCCTGGATTACAGAGTACAATCTTTCTGTAATTTGCGTCTCCCCAAGCCTGTCCCCTCCTCATACAAACTCACGCTCTTCGTCTAGGAGGTTATGTCATTTATATTCGTGGGAAACTATTGCAGTGCTTTTGATAGCTTTTTATTACGAAAAACTTTTTTGATCATTATTGTTGACGGTAAGGAGACGATAGAGAGAGAGAGTGATTAAGAAAGAAGAAATAAGACAGGAAAAAAACTTCTCATATGCAGTTACAAGAGAGAGAGAGAGAGAGTCCTTTTGCTTATATCTTATCTTGCGATTAGTTTCGGAGCATAAACAAATGCAGTTAAGATTTCTTTTTTTCCTAACTGGATGAAGTTGAACACAGAAAAGCAAAATAGCCGAGTTGGAAAGTTTCTTTTCTTTTCTTTTCTTTCTTTCATTCTATCTTTCTTTCGAGCTTTGCCTGTGTGCTTTAAGTGTGTAGGCTATATGTGTTTCTTCTTCTTTTTTTTCTTGTTTTCAATAAAAGTCTGAGTCACACGTTTCACTAAACACTCAAATGCAATAGTGTAATAACAAAACAGCGGAAAGCATTGCGTCTTCCCTGTGTCAAGCTACATTTAAGACGTTCGCGCACAAAATGGTTGTTTGTATTCCTTTATTTATTACCTCAGAAGAAGTGCAGGTAGATAGGTATACGTATGTGCTGCATGAGTATATGACGGTATATATATACATACATACACATATATATGGATGGATATACTTACAGATTCATACACACACACACACCTCTAAGTTCCAGGACCATCTATCCGATCAAATGAACGATTTTTTTCTTTTCGTAGAAGACGGTATTATGTACATAATACCAGGATATAAAATGGGACGCGTATATAGCCTATATATATCTGTGTATATATGTATTATCCAATATATATAATATTACCCGATAATGAGCGAGGTTTCTTAGCGACATAAAAGATATAACAAGTAATAGGTAAAAAAGAATTCTTGAATTAAAAAAGAAAAAAATAGTATAAAATGCGTATTTCATGTGGAAAAAGTGTTATTTCATTTAATGTCACAGAAGCAGCATTACGAATGATTAACATTTTACGATATCTGTTTATGCTTCGAGAACTTAGACAACGCTTTGACAATGATTATATATATATTTCTTCTTTCTTTCTTTCTTTCTTCTCCTGAAGATAAAACTGGAAGCATGTTACGCTTTACAGATGAGACAGCAACGTCGGTATGTTTTTAGAGAGGAATGAGAGAGAGAGAGAGAGAGAAAGGGAAAAGAACACATTCGCATATACACCCATATACTGTACGTAAACCGAAGCTGATATCCAACTTAATGAAAATAGGCTATTAAAAAATAAAAATTCAGATTAAAAAAACGTCTGTAATATTCTTCTTGATCGAATTATAGTCTATAAAAAAATAACCAATACAGAAAAATTGTAGCAGGATTTATGTGTCTTAACTCTGTATACTGTACTCGTATTGCGCAATGTAAATGCATAAAAAATAACTACCACGCATGGATAATTCAACGGTCATCATTACCCGTATATATGGCTAACGTTTGAAGTATTGTGGTGATACGCACTTCAAGCACTTTTACTGTCTTGTACTTAAGAACGTGGGTATTGGCTAGTGGAATAAGCACAGTAGAAGCAAATATATACGTAATTGCCGGTATAACCCAACACGTACATGAACACCTCTATTACTCTTGTCTTTTCTTCATACTCAAAGAAGGATACATCAGAAAAATAGGAACATATGACAAGATACTGATCTTTTACTTCCAGGAAAAAAAAAACTGACGTAATATTACTGAGGTGTCTTTCTTGAGAAATGGCAGATTGTTTTAATGCCAGAAATTATTATGTATTCGAATCAGGTTAGCCACCTCGAAAACATATGAATAGGCGTTAATTTCACACTTGTAGGATTCTTCCGTCCTGACTTACGCCCACACCTAACATTACAGAGCACTAAAATATCGTGATATTCTGCACTCAAGCACACATCTGACAAATTCAGAAACTATTCCAAACAACTCAGCGAACTCAAAAACCTACAAATACGAAACCTGTCCTCGTAGACATCAATGTCATTTTTGTTAGGACGTTTTCTATAGTATTTCTATCCCTGGACGATCATCTTGGCAAACGGAGGCTTCTGGTTTCCTAGCATAGGACAGGTTCAAAAATTATTCCAATCAACTCAGCGACTTTGATAACTCATAAAAAGACATCCAATATTGCTCCTGAGAGACACTTTGTACCCAAACATAGCCTTACAGAGCGACCGCCTTGGAAAATGGCATTTTTTAAAAATTTCTCACGACCTATGCTTACTGCCACAAAATGTGTGCGGAGAAGGACAGATTGGTATCCGAAAAAGAAATATTTTTTCACTATGTCACTCTCAAACAGCACAAACAGGAGTTGTTGCCAGTTAATGTAGCTTAAATCACTAAACACTAATCTTAAAAAAAAATTAAAAAAAAAACGTAGAGTAGACAGGAAACGAATCAATTCTTGTAAAATTATTGAGTCAAAGTGTACTATGAGAACATAGCGTTTGAACGCTAAGTGTGTTAGAATCCATTTGAATAGGATATATACTGGGTAGAACCTGAAGTGCGTTCTTTTGAGGGGTTATGATGGCTCAGTGGTAAAGCTCTTACCTCTGATGCGTGAGGGACCCTGGTTCAATCTTCGGCCAAGTACATTTGTGGTGGCCAATAACGCATCCTTGGGTTTTGTCGCGGTACTTCCGTTTCCCGCCACATTCTCATACCATCAATTTTTCCATCATCATTCATTTGCCTTAATCATAGTCTCCTTTAGCATAAAAGACATAATCGCGGGATTAAACTGAAATATTTAATTTCATTTGCGTCCTTTTGATTTATTATTTAAATTTTTGTTGCCAAATACTTTTGTAGTGGTATTTTTAAGGAAATCATTGAAAGTACTCGAATAAAACCCAGAACGTATTATTTGATATCTAGATAAAAGCTAACGGTAGTTATAGTTGAAAACTCGTTCAAAGTACCCATTACTTTTGGATTATTTCTTTCAGATTTGAATATTCTCTTTTCCTTGCTTTTGTCCGGAATTAGTGTTCTGATATGTTGATATAGTCATCCTTCTCAGATATCGTCCAGATAGGGGTCTATTCCGTTCCTGGTCTTCATCCGTACCGTCCTGTATTAGTGTTCTAACATGGTGATATAGTCATCCTTCTCAGATATCGTCCAGATAGGGGTCTATTCCGTTCCTGGTCTTCATCCGTACCGTCCTGTATTAGTGTTCTAACATGGTGATATAGTCATCCTTCTTTGATATCGTTTAGATATTCCGTTTCTGGTCTTCCATGTCCGTTTTTTTACTATTTCCAGCAATAGGCTTATACCTTTCCCTTTGTGAGTGGCGAATTAAATAGATAATCATGGTACTATTCCTTTCTTTCTGTATCTCAATTAAGAGGCCTTATCACTGCGAAATTAAAATACCGCTAATTTTACAGTAATTATGTGATATCTTCAAATAGATAAAAGATAATCGAAAAGTGGAACAAGACCTCTCTAGACAGTATTATTTTGCGTGAGATACCGTTATCACGACTTATTTATCTGCTTTTGATTTCCAGCCATTTAGAAAATCGGCATTTATTTTCGCGTTTCTAAATAACAGCAAACGAAAAGCTACTAGGTGACTCGTGATAACGGTAACTCATGCAAAATAACATCGTCTAGGGAGGTCTTGATCCACTTTTCGATTATCTTTTATCTATTTGAAGATATCACATAATTACTGTAAAATTAGCGGTATTTTAATTTCGCAGTGATAGAAACTCTTAATTTGTTTTCATTAGTTTCTTTTAACACTTCTCTATTACTTTCTCTTTGTATTAGTAACGTTTTATTCTTCTTTAGTAACACCTTCACATCGCAAATGTCTCCTATTTGCTTTATGAATGTGTCGAGTTGCTTGTATAGAACTACACTCTAAAGTTCTTAACATATCTGTCCTTATTGCTATCGATACATTCTTTGGTATCATCTTTGTTTCTGTAGATTGCTTTCTTTGCCTCTGCTATCCTAGTTCCTGCGTCTTTCTCACATTTTCCATTCGAGAATATTTGCTTCCAACTATTTTTTAATTTTCTTGTCTTCAAGAAAAAATATTTCTTTGTTCTAGTCCTTGTTCGTGCACTTGAAAATTTTCTTTCTTCTTTCTGTTGGTTTTCATTTAAAATTTGAATAAACCGTACAGTATTTCACATATCACAAAAAATTTTCATATTATTATACTGGTATTAAAATTATTTGCGGTGTAATAATGCTATGCTAGTTTCCTATTTTTCACAGAACATTTATTTGCATACGAATCTCTTCAGAATTATGTTTCGCTTCATAAGTACAGAAAACAAATTTAGAATGTCTGAAAGACTTGAAGGTATTTAAGGGTGTACTTTGTGCATTCAATCCGGTCATCAGAGTCACTATATCTCGTGTCCTGGTTATATGCTACTAAAGTGGATATCTCTGTAGTCGTATATGTAGCCTATATGACAATGCCGACGAGAGCAGTCTGTTAAAAAAGAAGTGGACATGAAGCAAAGAAAGGCATTTTTAGTTGATTATAATTTTTCAGTGTCTTTAAATTTGAGAGCTTCACATATTAAATCAGACACAAGAAACTTTAATCTTGAGTTCAAAATTTCGAGTTATTTTAACTAATGTCTATCCTTTAGAGTAATAAATCTGAACATTGAGAAAAGTTATTCCATGGAACGAACGTTAAAGATGAAAAACTGGTGGATAGACTCCAATTTTATCTACAAGCATCTCTTTCGGGTAGTTGTTTTCCACGTCCCCCTACGATTCTCAGCAGTAAGAGATAATTGGAAAGCTATTTGAATTGGGGGTACCAGATCAGTTTTCAAAAGTATGAATAATAGATACGGAAGCCATTGAATGGATTTCTAATCAGGAACTTAATGACACACTGATAGATCCATGAAAGCCCTACAAGCTGTAATGTTTTGGATCTTGAATTAAAACTCTAAACTTTACACAGGAATATACCCTCATGTTCAAAATATGGTTTTATGTATTATGGTGATAGCATTATGTTTATTCTCACAAAGTGAATTGATTGTTCTTCTGATACAATTTGTCTATGTAGTAAGTGAACTACGAATAGAATAAAACAATTTTTTCTTTCATATGACTTTCTGTTGGCGATGGAAGTGCTCCATTCAATGTGTGTGGCAATAGCCATGAATAATAATTCAAAAAAGACGGAATAGTTCTTTAAAAAATAATGTAAACATAAGAAATATCGTAATGATTTTGGCTTCATACTGATCTAGTAGCACTTATAGAGTACTATGATCAGTAATTGAGCACTGTAGAAATCATAGCAGCTGTGAAAATTTAGAAATAAGCTCTATTATATTGAAGGATACACAAAATATGTCTATCTATTCGAGTATACCGGTAATAATGTATTTCCAATTTGACTACTGATTGCGATACTTTTAAGAAAGGAAGTAGTGTTTCTGAGGTGCTGCTGATTTCAGAAAAGTTAGGAAAATTAATTTTGTTTTCCTTTTTTCTATTGTTTAACCTCTGTAAAGTATCTGGGTTCGATTGGACGTTTGAACCAGATCCTTGGCAAAGACTGGCCATGGTAGTCTAGCTTTTCAGAAATCACTAATACATAAAATATACTAGGTTCTGAACACTAAAGTCTAAAGTACGTCATGTCAGGAAAATATTAGTTAGTGGTTGTGAGTATATTGGTAATGAAGGCTTGATTATTTAGTTTTCGTATACCTGATATCGCTAATACCAGTTCTCAATCCATTAGTTCACTTCAGCACCCAAATTTATATATTCATTTGAGCCAAAGTGGAAAGGAATTGGTCACTCTTTCTCTGCTGTGCGCTTAGTAACCATGTAGTAGTAAAGTAGGCTAGTAAATGACTTGAATCTGACTGGTTAAAACCTTGAGCCTTACAATGACCACACCTGTGACTCTAACATAAGAGAAAATACATTTTTCTGTTCAATGGGCAATATCTCGAAGAAAGGCAAATAAAATAGCTCTAACTCATACAGTAGCATCGTGCTGCGTTAAATATTACATTTGAGTCTCTATAAAAAGCAGCCTAAATTATGATTGTTTCTTTGCGTCACTTTGAAACCATGTGAGAAAATATATTGGGAGCTCCTAGCGTTAATGGAGTCGAATGTGTTACTAGATGTAGATTCGTGAAGCTTAGCAGGTCTTTGTTTTCAAAGAATCTGAAACTAGCAATGCATTACTATTCTGAACAGTGTGAATTGGCGATGATGAAAGGTATGTAAAATAGATGGTATGGATACCAGGTATGTAACAAATCTTCTTTTTCTTCAAGCTCTTCGTGTATGGACGTTATATATCGACAAGAGAGAAGGAGAGAACTTAAGAAAATCATACACATGAACTCATAAAAGTTGGTGTAATTGCCACTGCAGGCGCGTCGGTAGAACTTTTTATGGGGAAAGTGTTTATACTTTGGAAGCGTAGGCAGCTGAGCGATGGGCAATTTCTCGGTTGCATGAGCGTGACCCTCCTCTAGCTGTATGTACGTGGGACTGATCGAAGTACATTGGTATTACCGTGTCTATTTTTACCATTTAATAAGACTGGGTCACGTGATTTCTCTTTCTGTCTATACTTACCTGTTGCACTGCTTTAGCCAGTGCTGGGTAGTGCTATCGAAAATGTAGAGTATGAGTTTGTTCCATCACTGCCAAAACATAATACGTATGTACAGACTAGTACGAGTTTTCCAATTACGGAAAAAATAAATCATACTACATTGATTTTTTAAATCAAATCTTCATTAAAATTATTTTGCGAAAATTTCACTGAGTACACACCCGACATTTGATGACCTATAACCTCGGGAACCAAAAGTCTGCATACCGTAATATTTCACATGCTTGTGGGTGTGGAGAAGAATGGAGAGAATTAAGTAGGTCGAGCGGAAAACGAATGAGAGGGTGTTAGAAATAGTGGGGGAGAAAAGAACAATTTTTAGATATTATTAAGAAGAGGGAGAGGAACTAGTTGGGGCATTAGGGAGTAAGAAGGAACAGTATCATGAGGGACGTGCTAGAGAATATGGTGGTATAGAAAAGAGGGAGAGGACGAAGGAGACTATAATTAATGGACGATATCAAAACAGAAAAATCGTGCATGAAGACGGAGAAGCTAGTGAAAGATCATAGAGCATAGAAACCTCTCAGCTACGGCAAGTGGTCTGGCAATAATGGCAAAATACCTATGATGATGATGATGATGATGATGATAATATAACAGGTCAGGGTCTACCGCCAAGTTTAAACCAGGACGGATGAGTTCAAATTGGCATTTTTTCATTTTGTTTTCGAAAATGTGAAACCCCAAATTTGATAGTCCATAGCTTGGGAACCAAAAGCCTGCAAACCATTCATCATAACAAACGGTCAAAGTCTACAACCATGCCAAGTTTGATTCACATCAAATTAGTTGGGTTGGACTTTTTTTTCTTCCTTGCGAAATTGTGACGAAGTCCAAACTCCAAAATTTTATGGTCCAAAACTCGGGGTCAAAAGCCTACACACCATAATATTTCACAAACTTGTATGTAGTATATCAAGGTCCACCACCACATCAAGTTTAATCCAGATTGGATGGATTTGGTTGAATTCGTGCGATATTTATATAGTTTACTAGATTTTTCATTTAAAAAAATAATGAAGAACGGAAAATAGTTCCATGAAAGTTATATACAGGTATTGTCCATATGTATATTTGTTAAATCTATAAGTTTGAAAAATATCTCGGATGGTTAGTGTCTCTAACCATGTTCTGCTTTGTAGAACTTATTAATTCATTCTGTATCTATTATGGGTCTAATATCCTTCTATTTACAATATTGTTTTTAATGTAAATAATATATAATGTAGGACTGAATATGATGAATTACTATTACGCACTTAAAGAGAGGATAAACTGCATTTGCTCATCTAAAAATAGCGAGACATCTTTGCATATCTGTAAAAAACAAACTACAGAAACCATCTTTGCTCATGTAAAAACAATGAACGAACTTTGTAATCTAAAGATAGTGAAATATCTTTTGTATATCTAAAGGTAATGAACTATTATCTTTGGTTTAAAGGTAATGAGACAGTTGTTTGCGAATTGTGTTGAAACTTATTTAATAGCTAAATGTTATTGTTGCATTTTCTGTCTCAGGTTGTTAAAAATAGTTATGAAAAGCTTGTAGCTTCTTTGACTCATTTGTCAGCTATGAGCGCTACAAATGTGAATCTAAATCTTACAATAGACGTATGATAGGGTGTTCACAAAGTTGGTCGAAATACAAAGTACGTCATTGAAATTTTAAGTGAATTGAAAACATATTGATATAAAACATTTAAAATAGTTAAGAACTTTATTTTATAAAAACAAACTATAATTTCTAGTTTATACAAGAGGAACTATAATTTATACAAGAGGAACGCTTTCATGAACGTCGTAGCCGGTGAGAAGGGCGGATTAGAGATCAGAATGATTTCGGGGGAAAAGCGGTAGAAAAGTTTTTGGTGTGTGTGTCATGGACCCTGAAAAGAGGGGGTTGTCACCCCTGGTACAGACTGAGTGTTTTATTAGTATTGTAAAAACCTTTGGAAACAACCTCAGAACTTATAATGAATGGAGTTAGATCAACATGAACGATATTCATTAAGATACAATATAGATAAAACTTGTACATTTCGAAAGTTATTTTCGGTCTATTTACACTTAAGTTTAAATCTGCCTCAAACCAAATGAAAGCCTGCCTTGTCTTGGCCCTATAATATTGCATATATGAACACTCTAAATATATTTTCACTTATACTTAAAGTAGGTGAGTTTACATTTGTAAGCATAGCGCAGTCACTAACGTGCTCCCCTTTGCTACGAGCGGTCCTGTATTCGATTCCCGGTGGGAACACTCGGTTTTTCAGTCAGTCATCCTGAGTGAGGTTTTCTTCATTCCTACCAGGCAAATGCCGGGATGGTAACTAACATTATGGTCCCAGGCCGCTTCCGCCCTTCTCCATTCCTTTCTTCCTCCCCAATTCCCTGGGCAGTACGATCATTGACATCATCCCTCATACATAACGGGATGACATGGCCATAGCCACCGAGAGCCCAAAAATCTCATTCGTAATTCTCATCCTATTCTTTTCGGTAGGAAATTGTTGGTACTGCTGGTTTTATTATATTTTAGTTACTCAAAGGGATTGTTATTATTAACTTTCCGGAAAGTTAAAATCTTTATAAGTACTCTTAACGCAAGTAAATTGTTAAAAGTAATATAGTATGTGAAACTAATAGAATAACAGAAAGGGTACGAGGCTAATAATTGCATGTATGCTATGAACCGAATTAACGAGTTGACTTGATTGTGAGTTTAACGTCTCTTTAAGCAGCTAGGCTATATGAGACGGGACCTACTGATTAACGTGGAATCCGAATCACATGATCTCCCGCCGGGAATCGAAGCCGGGTCTCCCAGGCCAAAGGCGCGTGCGCTAACCGCTTAGCCTTAAATGAGCTCCCGAAGTAACGAGTGCGGTACACTAATAATAATTTAAGTAAATTATTACGCAGAAAGTATTACTTTCTTTTTTATTTATTTTTATATGTTATTTGTTTATTTATTATATTCTCCTTACTAGTTTTCGAAAAGGTTTGTATTTTGTTC
Organism: Thermobia domestica; assembly: GCF_964235325.1. NCBI lineage: Eukaryota > Metazoa > Arthropoda > Insecta > Zygentoma > Lepismatidae > Thermobia > Thermobia domestica. The sequence goes on from NC_137455.1 coordinate 97,217,658, forward strand.
ATTCTCTATAGCGAAAGAGAAAAGAAAAGAAAAAGAAAATATTGTCCATTGACTCTTTCCAAAACAACCACTTATGTTCCTTCTTCGTTAAGATTAGTTATTTCGCAATCGTTCGGTCTCCTGTACACTATTGATTAAAACCTATAGATTAATTAAAATTGTGCTTTATTAAAAGTTGTCAAACTGTCACGAAGCTGTCCTTATCAAATATAGAAGTAGAAGGGGAGAAAATAGAACAGATTTGACTAATTTTCGATAACTGAGAACTATTATTCGTGATGATGCGAAGTGCGAACGAGAATTAAAAGCAAGAATAGAAATGGCAAAAATAGACTTTAGGAGAAAGAAAAATCTTTTCTGTGGGACCTTGAATACAGAGTCGAGAAAAAGACTCATAAAATACTTGATGTGGAGTATTGTACAAACGAGAAAGCTTTCGAAATGTGGGTGTGGAGAAGGATAGAGGGAATTAGCTGGGTCAAATGGAAAACGAATGAGGGGAGTTAGGAATTGGTGGGAGAGAAAAGAACACTTTTAGATACTATTGAGAAGAAGAAGAGAAACTGATTGGGACATTGGCTAAGAAGGAACTGTATCATGAGAAATGTCCTAAAGGGCATGATGGCAGGAAAGAGAGGGAGGGGGCGAAGGAGGATACAATTGGTGGACAGTATTAACCAAAAAAATCGTACGTGAAGACGAAGAGATTAAAGGAAGACCTTGGAGCACGAAAGCTTGTTAGTTGTGGCAAGTGACCTGCCAATAATTGTAGAATACCTATTATTATTATTATTATTATTATTATTATTATTATTATTATTATTATTATTATTATTATTATTATTATTATTATTATTATTATTATTATTATTGCAAGTTCTAATTGTTTACCTTCAATAACTTTATTTATTCCATTTGTTATTTACTTCTCACCAACCACAACAAACTTCATACTTCATTATACAGGCAACCAATAACGGAGCTTGCGACATCTATTAACGTGACTGTTTATTATTAGAATTAGCTGGAACGCACAAACTGATTCTTTTGCTGTTTACTACTACGGAAGAATGAAGTCCTTCCAGAATCATTCCTTGAAACCGTTTTACTTTTAACAAATTTAATCTTGCTCAGAGTAAGATATGTGTACAACAACATTTCTTCTAAACAGCGCTTTGTAATACATTTTTCAACTTGACCATAATATAAATTTATGTTTAACTGTTGAATTCAAAAAGAACGGTAAAACTACGTAGATTATCCTTCTTTAAAAATAAATGAAATTTATAATTTGTTCTCTTATAAAATAAAGCGTTTTACGTCATTTTATTTCTTTAAAATAAACATTTGAGAAACATTTTGTAGTATCTGAACCCTTGTTAATACCAGAAGTGAGCGATTTGCCACTAAAACTATATTCTTGTCTTTTTTTTCTTTTTCCATAGTAGTAAATGCTTACATTGCCCTTTCAGTAGATGCCAAGGGATAAAGAATAATTGAGAGAAACATAGAAGGGGGAAAGGATACCTGATGATTCCCGTTTCACAATCTCTATTCTCCACCCAATGCGAGATGCGCTAAGAAGAGGCGACCTACTGTTCCGATACAAATCGTCTGCCAGACTTCCGGCGGTGATTGCCAACCAACAGCGTTGCCAGCTGCTTATAAATAATTAAGAGTACCTTAATATAATTTTATATTTTGGTTTTGTGTGCATTTCTATTTTTATTGTGTACTTGGTAACTGTGACGTATATATATTATTATTTTCCGTTTTCCTAGAGATACACAAACTAACTTTGGAAAAATATAGACTTATTCTTACATTGCAATTAAGACGTTTGCAAATTCTTTATTCTCGAAAGATATCGTAAAACTGATCTCTCGTTCAGTGATGACTCCAGTTTTAATTTCTTGGGGACAGTTTTTTTTTTTTTTTTTTTTGTATGCCGAAGATAATGGTTTCATATTACTTGATATATCTTATAATACATCATATTTGGGGAGAGTAGTCGTGGGGCGGACAAAGCCACCGGAGGGGATACCTGCCCCCTTGCCTCCCTCACTGGTCTCGTCACGGAAAGTATATCTATTTCTATTGGAAAATCTCTGTAACGTCACGAAAATTCTGTTTCTTCTAGTCTCGTGAACAACTCTAATTGGGGAGATCTTCATCCATCAGTTTATTGACAATGGTTGGCTACAAGACACACACACACGTACACAGAGAGAGAGAAAGAGAGAGAGAGAAGTTCAGATTGAAAGAAGAGCTTTTGGGCTATGGTTTTACAAAACTACAGTAATCATGCTTGAGTATAGTGAACAAAATGACACATGAACGTTACATACTTTATATACTGTATCATGATTATGTATTTTCTATATAAACATAACTTTTCTTTACTGTGTACATTAACTAGATAACGCTGTTATTTATTGAGATATTCATTTTAAGAGTATTACTTTAAATTGTTACATCAATGTAATTAGTAGTAATAATAAAACTTCTATCCCTTATATTTTTTCTTGTTTATTTTCAGGTGAGTACAGACAGAGAAATGTTTCATTTTATAATCGTAAGTACTTGAATTATCATAATATTATTCCGTTTTGAAAATTAGTGAAGTCAGTGGGTTATTTATAAATCCTTTTCGGCATACTGAGTCATTATCTTTGCTGAAACCAATAACTACTACAGTACGAGTACAATAACTACTAAGAAGTCTTTAGCTTTCCTAAGAAAAACATAATACTGTTAAAGTTTGATCATGTATTTATTCAACTACTTCCTTCTCAATTCGATGCATTTTTTTTGGGGGGGAGAGGGCTTTGGTGCTGTAATTTGATTACTTCCCTCAACATGTTTCGATTGGGTGTCAAACAATGCATTTACAGCAGCAATTGCTTTTAGGAACGTTGCTGATATTTGATCCCTTTGAGAGTCTTTCTTTTAAATTTTGGAAACGGTGGTAGTCTGATGATTCTAGATCAGTTAAATAGGTGGGTGATTTAAGATTTCAAATCCTAGCGCAGCTAATTTGTCCATTGCAACATTGTGCTTGTGAGGAAATGCATTATCTTGAAGGTAAGCAACTTTCCGGGGTCAATTTTTCAAGGCGTTGTTTTCAACTTTAAGTGAAGCCTATCTAGTAATGGTGCATAGTAAGTCCCGATTATGGTTTTACCTTGTTGTAGATAATCCGAACCACGCTGATTATCCCATGCTGATTCCATAAAACGCTAGCAAAATTCTCTGAATTGTACATTTGCATCCCAAACTTCTTTGGTCTTGGTGAACTACTGTAATGCAATTCTTTTGATTGTTCTTTTACATTCGGATAATGCAAATAGGTCCTTGTTTCATTCTCCGTCACCAAACATACAACAAAATTAGTGTCATCTGGTTTAAAATGTCTCTAGAAAGAAATACCCTTGCATGCTTCTTGTCTCCATACTCACATTTGAACACCCACTTGGCGGAAATGTTGCTCATGTCAAGATGATCACGAATAATGACACTAACGCGTTCACAGGAGATGACTAGATCTTCTGTTATCTTTTTAGTACAAATATGTTAGGCTGAGAATATAATTTCATGCACCCTTTCAATTGTTTGTAGCACAATCACTGTAGGGGGTCTCCCATTGTTTATAGCGTTTCATCATTGATGACTTTTCCAGACTTACCTTGGAGTAAGAACTTGATGACTGCTCTGGTTTCTACATCATTTAACAACACTTGCTGACCCGCCGTCTTCATTTCTCATGTTCAACAAAAATTGCACCATTAGTCCTAGTGCTTTGATTTTGAAATATATAGAAACATATAGCTCTCAGATAATACAAAATTTATTGAAATCGAACAATGGGAAAAAGGTAACGCTAAAGTTTTCCCAGCACCTCGCATAATAGTGATATTGTATCTGTAAGCATGAGGATTTTATACAAGAATAGTCACTGAGAGACCCAAGAGTGAAGATTACTCCCTTCAAAGACTCCCTTGTAGGCCATTCATAAAAGACGCCCATCTACCAACTTGGGAGCCCAGGTTCACTTCCAGGTAGGACCCTCATTCTTCCCTCTTCCCAGTTGAGGTTTAGGAGTTCATCCGGTTTCTATCAAATCCCATGCCTTGTGGTAAACGTCGGGGGTAAAAGTGACCGAAAAGAGCTGAACAGATCACCTTATATGTACGCGTATGCAAAGATATGCTCATAAGGGGAAGGTTATGACACAAAATACATCAATTAAATTTTAGGATTCAGGAAATAGGTGAAACATGTGAAATCAGTTAGTAACTAAACATTTGTGTAATTTTTACAAGAACAAGTTTTAAACGTGAACATACCCGAGGAGGGGGAAAGGGAGGGTATTGAAAGTGAAAACTACTGAAGTTTTAAAATATTACTCTTATTTTGGAAGAAACATGTCAGTAGAACAAGATGAATTAAAGATGTGTAAATTACAGAACATAAACAGGTTAATTAGAAAGTAAGTTATATGGGAAATGAGGGTGAAATTAACACTTTATGTAAGCAGATACGAATTCTTAATAGGCTAAGATTGTAGACTAAGTATCCGTATTCTTAATATACTTTTTGACTTTTTTTGAAGTCTTGAACTTTTTGAAATCATTTCATTGAAGGTTGCTGTTCTGAGTTAAAAGTAGAATATACAAGTATTATTTTCGATTTCCACTTGTGAAGAGAGAATAATAATATTGAAACATGCGGGAAGAGGTTTACGGAGATTACGACTATGTTATCTAAAACGTTCTAAAATTTAATCGAAATGTTTAAAGAAATTATTATTTTATTTTGTTTATTTATTAACAAGAAATAATTCGACAAAAACATCCCTGAGAGGTAACTGTTACGAGCAAGTATTCCCTCAGTTTGGGACAAAATACAGAGCTTGTAACAACCATGAGATTTTGGAGTAATAAAGTGATATATTTTGGTACAATACTTGACAGAGAAAATTGAACAGTTAATATCTGTTTTATGACAGGAAGGTCTTGATCTTGAATTTTGAGCCCAGTCATCATAAATAGGTTTCCCGGCGTTTTTATATTAGTTCCTACTTTCTTTTGATTCAATTAACGATTCCAATGTAAACTTCTACGCTTGTTGTATCTATAATTATATCAATATATATAAATTTAGGATGACCAGTTCCTCCTTTTTTCTTTTTGATGGAGCTAGTTCTTTGACACCGAAGGAAGTCAAAATACCTTCTGTTAGTTGGCGTGTACAAGCATCTATCTACCTGTACAGAATGAAGTGATAATCACGGCGTTATTTATATATGTGATATCCCTAACCATAATACTCTACCCATCACTGTACTCTAGTTGTAAATGTCCAGTTTGCCTTGAACCACATCACAAAGGAAAGATACAGAGCACCCAAATTCCATTGTGCTGGCCTAATACCTTTATTCAGCTACAGCAGGGTAATTGGGCTAAAACTCTCCTTCAGACAAAACACCCATATTCCTTTCTGGTTATCACTTCGGTCAGGAGATATTATTTGTCTCATTAATTAAAACTTAACCAAACGTAGTTCTCATTTATTTATTTATTTTGGTTTAGATGTCGATTGTATATTAACGCTTCGAAGAAATTTGTTTTCAAGACCGCATCATTACTGCTATGCTTGTATTACGGTACATTAATAATGATTGTTATCATCATGGCGCTTTTTTTTCCTCCTCTAATACAGTATGGCAGTACTATTGACTAATTTTTAACCAGACCAACCCACCTAAATCGGTTCCTCCGCCCAACGTGCAACTTCCTTGGTCATAGTTTAAAAAGATTGTTGTATGAGAGAGAGATAAAAAAGAAAACGTAGGGGTCAGGTTCGTGCACCACCCGCTGAACCAATGACCTCTGTTTAATAGTGGCGCCACGGTGTCAAGTCTGCGAATTAACTTTTTTTTTTTCTCTTTCGTTCGAAGTCCTAATCTGGTTGTAATCAAGCAAGCAACGTATATAATAGTGAAGTAGTTTTTTCTTGATCAGATCATGACGGAGGAATTCGATCGAGTTTGTTGCCTGGAAATTGCTATTAATGCTACTATTGCTACTACTTATATTAACAATAATAGTAAATATTTCCTGATTGTAGCTCGAGCGTGCAAACGAGAAGAGCGAGAGAAAAAAATATTACAATCTTACGTAATAGATTAAATTGGTAATGTTTTTAAGATAATGATTAACCTGTTCTTACCCAGACAGGTGGCCTGATTGTTTGGGGCACTTGGTAATCGATTGACCGATGGTTTTGAAATAAATAATAATAACAGTAAAAGAAAAAAAAAAGAAAATAGATTGTAATTACTTCTCGTTTAACTCACATCAAGTTCAGATACCTATAATTAATGAAACAATTAGCCTCATTTTGGTTATTAATTTGTCGGTAATAGCAGTGAATCAATTTTCACCCATTAAGTTTGAAAATATCGCATCTAGACCTACCACATAGATCATATCATCTGATATAACACCTTTGTTTATATGGATATCACGAAACTCTTTAATATTGATTAGTTCCGAAATGCACTCACAGGTGGCACTGTTCATCTATTGGCTTCTTTTTTTTATTGCAATCGTATGCAGTCAGGCAAGAACACGGGCCATTCACTCATTTTTTTTGTAATTGACAGCAGGTTCAACGCGTGTGTTCTTCAGCTGTAGATTTTATATAGTACAGACTGATCACGAACTTAATTACAAATTTCACAGTTTTCCTGACAAGTTATCAGTAATAATTATTAAAAAGTAGAAACTGCCAAAATATTAAATACGGTTATTTTAATAAGGATTTCCAGTGAAATACGAATTTAATACGAGTATTATTTAAATTCAAAAATAAATGTAAAACATTGATATAAAATCTTCTTTAAAATATTTCTTCAAACACTTTTTAACATTTAAAGATATCAATCATTCATTGGTCCACGACGTAGGTGTTACTGCAGACAACTTCTATCTTTACCCAACATAGATAGTATGCACAACTGTATAATTTCATCTTAATTTAATCTTGCAAAAACACAATTATCTACATAGTTAAAGAAGAAATATTTCTGAAAATTGATTCGTCGCGAAAACTATTACTGTACAGCTTAAATAAAAAGAAAAAACACGAAGAGGCAAGGAAACTATATGTAAAAAGAAAAAATGTCCAAAGACAATTTCAAATACATATTATTAATAACTATTTAAATATTATTCGTTTCAAATCTATTTACTATTAGATATTTAAATATAAACCTCTTTTTGTTAGATTCGTAAATTACATTAATTTGAAGAGAATTTAACATATAAAAAAAATTTACATATGCATATTACAAACTTGAAAAATATCTTCGTGGTGTGAAAGTGAAACAGCATATTTCTTTTGTACACTTTATGCATACAGCGTGGTCCGGAAGTGGGCGTATCCCTAATTGTACTTCTTCGAAGACAATGTTAATGGACATTCTTACCTGGAGATGCTTAATGAGTGGTTGCTGCCTCAGCTGGAAGAAAATGGTATCAAAGACAGCGGGATGGAGCACCAGCGCACTTCGCGATTCACGTGCGCAATTGACTGAATCAGACGTTTCCTGGCCGCTGGGTTGGAAAAGGTTGTGCATCTTCACCATCTCCCTTTGCCTGTCCTCTAAGAAATCCCGATCTGACGACAGCAGACAATGCTCTCTGGGGTTTCATAAAACAACAAGTAAGAAACACTCGATATCACACAACGCATGAATTACGAGTAGCTGTGGAACACGCCTTCACCCTCGTGACTCCGGAGTATCTCCGCGAAACATTTGCGAGAACTTGACTCATAATACAGCTGTGTTACGACATATATGGTGATCATGCCGATGTTTATGACTCTTAAGACTTCAAGGTAACTGTGTACAGACATTCTACAGTAACTAACACTATACTGTTGAAACTAACGGGGGTACGTCCACTTCCGGACCACCCTGTAGTGTAAACTGATGTATGCTTGTAATAATTATGGTCTGTATCATTTAAATTATATTTCATGAAACAAGAGCTTAAAACGATAGTTAAAATAAATTAGCTGTGATGTTATAAGGATAATTTGTTAACAAATCGTTTGTAATAAATTGAATTCGGTACCTTTGCAGTTAGTATCTGTAAATATTACATACAGTGAGGTAGTTCAAACTAGTATAGTAACAGAATTTAAGCCGTAGTTGTTTGTATTAACAAACCAAAGTGCACCCTATTAAACTCACCAAATTCAACTATGGGTGCTATAATTAAAATTTTTACGGCAAGAGTGACTCTGCTTTAACGTAGGTGATAAAGAACAAATTATTATACGCGTAGCTTTATAATACCTCATCAAATTTTAAAAAATCAAACTTTCTCTATTTACTGTATCAGCGGAATGCAGGTATTTATAATTTAGTAATTTTGCTGTGAATAGAGAATTCATAGAAATAGTAATAACTAACTAAACCTATAGCCTATGGAACCCGGAGGTTCAATGTCGCGTTCACAAAAGGTCTCCTACTTGACTTCTGTCCTTAGCCAAGTGGATCCAGTTTCTACTTTATATTCCTATTTCTGCGAGATCCATCTTAATATTGACTTCTCATCTGCCCCTATGTTTTCCTAATGGTCGTTTTCTGTTTGGGTTTCCAGTTAAATTTTGAAAGAATTTCTACTTTCTTTCATACTAACTACACGAGCTGCCCATCTGGGCCTCCTAGATTTGATGACCCTAGACATAGTAATAAAGAATGTAATATTATAATAAAGTACAGAAAAATATCAGAGGAAAACTTTAATTAGGAGAAACGTTAAACGTTATACTAAATGTACAGTATATACCTCGTGCCAGAAGTGCTTAACTACCATAGTTCTCGACGCATCTTGAAAATTTGTTCTACTGACGTGCTTTTACTTTGCCCACTCCAAAATAGCTTTAATGTAAAGCTTCAACATAACATTATTACTTTTAACACTTTTGTACTTTTATCACTATTTTACTGTTTATGTTTCTTTGTTTTTCCCTTCTATTTTCCTATATTTTAGAGTAATGTTATTAATCTATTACACGTTCTCTTTGCATTTTATTCGCAGCCCCTTGTAACTTTGTAAACCCAAAACTTGCAATGTTCAAATATTGCATAGTGGTAGGGATATTGATGACAAGATTTATGAATTAAGGCATTTTTGCTTTATTCTGACATTGAGAGATAGCGACTCTAAAACTTTTTCATTTGTTTTACTTCTTTCGTACGTTTTTTTGTACACTGTCATCTAGAGAAGGAGTGAATGATAAACCATAAACCATTAAATCGTACGTACAGACGCTAGATGATAGATATATTGGCTTATACCATCACCGGGAGAAAGTACACTCTGGAGAAGATCTCACTCAAATGTTCCTTTCTTCCATTACATTTGTATTACGTATTAAATTTCAGAATTTATTGAGTAGATGTTACGGTTCCTGCATCTTTCAATATCTAGATTTGGATTCTAGAGTTTTTTTGCAATCAGCGACAATTGAATTATCAAACCAGACTAGAGTGGAATAGATACAAAGCTGGAAGAAGTGAGATCTTCAGTCTCCTTATATCAATGTCCATGAGTACAATCCTTTATCTGATACAATATAGGGTCATTTTAAATTTTACTAGGTTAGGGCAAGATAGTTCATCGGTATAGGAATTTCACATTTTTATTAGTATACAATTTATTATATATTAATATGCTAATGGTGATACTAATATACTAATAGTGATTGCCCCCTTCTGCCTTCCCCAAATGACGTCCTGCCTTCCCCAAATGGCCTGATAATCCGATTGGGAGACCTATTTTACCTTTAGAACATTTTACTACTGGAGGATCCGTATAGGTGTCTTTCTTCTGTTTTATTGACAGTAAGTTCTTATGAGATAAAGTCATTAGTAATATGAAAAGACTTCGGCAACTGGGTCGGTCGGAGGTCCATATTATCGTCAACAGATAGAAGATTCATTGACTTTTGTAACATCTACCCCGTGCAATACACCATGTAGGAGAGAAAGCAAAATACTGAAAATAAAGTAATAATAAACAGCGGTAAGCTTGAACGAAAAAAAAATAGTTTACTCACATTTTACACACTTATTGTACACTTTCATAACGGTATTAGTCCATTTATTTATAATAGATACAAAGCACAGCTATAAGAGAAAACAGACATCAAAACCTCCTTTAACCCGTGTCAAATATATACTGTTCCATATCTTTATCTATCTATCTATATATTTTAAAGGAGATAACATTTCAACAGCTTCACTGAAAATGTTCATTACAATACCGTGCTACATTCGTTCCAGCTGACCTCTAACATCATTTATTAAACGTATTCGTTGATACACACAACAAAAAGCACATCAACATTGACTCGCTGAGTTACAGTGTTATACGTTTTCTTTTTTACTGCCTATATTTATAACGTTTACAGACGTCTGCATATATTTTTTTAAACTTCCTTTCTAATAGGCCATAACGCATACATAAATATTATATATTTTTAACTATAGTATACTTACACAGTACAACAAGTTGTATATATGGTCATTGGTGTTGCTGAACGGGGTATTTAAGAACGCAAAGGGAAAAGGGAGAAGATATCAATAAAAAAATATATGTACAAGGAAACATAAAACGAAAAGAAACAAATATCCAATTGCATATTTAAAGTGTAATTATTATAATATTCGTACGGCTTTGAAATTAGAGGCCTTTGTGAATAAGAGGAGCTTCTGAGAGTCAGAAGAAATGGCATCATTTAAGTGCTATCCGTGTGAGGTCAGAGCCTATAGTATGCAGCCAAATAAGAAAGAAAAAAATGTGATGGCAGGTGAAACATATAAGTGGGTAAATTGCCTATTGACTACATTTATTGCCTTAAAATTGTGCTAGAAGTCTTTTATAGTAATGTTTGAAAATACAATATAAAGTCCTGAAATGAAGATACTTTATATTATATTTATATGAACAAGAGTGCAGATAGCATTTCCGAACCGTTATGGTGTTAATATTACACCAGCGGAATGCTTTATCTTATTCATACTGCAATCTGCATGCATTGAAAATGATTTAAAAGTATTGTTCAAGTCATCACATTAGTAAATTTTACATACACACACTTATTGAACGAACTAATGAATAGTTAATATGTGACCTTTTAACACAACCTTCAATCTCTCTATACAGCAAGTGCAGATGGATGAACTTGACATACTAAATATAAACACCGTTGTTGGTTGATTGATTAGGAAATAGGTTTAGTATCCTTTTCTAGCACTGAGGCTATATGAGATGCGAACCTACAGTTTAAAGTGTAATCCGAACCATCACAATGCGCTCAAATTTCAACGTTCTCCCCGTTCTACTAGAAATCTAACCGAGGACCTCATGCACCGAAGGCACGCCCGCTAGGCACTAGACCAGCAAAGAGGGTCTAGTATACAGAGAGGGTCAAATATACAGTATATATATATATATATATATATATATATATATATATATATATATATATATATATATATATATATATATATATATATATATATATAAATAAAGATTAGGAATTAGATTTCTGGGCTTGCGGCATCCATGGCCATGTTAACCCACCTCGTATGAAGATGACTTTCCTTGGCGATCACACTGTTTTAGGAAGGAAGAAAGGAAGCGACCTGGGACCTGTTTGTTAGGTACCATCCCGGCATTTGCCTGGTGGAATGAAGGAAACCTTACTCAGAATGGCCGGTCTTTAGCGGCTATATATATATATATATATATATATATATATATATATATATATATTGATAGCTCAAGTTGAGCCTGAACGGAGATACAGCTTCTGGGAAAGGGGTAAGTCGAATTTGCTTCTGGGGCCACCCCTGACACTGTTTCAGACTGTAACACACTACTTAATTAATATTCACAAAGTTCTACACAATAGATTCCCTGCGCTTGACAGATGAACCATTTAGCTCTATCTCCCAACTACTGTATGCACATTTTGTCAGCAGTGATACAGGGAACTTAATCGCCTATTTCTTTCCAGACTTTTTTTCCATATGTGTTTCAGTGGAACTTGGACAGCGAATAATCAAATAACATAAGATGTTTATAAACTTATTTTCGAACGAATTAAATTTTATATCTTAAATCTTTTTCAGTTTCATTGTCCCACGATTATGTCAAATAGATCAAAAGTGACGGATGATTAATAAAGAAGGAAACGGGAGAACCTCGCGAAAATTGACAATCAGATGTTCACCTCAACTCACATGTCTTAAAATCGGACCAGAGTACCTTTACACCAGAGTTGAGCACTTTACCATTGAACCACTGTGGCTTATGAACGATATACAATGTTTAATAGGTACTACAAAGTGGCAACACATGAAAAAGTCAAATCAACAAATCACTATATTGATAGACATTGGTTGAACTCACGCTATTTTTTTCAAAAGTAATTTAAGAATAGTCCTTATGACTGAAAAGCAGCACTGCCACATGTAGATCTCAACTTTGATTACTTGCTTAAGAACAATGTGTCCTGTTACGAGTATTACTGAATGTAGTTTATTCTTTCATGATTTCGTACAGAATTTTGTTTCAGGAAAAGCTCAATTCTCTTCCAACATGTGAGAATAAATAGAGCAGGTATTGAAACGGTTATTCTTTTCTAGGTGTAAAACAAATCTCAAATATTTTAAAAGCATAGAACCGATTTCAAAATTTCCCCATACATGGCAGAGTTCATGATGTTAATAAAATATGATTGTACAACACATCCGAAAAGCCTTCTTCTTCTTCCAGTTGAGCGACTGGGAAACATCTCTTTATTTTGGGAACACGTTGGCACAGTTGTAGAGCGCTTACCTCTGGTGCATGGGGTTCCAGGCTCGATCCCCGACCATGTATGTTTGTGGTTTACAACATAGTGTCCGTGGGTTTTTCCAGGTACTCACGTTTCCTCTTACATTATCATTCCATCAATTCTTACATCATCATTCATTTCTCTTAACCATCCGCCTCCCTTAGCCTAACGGGTATGGGACGTTAAACTGAAATATTTCATTACATTTCATCATTTATACGGCCATACTTCCAGACCTTGTTTTAATTCAAATTCATTTATGCATTACAAAGCATTGGAATTACATGGTAGAAACTGTTTAGGAAGCAAGATGCTGAAAATTTTTTTAAAAAATCGAAAAGTTTCAAATAAAAGGTATTCATTTGTGATTCTTGTACAATTGACTTACAAGAAATTTGAAAACATTAATTGAAAGATATTTATAATTACAATTTAAAAAGTTAATGATAATTTTAAGTTATTTGATTTTATTATCTGTAGTGTGTACTGTCCTCCTGTTCTAGTGTCACAATGAAAGGTGTGATAGGAGTGAGTTTTACTCTCAGTTTCACTTTAATGCATGGCGTATTGTTGAGTCTATTATTGTTGGCTATGAATAACATATTTCTGTAGAACCTTGAAAGCTCGTTTTTGTAAACTTATTTGTCTCGGAAAGTACGCATGAGGATTTACTCCCACGTATGTCATTTTGTTCAGCTCATAAGGTCTATCGATTGACATATAGTATTTCTCTTCTTTGGATAAGAGCTCTCTCGTGGCTAAGCGCTTAGCATAAGGGCCTTTGTCGTTGAAGAGCTGAGTTCGATTCCGGGCGGGAGTTCATGTAGTTTGAATCTCACGTTAAGCTGTAAGTCTACGTCTAATATAGCCTCGCTGCTGAAAGGGACGTTAAATTCAAATAAAATGAAATCCGTCTTCTTTGGATATTCTTTCTTTCATTAGACCCTAATTGTATTGTAGAAATTTCCATAACTTTAACGAGCTTAATTGCTCGGTTAATGTCCTTTCAAATAATGACTTATACCGTAAGTGGGAGATTTACAACATATCCTAATCACACTCTCTGTATTCTAATTACACATTTGGAAGCCCAGGTTCTGTTGTAACTATTATAAATAGCTATTGTCTTTTAATCATATTACATACATCTGTGTGAGAAGATTATAATTGTCAAAAAGTGCGGCAAAAATCGTCATTTAATGTATTGCCATGGGTAGACCTAATATGTAAAAAAAAAAAAAAAAAAAAAAAGCTATTTTCAAAATATTGTATGAAATATACATTTTTGTGTATAATTTCTCGATTTTGATTAAAATACCTTGTTAGTGTACTTCTATGTGGAATAGTTCTAACTTTTGCCACTCAGTACAACGTGCACAGGCTCTCCACAGCTGTTGAGTATGATAATATTTAATTTTAAAAGTTATTTTTGTAAAAGCATATTAAAAGTAATTTTAAAGTAAAACAGAGGCATCATTTGAGGCTAACTCGTGGTAATTGCTCTCTCAACCACTAAGTTTGAGACATATGTACACTTTAATCAAGAGTATAATAAAATTCTAATGACATACTTGAAATTACGTATATTGGTGGAATCTTGTTCCCTACATCTCTAAGCAAAATCTGAAAAGACGCTACTGAAGGATAATGGATTTCATCACTCTTCACAGAGAGGGAGCTGCTGCAGCTATGTGGTCCCTCAGCACGAATCGCCCCTCACTTTTTTTTTCTATCTACTAATCTCACTGATGTCTTATTAATGTTACAAATAATGAATATCCTTGAATGCGTCTTATTGGATGGATGGAAGGAAGAAACAGGACATTATGAGAATGTAATAGTATAATTAAAAAAAAAACTGAGGCCAAGCAAGAAAGAGAGAGAGACAGAGAAACGTTATATAGGTTGTGGTAATTAACCTCTTGCGCTGTCTTACCGTCTTCCGTCCTTACCGCGTCCATTATGATGGAATACGATTTGAAATTAAAGAACAAGAAAGGAAAAAAAACTAGTGGGAATTAAAGAGTATCTGATACATTGGTCAGATTTGACTGTTCCCACACTTTTAAGCTTCCTGTCATTGTTCTTTGTGAAGTAGAATTTTCAAGCTCTATATTCTCTCTCTCTCGCTCCTTCCGCACCTTTTCTGTTTGGTCAGAAATGTAGCCTAACGTATGCAAACATCGATGCCCTGTTTTTTTTCTTCTTCTTTCTAATTTATGACGCCTGAGTGGCGGAAATAATATGGAAAAAAATATACATTTGGTTGTAACAAAGAGTATGACATTATTATTTTTTTTCTTTAAATCAAGATAACATCTCTTCTTAGAAGATCTTGCAGTTGTATTAGTTTCTTTTCTTAAAAATTAAGATGTAAAGTAGTCCGCAATTTATTCGATTAAAAAACGGAGGCAGAAAAGGGTTCATTACGATAGTATAACTGAATATCTTTTCTCACACTGAAAGTCGCTAAAGGTGTTGATACCAAACAAGGTGAACTATATAGGCTGATCAGGCTGATGTTTCGCAGCCTGTGGAAGCACGGATAGCAAGGATAGCAATTTGATTGATTGGAGTTTTTTTATTATTTTTTTAAAGCGCCGACCAACGTTATGACACGTAGACTTTCATTTTAACGTTGGATTCTAACAAGGAGACTGACTTACGGAAGTGTCACTTACAGATTTGAATGAAACTTTGCATACTTGTAGCACATAGAAAAATAATTAACACGTTTTTTTTTTTTTTTTTTTTTTTTGGCAATGGCGCGGGTTTAGCGGTAGAAACCACCCTTTGAACGTCAGGGGTGTTCTCCAAGCATAGACAGAAACAATCATTTAATGTAGAAGAAAACATACTGCCAGGGGAGGTTAGGAGAGCTAATTCAGAATCTGACTTCAAAATTACAAAATTCAAAATGGCGGAACTAATATGGTGATTACAATTACTAAAAGTCTTCTGGTTTGAAATGCTCTGCAGTTAGCCAAGAACAGTTATAGTTGGCAGGAGTTACTGCGAGAAGTTTGCAGAAAGATTTGAAACCCCTTCTGTATTTATTTTAATGGGATAGTTGATCAAAGTGAGTTTCTGCATCTCTATTGACGGTGCTTATTCATAGTGAGTCCCCTCACCTCTCACTATTCGGGGTGCTTATTTATAGTGAGTTCCCTCGCCTTCCGCTATTCAGGGTGCTTATTTATAGAGTCTGCCCGTCTCACTAGTCGGGGTGCTTATTTAAAAGTGAGTCCCCTTGCCTCTCACTGGTCGGTATCTTCATTATGGTGAGTTTCCTCGCCTCTCATTATTCGGGATGCTTATTTATAGAGAGTCCCCTTGTGTGCAGCACTTGAGGTTATGCAACGCCACCTAGGTAGAAATATACAACGCCATATACCCCAGTTGGTATTGGGTTATGTGTCTTTCGTTTTCAGACCGCGACATTTCGCAACACGGTGTTTGCTTATCTTTAAACTCTACCCATCGCAAAACTCTGATTCACTGGACGAGCTAGTGTTGGCCATGGAGAAATGAAAATTGTCTTTCTTTACAGTACCCAACCAATCGATGGTTAAACTTAATCAGTCGTTACATAATCGAGTCGAAATTGTGATCGTTTTTTCAGCCCTTGTGATCGTTCTTAAAAGTATCTCCGCATCTTTAGTACGAGAGACTAGAATTTGATTTCTGTTAGAAGTATACATGTGGTTCGTATTCTATGCCAAATTATTGATTGACTTTTATGTCGCCTCGGTGCTGAAATAAAATTTACCAACAAACAAAGAACATTTTCTAGAAACCACCACTTTGTAGATGATATAAAATTATCTGTGGTGTCCCGAAGTTCGAAAGTTTCTAACTTTGAACGTTCTAAATTTTGAATGCTAAAATTAAAATTTGAACGAAGTACTGTACGACAGATGAGAATGATTATTAATGTTTTGATTTTAAAAGGGTTTGAACTTCACAAGAAACAAAAATATCGCATAGTCATTATATGTGTGAAACATCTTCCACGTCAGCCAAGAAGTAGGAAGGAAAGAATAAATTAGCAGGAGCATAAGTTTTATATTTTGTCTCTTACGTATATTTTGTTATAAGTACAGATATTTATACGTATTTACGGTATATTTAAAAAAAATATGATTTTTCGAAATCATTTTTGTGTTGTAACAATTAAAATTTTGTTCAGCAATAAAATTGGAAACTGAACAACAACAACATACGATAGATGAATTTATAAAACAATATTTATTGATTTTTCTTTCCTTTCCTGAGCGGATTGCATTCATTTTGCATTATTTCTTACGTAAATCTAGATTTGGACTTCAAATAATTCGAAATTCGCATGGGCTTTTAGAACAAATTAATTACGAACTACCACGCAACACTGTT
Organism: Thermobia domestica; assembly: GCF_964235325.1. Taxonomy (NCBI): domain Eukaryota; kingdom Metazoa; phylum Arthropoda; class Insecta; order Zygentoma; family Lepismatidae; genus Thermobia; species Thermobia domestica. The sequence continues at coordinate 97,234,974 of NC_137455.1, forward strand.
GATGTAACAAGTTTAATTGTAAAATTTTATTAGCTTTACATCTTTTTGAAAAAAAAAAAAAGTGTAAATACGAGGGTTTGGGAGTAAGTCATGGCCACCCAGTAATGTTTCGAGAAGCGAAGAATGTATTAAATATGTGTTTATAAAAACTGAAAGAGCATCCATAATGAATATTTTGTTGGTAGTAATCATTGAAGAAAATCCAGGCGACCCTGTGATATATACATGTCCCTAATTTTAATTCTCTTCTCAATTTTTGGAAACTTCTCGCTCCGCCTGGTGAATTTATGTACGTACTTACCTTTGAAACTAGTGTAAGTAGTAGTCTTGGTACAATAATACATTTAATGTTACAATTTAAAAAAAAATCTATATAGGGATAACTGTTGAAGGCTTTGCATTCGCTAAAAGAGAATACATAACCTAATTCCATTAATCAATGTTCATACCTAAACGAAGATACGATTTTTCCCACTGGTCTAGTCGCCAGTGCGCGCGCGCTTTTGTTACACGAGGTCCCTGGTGTGATTTCTGGTTGTGCAACATTGAAATTTGAACTCATTACAGTGGTTCGGATCAACGTTAAAAACCATAGATTCATGTCTCATATGTGGTCTCCGTGTTGAAAGAGACTAAATTTTAGGAGATGTAGATGTAGAAAATAATTTAAAACTTTTGTTGTAAAAATATATAAACAAAATAACCACTAGAAACTAGTGCTGCCCAAGAGATGAGAATTTCTCTATTTGTACGATTTTCGTCTCGAAATCGACATAAGAATGGAGACGAGACGGAAGGAAAAAAACGTGTCGTGTCGTGGATAACACTTAACAAGACTATACAAATTAGCTGAATTTTATTGAAACATGCAACGAGAAAAGTTATTCCAGCCGTATGTAATGTAAAAAAGTAGTTTTCGACCGGCTAGAAATACAATAAAAGCAGTCGATACTGGTTTCAAATCTAGAATTTGCGAAGTCTTTTCCACTGCAAGGAAAAGAGCTCACACATTTAATAATGTCCATCATTGTTGGAAGTCCATCCATCCATTCGTGACGTAAAGAAAAAGAAGAATAAAACACAGTGCTTATAGTAGCCTCCCCGGAGTCTTGTAAAACACAAAAGGTGTTGTTTGCAACTAATCGTTCTGTTATGAGCACCAACCAAAAGGGTTATTAAAAAAACGGCGAATGAGGACCGACCAAATGCGATAGTTAATATATGACAGACAGTTCCCGTTAGACCGTCAACACTCGAGTTGCTCAGTTATATTCATTCCTTTTGGCACGAGCTATTAAATTTATCACCTTCATCAGGGACCACGCAAACAACAAAGCTCTAGTCTTCACACAATAAAACTTAAAGTTGAGGAGCGAGAGAGCTAACGCACCTCAGCTATAAACCATTCATTTTTTGTTGTTTTATTTTCAAAGCAGAGTGAAGTAGGTTATACAATTTCAATCCTTTAACACGAACGGTTCTTTTTTTACTGTTTTGTTTTCCTTATACATGAGCTTAAACGGAAGTTTTTCTCCTTTTTTCGTTCTGTTTTTCAATATATTTATACATTATATATACGTTATCATAGTGTTTTGTTTTTAGTATCTTTCCTTTTTTCTTTTAATGCTTTTAGGTTTACTATTTTTATTTTTCATATATAAATACAGAATTTCACATTGATTTCAAAAAACAATTAAAGTTAGAAATAAATTACTATTTTTTTAAACATGATTTTATATTCAAAAATTTCTGAGGGGGAAAACTATAAAAATATTGGAATCAATAAAAGAGTTTCGTGATATATTATTTTTCATCATGGTCCAATGAAACTGTATTATTTTTTATATTTAAAAAAATATTCTACTTTATATTTCTTTTCTATTGCTTGTTTCAATGTACTATGTAGATATCTAATATTTTGTTTCAATATAGATTTTTGTTGTTACAATTAATAGTATGGGGTTTTGTATTATTTCTGTATTTCTTTCCTTAAATATATTTGTCTTCTGTTCACTGGCAATTAGCATGATGTATAATTCCAAAGCGTTCTTATGTTCTTTGTGAACTAAAGATATACAATGAGAAGCAAACTTGTTTTGTCCAAACATATAATAATAATATATAAACAGTATTACAGTGCAGATAATATAACTAAATATGGATACGAAATACATAAATCTATAAAAAAAATCAACTTTACTTATGTAGGATATCGACATGACGAACTTTGAGATAAGTAAACATCATATGTTAGATTAAATCGTCAGCTAATTGGCTTATGCTCTTTAGGCTTTCGCGCCAGGGAGTTATTAGTACAGTTATTCCGTTTATGTCAATATAATATCCATATTAAACAGTATGATATTTGTGTTACAACATTAAAATATTATGTGTAATCATAATTCTTCTTATGTAATATCTATGATTATTTAAAATATATTACCCATTGTTGAAATACCGAATATCATAATAGTCTTTTACCTAAAATGCAATATTAAGTACCATATATCATGGTAATTCCTTTTATCTATTATTCAATGCTGAAATACCATGTATCATGATGATGCTTTTATCTAATATACAAGACTACATGATAAGTATCGTGTGTCATGTAAATTTTTATTTATTATTTAATGCTGAAATACAGTGTATCATGATGATGCTTTTATCTAAGATACAATACATATTGTATTGTATATTATATATCATGGTGATTCTTTTTTTCTGTTATTTAGAGCTGAAATATCATGATGACTCTTTTATCTGATATACAATATTAAATGATAAATATCGTCTATCATGTAGATTCTTTTATTTATTATTCAATGCTGAAATACAGTGTGTCATGATGATGTTTTATCTAACATACAATATTAAAGTATTGTGTATCATGATGATTATTTTTATCTACTATTCAGTTTTGAAATACCGAATATTATGATAGTTCTTTTATCTAACATGTAATATTGACGTGCCGCGTATCATGATGATTTTTAAAAAATCTATTAACGTTGAAATACCGAATATTATGCTTTTTTCTTTTATCTAACATGTAAATATTGGAGTACCGTCTATCGTGATGATTCTTTTTATCTATTATTCAATGTTGAAATACCGAATATCATTATGTTGTTTTCTTTTTATCTAACATGCAATATGAAGTACCATGTATCATAATGATTCTTTCTTGTTATATTACATACAGTATTGAAGTACGGTGTATCTTGATGATGATGTATAACATACTGTACAATATTGAAGTACGGTGTATTCTCCAATCTAACACATATAATGATGAATTACAATACTTCGAGTTTTGTGGTTGTGTTACCCTAAATTCATTTATTTGTATAATCAATTACTAAAACAATAATTCGGCAGATAATGATATAATGCCTAGAATATAATTACATACAATACATTAGAAAACATTCGCCAACTTTGCCATTTGCCCTTAATGACTGACAAAATAGGCTTCCTTCTGATGTAAGGTTCGTGCAGAATTATTATTATTCACAGTATATTAAAATTGATTAAAATGAGCTTACAAAATTATATTTGTTTAACTTTAAGAATATTTACAAATAAAATTCGAGCTGTTGTTCTTTGAGATTAAAATGTAAAATAAAAGGCAATGTTTGAATTTGAAAGCATGTAAAACATGAAGTAATATTTAGATTTTGAGAACATAATATTCTGTAAAAATCATGTAAAACAAAAGGCAATATTTAAATTTAAAGGCAAATAAAGCATAAGGTAACTTTTAAATCTGGAGAACATACAGTAAGATCACGTAAAAATTATGTAAAACAAGAAAGTTAATATATAAATTAGAAGAACTAAGTGTCCTATTCAAAATCATATAAATGAAAAGTATTAATGTTGACTTCTTCTTCTTCTTTTTTGTTAAACTATGTTTAATCGAATTCTCGCTGTACTTTAATTTAGGATTCTTTGTATTTAAATTTGGAAAACATAGCATCCTAAATTAAAATGCAGAATATAATTTTAAACATACTTCCATCTGAGAAATGTATCTGATTATGAAACGAAATATTTAATTTAACGTTTCACAATTATGTCCTTTAGGCTAAAGGAAATGAACGATTAACGAAGTGAATGATGATAGAATTGATGGAATGAAAATATGTCAGGAAACGGAAGAACCCCAGAAAACTCACGAATAAGCTCTTTGTCCACCACAAATGCACATGGCCTGTGGGTTGATAATAAGAAATAGTGAGAAGTGAGAGATTAAATGTGCAACCAGGATTGTAGAGGTATCCAAGACGATTCTATGAAAGAAGACTGTAATGGTGTTTCCATCGAATGAGAAGAACAAACTACTATGTGGTCAGAAGAGTGATGACAATACAAGTGGATGGGAAAAGAAGTGGAGAAAGACCAAGAAGAAAATGGATGAATATGTTAAGAATGACTCCAGGGAGAAAGGTCTAACAAGGTATTTTTCTGGACACATTTCTTCTGATGCTGCAATCATGCAATCGTTGATTATTTCGCCATCAGTAAATGGTTTCTTATGTTTTGCTATTGAATGAGCCATGTGGAAACTAGCACAAGTTGCTGTTTCTAGTTCAGCGTTTACTTTCTTAAACAACAATTGCCGAGATTTTTAACTCGCTTTTCAAAATTTCATATTTTTCTAACCGTAGACTTTCTGTAAATTTGGAGTAATCCTGAGAATGTTTAGTCTAACAATTACGTTTTTATATTGTATTCTTTGGGAACTCATATTGTTTCATTGCAAATTGTACATTGCCTTATTCTTGTTACTTAACCACTAAATATTGAGATTTCAATTGTTCTTTAAATATTCTGCACTCGCTACCTATCTTTCGTTTCTTTTACATATACAAATACCACAAAAAGGCATGTAATTTCAAATCAAAATAATGCTTATTTAATACCTTACAAGCCAGGGTTCTGAATAAATAGAATGCACTGGTTTTATCTACTCACAACACACTATATTTTCATTAACAAAACGCACGAGCTGCACTATATTTCGCTTTTCAGATCAGACTTGTCACTCTGAACACAAAATTTGGAACTGTTCTACTCTCGGTTATTTCCCATATTTATACCACTCGTCCTCGGTGCGTATAATATATTTGAAAACACTTGAACTATTTGAAAATTCTAGATTAGCGATCGCGCAGCAGAATTTTTCCAGAACCTGCTCTAGTTCTGCTACTCGCTACAAGATGGCACTGTATGCTTCGACTAACCAAGCATAATTGACATCTTTCGTAATTTCGCTGCTAACCACAAGATGACGCTAGCGGTACAGCATGTTGGAATTATGACCTAGGTAGATATTGGCCCTTGGGGCTTAGTGGAGAAATCAGTGTAGCCTTTAGGTTAAAAACTTTGGGGACTCATGGTCTAAGGAACAGAGATCGCTGTTGGTTCGTCCTGAAGGAAATTAGATGAACAAGTTGCTAATTCTCTGAGGGATAAAGTTTCCTATATTTGGTGGCCGAACTCGGCCATAGTTAGGCTCGACTTGGCAAGAGAAATTGTGTTCAACATCGTTATAACCCGGAATTCTCTCAATTCGGTTCACTTCGGCTTGCTTATTAATAACCATATACTTACAATAAATTTGTCAATTTTTGCTTATAATTTCACTGTTTTATTGTACGTGGTACCCATTAGAAAAGAGTTTTTAATTGTTTTTTTTTTAATTCAGAAAGAAAATAATGTGGGAGTAATTTTATATTTATAGTTCCTATTTACGAAGTTAGTTGATGGTATAGGAACATGAGATGTGTACACCCATTTAAACTTTCTAAAAGCTCTCATCAGAACTAAATAAAACTTAAAGGACTGTACTATCGTAAAGTTAAATTAAATTAAGTAAGATTAGTATCCTTAGAAGGGATTGAATCAATCTTCTTATGTTGATGTTTTTTTTTTCTTTCCTGTAAAGTAAAATTAAAAGAAAAAGAACATTTTATGTCATGGGCGCTAAAAGGAATGTACGCTTGAATATATGAGAGAATGTGCATTTTAATCAAATATCGTTCTGTCTCTGTTTAATTTCTTCCTTGTGTGAGATGCCTAAATGCTTTTTCTTTCTTTCTTTCTTTCGTTTTTTTTTTATTTTTTTTTTTTAAAGAATTGCCGTGAAATCTTGTGCCATACCTTTTCACTGACCTCAACATCTGAAAATAGCCCTCTGAAGATTGTTTCTCTTTACAAGGCTGCCTCATGTATACTTTACCTGTGTATATCGTATCGACAAAGATATTATGATTGCTTTGTGGATGTTAACATTATTAATTCTAGAGCATTGTTATGGCCGAGTTTTGTGATTGACAATGGTAAAATAAATGTAACTGCCACATATAGACATGCACATAAAATATATAATTTATTGCGCTTTTCCCTGAACGCGTACCTTGATATTCTGTGAATTATATGCGCAAGGAGGAAGGGAAATATATATATATGGTACTTTAATTCAAACGACATTGATTCTGTTCTTGTTTTACTGGAGAAATCGGGTTATGCCTTTATTTTTTAAAGATTAAACTATGTAAACAAACATTCTTTTAAAGAATATACTGTACATTAACAGGAAACATAGAAATGATTTTCATGACTTCTGATCGAATCATCATAGTTCTTCATCGATTTATTCTTACATTAAATTTTCATTTTTATTTTCTCAGGGATAACGTGACCAATTTCGACCAAACTTGGCCTGACGATAATCAATGCCTAACGATTTAGGGAACCTGCCAAATTTGGTTGAAATCGATGAAACACAAAGGACCGAAAATCGACAAAAAGCCTCCAAAAGATCTGACATTAAAGTCTAAGTAAGGGCCTATGTGGTTTGCCATAAGGACCAGACTGTGTCACATGCTCAGGTCAAAAGTTACGTTACGCGCTAAATCGAGTCTGGAGATTCTAAATCCAGATGTGATATATTTCAAGAAGTAACTTCTGCGTGGGGTGCCCTAGGTAATTCGCAGATGCATATACTTTACATTATTATTGATTTTACTCAACATTGGACAATGTTCTATACATATTTACCTTGCGTGTTGTACAAAAATTTTAAGCTCCTCGTTATGTCTTTCCAATAAGTTTTCAATTAGCCATCTGCTTCTTAAAGTTTTTAAGATATGTGGACGTCTTCATTTTATTTATTTATTTATTTATTTATTTATTTATTTATTTATTGACTTTCCATTGACATTGGTATTAATGTTTCGTGCTTTTTGTCTTTATTTCATCCGTTTCAGGACAATTTGCTTTTGGGATATAGAATCTACATAGCCTCTTCTTCATTTGAGCTGAATGTCAGCCATCTCCCGCAAATTCTGTTCACATAATTGCAACCGGATAGGCCATTTAAATTACTCGCAAAATAGGGGAGAGAAGAATGAGAACGGGAGGCTACTGAGTGGACAAAGCCTGGAAGCTTTCAAAGAAGTGTATAGCGTATATTGACTTTCATTTTGGAGCCAAATAATTAGTGCGCGCGTGTGCCTTTGACGGTCCTGGATTCCATTACGTTTTGGTAGTCGTGTAAAAATTTCAATATTGGCCTAGTATAGTGAGATATTAATCAAAAAGCTAATTGGATTATGATATAACACATTTGGAATTGGAAATCGAGGTGTTGTGTACCGATGCGCTGACCATGGATTAATCTGTTCAATGTCTCAATCACTTATTTAGGATATTTATTTGTGTCTAATGTTAATCTTCTCCCACATAAGAGTTTCTCAATATATTGTAGTAACAGGATACAGGTTAGTTGCTTTTGTTATAATGGAAAATGTCCATTAAAAAGAACAAATAACCACGAAGTATAGTATGGCCCTATCTACATAATTATTTCCTTACTATTTGGATAAATTAAGCAAGAGATCGAATTACATAGGTGTCTAACTTACGTTTGATTGTTCCTTATTATTCTCGTATATTCAGCATTTTTTATTCAGCGTAAGAATAACAGATTTTGCTAAGGCTAGTTCTTCAGTTTTTAGCCTTAACGTTTGCAACAAAATGACAAAACACATAAATTAATTGTGTTCAAAAATTAAGATACGTTAGTCATGTTCAAAACATTTAGAGTGCTTGGTGTGTTCAAAACATATTACATCATTTGTTGTGTTCAAAATGTTTACATTATTCGTCATGTTTAAAACATTTCTATCTTATTATTCATGTTCAAAACATACGTGTTTGTTCATCGTACTCATTGTACTTTTGTTCTGTGGCGATCAACGTTGTGATCGGAAAGGTTCTATAGCTTCAGGTTTAAATAGAGGCTTAAGAGAGAAGACAATACTTGTGCTTGCGATGCTGAATCCATTATAGAAAAAATCACTTCTCTCTATCTATTACCGTTTTTGTTCTATGGTGATTAACACTGAGATGGAAAATGGTTCAACCACTTCAGGTCTAAATAGAGAATTGAGAGAGAAGACAGAGCCTGTGCTTGCGATACTGAATCCATGCTTTAAAAAATCACTTCTCTGTATCTATTACCATTTATGCTGTATGGTGATCAACGTTGAGATCGGAAATGATTCTACCACTTCGAGTTTAAATAGGGGATTAAGAGAGAAGACAGAACCTGTTCTTATAGTACTGAATCCATACTTTAAAAAATCGCTTCTTTGGATCTATTACCGTTTATGATGTATGGTGATCAACGTTGAGTTCGGAAATGACTCTACCACTTCAAGTTTAAATAGGGGATTAAGAGAGAAGACAGAATCTCTTCTTACAATACTGAATCCATACTTTAAAAAATCGCTTCTCTGTATCTAGAGACGTACGCAGGGGGTGATCCGGAGGGTCGGGACCCCTCTTAAAATTTCTACTTTTGTGTAAATTTAGCCTAATTTTAGGGCAATTTTAGGAATTTTAATATAAAATACCCTCATATCGAGTTTGGACTCCTCGAAATAAATTCCTGCGTACGCTACTGTCTGTATCTATTACCGTTTATGCTGTATGGTGATCAACGTTAAGATCGGAAGTGATTCTACTACTTCAAGTTTAAATAGGGGATTAAGAGCGAAGACAGAACCTGTTCTTACAGTACTGAATCCATACTTTAAAAAATTGCTTCTTTGGATCTATTACCGTTTATGCTGTATGGTGATCAACGTTGAGATCAGAAATGACTCTACCACTTCAAGTTTAAATATTGGATTAAGAGAGAAGACAGAACCTGTTCTTACAATCAGTGGCGGCGATTGGACGTTAGAAGTGGGGGGGCAAGACATGATCTGAATATTTGTGTATCAGTCTTAGTTTCCCTAGTTGTTCTAACACTTTGTTTGCCGAAAGGTTGTATAACTAATAGGATACTATCTTTTTCAGTTAAAGTACTGTATATCGTATTTCATATTTTATTAAGTAAATTGACAAGAGCAACAGAAATAGGTACTAGCTCTTTGTACTGTTGAACAACGAAGGTGTAAGAAGAAAGTTGATTCCTTGCTCATGAACATCATAAAATTCTGTCTGGAAAATTGTGTGATCAGATTATTTAAAAACAAATTTGCAAAAGAAATAAATAGAAAGGATAATATTAATCATAGTAATGAATAATGAGGCTTGATTTGTAGAAGTTATATTGAAACTGGGGATTAATGAACAACTTATTTTTTTAATTCCACACATTCTATTGTATTAAATGTATGTTATTACTCTTAGAAAATGAAAGACAGTGAATACTACAAACATATGCTACATTTAAAGAAATATTTACTTTTACAGCTTCCCGAAACATGTTCGTTGCCATTAGATAGTTTTCACTTTTTTTGAACCACATCAAAACACAATACTTAGAATCACTCCACACTCCAGTTATACAAAATAATCCTAAAACCTAGAATTGTGTTGAATTCACTAAATTTAATTGTATATACACTCGTACACCCAGAACACACCACTTCAGTTGTATATTACACTAAAAAACAATAGAAAAGGTAGAAGTTGTTTCATATTACTCCCTTTTTAATCAATATGCCTTACTATTAGAAAGAAGATAAGGCATTTTAGGAACTGTCCATTTTTGTGCAATTAAAGAATAACTTGTGAAAAGCCTTTTTTTTTTTTTTTTTTCGAAATGTTCTCTCAATTAGTTTCAAAGCGACTAATACATCGAGCCCTTGTAAGAAGTAGTGAAAGTATCTTGGAATTGTTGTGATCCAATAGGTTAATTTTTGGGTTATTTTTGGTGACAATTAAAGCCCAATTCCTGTAGCTTTCTTAACTACACGGAAAGACAACCAATACGTACTCATGCAACAGCAAGTATTATATGGCATCATTTTTTTCTATAAACCAGTAATACATACAAAATTTTTACATTTCCAGATGAAACTATATACCTTAATGAGCTACTTCAAAAAAGTGGGGGGGGGCAACTGCCCCCCTTTGCCCCCCCTAATCGCCGCCCATGCTTACAATACTGAATCCATGCTTTAAAAGATCGTTTCTTTGGATCTATTACCGTTTATGCTGTATGGTGATCAACGTTAAGATCGGAAGTGATTCTACCACTTCAAGTTTAAGTAGAGGATTAAGAGAGAAGACAGAATCTGTTTTTACAATACTGAATCCATACTTTAAAAAAAATAGCTTCCCACTATCGCTTACCGTTTTTGCTCTGATACATGTCGACATACAAACGGACGGACGGACTTTTATAAGATTTTGCATACTTATGCATAGCAAAGTTCGGAAGTTAAGTTTAAAATAATGTTCAGTACACATAGAGTAAGAGAAAGAGAGAGAAAACAGAAAGACAAAATGCGTAGGTGGAAGTTTCTTTTATAACAAATTAAGCCGTAAATGTTGCGTGAGTCTTTTCACCTCTTTGCTCGGGTGGGTGGTGGTTGGATTCGTTAGGCTTTTAACGTTCGTTTAATTTCGTAACTTTATACAGCCATAAATTCCTTCGTCGTACTTTTCTGCCTCACGTAATTACCCACAAACACTTTATATGTTATTTCTTTTCTTCAACATATTATTATTATTATTATAGACATTCTTAAAGGATAGCCACAGTATATCGCATTCGCGACATAAATATATCGTAAGGTCATACCTGTAAAGAGATATCTTTCAATGCAATAATAATAATTGACGGGCATGATAAATAGAACCTAATATGTGGGGCAAAATGGTAATTTTCGTTATTAAGTGAAAATTTATTTGCGTCTCAATATGCGTTTTTTCTTTTCTTTTTTTTCTTTTCTTTCTTTCTTTTTTTTACAAATTAAGAGAAGTTCGTACGATACAGTTTCCGTATTTTTACAATTTTCAGAAATATGCAAAGATCAAAATTTAGGAAAAACTGGATTTTAGTATTTTTAGAAATAACATAATAGAAAGTAGTCAGTACTTTTGAGGCATTATCATATTAGTGTAGGGCCATAGCAAAGAGCTGGCAAACTGTGTGACCACAAGAGGCGCAAGGTCTATGAGGGTGCAAGATATCTTGTTTCATAGATTTTACCTTACGTCTATAGGGTCCCAAAATCTTCAACCAATTAATTCTGTGATTTATGGTGAATGTGCTGTTTTTTTTAATCGTATATTTTCTTATTTGCGTAGTTCCGGGGGGCCCTAAGCTACAGCTTGTTTAGCTTATACATAAATCCGGCACTGGCGTTTGTGTGTTATTTGCGATTTTTTCAATTTTGAGCTCTCCATTCGATAAAGTATCAAAAACTATCTGAAAGAAGTGATGGAATTTTTCACGCCGCTCTTACCATTCCCGAGATATTGGCCAAAAAGCTCCGATTTCATGAGATTTAAGGAGTCATTTCTCGGGAACCGTAAATCATAGATGATATTGGTATTGATGAGCAATACGTAAGAGTATGGTGAACATTTTGGTACTAAATAGTAAACGATGACCACTGGCTAACTGGTTTTACATTCCATCTGATGTCAAAGCCCCAACCTGAAGAATGTGGATTTTCTATCGGGATTTTCTCCCCTAATTTGAAAGTATTACCCTTGTAAAATTTACCGAACTATTGTCATAATTACAAAAAAACTACTTTTAAACTTTACAGAGCTGCTACTAAATTTACTGATATACTACTGAAAGTTACCGAACTACTAATGAAAGTTAGGAAATTACTTCTAAAATGACTAAACTAACAGGTATAGGTATAAATTCTACCATGCATAATTTCCACCTCCGATGAAGGCGCCTATCTCACACCAAAACTAGAGCACCATCCCAGACCGCACCTCGACGCAAGTTCTCTCCTAAATAGACTACCAAACTATGTTACGCATAAATCTTGGAAGTCTTAGCCAAGAATTAAGAGAAAAATAATATGGAAATTAGAGACTGTAAGATGATACTATTTATACCATTTTTAATTGCACATACTTTATATCGAGACAATACTGAGATGCCGCTCGAGACCGAGACTGAGATCGAGACAAGCATGGTTTTATACCTATTAATTCGCAGACCTGTGGAACTATTTAACATAGAGAAGGCAAAATTAAATATAACTATCCACCGTAAACTATAAATTTAATAATTAAATAATATACAAAAAGGTATTATAGCTAAATCGGGTGGCTACAGAGGCGGAAAATTTTTCTTATTCTACTCTCGTTTTAATGTGGTTCATGACTTCACTCACTTTTTAAAAATTTGATACCTGGGAAAAGGGTAAAGGCCTTGTGCTGACTACATAACCTCCAATATGGACCGTAGCCTAGAAAGAGTGGAGCCTAATCTTTACACGGCCTCTCCTAATGGCGTATCTCATTTTAAATACCTTAAATAGTATTCTAGTACCAAGCTTACGTTTCTTAGTTTAGCTTAGGTGCATATTAAGTTCACGCCCTGAACTAGACTAACCCAATATATACCAAGCTTACTAATTTACCTAGGATAAACCTAACGTTCGAACCTAATAAACGTATGTAATTACCGGAATATACCTAGGACAAACTAATCAACTTACCAAAGCTGCCAAACGTAATTAATCGTGTGTATCTAAGCTAAAGTGATCTAATTGGACCGAAGCTAGTCTAAGCTAATTTGAGCTAAATTAACCGAAGCTACAAAGTATCAATGATTCTAAGACAACTTAAATTTTATCATCATTTTCGTTATGCACAACTTAACTAAATCTAAGCTAAGATCGCTTATTAAATACAATTTCTTACGAGGTAAGAAGTATTTTTGTTCCAAGAAACACTACTCTTGCAATAAATAGTTCTACATGTTTTTCTCTATACCAATAAGAACCAAACAAAGCAAGTAGAAACGTAGAATGACTATGTTCGTATAATTATAAGGGTTTGTTGACACGAGGCAGCAGCGGATCGTAAGTCTCCGCCTTTTTCGATTTTTCAACTCTTCTAAAGTATGTGGAATGAGGAAAAGACAAGGAGATCTTACACACAAGCTTTGCGTGCACACACAATTAATAAGTAGGAGTTAACCTCGTATATTCAGTTACATGGCAAACGGGTAATGAGATGGAAAATTACTATTGCAACCACCAGTGGCGTAGCACACTTTTGCGGGCCCCCCCGCAGAGTATAGAGATGGGGCCCCACTTGTAAAGCCGACAGAAGTAAGGTTGAAGTTCTACTTCTTTAAAACTTTATTCATCGCAAGACTTCGGGGCCCCCTATACCTCGGGGCCCCCCCGCACTGCGGGGGTTGCGGGGGCAGCTGCTACGCCACTGGCAACCACTAAGTTTTTCTGTTCTTTTAAAAAGTATGGAAGTTTTACAATAATTTATAATAATGTTTATTTTCAACAGATGACTCCTGTTCTGTGTTTAAAATTACATAAGAGTTAGGTATAGATTAAGATTCCTTTTCATCCGTGCACTTATAAGAGTTCTTGTAACTTTAAAAAGTTACAATGAGTTACATTCTTATTGAATAATAATAAGAGGGGAGGAAAGGAAAAAGGATTGATTGTTGACTTTTCTGGAAATATATTCTGGTTTATCAGAGAAACTTCGTTTACATCGTTTCCTTTGGAGTATGAAATGTAACTTTTTGCCCATGCTAAGTAGAAAAATTTGGAAAAGGCATAAAAAATCCAACATCCAACTAAGTTAATAAAATAATAGAATTAAGTGCTGTATCGCTAGACCAATTTAAGAAAATTTACTGGGTGAATTGGAGAATTTATTTAAGTTCTGACGAAGAATGAGTGAAAGTCAAGTAAGGATAACAGTAAAAGTTAAGAAAGTTGTATTTGTTGGTTGTTTTTGATGTTGTAAGCGGCACTGTATCGACGATTTCGCGGATAGGTACACTTATTTTACTATACGGAGTCATATAATTTTCAGCTAAAACTATATTAGGAAATAAAACGATAAACGTTTTCGACACATAATTTTCAGCTAAGAAGATACTAGGAAATAAAACGATAAACATTTTCGATAAATAATATCCAGCTAAGAAGATATTACGATATAAAATGATTAAAGTTTTCGACATGTCATTTTCAGCTAAGAAAATATTTGGAAATAAAGTGATAAAAGTTTCCGACATTTTTGTTATTCAATTGTGCTAGGACAGATTTTAATATTACCTTTGTTCTATAGTTATTTTGCAAGATTTTGCAATGAAGCTAATCGTGTTCTGAAATAACTGCTTTTCGCAAATTATATCAGTTGAAGATACTTGTGTGATATTTTCCTGAAAGAATAGAAGACTTAAGGTATTGAACAAAGTAATGGGTCGGAGAGGGCTTACTTAAGACTACACAGCACACATGCGAACGACAGGTGTCGTAATCCAGGTGTGTGTACGCCATTTACCTTCAGCTCACGGCCCTCACGTTGCAAGCAGCGAAAATTCTGCCCCCCGCCCCCCTAATCCCTCTTCTGTACCTTCAAGCTCCTCTGACTGCCGCTGTTACAACTTAACTTCTTGCAGTACGCGGCGAGAATTAGCCATAATCATTCTGGTCAGAGAGTTTAGGAAAAAAAAATAAAATAAAGGAAAAAGACCTTCTGGAACGTTAGCTAGGTAGATGATAAGCTCCAGTGTTAAGTTTCCTTCTTCTTGTATTTACTATAATAGTAGAGAAGAACAGCAATTCTAACAGTGTTGCCAGTTAGAGAAGATATATTACTCTTTTAAGAAAGCATGATTGTATGATAATAATCAGGAGAGAAGTCTTGTAATTGACATGCTAGCAGGATAGCAGGAAGAATCCTGTTAAAAAAAAAAATCGGATTTATTAGATGTGATGTAAAACCGATTTTGAGGAACAATTTTTCTTTGTTTATTTCAATATTTGAAGAGTTGAGTAGTTCAGAGGATAAATTTAAAGTTAAATTCAGACTTTTGAAAAGGTTGTGTGCAGCCTAATAAAATAATAAATAAATCACACTTTAGGGGATTTAGGATTTAGATTTCTGAGCTCTCGGCATCTAAGGCCATTTAGCCCGTTACGTTTGAGGGATGACGTCCCTCGGGGAAAGGGAAGGAACAAAGGATTGGGGAAGGAAGGAAGCGGCCTGAGACCTATAAGTTAGGTACCACCCCGGCATTTGCCTGGTGTGAATGAGGAAAACCTCATTCAGAGTGGCTGGCCTGAAAAAGCGTTTTACAGTTTTTCGACCGAGTGCCCCCACCGGGAATCGAACCCGGGACCGCTCGCACCGAAGGCGAGAGCGTTAGCGACTACGCTACGCGAGGTTACACACTTTAGAGAAGTAATGGTTCAATGGTAGAGTACTTACCTATGGGGGGCTTCCTCATTTGAGCCCAGATCATTAATGAAAGTGGCCAAAACTCATTTATGAATGGTGTGCGGTTAATGGTTGGTCGGTTTACAGTTTAGCTTCCTTTTCCAAGACCAAAGCTATAGAAGACGTGAACCTAAACTTAGCGTGGGATCCTTCCAACATGATTTCCAATTGGGAGCTCATGTACTTGATTAGAAATTAGTATTTTTTTTATATATGCCTGTATACATTAAGTTTCCGTTTCTATTAAATTCATGGAAGCGAAGGTGGGCACGGTGACTCAGTGGTAGAGCGCTTACCTCTGGTGTAAGGGGTCCTGGTTCGTTCCCCGTCTGAATAAGTTCGTGATGGATAACATCGTGTCCGTGGGTTTTCTCGGGGTACTTCAGTTTCCTCCCACATTCTCGTTCCACCAATCCTTCCATCATCATTCACTTGCCTTAGCCATTCCTCTCCTGCAGCTTAAAGGACGTAATCGTGATACGTTAAACTGAAAGATCTCATTTCCAAGATTCTCTTGAAAGCGTATGTGTAGTGCAACGAGAGAAATACTTTCATTTATTAGAAAAAAATTACCAAAATTTTTCACACAAATATCGGTATTTGGTTTTCTCTTAATAACATAAATGAGAATATTCAGTGTTAAATTCCTGTTGATGGTTGGTTAGGTTCGAGTTCCACTTCCTTTTACTTGTTGAGACTGTATAAGATGTGATCCTGCAATGTAATGGTACTGATCGTAGCTACTATTATTAAGATTATAGAAATATAAACAATTGTGATTATGGAAATAATATTGCGTACTTACATTGTGATTGCTGATCCAGTGTAACCGCAGCATAAATCGTCGTCTGATGGTAGATCGAAACCAGTATTTTGCTGTACTGCATGGTAGGCTACATCTGTCTGACTTACGACCAGGGTTGATTGATTTAAATCGAAGTGATTTAAATTGCATGATATTTTTTAACCCACGATTTAAATCAAATTAAAACCGAAAATAAAATGCGGCATTGCTAACCGTTCTTGGACACTTATCGAATGTGATTCTGAAACTAGCATCTTAATTCGTTCTATATTAGGTTTCTCCCATGATTTTTTAAAAATGTACTTAATTTAACATTTCATATTGCACAGAAGACTTGAGAAAAAAGTTATGAGTAGAAAGCGTTTTGTAGAAAGTTGTTAGTTTATTTAATCGCGTTTTGTAGATAGTTATTAGTTTATTTAATAGCGTTTTGTAGATAGTTATTAGTTTATTTAATTGCGTTTTGTAGATAGTTATTAGTTTATTTAATTGCGTTTTGTAGATAGTTGTTAGTTCATTTAATTGCGTTTTGTTGATATTTATTAGTTTATTTAATTGCGTTTTGTAGATAGTTATTAGCTTATTTGATAGTGTTTATATAGAATATTTTTTCTATATTCTTCATTGTCTTTAAGTTATTCACAAACAATCAACAAAATTTGGTATGAGATTAGCGAAGAGCAATTCTCATTCTTAAATTAAGGACCCGTTTTAAAAAAAAAACCTCAACAAACGCCATTTTGAAAATTTTACAGGAGAGTTTTTTTAAGTTGTACTCAATATCGTTGACTCAAAAAAACGTCAAAAATTTAATACTGGTCATCCATCTATATAGGGATTGATGGAGAAATAACTAAAGTCCATCACTAACGGCCTTTATTGAGGAAAAATGTTAGAAATTACACATTTTTACAAAACTCAACATACCCAATTTTTCATGCACGTTTCTTCTTTATTTTCTTAACCCAGGTGTTATAAATATAAATTCTAACCATTTAAATTCAGTGGGCTCTTAAAATATATTACATGTTATAGATAATATCGGAATAAGAAGTTGACGGTGTATTAGTAAATTTCTAGTTTTCTTTTAACTTAACACAAGTACAAAAGTTTCCACAGTAACAAAATCTGTTTCTCACATTTTAAACCTATTATGAAACCCATAATTATACATTGCAATAACAAAGAAAGCAATAGTACATAATACAATGTTAGGGTTTTTAATGTGTGAAAACAATACAGGAACACAGTCCTCTTTAGTGTAAAGGATTTTCAAAATACGGAATTTTGTCTTCAGTATCACTAGCAAGTCAACATCTGTCGGTGAAGCAAAGTAAGTATTTTGAAAAAGGCATTCTGCCCTAGGTTCTTATCTCAGATATCTTAAAAGACAATTTGGCTTTCATTAAACGTTTGAAGATTGATTTCATATCGTAACTATACCAGTCTTTACCCCAAACTTTCACAAAATGTCATAATATTCTGGGGGCAGAGTGAGTGTTCCTGCTTTCTTAATTCTTTTTCAATGGCGTCAAAATCCCTATCAAGTAGCAAAATGCTATGCCCATGAAATTGGGAAATAATCTTGAAAAATGGAGATAATTGTAGAATCTTAAAAAATGGAGATGTTGAGTTTTGTGGAAATTTTCTATTTTCAGGCGCCTTTAACAATGACAAAATATTCAGTTTCGTCGTGTTTTCTGTTAGCCATTGTGTGAGGTTTATATTGAAGTATCAGAATCCGTTAAAAAACACATTTTAAAAAATGGCGTTTGTTGAGTTTTGTTAAACCGGTTCTCAATTTAAAACATGCAGTTGCCAAGAAATAGATAGCTAGCGTAATTTTAAAAAAATCATACTAACTGACAAAACTCTTATAGTGCGAGAATAGTGGTACAAGCGCACACGAGAGTTACTGGATACAACTTACTGGATGTGACACTGATCTGTATTGCATTGAAATTAGTTCTAATTATTTCATATACCTTCAAAATGCCGAAGAAAATATGTGTTCATAAAAATAATCATAAAGACTAAATATGTATTTTATCACGTAATTTTCCCTTATTATTCATTAAATATGCCCCATATTATGCAAATTGAAATTGTACCGTATTTTAAAATATATATTCAAATCCCTCTTTAAACTATAGGTTTTGTGTTCAATATATCTTCCTATTGACAAAAGACACATATTCAAATCATTCCTTCAATAAAATTATCGTATACCACAGAGTTTATTATTATTAAAAATAAAATAAAATGATATATGTACCTAGACTACTTGCATGCAACCCATATGCTAGAATAAACGAAAGGAAATAAAATTCTAACTGAAAATTTAAAGAAAGGAACTCTAAAATGAAAGTTATTATAAAAAGAAAGCTAGAAAGGACAAGAAAATAAAATTAACAAATAAATTAAAATAAAGAAGAATCGTAAATAATGTTTTGCAATAGCGTAAATTGGGTGTTCTAATGGTTTTATCTTATGACGTTGGTGCAAATTCTATGAAAATTAAAATCAATGCAAATGTGCAGTGATCAGCCTCGACAAAATAAAGAAATCTGCTCCATTCCAATGCAATACACAGACACTTTGATTATTTCAACTTTGTAGATAGTTGCTTATCAAAGTAAAACAGTAAACACGTATCTCGACCGAAGTCATTCATCTCGACTATGTTCAGAAGTTCATATTTTAAACGGTTCAGTCGATTTGTCATGAAAAGACGACATACAATGTCAATTGGATTTTTATATAGAAATTTTTATATAAAAAAGAAGGTAAAATCAAACTATTAAAAAATTCCCGTCCATCATAAAAAATTATACTTTCCCCCCCAAAAAAAATCAATGGGCATAGAAAACAGGATGATATGCAATCATCAGCCTTATTTAGTACATTTTTAAAGCATAATTAAGTAAATTTTTGAGAGATTTGTAGTGTAAAAATATCCTGATCGAAATAATAATAATAATAATAATAATAATAATAATAATAATAATAATAATAATAATAATAATAATAATAATAATAATAATAATAATAATAATAATAACTGGTGGACAAGGTCAGCAAACTAAAACACAGTATTCTCATTAGCAAGAAATTCTTCCTCGGATAT
Organism: Thermobia domestica; assembly: GCF_964235325.1. Taxonomy (NCBI): domain Eukaryota; kingdom Metazoa; phylum Arthropoda; class Insecta; order Zygentoma; family Lepismatidae; genus Thermobia; species Thermobia domestica. Next base: position 97,254,671 of record NC_137455.1, read on the forward strand.
TAATGTGCTGACAACAATTCAAAAGATGTAACACGAAGAGGAAAAGAAAATCACCAATGCACAAAATAATACTGTTACTACTGTTATTGCTACTAGTATTTAATATTATTGCTAGTGTTAGTTGCAGTAGTACTAATAGTATTAAACATGATGACATTTGGAAGGGGAGGAAGGTTAAAATTATTACCTGGTAGCTGAGTTCAGCAACATTACAATAAAATTTACTGAATAGACAAAGCAAAACAAAAGAGAGAGAGAGAGAAAAGTTAAGAATAGTGTGCGCATCATATAGTCTTAACGAAATGAACAGACCGGTAGTCGAAAGAATGTTGGATTGCGTCACAAAAGGTTGGACATTAATGGTCACGTGGACATGAACTTTCGCGTTTGCGGGTTTGGGGACGGGGGGGGGGACATAAGAGAGACAGTGACCAGAGTGCATGTTAGCATTTATGGTTTGTCGGTTTCTTCTGTATTACCTTGTGTGTATTATATGTGTAGTGAACAAAAAAAAAAAGTAGCATGGAAGGTTAGGAGATAAAAGAGGACGGGGTGCCGTACAATTCTTTTTGGCAAGACGCGTGCTCGCGTCCAGCTAAGAAACATAGTCACCTCAGCATGTATCTTGCAGGGAAAGTGTTTTGGGATATTTATTACGTCTAGATGACGTCACGATGACCAGAACGGCTCGTCTCTTTTTCTTTAATGCTTTTAATACGAAGTTGAAGACAATGGCATATTTTTTCTCTCTCTCTCTTTCCCTCATTCTTCTTCATGGAGAGTTTTTGCTACATGTATCGTGCGACACATATAGTTTTTTTTTCCCTGTTCATCTGCTGTTGATCCATGTGCAGCTTGTCATACGTGAATGGTTTTTAGTCCGAAAGAAGAACAGTTTATAATATTATCTGAAATTTACGTGACTTTGTAAGATTGTCCTTTCGTTTTTTTTTTTTTTTTTCTCAATGAAGAAAAAACTAGTTTTAGGATTATAAAGTGCTGAAAATCTTGTGATGTATGTTTGATAAGTAAGAAAATGGCCAAAGAGATAGTAATACATAGTCGCGTTTCTGTAGTAGCCACGTTTATTCTTTAGAAAACCTTGTTTCTTTGCCTGTTGGATATGCAACCCAACTGACACGACTTTTGTATTGTATATTTTGTTTGCTCATACTGTTTTTTTTTTTTCTGAGTATTTTGTTTATAAATTTTTAAGAAGGAATATCGTTGATTCAGTATACTTTAACAGTATGGCTAAAGTGTGATTTTGGATATTCACATTGCCAATGAAGCTTCGTACGGTAGTATCAATTACTATAATTAACGTAAGCATCCCCAAATTGACCCCCAAATTGATGATATATGCATTTCAGTCCTCTGCTGCTTTATCTGCTGTGGCGTAAAAACTGCCCATCAAGTATATAATCTTCCTTTTACCCTTCCTACATTACCTTCTACAGTATACTATCTTCTGTCCAATGGCGGCTCTTGAGGGAAGTCACGTCGGTAAAAATTATGAAGTAATACCCGTTACTAGGTATGCTTTTCCCACACAGCTAGTAGTCATTAAATTGTAAGCTTTACCGTCGTACTTTCCCTCAGACCTACCACTGCTTCTGTAATATTCCTAGGCCACCAACTTAGCTCTAAGTTTTGGAACGGAACAATACCCAAAGTGAATCAACAAGTTGGATTTGTAACATCTATACGCATCATAACCATGATAACTATTGTGGTAAACAGGAAATGTGTAAATTTTTATGACACGGTTGATGTGGTCTTAAAATATTGAGAAATAAGACGGTGAAATGTGATTATGAAAAACGTAAGTAAAATGTATTCAACAATCCAAATACACTTTCGTTAAATATTCCGATTCAATGGATAATTACTGCTCAAATGTTTATCGTAAATTTTAAGCTTTACGTAACAAGAAAATAACGATAATTATAAATTTACGGTATAATTTTTAAAATTTACTGATAATTCATGGCGATGAAAGTTAATGAGACATTGTACTATTTTATTTTAAATTGAACCATATTATTTTTTTAAACAGTGTATGAGTAATATAATTTGTCTTATACTAATCAAAATTCAACTAGTAGTCATTTGACGCGTTTTAAATTCTTAGGTTGTTTCGTGCATTTTTATAGAGCTTACCAAACGTTTTCGGTTCTAAATTTATCAATTTTACGCAAAATGTGTTGTTAAATTATACTAATCTAGCTCCCCGATATTTCATCATACAAAAAGAGGCTATGGCTGAGTAGACAACTTTTAGTTCAGTGATATGTGAGTGTTAAGATATAGCCCGAATAAGCTATATCTTAATTGAAGTAATTTCTCAATTATCTTGCATGGTGCTTCACAATACCAAAATACTTATTCCTTTATTTGGAACCAGTGATAATATTTTCAGAAGAATGGCTCGGAGGGAAATTCGCTTCCGGACCAACAGAATTCCTCCGAGACCATATCTTCGATCGTGGATTACCAGTATATTTGCAGCGCTACTTTTCACCCTTCACATGCATTGAAAGTCTTCTAGCGCAGAGAGAGGGAAAGGGTAATCTGAAATCACTAAGGATGCGCACGAGACAAGATTTGATGCTATCTCGTCTCGAAAATGTGCTGTAATAGTGATGTCTCGACTCGAAAAATGTATATTGGAAGAGCTGTGTCTCGACTCGAATTTTGTCAGGAAAACTCTGTCTCGTCTCGTCTCTTGCACATCCCTTCGACTCGAAAAATGTATATTGGAAGAGCTGTGTCTCGACTCGAATTTTGTCAGGAAAACTCTGTCTCGTCTCGTCTCTTGCACATCCCTAGAAATTACTACTGTTTAGGGCCGAACGTGAGATCGTGCCTTCGAAGAAAGACGCGCGTAGCCACTTGTGAGCACCCATGGTTATCAATATAAAATATATCATTACTTTTTTTTTTTTTTTTTTTTTTTTTTTACTTTCAAGTAGAAATAGTATAAGCTGTTACAAAGTTACAAATGCGAAGTTGTATGTTTAACATCGAGTCATCTCGTTTCTGGTAACTTTGGAGTCTAACGTACTTTTGATTAACATGTGCCAAATCACTCGATGTCAACAAACGACTTGTGTAAAAGTCATTGTTTTCAATGTCTCCGCCTCCCTTTACTTTTCCCGCAAATCGTACTTTAGCTTTGTTGTCTTTGTGTATACGGTGATTCATCTTGCATTTATTTATCTGACACCTTGCTTTTTGGTTGTTCCTTCAAAACGGGCCATCACATTTTTTTTTTCTAAATTCTATTTGAACATGTAGAAGAAGAAAAAGTGAATTTTGTTAAAACCCACGAAGATAGGTGTGTCACCTTAAGAAGAAAAGAAAGAAACTAAACAGCAAACACAAAATAAAAAAAAAATAAATAAGGAGCCTCACTAAGACACAACAAAACTTCTGCTTTATAATTGTGTGGTTGTGGTACACTTTCCCCTGCGTGTACGCCGCGCGCGCGCACACACATATATACACACATAAGGAAAGAATATGTTGTTGAGGTTATTCAGGTCAAAATTGGGTGAACAATTCATTTGCATAACATGAATTTCAGTTTGAAATTAAGAAAGTTAAAAAAAGAAAAGAAAGAAACATAGATGTCACTTAGATCAAACTTTATTTGCATGAGACTACATAAACGATCTAGGACCTTAATACAGTGTAATGTTTTCTACAAAAAAATTACAACAAAATCACAGAAAAACGAGCTGGTAGAGCTCCATTATTAAATTATAATCTATCCTAACATGTGGAGTAGAGTATTAAAACAAACGATGATTGTTAGTTATTATGTTGATTATTTTAAAACAAACATTATTACTTAGTAGTGATATTAAAATAACATTATCTTTCAGGCGGAAATTTCTGTCTGAACACAATGCATTTCACTGTTTAACCAAATTTGTTAATATTCGTATTAGGTTTCGACCAATTACCTGTTATATCAACCACTTCTCGCTTATCTGAATTGCTAGCGCTCATGTATTTCGTGGATATGTTTCCGAACATTGTTCCGGTGGCCAGTGCAGTAACTTAGATTTTTTCTGGGGGGCAAGCATTAATACGCGTATTTGGGTCCCCTAGAAAAAGTTGTTTTTCTTATTCTTGGGCCTCCTCTTTCCATCTTTCTCTTACTCTTTACGGGCCCCCCGTAACCTGTGGGCCCTCCCGGATGGTAAGACCCTCCCGACTCATTTTTGTTTTATTTACCTTTTGTGTGCTTTTTTTGTTTATATAATGTAGTGAACTTGTTTGATGCTTCATTTATAATTTCACGTTCGTATCATATATGGAGTAAGAAAATTTTGTCTTAAAATGGGCCTGCTCGAACGACAGGTAGTTTCCCTGGGGGGCAGTTGCCTCCTAGCCCCCGACAAGTTACGGCCCTGCCGGTGTGAAAGCACTGAACGATAGTTCGGATTCCATAATAATAGACGTAATTTTAGACCATTCTTAAACTAAAAAAGAATGCAGGCAGGTCATTGCAATTGTCATCTAACCTATTTTTTTTTTTTTAAAAAACTGAATAAGTAGATTAATCAATTAACTTGAAATGTGAAAAACCGTAGCCTTATTATATGATAGTGTACTGTTTTTCAGCACTAAGCCTATATGAGACCTTCAAAACATTACATTTATAACTTTTTACATATCGTCGTTGATAACTGCAATATTTCCTATGTCAAAAAACAGTGATGTCACGTTTTTCATAATTTTGTATTCAAAATTACCGGCAACAGCTTCTTCAAAGACCAATTTCACCAATACCAAGAGTTATTTTGATGCTTGTATATAGCTTGGATAAAAAGTAATGGCAACTCTATTCTCCCGCCGTGTCTCAGCACTACAGGGGTTCCGTAGCTGATAAGGGAATTGAGGCAATGAAGTGTGACGAATGGTAACAACTGTTTGTTATTCAGTCAAAAGCAGCAGTGTCATAAAGTAGAAGAAGAAAGTCTAAGCACTATAACAATATTTTTTGGAAGACGAGCAACTTGCGTGGATCGAGATTGAAATGACATGCGGGCGTAGTGCTCAACAATGTTTTTTTAGAGACTTCGTAACAACCTTTTGGCCAAAATGAAGGAACCACTTCAAGCAAAGCACTACAAACACAAGAAAAGCAATCATCTGTGTCATATCGCAGTCTCTGTGGGACATCGACAATGGTTGATGCGCTGGCGGTGGACGAAGTTGATAAAGAATACGATGCGATTATGTTACAAGAATTTTAACAGGTGTTCTTCTATGCATAAAGCTATCTACGAATTATAATGATAATGTCATGGCTTTTTTAACCAGTTCTTGCAATAAAGCCAATTTCAAGGGACTTCTGATTTGATTACATAAACTTTTTTCTCCAGTAAAACAGTCATACGACATACTGCAGATTCAACGACGATATGTTACGTTAATTCTCCAGTATGCCTTTCTTGCTTACGATACTACTATCATATCTTAACTGCCAAGCAAATAAAATGTATATTTGATATTTTATTATTATTATACCTAGGTACTTACATCTGAGGTACTCGTGTTTCGCGCTATTGGAATAACTAATAGATGTATCTCCATTACTTTCATTATATCAACTTAGCGTCTTTTGATGATGCACCAAATCTCCTTTCCCCTTAAATTGCACCTTTTTATCAAGTCGATATCTCAGGAATGAAGTTTCCGTCGCCCTTGATTCTTACAGCGATCGGCAAATCTCGTAAAATCATATAAGGTACCGGGGTTAACTCAACATTATAATTCTTGAGATACGCCTATTGGTTATATCACTACGATGATATAGTGGCGGACATGCTTTTTCTTTAAAAAATTAGAAAAATATTCGTTCATATATGTGGAACTGCATTGACTTTTTTCGGTCAGAACAAAGATTCTGTTAGTTGTACTTAAGCATAAACTGAAAGTATGATCTGACAATTGCATGATAACCAGTAAAATAAGTAATAGGACACTTCTAAGTAATATTATACTTCTACTCTACAATATATTAGTTCTTGTTGAAATTATTGGGTCTTAAGTCTTTTATCCCCTTCATCACTCATCAAGTTAGTGACTTACATGAATCTTATCACTAGGAAAAATCACTTTTGTTCCATTCAACACTTTTTAAAATAATGGTTAATTGGTACGGTGCTACCCATTTTTTCTTTTAGAAGTACAATGGAAAACTAAACAAGACTGGGCTGATGGCCGATTTTTTTTATACACTCGTTTTCTAGCTAAGATAGTAAGGTATCTCATTTTCCTTATTTCTACAGGCGAGAAATATCTTGAACGCACTGTCAAATAATATTAAAATACAGCAAATTTACTAGTGTTACATATATATTATTATTGAGTTTGAAGGCTTCATGTTCTTGTGAGTTGACTAAGGATTCATATATACTACTTCATTGTGTTATTAATTGAATTTCAAGAAAATAAATATTACTGATTTATTTATTTGTCATCAACACAACTGGCGTAAGCCCAATTATAGTGTTGGTGTATTACATAATAGTTTTCTTAAACATAGAGTTCATATTACATATGTCAATTTCTTTGTGTTCGATACATATTTTGTTATAAGAAGAGCATATTCTCCAGATTAGGGATTTCAATAATACGTTGGTCCTTGCTTTTTTGCAATAGTTATCAACACGACGTTTAAGTGTCGGGACATGAAAATTTAGTGTTGATATATCCGTATAATTAAACTCGTTTTATACTATTTTATGCAGAAAAATTAGGTGTATCACATTTCGCCTTTGTTCAAGTATAGGGATACAGAAGTTGTCTATTAATGTTAGATAATTTTCATACTATGGATAGATTCCAGTTCTCTTGTATATCAAGTATTTGATAAATTTAAATTGGACCTTTTCTAGTTGGTGTCAGTATTGCTGTTGTGATGGGTTCCAGATCACAGCAGCATATTCCAGTTTTGATCGGACATAAGGAATAATACACTTTGTTAGTGTGGTAATATTGTTAAATTCCTTTCCAGTTCTAATTATAAACCCTAACATCTTGAGAGATTCATTTACTATGTTCTCTATATAGTTATTAAATGTCAGTTTCGTATCAAATGTAATTCCAAGATCTTTGACTGAATTTAATTTATTTAGTAAGATCTAATTCTATGAGTAATTCTTCGTTATGGTAGCCAATTATATTTGTATCAGGTTTGGATACACAGCCTTAATTTTATATTACTAATATTAAAATATAGTTTGTAATTTTTTATCTATACATTTTTGACCAAATAATAGATAAATAAATAAAATCAACTTTTCATTTTGATAATCAGAATAGTCTGCCCTTAATAAAAAATATTGCTTTGTCAGAAACCAAAAGTATAATTACGAAAATAGATATAAATACTTATCAAGTACCGCAGCCTTTGGAATTACATTTTAAACAAAGAAAACATATCTCAAATTCTGATTTTACTAATTAAATCAATTCAGTTTTTATTCTAAATAATTTTGCTCTGTACACATAACAACGACACAAAATTCAGTAAAATGTGATGGCACGTTTCTTAGCGTATTAGGTTATAAAATAAATTAATGTATAATACTTTTTGCTTTAGTAAATTTAATCCTGTGTGTGTTCACTAAGATATATGAGTAAAATTACAAAGTAAGATTGGCAAATAACTATGAAATTGTTGTTTAAGTACGATTTAGTGTGACACCAGGAGCAAGATTAATATTAAAAACAGTTCAGAATGCTCCAAGAACATTGTCAGAACGAACTTTAAAAGAATTAATTTTTCTCATTAACTTCTACAGGCTTTATACCAATTGTTCTACGTACTTTATTATAATACTCATTAAACAATTCTTGTAATATAGATATCCATTTATAATTTCCTTGAGTACTAAATTTTTTCCGCGTGTTTTGTTTAAGAGTTCTGTTGAAAAGTTCTACGATATGCTGTTTTATGAAGACGCAGGCTCAAAATGGAGGGCTCAAGATTGAAAAATTCGCGAAATCATTTCTCTATGACTTACGGTTCCCAATATCTCCTTAAATCTCCCGAAATTCGAACTTTTTTGCTGAGGAAGGGTGGCCAGTTAGCCAATGTCCACCTGTTACTATTTGATACCAAAATGTTCACCATGCTCTTAAGTATTGATTAACACCAATATCATCTGTCTATGACTTACGATTCCGAGACATGGCTCCTTAAAGATCCACAAATCGGAAATATTTTGGCTAATATCTCGGCAACGGTAAGAGTGACGTAAAAAATTCCATCACTTCTTTCAGCTAGTTTTTGATGCTCTATCGAATGGAGGTCTTAAAATTGAAAAAAATCGCAAACAACATACTCCCACATTCATACACCAACATAGATAATTCAGTAACGAACTTTTAAAGTTTGTTGATAATACTGATTGATATGAAAATTACGAACAATCACAATTTATTTTAATGTAAATCTTAATTCTTGTCTTACACTTGTTTGTAATTTGAGAATGGTGTATATAATGACATCAAATTTGCCAGTAACTCAATATAACTTTACTGTTAACTTTTCTACTTACCCAGTCTGATGTAGTTAAATATTATATTCATTTGTATGCATATACTATCTTGATTTGTTGATATGTTTATATTCGACCTCTACGTCACATCATAATATTTTCCTTCGTATACTGCTTCATTACTGTCAATTCCTAGTACTGTATAATAGCCCCTTTGTAGTAGGTCTAGCATATCTAAATACATTTATTAACGCATAAAAACGATCGTCAGTCACATTCGTGTATGTATAATAATACTACTAATATAACAATAATCACAACGAAATACAATAGTTGTATTTATCGCCTATTAAACTTTCTTATTTAGACAATAACATGTTTAAAAAAAGAAGCAGAAAGAAGTAACTATATTATGAAAATAAGTTTAATCTTTTCTTACTTTTTACCAGTATAAAAAAGTACTTTATATCATTTAAAACTAGATATAAATGAACCAACGTTTATTATTTAATTGTCAACAGCAAAATAATAATAACAAACATTTTGTCGCATGAAGTAAGTGTGTAATACATCCATTATTACTACATGTTAGTTAGTTGTTGTATGTATACATAATAGGAACTTATGGTCCCGCTGCGGTCACAGGTAAATGCAAATATGCATATTAGTGTGAGGCAGTACCGATTGTCTTAGGTGTCATAATATTACAGAGAGAAAAAAATATATATTCCATTCTTGCTACGCAACGAGGTTGTTGTGAGTGTATATAGCTTATATGATTGGAAAAATTTTCAATAGATCATCAAACTTCCCAAGAGCTCAATGTGTGTGTATATGTGCTCTATATGGGTTTAGCAAGCATATATTGCCATTGTTATAAGACTCAAGTAGCAACTTTTAATATGTCTTGTTTTTACTTGTGTGAGTGTGTATGTGTGTGTGTGTATGTAACGCTTTTGGTATCTTGTATCAAAGATTAATTTTCTGTGTACGGAAGAAAAAACGAGAAGAATAGGAAACATAAAATGTGAACTAAGATCCACGGGAAAGGTGTTAATGTTGGTACAGTATTTTTTTTTAGTATTGTATCACTATGTTGTATAAAGAGATCTTTTTTTTATTTCTCCTACATTTTTCTATATACACTGTAAAAAAATAAAACACCATTTAAACACTTTTAGTGCAGATGTTGAGGGGAAAATTGATGAAATAGTTTTTATAAAGTGTGCTTCGCCGTGTCCAAAAGCGTTCATTCTCTAAAAACAGTATTTAGTATGTTTCTTCTCATTCTCTAAAAACATATTTAAAGCACTTCTTCGCTCCATCCAGTTCGAAAACAAAGTGATGACACACATTTTGCATATTTTGTACATACGTCCAGGCAGGGATGTAGCCAGTAGGTTTGTGTAGGGGGGCCCGTCGTTTATGAGGGGGGCAGCTATAATGTACAAAGCCAAAAAAAAAATGTGTTGCTGCTAGTGTTTTTGAGGCCTGAAAGAAAGGAAAATTTTGGTTTCCATCTGGAAAACTAAAAACACTATTTTAGCTTATTATTATTATTATTATTATTATTATTATTATTATTATTATTATTATTATTATTATTATTATTATTATTATTATTATTCAAGATAGTTTTTATTATGCTTAATCAAGAACTACTGCCCGGGATCAAACGCTATACTTTTATGCATAACTATAAAGGTAACCAAGAAAGTTCTGTCCCTTTTCGTGAAGGTCTGTGTTCAATTGGACCTCACACCGTGAGTTGAATGCGAGTGGAAATAAGTCACGTCAGTTGTTGGTGTGGGTATATCCAACATACTACCTGGTTGTGGTAATTCAGACACACCGTGAACTTGCGTAAAAACAGAGGGAACATGGGACATCCACAGAGCGTCATAAGAACATGTATGCTGAATGAGTTCAAATGGAGGTCAAACGCCGCTGTAGCGGGACAGAAGATATGCCAGGCCTTTGGTGAGGGTGTCGTGACGACGCGGACATTGCAACGATGGTTTAACAAGTTTAAGGACGATGACGAAACACCCGAAAACACCACGTGCCAGAAGACCAATACATGTACGAAGAGGAACTGGGACTACAATTCAGTGTGTGGAGAAACCATTCGGCTGCACATCCATCAACTTGTGAAGCACTACAAGTTGGGTCGATGGGTCTCACATATTTTGACTCCGGACCAGAAGTCAACGCGGCAGTCGCCTGTGTTTATTTACTGTTTCGGAGCCATTTCTGGACAGGGCGTTGACATGTGATAAAAAGTATCTTATACGAAGCTCCACGGGGCCGTCATCATTGGTTAGCATCCCATGAACCGATTTCAAAACAGCCGAAACCAGCACTGTACCAGAAGAAGATCCTTCTGTGTGTTTGGTGCATCGTGCATCGGGAACTGTTACCAGCTGGTCAGAGTATCAATGCAACTGTGTAGTGTCAGCAGTTGAGCTGTGCTCAACAAAAACTCAAAACTCTGGAGCCATCACTTCTGAATTGCAAATGGGTCCTCGTTTACGCGACAACGCTAAGTCCCACGTGGCTAGGATGACTCAGGACACCATTTTCCGCCTTGGATGGGAAACAATAATGCAACCACTATATTCCCCGGGTATTGCACCGTCCGATTATCACCAGTTCCATTCTTTGGACAATCACCTTAGAGGGCACCAGTTCAAATCCCTAGTAAAAGTACAAAATGCACCTGATACTTTCTTCGTTTCACGGCCCACCAAGTTCTACCGCGATGGATTCCATGGCCTTCCAGAACGTTTTCAGAAGGTCGTTGATGCTGATGGGGACTATTTTTGATCTTCCAGGTTAGGTGACATATCGATGTTCGAAGGTGGTGGGTGAAAAAGCAAGACAACTTTTCTTGGTTACCTTTATATTTAAATTTGACCTTGTGTACAGAACCTATCTACAAAAGATTGATTTTCTTTGAAATTTCACTTAATTTCTTTACGGTTTCCTGACAAAAATATTTATTTATTATTCGTGACTAAAAAACATAATTATTTTATTACACTGAGGAGAAATAAAACAGAGACCGAATGAAATCCAAATTGAACGAAAGCATTGTTTCTTACCAAATTTTCCATCCTCTATGTCTTTTAAAACACTTGTTAAAGCATATAAAAATATACTGTATTTACAAATCAGTTTAGTACCTTTGTTTTATGGCTGTATTTGTAGTACGTTGTTAAAACGTTTGTCTTCAAACTGTCAAATATAAATCGCAGTAAATTGTGTAATCTGCTGTCACAAAAAAGTTTCCTATTTTTCGATCGGTATAAGGAAGAGATACTATACTATTTTTCTATCGGTATGGAAAAACAATATTTCTCCATACTATTTTACCATAAATTATTAATTGTCAATAAACTTCATTACTTTTAAATGAATGAAGCGAGATAATTTTACTATGATGTTTTAAAAGCTGGTCATTTGGGGGGGGGGCAGGAAACCACTTGCGGGGGCCTGGCCCCGATGGCCCCCCCTTGGCTACACCCCTGCGTCCAGGATATACTTGGATAACACAGTATCTACAAGGGGTCAATATGTGTGATCTGGAGGTGTTTAAAGAGTGTCGATAATGTGTACAGTGTCCTACTGTGTCTAAAAGTAGTTTCTGTAGTTTCTGAACACATCAGAAGTTCAGGTATAATTTAAACACTCGTAGGGCAGTTTCCATTAATGATTGTTCGAATACATTCTAGACACCTTTTTGTTCACTGACAGTCATTTTTTGTACACTTTAGGATCTTCTTATAGTCATTATTTGTACACTTCAGTATCTTTTTAGACATGTTAAACAATAACCAAAGATCGTTTCTAAAAAGTATCTAAACAGTAATTTATTATTTGCAGTGTGCGGGAAACCCAATTTAATTCAAGATGAGAATTTTATGTGGTTCGAATCCCACGCAAAGCTTCGAATCAATCCACCTTTGGAAAAAGGCTACAAACGTATGTTAAATTTCTGTAACCTTTGTCATCGATTTTAGGTGTTCTTAAGTTTAATGCCCCATGATTTTATACCGAAGCTAAGGGGAAAATATTGGTCTTATTATATTACTTTTGTGTATTGATGAACAATAGATCCATGGAAATATTGTAGAGGCGCTTCAAGATGTTGGTTGAATTCAAAGAAATAATAAACTAAGATGTTACTAACACTATTACCTATCAGAAGTGCTTGTTAAGAATTTCGTAGAATGAATTCTAGCTTTCGAGCTACGTTTAACTTAAATATAAATAATACTTAACTAATGCAAACAATAAAACTTGACTAATAAAAACAATAAAACTTGACTAATGCAAACAATAAAACTTGACTAATAAAAATAATAAAACTTGACTAATACAAATAATGAAAGTTGACTAATGCAAACAATAAAACTTGACTAATGCAAACACTTTTTTTTAGTAATTTGCATGACAACTTCGACAATATATCATTGCCATTATCAGACACAATTCTCTACATGGAGGATGTGTCTGATGTAGGCAAATGTTAGGCTGCCGAACTATAATACAGATTATTAATAATAATTGTTTGCATTAGTCAGGTTTTATTTTAGTCTAATTTTGAGTAATTTCTTTTTTTAAAAAATAAAATATTTAGTATTCACTAATTTTGAACTGTTTTATTTGTTCTTTATCTTTTCAACTTACTTAACTTCAACAAATGATAAATATTGCTTAGGATTTGAAACAATTTACATTTTCTTAAAAGAAAAATATAATAAGTCTCGTTGGTCTTGTTTCACAGTAGGAAGATTGGCAAAAGATTTGACTTGGAGACATCCCCTTTGACATTATTATTATGATTATCTTTAAACAAAATCAATTAAATATTGTACAGACTTAAACACATGACATATCCAAATCTTAATTTTCCGAATATGTTGATCTAAAGAAGAGCGTGCTTCCTTGAAAGAACGACTTCAAAAATTAAATAGGATTGAAGTAGTAGGGTTGGTATCGAGACGAGACTTAATACAGTCTTGGTCTCGTCTCGATCAATATATATTTGTCTCGGTCTTGTCTCGAAATATATTGTAATAAATTAAAAATGCATAACTAGGTAATATAATATTTCAGCGTACTATTACCACTATTGACTTTTTAAAGTTCATTCTTGACTATAGAATCATTGTAAATCGAATACTCCTTCGTAGCTAAGTTGCTAACAGTCCTGCTTTCTATGCATGTGTTCGCGGGTTCAATCCTCATTGGGTGTTTCAAGCCTTCGATGAAACTCGAAAAATGATTCAGAGCCCACTTTAAGCAATAGATTTTGTGTAATTTATCCTCGATATCTAAAATGGACATTAAACGCTAATCAATCAGCTCCAGTACATTACATTATTTATGGTCTACTGGCTAGCACACATGTCTTTTGGTGGACTGGGATCCGTGTTCTATTCCCGGTGAAAGAACATTGAAAAATTTGAGCGCATTACGATGGTTCGGATTCCAGCTTAAACTTTAGATCCACTTCTCTTATACCCTCGATGCTGAAAGTGTTGCTAAATTCCAATTCAATCTCAGTGGCGGATTTAGGAGGTAAAAACTGTTGGTCAGCTAGAACTTAGACTATGATAAGTATATCATGAGTTTACTATAAACTTTAAAAAAATATATAATAGCTTAAATTATTTTTGTTACCCAAAAAACTGTGGTGGGCCTACGTCCTCCGGCCCCAATCTAGATCCACCACTATTCATTCAACCAACTAATTTACAGTGCTTTACATTTTGATAGTTCTAACTCATTCTATGGTTTAACCTGATTCTCTTTCCCTTTCCATGACCTTACCCAGTTGTGCTCCTGGCCTTTTCCAATCTTAACATTTTTTATCCTCACTTTCAGAACAAAATTGGGTATCTTAACATTACTTACACGAGCACTTGCAGTAAAACAACAATAAATTTTAAAACACGTGTCTTCCAGGATAATTCTTAAGCTGTGTGGAAAACTAATATTGGGAAGTTGAAAAGTTTATGTGTTTGCTTTTAGAAAATTAAGTTTCCGAAGATTTTGCAACATGGTCTTTGAGTTATTTAAATGACTGGAAACAGAATAAAGGTATATTGAATCGTATTTACGATATAACCTAGCCCGAGTAAGAATCGGAGCAACTTGTCAATGTTAAAGGATGAAGTATCTAACTAAATAATATTGTAGCAAGTGCACGCAATAATTGTTGTATTCATTTGGAAATAGAATGTTTCCCGATTTATCATATTTGCCATGAATTTTATATGTCGACTTTTTTCTACTACATGAAACACATCTTTTAAAAATGCATTAAATTAACTGGATAGGTGGAGTTTGCCATATAAGCCCAGGGTCGAATAAAGTGTTGAAATTTATTATACTAATAATAGATTTCTTAGGAAACTTTTGTTTATTAATAAATTACAATTTTAATATTCATCATGAAACTTAACATCCATCAGTTCAGCTTCATTAAGTATCTGTCGATTACATTGATCTATGGTGCCACTTCTGCCTCGTCGATGGTGTAATAACTAGCGCGCGCGCGCGCCTTCGGTGCACCTAGTCTTGGGTTTAATTCCCGGTGGAAGGGGCCTTGAAATTTGAACGTATTACGGTAGTTTGGATTCCACCGTAAACTGTAGGTCCATGTTCCATACAGTCTCAGTGCGGAAACTCTAACCAACTAACTACTGTGGCATTTTTTCCCAAGAAACTTCATAGATTGGAGCTTATGCTTATAGTCTATGTTAAGGCAAAACCCATAATCCTTACCAGTTGTATCCAGTCCTGGTCCCTCCTAACAAGAGGTGATAAAGTATCCTCAGATTTTTAACATCTTCATATTGTAAGACTTGGATAGTGTTTAAGAATGTAGATTCGCTTAAGTATAAATACGACTGTATTATCACTACTTTTTGCAAGTAGCATTGTATATGGCGTAGAAGGTCTTATACTAGATGGTTAGCTGTCAGCCGTGGAAGATAAGGAATGCATAAAACGTGTGCGTATAGTTGGTAATATGTGTTTGTGTGTGTGTGTCTGAAGAAGGTGCCAGAAGGCAGGGCTTCAAACATGAAAGCTGTCAACAAGATTAATGAATTTATCCTAACGAAGAGATGCTATACGGAGGCTGTTTAGGAAGCGGTCGCAGGAGTCCCTCCATTACCTTCAATGCAGCAGCATTGCCAGCTATTTCAAATTTTCCATGGTACCCAAAATAAATAAAGGGTAACTCAAAAATTAACACTCCGCAGGGTGTTAATTAGTTGTAGTCTGTAGGAAGTCTCGATCTGACCAGTATAATTATAAAACATTGTGGAATTTTGAAAAGAATGTAGTTGTCACAAGAAAAAGTATTATATGACAAAGGTTTCACAAGCTTACGAAGTTTCGATTTTTCTGGGATTAACTTGATGTAAAGTTTGCATTATTTGAATCCGTGTTGAAGTTTAATGTCCCGCTGGTCTAGTAGCTAGCTCACGCGCCTTCGGTGTAAGTGGCTCTCGGTTCGATTCTTGGTAAAAGAGAGTTGAAATTTGAACACATTAGAATGGGTTTCATTTCACAGTAAATGATACATTCCTGTCTCGTACAACTTCGGTAATGAAAAGAGATGCTAAAACTATATTAGACAAACAAAAATCTTTTTGTCATACCGAGACAATGAGACGTAAATCTACATACAGCTTAATGTTCGATGATTCAGAACCTCGTAAGCTCCTGTGGAGAATAGAAGCAAAATCTTTCACAGTGAGATAAGAATGCGAATGACCAGCTAACTATTTCAAAGCCAGAACGATTGATTGATTGATTGATTGATTTTTACGTCCCGTTCAGCAGCGAGGCTATATGAGACGTGGACCTACTGATTAGCGTGGAATCCGAACCACATGAGCTCCCGCCAGGAATCGAACCCTGGTCTCCCGCTCCAAAGGCGAAAGCCAGAACGAGTCTTCTTTTTGATCAATACTAGCAAGGTGCAATATTAAAGCATAGAGTGGGTTGCTGACGCAATATGCAGTGTTAAGGTTAGTGTAAAGCCACATAAAGTTTGTTTCTGTGATAACGGATGGCGTTGCTTTCGTCCTATCTTTTCAATGTAAATTAATAGTACAAAAAATGCCAAATATCTTCTATTAATATTGAATTATGTTCTTCGCTCTCAGTCTATTTGAAGAAAGTGACTGTACGCAACAATTGTTCCGTGCAGATCTTTGAAGTTTTGACTCATTCATTGTTGAGTTCAACTAATTGCTGCAGAGAAATTCAATGCCTCTCCCGTTATTATTTGTTCTAGGACTCTGAAGTTCTGGCATTTAGGACAATGTAAAGTAATCTAGGGTTTCCAAGATGAAAATATTTCGACATTTTGATCTTTCCATTATTGTAAGCTCTTAATTGTTGAGGAGGTATTCGATGCCTTTACTATTATTGTTTGTTGTAAGACAATGAAATAGTATTTTTAATGCTGACAACATATCTAAGTTGAACACCACTGTAGCCACTGATTATCTTCCCTGCTTTAGACTATGATTCGATCCGCGGTAGGAGTAGCTACTAGTGATTTGCACTTATAGTTGCACTATCATTTTTGTAAATGCAGATAGCTAAAATAAAATACGGAATGTTAAATGCCAAAATTTAATTTTCCTGTCAACATTTTTCAGTCCAAAAGATGGTTACCCTGTACGTTGCCTCTGTTTCTTTCTCTATCTTATTTCTACGTATGTATATATGAGTTTGTATGTGTGTGTGTAATTCATGTGACTCTAGTGCTCCCAAGTGAATTATAATTGGAATTTGACACGTTTGAATTACTTGCCTACAGTAATAAGTCCTTGAGTGACAAAGCATCCAAAATGAGGTGCTACATACAAGAGAACGCACTTTTTTTTTATTTTGAAACTTTCTGTGTCCTTGTGGCCAATTTCTTTCTTTTTTCTTCCTTATGATTTTGTTAACTAAGAGGGACGAAATGTATATTTTAAAACTACACTCAAGGAGAGACAAATGCCTACAAATGTATGTTCATATAATATGTAAGGACGTTTTATTTCCTTGATATTAATGATTTTCCATAATGCTACTTTATAAAGTAAAGGTTTCTCCACTTTCGGGAGACACTATAAAGAAACAAGAGCTACCGTATGTGTGGAGGTAAAAATTCCATACATTTTTGACTTAAGGTAGATGTAAAAGATGTGCTTTCGCCAACAGATTTCATCACGTGTGTCCTGTCTTTTCAATGTATTTTTGTCGGGTACAACAGTATTTACCACTTCAATACTGATGAATGAATGAATCAATTTCAGAAGATGAAATATTCAAACCTTGTCGTAAAAACAAATTGAATCAATAATAAAATAATAATCCGTGCACCAGTAGCGGTTCTAGAAGATAAAAACTGGGAGGGGTATCAGCCAGAACCCAGACTATGATAGGCATATCATGAGTTTATTATAAACTTTCAAAAATGCATAAATAATGCCTTATATAATTCTAGGTACTAAAAAAACATAGTACCTAAGACCTCCAGCCCCGGCTAAAACCGCCACTACCGTGCACTTCTTGATTATTTTGTTTTATTCATTGTAAACTAATATAGTTTTACTAGTTCCCAAAAATGAGTCTTCCAACAATGAAAGAAACAAAATAGCACAAAACTATACGCTACATGGATTATCCTTTAATTATTGATTTAATTTGTTTTCGGATAAAGTTCGAATATGTCATTTCTTGAAGTTGATTTATTTATTATAAATATTGTTACACCTTACAAAATATGTGCTGCCATCTGTTTGTTAATAGCAGAGCCTTTATACTCATCTTTAAGCATAGGAGCTTCATGATTGGTTGGTTGGTTGAGATGTGGACGTACAAATTTACGGTGGAATCCGAATAACCGTAATGTTTAGAGTTCTCTTCCTCCGAAAATTGAATCCGGGATCTCATGCGCTAAAGACGTGCGCGCTAGCCACTAGAATCAGCAAGGAGGACGCTCATGGAGGGAATGTAGTCAGCACCATACTTGGTCACTTTACTTTCCCAAGTTACACCTTAGATACTCATGGAGGAAATGTGGTCAGCAACAAACCTGGCCACTGTACTTTCCCAAGTTACACTAAGTTTCCATTTTCAAGAGAGTAATTGAATCTCAGAGCGACATTGGAACAAAGAAATTTTTCTGCCCCCATTGAGGATCGAATCCGAACCGTCTACTTGGTTGACCTTACTACGGTACTGAAAGTAGACTATATAAACACCATCTTGAAAATTTACAAATTAATACGCATGATAGTTTTAATATCCCTTTAATACACGTATGTTTATCATCATTAGTATTCTTCACTGCTTCAAATAATGGAAGGAAAAAAATAGTACGGGGAACTGACGGAACATACATACAGTGAGTGGGTGGACAGCGAATTAGGAATTTTTAAGTTTGAATCCTTTTCAGGAGTTTGTAGTGTCTGTACACACACATAGGTTATTTGTCTGAATGAAAAAGAATGTGAGGCTCTACTGGCTCCACCTCTAGAAGTCGTTGAGGTCCCAAGTGTTTCCCTTTGATGGTGTACATGCTGTTATTGAGAGTGTGCATATAGGTTTGTGTTGTTCAGTTTATTCACAAAACTGAGAAAGGAAGTTTCTTTGTGGAATTGAATTAGGTGAAAGAGCAATCATCAGAGTTTTCCAAGTGAATATAATATTGATTTGGTGTATCCTGTGTGATTAATAAGCCAACAATAGGAATGGATAAGAGAAGAGACTTGAGTCCGAGTAAGAAAAAGAAGTTACGGTTATGGTAAACTTTTCTGCTTTAAAAGCGTGCGAAATAGCCAGGAATGTAATGTTTATCCACAAGGATTTGAAGGTATTAAAAGAAGAAGTTATATTTAGGTGCACCAATTACAACAGCGAAGTGACAAAAGTGTAAGGGGCTGAGAAAAACGACACCAAGGCAGAATCGAATGCTTCAGAATATTGCTCTACGTAACCGAAATTTTACTGTTCAGAACATTCATGATCACTTGAATGATGCAGGTTGTCATGTAAGCACAATGACAGTTTGTATTAGACTTCACGAATCTAGTTTACGATCCTGCCGTCCGACAAAAAAGCCGAAGGTAACACCAGCCACGATGAAAAGGAGCTTACCTTGGGCTTTGATGCATAAAGACTGGACTGTCAATGATTTGTTAAAGGTATTTGTTTGTTCTACTGTTTTATGAACTAAATCAGTGCATTGAGCACACACTGTTGCAGGCGTGGTCAATATTTTACCACAATTAAAAATAATTACAATTACTGCTTTCTTTCAAGATAATGTTTACCCCATGCATTTCTTTGTAATACGAGTGCTGTTTCTCCGAGGAGTGGATGGTGGAAATTATGCAATATCGGCAACAACTTGTGTGGAGACATACTGGAGAGCAGTTGCTGTCTCAGTGCGTTAAGAAAATTGTGCAGCAACACTTTAAACTTGTCTGGCGAGTGATATCTGTGAACATCACTGAACAATTGTGTTTTGTTGAGGGCACTATGAGGAAGGAACACTACGAACATGTCCTGGATACTTGTCTAATTCCTCAAATAACTAAGTGGTACCCAGTAAATGATGGGATCTTCATGCAGGATGGAGCACCCTGCCATACTTCAAAACTCGTCATAAGTTATCTGCAGCAGCTGAGCATCAAAGTATTGGACTGGCCAGGGACAAGCCCAGACCCGAATAAAATCGGAGGGATATGGAATATTATGAAGAATAAGATCGGCAGTCCAGTGTTCACCAATATTTCTGCGCCTTCAGAGAGTATGACAACATGAAGTGGCTATTACTGAAGTGATAGCACGGAGTATCGACACCATGCCAAAACGCACTATGGCTGTTATTAGAGCAAAAGGTCGACCTACCAAATACTAACTATTGCCAGTGATGTGCAAATATGTACATTAGCTATACACTTTTGGCATATGGATAAGCGCATTGTAGATATAGTCTACAAAGTGAAATACAGTTATAAAATATACATTGTTCTATAATTCCTAATTCGTTGTCCACCCACTATAGATCATTTAGTTAGTGAAGGTATGAGATATTAATGAAAACTAAAACCAAGAATCGAAATGGCACAAAAAAAAGTATTTATAGCAAGAAACATATTTTGTGAATGTTTAAACAATGATTTCTTTTTAAGTCACCAACATTTTCGCATAAAATAGAAATATGAATATTACGAAATAGCATTATAGAAGTCTATATGGACCTAGAAATATGAGTATGTAGAGGAATGAACGGAAAAAAAAATGAACGGCGGAATGGAGTGGAAAACATTAAGAAGATGTTCAAAAATGGAGGTGAAAGAACAAGATTGGAGATGTTTAGAGAAAGAAGACAAATTTGGTTAAGATACTGTAATCATCACGACAAAGAAAAAAGGATGTAATAAAAAAAACTGACATAAATGAAGATACTGCAGTTGAAGAAGATAGATATTTCCTTCGCTGAGAGGATGAAGTTATAACGGAAAATTGTGATGGAAAGATACCAATTATGAACAGGATAAGAAGAATGATGCTTTGTAAACAATTAATTTTTAATTTGAAAATAATTATTTTTCTCAGTCAGAAAGTTTCCATGTTTCAGTGCCTTATTAACCTCGCGATCTTGATGTAACAGTCATACAGTATGTACAGAACTCGAAAAGTACCGAACACCATATCGCCATGGAAATATGAATTTAATAGCCAAAACATATAATATAGGCCTATGTAGGAAATTGAATTTATAGAATTATGGTGCCTGATTTTCAAATGCTATCTATACTTAGTTAACGACCAAGCACTGACAATGTCACCGTAGACTCCCGTTGAACCAAAAGTATTTTTACAGCGTGAGGTGGCTATTGTCGATAATAGACGTAATTAGTCCAGAGTTTGTATCGCTACTGTCGGTAGTAACCATAAATGGTTCAGAATTTGTATCACTATTGTCGGTGTTAAACGTAAATGTTCCAGAGTTTGTGTTGGTACCGTCAAAAGTAAACGTAAATGGTTCAGAATTTGTGTTGCAACTGTCGGTAGTAACATTAAATGGAGCAGAGTTTTTGACGTTACTGTCGGTAGTAAACGTAAATGGTCCTTAGTTAGTGTCACTACTGTCGATAGTAAACGTAAATGGCTCAAAGTTTGTATCGCTGCCATTGGTATTAAACGTAAATGGCTCAGAGTTTTTGTTTCTTCTCTCAACAGTAAACATAAATGGCTCAGAGTTTGTATTGCTACCGTCGGTATTAAAGTTAAATGACCCAAAGTTTGTGTCGTAACTGTCGGTAGTAAGATAAACGGCTCAGAGTTTGTGTCGTTCTGTTGGTAGTAAATGTAAATGGTCCATAGTGTGATCACTACTGTCGATAGTTAAAAGTAAATGGCTCAGAGTTTGTATCGCTACTGTCGGTAGTAAGAGTAAAAGGCCCAGAGTTTGTATCGCTACCGTTGTAATAAACATAAATGGCCTAGCGTTTGTGTTGTAACTTCTTCTGTCGTTAGTAGATGTAAATGGGTCAGAGTTTATGTTGTTAGTAAACGTAAATGGTCCAGAGTTGAACTGCGATATTTCTCGCTATGAATTTTCTGAGGGACTTAATTCTTTGGAGAATTGGCGGCATTAGTGGTATTTGACATTTACTTTATTACTTATAATTAAATTTCTTACATACTTAATACTCTAATAATAAATGATTATATTTTACATAGGTATGTCATAATTAATTATAATGTATAATACTTACTATTTTATTTGTATATAAATGTTTAACTACGTAGTTTACTGTAATAAGAGAAAAGTACTAATTCTGAATCATCATTATGTTGAAAAATAGTTCAGTATAATCATCATCAGAAAGGTTTATGGTAGATTGATTTTTACATACATATACTGTATTTATCTAAAAAGACATTTAAAATTTAAAATATATGTTGTGTCAAACCACATATGCTCTTGTCTCCTTCATGGTGTAGGTGGCAACAGGGTAGAATTATAGTGAAAGACATCGCCCGTCACGAAGATATTCAGTACTATCCAAGTTAGTGCCTAGTTTAGTCAGGAAGGAATATACAGTTATTCATGAATAGTATGAATTATGTATATTATGAAGTGTTCAACAGAGATTGATACCCTCACATGAGGTCCGATCTCAATCGCACTCGCCCTCATTCTTGGTAATGAGATTGAATAATGTGATTTTAAAAATGTTGGTGAATTCTTCAACAATTTGAAATGCTACATTTATAACGAAAAATTTTAAATGTATTTCCCCCTTCCCTGAAGAAACTTAGGTTTTTATATCAGAACTCTCAATCGGATTGGAGTTTAGCGTTTCTATTTAGCACCGAAGCTGTATGAGACACGAACTTACAGTTTATAAGGGGAAATCTGAACCGCCGTAACATTTTCAGGTTTCAAAGATCTCTCACCGTGAATCGAGCTCGGGATCATGTACACTAAAGTCGTGTGATAAGCACTAGACCGCCGAGAACGGCTCGCACTGAATTAATGGTTCCCTATGAGGCAAGAGGTTGAAGTTGTCTCGTCACGAAAAAGGCATTTCGTAAGTGATGTCTCGGTCTCGGAAATTGTATCTATATCTATCCGATACACACATGTCTTATATGATCTTTATTCATAAGCCGCAGAGTTCCCAGGCGTCTCTATTTAGCCTTAAAGTACATTACATTATCCGTCCCTCAAATAAACTCTCAGTGTCTCAATTTGCCTCCAAAACATAAGTAAAAATCATTTGTATAATTTTTCCCCCTAAATATCGGTTTTGTTAATCATCGATACTCAACGAATAGAAAAATCTACTCTTTCCCACTTACTTTTGATGAGGTTTGAGCTATTATTTCAGACATTCTAGATATTTCAGCAAAAACCGAGTGCGTAACCATGACTATACTGGAAATTTTCATAGTGTATCCCGGTTTTATAATCTGAAAATCTGGGAAACCCATTATTGTGAGATGTGACTTTATTTTGAAGAGATTTGTCATTAGTGAAATGATAGTTCTAAGAGGTGACACTATTACTAACAAATGAATACGCTGCAATGAATAAAATTGATCAATATATGTAAAATATCCATTTATGATATATATATATATGGTAATAATAATATCAATATTATGAGTCACAGTATATTGAAGTTTGTGTTCAGCTCGTAAATAGATTTTTCTTTTTCTTTTTTTTTTTAAGTGACGAATATTTCAAAATTATTATCCCTTTCCTCATTGCGCATGCATCTTCCCTTATACAGCTAAGAGGACGAAATTGCTAATTTTTGTTGCTGTTTCGACTTTAGGAGAAATGGTTCTTAATTCGGAAATATCTGGTTTGAAGTCCGATGTGAGATGAGATGTTTTCTTCCCCTTTCATTCTACCAGACGAATGCTAAGATCACTTTTAAATGCATGCGCCGTCTGTCCTGCTTCCAAAGCTTTGTCGAGCTATCTTTCATTATGAAAGTTCGAAATTAAAATAACAGTATCAGCTGTATTTAAAATTTCATTTAAAACAAAAATATGTAGCTTACATATGTAGAAAAAATAATTGCAAGATTTTTACCAGAGAGCTTTAATTAGTACAAGCCATATAAAAGTTAGGAAAGAAAACAGTTTTGTGAAAATAAAATTTTAAAAAAAAATAAAAAGATTCAAACATGCACAATTTCAGTTATAATTTTGTTTTATTTTTTTAAAAATACGCTTTTTAAATTTTCTCAATGGCGCTGGAAGTGCATTTCTATTCAACCATTCTTAAATTACAACTAGAAATGTGATTGATTCTCAAATAATGATCATCAACAACAACCCTAATGATCAACAATTGTTTATTTTATTATCAACTTATTCCTCATGTTACACATCTCCATTACTTAACAACGATAAGTTGATAGCGATTCGTTGTGATTTCATTGAAATCTCTTTCAACAGTAATTAAAAAATGAAACACATGCCATTTCCCTTTTTACTTTTTGAAGTAACTCTGCATAGTATAGCATGATAAGTGA
Source organism: Thermobia domestica (assembly GCF_964235325.1). Lineage (NCBI taxonomy): Eukaryota > Metazoa > Arthropoda > Insecta > Zygentoma > Lepismatidae > Thermobia > Thermobia domestica. The sequence continues at coordinate 97,279,287 of NC_137455.1, forward strand.
TATACTATTAGATTAAGTCGTAAGTTTTCCTTATATCTTATATGAGTTGAAATATCTTTCATATACATGTTATCACTACATAACAACGTTGTTATATCATAATTTTAACTTAGAATGTCCAAAGTTCCTACTGCAGTAAATCATAGTATATATCAAGTGCATATCACACTGTTCTTCAAATAATAATGTTGACTTATGTTTAAAGTCATATTAAAACATTTTGAATTGTGTTAGTGTTACTTCGAATCTCGCTATAGAAAGCAATAATATACACAAATATATTAGCATACTATTTGTGGAAAATAATAATATATTCAAAAATTAAAGACTGAAAACATCTTGGGAAAACGATATTCTCGATATTATCGTATTGCATAACCTAGAAGGACCAAAATAATAATGAAAAATCAACAATTTTCAGTAAAACTATAGGGTTCAGAAGGCATAGGGGATAATTTTGCATGCTAAGTAGCTGTTTTCTTCTCCCTCGTGTGGAAGATCCTTACCTTCTTAAAAACTTGCGCCCGTTCCTTGAATACTGATGAAGGGAGCATCGTAGGCTATATTTTGGCTGGTAAGTGACACGTATGATGACTGGGCGCGCATGGATAATGCACCTTTTGCAGGAAGGAGTCACACCCTTGACCGCCAACAGGTCATGGAGCGAGAAAGTAGACAGAGAGACAGTCGGTCACACTCGTGACGTCACTTCCGTTCATGAGGTGACTCATTGTCGTGCGCCTGGACCACGCCTATCAAAAACTCTGAAACTGGGCGGTAGGATAGCAGGAGGAGCATTATTCCAGGATCAAGCTTGTTTCACTTTATCTCCTTCCCTCTTCTTACCAGTGTTTCTATCCTTTCAAGTAGTTACCCAATATACTTCTTAGATCATTATCTTATTTGTGTAGAGTATGTAGTATCAAACATAGTGTATGCATCGGAGCGTTTTCCTTATAAACCAATGAGAGTTGGATTTGAGTTTTTCTCCAGTATAAACCAATGAAAGTTGGAATAAAGGTTTTCTTCCGAGTTGGATATAATAAAGTTTTTCTCCAAGTGGTATCGATTTTTTTTCATTCACTAGAGTATTATCCGGCAGCAATATTACTTGTAAAGAAACAAATCTCCCGAGTGAGAAGAAATTCTGGGGATCAATGGGGACATTAAAGATTTTAAGTTATAATATGTAATAGTATGTTGAAACCTTAATGTATATCTGCCCCCATGAGGGCACTGGGGCAAAAATAGGGTTGATCAGGAGAAGAGGCGAAACGATACAATTTTCACAACGAAATAGAGTTCCTTCCAATAGAAACAGATAAGTTTTTAGTACGAGATACCACTTCGAGACAATATATCCTTCAACTCTTGCTGCTTAGACTTTAAGCAAAAAACATACATAAAAACAGTGGCGTATACAGAATCAAGGGGGTTCATACTCTCCGACAGTACTCTACCTGAATTTGAACCCCCAGATTCTTTGATTACCAAGACGACGGGTTTGCGGACTTTCCGTGTAGGGCCTGTGATAGAAATACGTTGTATTAATCTTACACATTTGTGAATATTTTAAAAGTCACGTCAGGAGAACAAAATGATACACAACTCCGCAAGTGTAAACCTCTATAAACGTTATTAAAATAAATGGATCAATTTCAAAAGACTACAGAGTACAGAAGATTTATTTTAGTGCAAGTAAATAGGCCTACAGTGGGTCAGAAATACAGCGACATAATTTAATTTGCATGCCAATAAAAGAAGTGAATAAAGAAACGAATTATTTGAGTTCACTCTAGCTCTGAACCATTCCTACATACGCTTATGCAGAAAATATTTCCAATTTCAATACGTCACATTCATATTTTCTGGACTTGTAATGTATGATAAAAGATCTAGCTGGTTTGAGATATGTACATACAAATATCACCATGAAGTTTACACGATTTATGACACTTTGGCTTTATTTATTTATTTTTTTGTTTAAATCAATTGTTTTTTCCTTTAAAACACATGGTTTAAACCAGCCAACCGTGGTTAAAACATATAAGAAAAAATCAAATAAGTAAATACGGTTAAGTAGTTTAAATTATTTGCACCATAATCACTATCGATAGACAGAATTTGCTCAGTGCAGCTTAAATCGAATTGGACTACCTTAATTTTGAATGAAAAAGCTTTCAATCTCCTAGTACCAAGTATATGAAACACTTTTTTCTCGTTATCATTTCTGCAGAACATTATTTAAGTATCTTAACCATGTGGCATCAAATCACAGAACAGACGATAATCATTATCTCACCGTACAAATTAGTTCAGTGTAGTTCAAATCGTCGCATACTAGTTCTATCAGGAAGATGCGACAGTTTTTCGGCCAATATTCTTCAAGAACATGTTCGGTCCTCATAACGATCAACTAGTAAAAGCTTTTACATAATAACACTATCACCATGCAACATTTGCTCAGTGTAGCTCAAATTGTCTCGAACTAGTTTGAAGAAGATGAAACAGAATTTCAGTCACCCATTCGTTAAAAACATGACAATAATTAAATGATCTTGCTCACTTTCTGTATCGTTATGTCAAATTTGGATAATATGCCTTAAAATGTCTTCTTTTAAGTGCAAAATGGACGAATGAGAACTGCACTCCAAATTGTTGCATATTAATATTACAGATGTTTTAATACGATTCCCTAGCAATAGATTGTTTTGACAACAGAGACTAAAAATCTATTGCTGCGAAAGATTTATTTAATCGAAAATTGGCAATTAAAAAAATATCAAAAGAAATAAAAAAATCTTCAGAACTATACGAAAAAGTAAATATTGATATTTTTTTCGTTTGTATTTCTTTCATGTTGTACGATACAGTTACGGTGAGGAATTGAAAATATTACAATAAGTCTTGAATATTTTTGTTCATTGGTTTAATTACGGTATCTTTACCAACTTACACGATGAATTTAAAGAACTGTAATAATTAAAATTTTGAGATTTAATATCCTATACATAACGTGCGATTGCATAATTTTCAGTAGTTCAACACAATTAAACAAAACATCATCAAGATGGATAATTCTTCGGTTGTAATCGCTGTTCTCTCTGAATAATAAACTTCACGGAAGGCACGGAGCTTCAGTGGTGGATCGATCACCTCTGGTTCCGGCTTCTATCCCAGCCCATGTGGAATTGTGATCGCCAATATCTTACCATGAGTTTGTTCGGAGTTCTTTCGTTTCCTCCCACATTTCTCCAGTTCTTTTTGAAGTATTCACTTTCATTATTTTAGTCATTTCTGTTTTAGCCTAAAGATCATATTTGTGGGACCTTAAAATAGAAATTTCGTTTCAACAGACTTCACCAAACCACTGTTTTTTGGTCGAATTGTCTTGTAAGAAGATTAAAGCTACATTGCAAAATTTTTAATAGGTACCATTTCTAAACTTTTTCGGGAACTATTTTTGTTTAAATATCAGTGTTTGTGAGTCATAGTTAATTTAAGTCTTTTCTTTATCATTCGGCTTCAGAAAGCAGTTTAATAGTCATCCAATACTGTATTCTCTATTCATACTTTTTTTCTAAAGCTATCCTACTTGTAGGTTTTAGATCCGATAAATGTGTCACCTTGAAAATACCATTGTGGCGAAGTTATGTTAGGGCTATCCTAAAATAATTGTATTAATATTATTATTAATAATAATAATAACTTTCGTCTTCAACTTCTACTGAGATTAAGTCTACACCGCCTGCCATTTTAATGATCCTACCAGATCTCCTAATGCCTACACAATACCAGACCTATAGAGGTTGCATAACCTTCTATAAGTCCAACTAATTTGTTTTCTTTGGGAATTAAAGTTGTTTCAAGAATAGTATACTTCGGAATTGAACGCACACATTCCTAATACTCTATTATGCTTCTGTGAAGTCGTCTGAAAATTAAAAGTTCCTGGGTAAAATTAAATTGTTAATTTAACGTTCCACAATTATGTCCTTTTAATTAAAGGAAACTTAATTAACGAAAGCGAATGATGATAAAATGATTGGTAGAATGAGTGTGTGAAATAGAAAAACCCCGAAAAAACTCACAGAATGTTGTCCACCAGAAACTCACTTGGGTTGGACTCGAACCAAGAACTTCTAGCAGCAGAGGTAAGAACTCTACCACAGACCTATAGTGCTTCCCCTCCTCTGCTATAGTTCTTTGCTTTTAGTCAGTTCGTTAAAGAGCAAGTAAAAGCGTTTGCTTAAGCTATTTTTTTTCTCCTGTCCTGATGACATCGTACTTAACTCCACTTCTTTCATTGCGCTTTGTATGGGTTATGATTCATTCATATAGGGTATATAGAGTGATATTTCCGTTTGACTTAGCAGTCTGATTGAATGACATGTCCTTACTTCTTTCCTGTTGAACACCGCGAATAGAAGTACGATGTAAATATTGCTGTGGTCTCTGAAATTAGCTCAAACAATTCGAGAGAATTTAAGGAATTTTCAAGTTGTAATTCCCAGTATTAAAAATTGAGAAGTTTTTCTTCGATTGATTCTTACCTTACTAACTCATGTGCCACCAATTTTTTAACTACCTTTCTTTGACTAAAGAGTACCTAAAGAGAAATTATATTGTCCATTTGAATAAGTAAATTCTTAACTCAGATTTTTAATAAAAGTTACACATAGATTACATATAGTATTGGCAATAATATCTCCTGGTAACTATTGGCTATAATAACTGCTGATAACAGTTACAGGTTTTGGGATTTGAAGCTTTGTTTAATTTGTAAAATTGAGTTGATTTTCTTTGTCTAGCCCATATTTCAAATTCTCATCTAATGACCCTTAAAAATAGCCTGATATCTAGCACCCTTTCAACCGAAGAGATTGTAAAAATGTCTGATTAATGTAATTTAATGATTTTACTATAAAACCTGGTATTTCAATTTATTTCCTCAAAACTGTTGAAAGATTAAAAAAAAAAAAAAAGAGGACATAGGTCAAACACAATAACGATAACTGGCAAAATTTAAAACTAAAGTTAAAATGGAATATAAACTTTTTTGCATAGTCAAATGCTGTAGATATTAATTTGATATTACGCTAAATGCGTACCAATGTAATTATAATGTTGCATTGTATATCCAAACTTACAGTATATAGGGCGGTGACGACGCCAGCATTAATCTCTAGAGGGCAAGAGGATAGGCAGAGAAATTTTGGGAGACAGCTATTTTTTTTTTTTTTTACATACCGAAAATAATAACTATATTATTTACTTGACCTACAATAGAATACATGTTCGGAGGGTAGTCGGGGAGGGGGGTCGATGCCACCCGGGGTCGCCAGGCCTTTTCCCTCCTCTATCGTCGTCAGTGTTATAAGATCACCACTAGATTATAGGACAAGATGTTTTTCGCGACACTTGTAACGTCTAATGTTAAATTACTTACTATCAGTAGGGATATAGTATATCCATATCTATGTAAATAATTTAACCAGTAAAAACAAATAAAGCCTGGTGTTCAATCGTGTTACGACTCAGTGTAAGAGCGCTTACTTCTGGTACTAAATCTCTGGTTCAATACCAGGTCATATGAGTTTATAGTGACAATATAGCATATGAGGATTTTTTCATGGTTCTTCACGTGGATTTTTTACCACATTCTCGTACTACCAATTATTTGATAATCAATCACTTACATTAATCATTCACGACACTTTTAACATGAAGTGCATAAACGTGGGACGTTAAATTACATATTTCTATTTTAGAAAAAGATCATCAAAAAGAAAATAAAAGCAAGAAAATTCCGGTGTTAAACCTTTTGGTAAGTGATTTTAATATAAGGGAAGAATTAAAGAATTGAAGATAAAAAAAATACGAAAAATAATAGTTAAGAGAAGTAAATAGATGTGATTTATATTACACTTTCATAGTTATTTCTTACAATGCTACGTCCCGCAATTATAAAAATCTGATATGAAAAGATTACAGCAAGGGATAGGAAACAGCGAAGAATAAATTCGAAAATAAAGTACAAAGAAAATATGTAATTTAGTTCGAAGCCACAATATGCCACAACAGTCATTACTCTAAATTTGCCTGTACGACCATCGTTAAAAGAAAATATCTATGAGAAATACAAAATATACTATTTACTATTAAAACACAATAACGCACTGATCAAGACTATGTGACAATATGAAAAAAAAATACACACACAAATCACGTAACAGTTTCAACACAATAACTGTGTCTTCATCAGACTCCCCCCTTTTTTTTTTACATATTATCATATAGCCTTGCTCAGTGTGTTATTGTGTTTTAGTACAATATGGAAACAAGGCCTGGTAGAATACTATTTACTATCTATTGATGGTTACATGTTAGTATCGTCTGTATAACTTAATCTAGATTTCGCTGTCTAAAATAGTTGAACATGTTTGTACTCTCAAGTTGGGCACGTTACACCAAGCAGGGTAGTTATAATACACTTATTTCAAACTACACATCTTAGTATTATTATACTTTATTATGCATACTATTAGGTTGGTGTGAACGAAAGGTCCACTTTGTGGTAAGCTCGCCACATCAATACAACCCATCAAGCTCACCACATCAATTAGTATGAGCTAAGATCATGCGTCTAACGTCACAAACTTTGTATAAGTCCAGCAAACAGGCTGGAATACCCAGACAATCAGGAGGCAGTACGTTGTTGAACAGGATCGTCTGAAAGTGTACCATGGAGAACACGTAAATGCGACTGACCTTCTTTACTGGAACTTTCTGCACAGCAAGCCACTGTGGTTCGATGGCTCTGTGCAATTGGTAAGATTATAAAGTTGTACACATGGGTGTCACATGAGTTGACATCTGCAAACAATCAGTGTCTGAAGGTGTATAGTTCTTTGAGTTTAAAGAATAATCCGGAAAGTTTCCTGTATTGGATTGTCACTATTGATGAAAAATGGATCTGCCAGGACAATCATAAAAAGTGAGAACAATGGTTGAATCCTGATGAAAAGTACAGTCCAAAATTCCTAAAAGATGTTGTTGCTAGTATAGTGATCTATGATGGAGTTGATCCATCATGTTTCTCCGTTGAGGCGAAACAATCATTGCAGATCCAGAAATTTTCAAAAGGCATTATGTCCTCATGTTGCAGGACATTGCACGCCCAAACGTCGCTGGAAAGACGTTGTAGATTCTCCGTGAGTTGCAGTATGAATATAAAACCATATCTCATCTACCACCGTATTTTTCCGACGTCTCTTGCATCGAGTACCATATTTTCCGGAATGTCGATCGTTTCTTCGGAGGGAAGACCTTTCTTGATGACCGAGGGTGCAATGTACGATTGAGGGCTTCTTCACATAGCAGACTCCAGAAATGTCATCACGTCACATCGCAGATTTTTTCACCACGAAATTCAATCGTTTGCTAATCAATGAAAAAAGTGTGTGTTTGCAGATGGTGACAGTTTAGATTAACCATGTAGAAACAGTTTTTTTTTTCTTTTTTTGGTCTTCACTTAAGATTTTGGATTCACTTAGGTGAGGCATTTTGTTCGCTCTAACCTGATATATGATTTTATTCTATTTTATATCTTAGGCAATTTAATATCAGAACATTAAAAATATATAGCTAAATATTTTAGACAAAAGTCGTTAACTTAAAAGTGACGTGACGTATTACCGGTTGTGGAGGTTGGGTTATGTGGTTCTCATTATCAATGACCTATAATACATGGTGTAAATTGAGTAATAAAAACAATCATAAATATTAAAGATTTTAAATTATTGGTGAAAATGATATGGTAGGGGTTAAGTTGGATCAGAATTGGTTAGAAGTTTGATCGTTCAAACTCTCACTGGTTCGGATGAATTAAACAAATTAATTTGATGTTCATAGGCGCTTTTATTCACACGAATAGGATGGAAGTAATGAAACCACATCTACGAACACAAACTATTTTAATTCGTGCGAGTTCGTACGACCAAGTTTTCATGAAATCTGATCGAATCTGACAGCAGTCTAAATTATCGGTGGACGATTAACTAAAAAATGCTATTTTTTACTGTATTGTATAGTTGGATATCACTTAGTCGACCGATTTATAACCAAATCGAGTTGCAACGGGACGTTCATAACTAAAGTCCGTCGTAAGTGTATAAAATTTATGGTCCCATTACTGTTTTCTTTGACTTGATTTCGATTATAGAACAAAGTACATCTTTACATCCTGCAAGATACATATTTCAAAGTGCTTATCTTTGTTCTCTTCAAATAATGTAGGTATTCATCAAACCATACGACGCCGTTATTAGTGTGCTATAGGTCTATTGGTAAACAGAAAACCATGGTAACTCAGTGGTAAACTATTCATCTCAGGTGCGTATAGTCCCTGGTTCGATTCAGCTCGCGCCAAGTGGGCTCTGTCTTGGAGAAGCACTTTGTGTGTAGTTTTTTTCTCGGGGTTCTCCAGTTTTCTCCCACTTTCCTCATTCCACCGTTTCATTCATTCTCATCATTACCGCTTCCTTTAGCCTAGCTGGCATAACAGTACGACGTAAAACTGAAATAATTTATTAGCCAGCAATGAAGTCTTTCTCGGAGACAAAAAGTTCTTGGTAATTTTTGTAAGTGCTAAAGAAGCGTGAAATTTTGTCGTTAATTAGTCATATAGTTTATTCTTATTATTTTAAAAAATGACTTGTATATGCTGTGGTGTAACAACCTTTGAATACGCCCCTGAACTCCGGATATATAATGCTTCATAAAACCCAAGGTTATCATTATTTTAAGGCGTGAGAAGTGGACAAAATAAGTATGAAAAATTAAGTGTCAAAATTTTCTTAAATAGATGTCAGTGTTATGGAAGTTTGATTTGGATATAGTAGAAGTGGAAATGGTTTCTGTAAGGTGGGGACTTCTTAAGAAGCCCTTCCCATCCTCAAGCAACAGACAACAGGGAATTGGTTTCCAGCCAGATAAATCCCAGCCATATGATGAATAACATGTATTAGGCTAAATTAGTCGACAAGACACACCCTGTCAGAACAAGCAAATACACTACTCCTAGTGGGCATCATCCGCACGCACTTCCAATGTTAAAGAAAACAAAAGAAAAGAAAAGTCGTTTCATTTTCTGAACGGAGTACTGTTCATTTTTGCTTTCCTGTTGCTGTAAACGCCCCGCCAAGGAAGAAGGGTAGAGCATCACACGACAGTAAAAATTCGGAAGCTTCAACATTTACTCCTACGCAAAAAAAAAAAAAAAAAAAAAAGTATTTATCTGATTCTTCCACCTACGACTTCTCGCACTTAATCTGTTCTGTGAGTGTTCTCAAAAGAAGTTTTAGAAAAAATACAAGTAAACTTTCCTACACCTGATGATAGAACACTACCTGTTGCTTCCTCGCTGTTCAGCAGTTTGTTTTGCATAACTAAAAAGGAAAATAAATGGGTAATTTTTCTAGCCTACTCTTAACTCCACCTGTCATCATTTTCCTATAATTAATCACGGTTTCGAAGCACTAATTTTTCATTATGTGTTTTTTTGTCATAGCTTTATTAGGTTTCTTCTTGTTTTTCCTCTTTGTCTTCCGCTTCGTTAAGCCAAACCTTGATACCAGATAGCCATCTCGTAGCCTATCTTTTTCACCGAAAAGCTTCATATAAATTATAAAATATTATTAGCATTAAAAAAGAAAAGTCCAAATATAAGACACCAAACGATAAATCTCACTAAGCTGAAGAAACTGATAGATATGGGTTAATGTTAATTTTTCTGTATAGTTTTCGGGAAAGTAAAATTTCAGTTGGCTGAGTGCAAACCTAAACTGATATGGTATAATAACAGTGTACATAGGTTTCCTTAAGAAAATATTTGAGCTCCTTCGTGGCTAAGCGGTTAGCGTACGCACGTTTAGCGTGAGAGACAGGGGTTCGGTTCCGGTGGGAGCTCATGTGGTTCGGACTTCACGTTAATTAGCAGGTCCCGTCTCATACAGCCTCTCTGCTGAAAGGGACGTTAAACTGAAAATCAACTCTCGTCTCGACTTTCGAAAAACTTTTCTCGTCTCGAAATGTTTATCCTATCGTTTTGTAAATTTATGTACAAAATTTATGCCTTGATTTTCTACTTAATTTCCATTCAGAAGTTATCAGCATTCTTCCACGTCACGAGAAGTGAAATGAAGATTGTGATATATAGCAACATTTAAGCCATATTTATTATTGGAGTATATTAATGTAAAGGCCTTGTGTATCGTTAAAAGTTGATGTAAATTCTTTTCATTATGTTCATGTAATCACTTTATCAGTTTATAATATTTTATACTACAATCGTGTAACACTAAAAGATTGTTTAGGATCTAAGACTTAAGTGAACTAGTGTCGACTATCAAACACGAGAAATTTCTCATCTCTTCTCGAAAATAAGAAGAGAATTGTCGTGTTTCTCATCTCGTCACGAATTTCAAAATGCATTTTTTTTCGTCTCGTGGTCACACCAATGTCAATCGATAAATCACATTCAGCTCAACAAAATTACCTACTTGATAGAGAATTCTGATGTGTAATCCCTGAGAAAAACGAGAAGAACGATTTTTTTTATGACGCGAGAAAAGGTATATCGTTCATTGCCAATCCGATGCAGCACTGTTAAAAATAATTTCTTAATGTTGAGAAACCGTTTCTTATCAGTGCACCGAGACACTGGCGTCTCTGGCATGTAAATTTTTTTTGGGGGGTGGGGGCATTAAAGAAAGTGATTTACATGATACTACCTAGCCTAATATGTTTATTATCTTCGATTCCATTTGTTACCTTTCTGCTCACCTTCACGAACCACCTGAGGTATATCAAGAACTCTGTTATAATCGTTTCACAGCCTGAATATTATATTCCAAATAAATATAATTATTATTATTTATATGCTATTCTGTCGTTAGTAAATAAATTAAATTACAATAAAATATTCAATATTTGGTACTTCAAAAGATTGGGGGATGTGTCCCCCGCATCCCTCCCGCCAAAGACGCCCGTGCACCGAGATAATATTTTCTTAGAAACGAGATTTGGCAATTCTCATTCATAAGGAAAGTAACAGTATATTTTCTAGTTTCGCTTTTTCTAGTTTCCTGACTACGCTACTTTTCTTCATTTCTCGTTAATGAGAGTTTCAAAATTCTTGTTTCTAAGAAAAGATATTCTCGGTGCACAGATAAGAAACAGTTTCTCAGATTTAAGAAAGTTTTTTTTAACAGTGAGGTGATATTTTTTATTGTGCTGAATTGGTGACACAGTGGCTCAGTGGTAGAACGTTTAGTTCTGGTACATGCGGTTCCTGGTTCGATCCCTGGCCGGACAAATTTATAATGGACAGCATCACAACATCGTGGGTTTTCTCGGAGTTTCCTTCTACATTCTCATTTCAACATCTCTTCCATCATCATTCACTTGCTGTAATTATCCGTTTCTCTTAGGCTAAAGAGTATAATCGTGTGACATTAAACTGAAATATTTCATTTCCTTTGATTTATTCTGCTTATTTTTTTTTATTTATTTATGGTATTTGAAAACTTTACGCAACCAAGTAATAATTGGTTGATTTAACCTAACAGTAACACATACTTCTAATAGTACGTAACTGTATACTTGTAGTGTTAACAGTAGAGAAAATAAGTGTGTTCTATTTGCACATTTCACAAGTAGGTAGTGACATGGCTGACAGCCGGGAAAGCAAGGTGGTCTATATTTGGAAAACGATTTTGTACTTTTCTTATGCAGAAGATAAAATCGAATACAGTATGTAATATCATTAAGGCAGATACGTATTGTCAATCAAGAGGTTCTACAGAAATTATGGAGCAATGAATTCATAGCCGTAACTGAAATATTCAATGGAAGGAATGTGTAATAATAATAATAATAATAATAATAATAATAATAATAATAATAATAATAATAATAATAATAATAATAATAATAATAATAATAATAATCTCCTTCTATTGTCTTTCGTAGAGTACATGTTGAAAATTTTACCTATACATTATGGTCAATCATTATCAAAGTATTTCACAGAGTTTTCATTACAGTATTTTTTTCCCTCCTAAAAGACATACTTAGAAAAACTAAAAAGTAATAGGGAAACATAGTTTTACTAGGAGTAACTGTATAGTGAAGCTTGTCTATGTTTGTCACCATCGAAAAAATTCCATTGAAAAGGGCCAACTTACATAGAAAAAAGTGTATTTTGAATCAATGATTTTTATAGATTGTGCAATAACCAAATATTACCAATGCATATGCTTATGTTTTGTTAATAACTCGTTGTCCTGTCCACGTATACTATAAGTTAAAATCTTGCTTAATTAAAAGTTTTAATTGGTTTCATTTAACTTGTTAAAAACATTTATCCACCAATCATCCCAAGATCCTTATCATATTAATAATCAAATCTAAATATGATTACGGTCTTTGCTTTTTTTGAAATAATTAAAAGGAAATAATACAGTTTAACAAGTTGCAATTAAATCGTCACAATAGTTTTAAATTGACTGCAATTAAATCGTCACAATGGTTTCAAATTCATTGCAATTAATTCGTCACAATCTTTTAAGTTCCTACAATTAATTCGTCATAATAGTTTTAAATTCGCTGCAATTAAATCGTCACAATAGATTTAAATTCACTGAAATTAAATTATACGAATAGTTTTAAATTCTCTGTAATTAAATCGCCATAATAGTTTTAAATTCACTGTAATTAAAACGTCACAATAGTTTTAAATTCACAAATTGAGTGCACAGCTTTTATCTGATAGCGCAGGTGGTGACATCTACTAGTATAGTTATTATTAGGATTAGCGTGACGCACAGTCAGACATTTACTGTTTATTATTAGGGCATATACAAAATGTATTGATGTTGTTCTGCAACATAATAACATTGCACGAAAACAAATTCAATATGTATCCTAATTTGTCATTTGCGGTCAGTGATTTAAATGGCATAAGTATAACATGCTAACTATCTACGAAATGTAATTGCACCTTCTTCGAATGTTCTCCTAAAGTCAAACATACAAAGGGTAAATTTAACATAAAAAGTATTAGAATACTTTTACTTCAATGCAGTCAAGTGCTGAGGTGACCGACTTCCAGCCTAATAATATTAATAGGAAGAAATTAAAGAAACACAAATCTCCGGGTGTGGACGAAATCCCTGTTAAGTTAATTTTAGCTAAATGGGAAACGTTATGAAACGAGATACACAAACTTATTCTTGTCTGGAACAAGGAGGAATTGCCACAAGAGTGGAAAGAATCAATCATGGTTCCAATTCACAGAAAAGGCGACAAAGCGGATTGTAACAATTATTGAGGCATCTCTATTTAGTCAACATCCTATAAAATGCTCTCAAACCTGCTGTTACTAAACCATTCGAAGAGAAACGGGAATACAGCACTCTAGTACATAAATTATTTATTGATTTCAGAAAGGTTCTCTTAGGAAGGAAACATTGTACAACATTCTTACCGAATTTGGAATACCGGAAAAGGTACGTTAATTAAGATGTGTTTAGTTTATTCCCAAAGTAAATTCCAAGTTGGAAATTACTTGTCCATCTCGCATCTCTAATATCATGAAACAAGAAAATGCATTGTATTTACTATTATTTAATTTTATTCTGGAATACACAATAAAGAAAATCAAAGATAGCAACAAGGGTTTAAAATGGCACTCGCCAAATTATAGCTTATGCTGATGATGTAAGCCTGATAGGGGATGATACGAGGACAATAGAGATAAATGCAGACGCTTTATTAAACACCTGTAAAGACATGGTTTTACAAGTTCGCCGTAACCATAAATATGGAAACTATGGATACGTTAAAATATCAAATAATACTTCCGACAAAGTGAACGTCTTCAAATATCTGGCAGCCGTATGAAGAGACAAAAATCATATGCACGAATAAATTTAATGCCGACTGAAAGTAGGGAATTAGTGTTATTATTCCGTCCAAAACCTTTTTCTTTCGTGAGTACTGTTGAAGAATTTGAAGCTTAAAATATATAAAACGATTATTATGCCTGTTGTACTGTATGGTTAGAAACACTGTCACTTACTCTCAGGGAAGAACAGAGACTAAAAGTATTTAAGAATAAAATCCTGAGCCGAATATTCGAACCCAAGAGAAACAGGAGTGCGGAATGGTGGAAGCTTCATAATATGGAACAGCATAATTTATACTGTTTACCAAACATTGTTAGGGTAATCAACTCTAGGATTCTCAGATGGCCACGTAATATAGCTAAAATGAAAGAAAATAGGAATGCATTCAAAATTTTAACTGGAAATCCAATCGGAAAACGACCATTAGGAAGACCTAACACAGATGCGAGGACAATGAGTTATTCAAATGGATCTCGCAGAAATAGGAATACAAATCAAAAACTGGACCAGTTGGCTAAAGTCAATAAAGAAATTCTGAAAATGTGGCATTGAACCTCCGGGTTTCATAGGCCACAGAGTTAGTTAGTTAGTTATGTCTTATAGGAAAGGGCAGTTTTTACAAAAACAATGCCAAGGAAGCCAACTTACAGAGCATTAAGTACATTTCTTATAGCAAAATTAAAGTTTTGCAAAAATGAAGCCAAATTAGGCAGGTGGCAATTTAGAGAAATGCTAGCCAAGTTAGTAAGTTGTATTTATATGAATGTTTGTAACATATTCTGTAATATTTGTTATGGTTCTCTACGCTAATCTTTCAACTTTATGTGGAGGGCCTACGGCTGTTAAGTTGTGAATTAATATTCAAATACATAAGAAAAAAAGCCATAAGTTAGCCTTGCTTCAAGATATACGATATATTAGTAGCAATAGAAATAGAATTGGTATAGTAGTAGTAGTACAGTGGCTACTTGATTTATGCCCTTGAATGACAACTATTCGCACAACTAATGACGTTGATGTGTGCACCTTAATCATGTATTAAATTAAGTAACAACGGGAGGAAGGCAGGGGGTTTACAAGAAGGAAGAGGTCGAGAAATGACTCAGCTGAACTTTCGTCGTATGAGCATGGTTCCGCTTATGTAAGAACCCAAGAGACCAGAGGGGAAGGAAGGAGGAGGAGGGGGAAACGATCATCATCATTATCATCAATTTACATGAAAGTAGTAGAGGGACAGCGACTTTAAATATGTGCGTGTTACGACATTTGAACTTCCTTCCGTGATAGATAAGGTGAAGAGGAGGCACTTAATATCCTGGAAAATTATTCTTTTAAAAAACTTTTCTGATTATGGTTTGCAAAACTATATTATGCTAAAAATAGTATTTGATAGCTACTACCATACAATATGGCGAACTTTTAATATTATTGCAAAATACACAACCAATTCTTTTGGCATACAGAGAATCTTTGGCGAAGGTTATCATATGGTTTGATCAACGAAAGTAAAATGTTAAACTTTTTCTCACTGTTATTACCGAAGTATCAGCTTCCGCGTTCCAGCCAGGTAGAACTATGTAGTAGAGTGCGTATTATATAATGTTGAGTGGTCGTGAAGCTCCGTGTCCAAAGGTTAGAACATAATTCTCTAAAATTGTGCTAAAGTAGCTAACATGCATGATGCATACTTTATGCGCGTTTGGTCTCGTTTTTAATTTCAGGCAGGGGTGTGAGGATAGAATTCCAGAATAAACCATATATCCTCGATAGGAGACCGAATAATTCTGTGCTGAGTGGAAACCGTAAACCTAATTCCTTGGCACGACAACTCATCAGTCTGGCTACCCACAAGATGAAACGAGACAAAATTTAGGTCATGGGACGTGAGACGAGACAGAATTATTCTAATAGAAACAAACAAATACACTTTCAGGGCAGGGTTTTGAGACAACACAACCTCAATTCTTATTTCGTATCCAATATTAGATATAATGATCTCTAACATCTTACGGGGTGTCCGTTTCCAGAAAGATCCCTGCTGAAAAGAAAATATTGACATCATTGTTCGCCCCTCATGGTTCTTGAGAGAAATATGTATAACGTACACGAAAAAAAAAAGTACGTAAGGTCAATAAAAATTAGTTTAATAATTCCTTAGTTTGTCTTTGAAAGTAAACTACAGCTCCTATGACTTTTGCTGTATGGTACATTTTTAGTTCATGTTGAAAAGCGAAAGCCTCTTTGGCAAGGGACGCTTCTTATCCAATCAAAAGCAAGATCATTAACACAGGTATTACTTTTAGCATGTGATAGAGCAATTTTCATTTTAATTAGGACAACCATTTTTCCCCTTTTTGAAATATAATCCGAATATAAACGCGTCATTTTAACCTACGTTTTGATAATTTATAGGTCAATAATATTCCATTTAAGACCTTACACTGTATATACAGTATTCTGGAAGCTTTCAATACATAGATATATTATATGGAGTACGCGTTCTACTATAGTTTTTTTCTCAGTGTTGTTTTGGTTATATCTTTTTTCTTATAGTACATAATCACACCTTTCCCACGTATGTATGTATATATGCATATATGTATATAGGGTCGAAGTAAATAATCGATTCTGAAAACCGGTCAAATGAATCTACCTAAAACACATATACATACATATTACACTAGCGTCATCTGTTTTCAGCCTCCTACTTTGTTTTTTTTCTTTTCTTTATTTATTTTTGTTTCGTTTACAAACATTGTGTCACGCTTTTAATTAAAACTGTTTGCTTGTTCTTATGGAAACGCTTTTCATCCCTTTTACATACATATGACGTAATGTTAATTTCTTCTCGTCGTTAAGATAACCTTTACAAGATATTACATATGCGTGTTTTGTTAAGTATTATATATATAATATATATGTATGTTCGTGTGTGCCGTGTGTGTGTGTGTGTGTGTGTATGTGCACCCGCGGATGTGGACGGAGCTTTTCAAGTTCGATGTTGGTTAGTGATTTATAATTATTCTCATCAGATAGGTTTCAGTGTTATTATTATTTTATACCCGTACATATTCTTGTTCATGTTGTATGTTTTAAGAAGTTGTATGTTAATGTAATTAGCAAATTCCTTTTAGTCAGTAAGCTTTTTTTAAAATTTTTTTTCAAAAGTTTAATATGAACTAACCGTATACTTGTTAAAGGTAAAGTTAAAACATCTTCTGTACCTCGTGTTCGGTCATCCTTATGAGAATAGGTAATGGAAACAAGCGATAAGAGGGAGAAATTGACCTTCCAGAACTTTTGAAGTACGTATAATCGTAGGAAAGAATAGAAAACTTATAAGGAAACTTAGATTAACCAACTAGTAACAATTAGATTGGTAGAAGAAATGACACATGAAAGTATAATTGGAAAAAGTTCGACAGTGATGTTAGCTACCTTCCACCAATAATATTCAATATCTGTTTAAAATAAACGGTGAAAAAGAATCCGTCTTTCAGCAACATTATTCAATATCTGTTTAGAAGAAACTGTTAAGAAGAATCTATCTTTCAGCAACATTATTCAATATTTATATAGGAAAAATAGTGAAGAAGAATTTAGCTTCAACCAACATTACTCCATGTATCTATTTAGAAAAAATAGTGAAGAAGGATCTTTTTTCAACCAATATTATTCAATATATTTATTTACAAGAAATAGTGAAAGATCTATCTTTCAATCAATATTATTCAATATATCTATTTAGAAGAAATAATGAAGAAGGATCTATCTTTCAACCAATATTAATAAGTATATTTATTTAGAAGGAGTAGTGAAGAAGGATCTACCTTCCGAACAAATATTATTCAATATATCTATTTAGAAGAAATAGTGAAGAAAGATATACCTTTCACGAACATTATTCAATAACTATTTTGAGGAAAGAATGAAGAAGAATCTATCTTTCATCATTATTGAAAATCTATTTGAAAAGAGTAGAAGAAGGATACATGAGTAAGATGACATTTCGATACAGATAGAAATGGTATATTATACATGAATTCGTTTCCAAGACAATGTTACGCTTTTAATGAAACCTGAAATGAAAATTAACAGGATGTTAGACAATTTCAGAAAAGAAAAACCGTTACGACTGTGACATATAAATAATTATTAAAAGGTCCAAAGTGTATTAATGATACTTGAAGAAAGGAAACTACAAATAGATTCGAGGAGTGAAAATGTAACTTTTCTGTCCCTAGATAATGAAACCTTGGGAAAAAAAGATGTATTTCTCCTTGTTCCAGTGCGACTTACAGATTCAAACAGCTTCTGTAAAATGGTTACCTGAAGAAACATGAGGGGAAATGCTGCTAAAGTGGGGTGCTGACTACATGCCCAAACTCAAGAACCCAGCTCTCGGATTTGGTCAGCCTCAAGTGGATAGCGAGTAAGAGCTTGAGTCTAAGGGAATGCGAACCTCATTGAGGTTAGTGTGTATTGTTCTCATTGAGAATAGTGAACTCGAGTCTAATGAAGCAAATATGCGGGAGATGGGGCTACCGCGAACCATATTGAGCGCGAACGTGAGATAGAACGAGTGTGAGTCTTAGCTAGCGAAGCCTAGCGAGTCCCTTTAACAATAGTGAGCCTCAGTCCGAGCTAGAACAAAGTTGATCAAGGCGGAGCTTTACTTTTATATTGCCGTGAACATCATATGACCTATCCCAAATAGAGGGCGTACTTTTATTTTTATAGGAAATTCAAAACTTTCTCTTTCCTTTCCCTGGGAACCCGAACAATAGTCTACACTAACAAGCAAAACTGACTAATCATCCACTACCTACCATCAATATAACTAATAATGTTGGTTGAAAGGTAAATCGTTCTTAATTGTTGGTGAAATGTAGATCCTCTTCACTAATTCTTCTAAATAGATACTAAATAATGTTGGTAAATAGTAAATACTTCTTCTTCACGGTTTCTTTTAATTAGACATTGAATATTGTTAGTGATTGAGTAATTCTTCTTCACTATTTATTCTAAATAGATATTGAACAATGTTGCTGAAAGGTGGATTCTTCTTTACTTCTAAATAGATATTGAGTAATGTTGGTGAATAACATATGCTTCTTCTCGATTCGTTTAAATAGATATTGAATTATATTGCTGAAAAGTAAATTCTTCTTCGCAGTTACTTCTAAATAGATATTGAATAATGTTGCTGAAAGGTGGATTCTTCTTCACTTCTAAATAGGTATTGAATAATGTTGGTGAAACTTAGATCCTCTTCCCTACTGTTCAAAATAGATACCAAATAATGTTGGTGAATAGTAGGTGCTTCTTTACAATTTGTCTTAAATAAATGTTGAATAATATATAGTTCGAATTTATAGCACATTTGTGATAATCAATCCGGAAGTGTACAAGATATGTAAATAAAGTAATGAGACTTTTTTTTGCCTGTTTTATTCCAAGAACATTACAATGCAACATTATTTCCTTCAAATTAATTGCCTTGGGAAGCCACACAGCACTGGAGACGGTTCTTCTACTCCTAATAGCAGTGCTAGAACGCGGATATTGGAATAGCCTTCAGCTGGTTGGTTACTACCTTTTTGAATGTTGTCTACGTCCCCAAACCGACGTCCCTTCAGGTGTGTTTTTGATCTCGAGAATAGGAAAAAGTTACAAGGATTTAAGGCAGGCGAATAAGGGGCTGAAAAGGCACAGGAATGTTCTTTCTCGCCAAAAAAGTGTTTGCTGAAATTGCTATATGACAATGCGCATTGTCGTGATGCAACATTCAGTTTATTTTGATGTTTGGTCGCACACGCGTGACCCGTTTTCGCGGTCGTTCCAGAACTTTTTGGTACAGACGTTGATTAGCCATTTAACACAGAGGCACGGAGTCTTTATGAACGATTCCCAAAGAAGCAAATCAGCATGATTTTGATCAGGTCATTCTTCTTTTTTTTTCTTTGGAGAGCTTGGAGGGTGCCACTTCAAGCGCTGGCGCTTGGTTTCCATGTCGTATTGAATATCCAGGTCTCGTGATCCGTAATGAGACGTTCCAGAAAATGAAGATCATTTGCAATCGAATCCAAAATATCAACACATCTGTCCTTTCGCTCCTACGTGAGGATTCTCGGAACCAGTTTGGAGTAGACTTGGCCAACAACTAATGAACGGTGGTGTGACACAAATTCTACCTTACCGTGATCATTCGTACTGTCAATCGATAATCGGAACGCACAAGCTCCAAGACTTTTTCGAATTTGAATTAGTTCTTGCAACCGAAGGCCCTCCACTGAGAGGGTTATCTTCAATGACTCTCTTCCGTTAACAGATGCCTTAACCCAACAAAATACCAAGACCGTTGATAAAAACACTGTCTCCGTGGGCCTGGCGAAGTTTTGCAAAAGTTTCCGTTGCACTGTGTCCAAGTCTGAAGCAAAACTTGATCGCATACCGTTGCTCGATATTCTTGTCACTCATTGTCAGAACGCATAAGCAAAATCTGTTTCACTAAAACAATCGCTACGGACAACTAATGTGTCGCTATCGAGTTCCTAATCACACTGATGGTGTATCATGTTCATCCATCTTCTCTTCAAATCCCACATCACCAGCGTTGCCGGTTCGTGCGCAGTGTTACTATCCTCATTACTTTATTTACACATCTTGTATATATCTAGTATACAGCACTTGATAATATTTTGTTCGATGTGCAGTTACGTAACATACCTACGCAAGATACTGTTAATGTGCAGTTAGGCCTATCTAACAGAAACGTAGCCAGAGTTCTGTGTTTGGGGGGGAATATTTGCAAATGGAATAACCCCCCCATTAGTCGGTTACAAAAAATGCTTTGCTTTAGTCGGTTACAAAAAAAAATGTGTTTGCATAGATTGTAATCACTCTAAGGGCTGGAAGAACCTCTCAATATTAACAAAGGTGACTCCCGGAACCCAAAGTTCCTTATCTTATACTCTTATTACTGTTCATTTCGCGTTTAAGAAATAGCCTATAAATTAATTTTAAAAATAACCTTTTTTAAAAAAAGTATGAATAATTTCAGTTTATTGTGGATATTTTTTTTTTCATTTATTACCGGATAAAAACCATTTGTAACATATAATTTTAAATAAACATTTGAGGGGGCCAAGCGAAGATTTGGGAAGGCCGATGCCTCTCCGTGCCCCTCTTAGCTACGTCCCTGCTATCTAATATGATAGTCTTCCAATAGATACCTACAGTTTAAGTACATCACTAGCAAGCACAGGACATTAAATAGCTGTAGCAGTTAGTCTTTTATTGACGAATACATTACAACAATTTTGTGTGCAGGAAGGAAAGAAAACTAGAATGTTTGGTGGCAATGTATTTCTGCAGGTCATTCGCCGAAGAAGGAAATACTGTATTTTTCACTATATATATATATATATATATATATATATATATATATATATATATACTATCAATATAATTCTTTAAATTCAGAACTAATATAACCTGCGAGGAAGACTATAAGCTAATAAGAATAATGGAAGCTAATTATATCAAATTCAGTTCAATAGATTTGTGGATGCTAACGATACCTATAACGACCTCTAGAAATATAATATAATCCGTATTTTCATATCTTTATATTTTACATAAAGTAAAACACAAGGTCTTCCCGTTGATCTCGTGGTTTGCCCGTGTGTCTTTGGTTCACGGTATCCTGAGTTTGATTCCCGGTTGGAGATCCTTAAAAAATCTGAATGCAATTACGATAGTTCGGATCTCTCCTTAAACGGCAGGTTCATGTCTCATATAACGTGAGTGCTGAGAGGCTCGCTAAACCCCAATCCAACCAAAAAGTAAAGCACAACAATTACGTATTGATGCCAACCCTGATTTGGATAAAACCAAAAGAAAATGATCGTTTTAAAGAAGAAGCTGATGGCTGTATGTTGTGGATGGGATAAATATGGCGGAGGCGGATCAAAAGTGACAGCAGAGGCTATGTTCCGGCTGTCAAAGAGAGAAGCCCTCCTTTCTCATTAGCTCAAGCATCAAGGCGGAACTATTTGTTGACATGCTGCAGTCACTTATTCACACCTGATTACGTGGAACAAGCTCTCTTCCTTCCCAGACATGAAGAAAAAGCTTCAACGAAGGGAAAAAATCTATTAAGTTAACAAATCTGGAAGCTAACAACGCCGTCTCAAAATCAAATTAACTACTGCATTTGTCTTTAAAACTATCTTTTGCTTTCTTGTAGTTAAAATGATTTGTGCTTTTCTTTACTGCGTAGTTTTCTGCATGCACTATACAGGGTGTGTCAAGCAGAAAGGTAAGTACAACAGGAGGTGAATGTATGTGAGTAGTACGTGAAAGGAAGTTTATACAAACATATAGCATTCCGCAAAAAGGCAGAAGAAATAGTTTATGAGACTAGATTCTTCAGAGCATGTAGCACTGGAAGGGACGTAAACCAAGACGAGCAGGCACTTGTCGTGGGAAGAAGCTGTGGGGAAACGCACGCGACAAATCACAGGTGTTCAAAGTAGGGGTCATACACTGCAGACAATGTTAGAAATACTGTGATAAAGCCTATTCACATTGATGTGGTGCAGTATGATTGCCGTCGATAACTGCAGTAAAGTTATGTTATCCAGTTGATAAGCTCCGTAAGGGTGTCGACTTTCAGCTGGTAGGCCAGAGAATTATGGAAACTGAAGCAAAGGGTTATCGAACTCAAATGATTATTGAAGCCTTCGAGCGAACAACGGAACAAGCGCCAACTTGAGCGAAGCGTCAGCGGAACTTCGAGATATTGGTGAAAAAGATTCTCAGTAACTACTGTTTGTGTGAGGTTCAGTGGAACAACAGGTCACATGCACAGCCGTCCTAAGTATGTCCAAATGAGCTCTAGCCTTCTAAATTGCCTCTCATGCATAATGTGCTCGTTTGCTCTGCTGTGCTCCTGTACACCTGATTTTCTGGTTGAATTCCACGGAATTGGGGCATATGGTAGGCAACAATGAATCCGTAAATCTAATTGGGAGTTCTTCTGTTTCCTCACATTTGCGTAGTATGCTATCATCATTCACTAACATTTTTATCATCCATCTGTTTCAGCCTAGACCGGAGGGCATTTTCTTGCACTATTATTCTTTCCTTGTCTCTGCTCCTTTCAATTGTACTTTTCCGTACTTTTCCTTTAAATATTTCCTTGCCCCTATTTCGAGTATTTCAAAACGCAATCATTCGATTTTGAAAAAGTGTGATTTACAAACAGAGATGTTCACTCAGAGATCATGGCGCAAAATTGCGTGATTGTAATTTCATAGGATGCGCAAAAAGGCGATTATTGAAACCAGCTAGCAACTAAAAACTTGAATACAATGTATGTAAATTTGAATGACAACAGCGTGTACCTTAAGCATCACAGGAAGGAGGTACTGGAGATCTGAACCACAAAGCCATTGAAATAGTTTCATATTAGATATCGCTTTTATCGTTACATGTGTCATAAGGGGTTGCGTTATGTACATTAAGATAAATGGGTACTGCATATTGTATTACAACATTTTTAAATGTTTACTGCTCCTATATAGGACTTAATGATGTTTTAAAAATTCGCTGTTGGGGGGAGAAAAAGTCGTCCCTCATTGATGTTAGTAAATATTATTATGTATATATACACTGTATTTACAACATAGCTAACCAACCATCTCATTTTCTACTGTTTACGCCTCAAATTAAAGTTCAAGTCGTTTCATGCATTGTCGTAAAAAAGAGTGGCGAAATCTAAACCCCAGGTTTGATGGACGTTATCTCAGGAACTAAAGGTCTCCATTACATTTTGTATGCGTTCTAAGCTCATTAAGGTGCTATGCCAAATTTGATGAAAATAAAGATAAATTTCATCGATCAGTACGATAAGAGGCAGAATTACACAGGATGGGGCGGCAAATTTCTAGAACCAGTCTTTATTTATTTATTTATTTTCATACTCCGGTTATGGAAATTTCAAAATTTTATTTTGCACTCACGTATGGATATGGCACGGGATGTTCATATTCGTTTTACGTATCTCTCCATTTCCACTCTGACCTTTCACATCACCGTCTCAAAATTTCAACATCCATTTTTAATTTATATTGAGGTGGCGGGATATTTTAATGGCCCGGCGTGTCAAAATTGTTCAATATATCTCTGGGACGATACCATCCTTACAATATTTTCATATTTTCTTTGAAAGAAGGACGAAAATGCATCTATAAATTCTGCACTCTAATTAATAGAAAACAATGTGGCAACAGAGTGATGATCAGTTTTAATTTAGCGAAAGGGAAATCAGTAACTATTGCAAAGTGTGAAAAGCTCCCGAGAATGTCAATCAGGTTCGTCAGTTAAATCTTGTGTAGTGGGTGGAGAAGGTATAGTAAACGACTCAGGGAAAAAAAGAGGGGATAAAGATTTTATTTTTCTAAATTCCGACACGTACTTTTGTTTGGCGCCAAAGTCTTCCCCTTGTGTGCGTGTCTTACGTAAGAAAACTAAACGATACCCAATGCAATGAAATCTCGTCATTAGGCGCACACTTGAAACTCATTTGAAGAGGAAAATAGTTGCGAATTAATATTTAAGAAGAAACAGAATGAAAGCAAACACATAGACACACACGCTTCCATCTTTATGCTGCATGATACTATTTTTTTTTCAACGCACACTGAAAATTACATTTTACAATATTATTAGTGTTTAACAAAAAAAAAAAAAAAGTCGAAAGATCCCAGTCGATAATCACTCGATGAATCCAGTCGATAAAAGTCTATAAACCCCACTGAATAGTACAGAAGCCATACTTGAAGATGAATTGTGTCATTCGTAATTTTTGAGAAATTCGAAAGGAACGAGTTTTTATGGCGTTGAGAGTATGTTGTTCGCTGTCGATCTGATGTAGTCGATAGTTTTTATTATTCTTGAATAGTTTATTATTATTATTATTACCGGTATTATTATTATTATTATTATTATTATTATTATTATTATTATTATTATTATTATTATTATTATTATTATTATTGATTCATGTTCCGTATAAGGAAAATATGAATCGTTTAGTAGCAGATTCTACCTATTGTTATTTGATTTATTCTAACAGTCAAGTAATACTGTAGCTCTTAAGTTCAAAAATCTAAGATGTGTAGCATGCTTAATGTTCTTTAAAACAATATTTGGCCAATAGACATAGGTGTAAGTAGAAAGATAAGGTAATAGCCCCCTAGAAAATTGTTTTGCCCTAGAATACCGTTGACTACAGGTTGGAACTGAGGTTTTTTTTTTATTTCTCATAAGGACGGGACCATGCAAAACAATCTAGTTGTACAAATGCCAATAGAATGAGCTTATCTGGAAATTATCCCCAAACTTTTTGTCCCAGTACAAATACCCTCAATTTTAAATATATTCCTAATTTTATATGGTTTTACTTCATTTCTGTTCATTATTTCGATAGACACAAACAAATAAATTAAACTAATTTGTAATAAGTACAATTGACTTGTATTTACGTCCTTGGTCAGCAGCGAGGCTATATAGGACGAGACCTACAGTTTAAAGTGGTATCTGAGGTGCTGTGGCAAGTTCGATGCTCTCGCTCTGAGAATTGAAACTGGGACCTAATGCACCAAAGGCATATATAGTACTCACTAGACCAGTGAGCAGGATATTTTATTGTCAGGTTCGGAAATGAGATATTTGTTTCTATCTTGATGCCTATAATTGTCAGCATCGAGGCTAAATAAGACGAAGGTTTATAGTTTAACATATATCAAGAATCATACGCACTCATACCGGCCATGAAACCTGGGTATGACACAAGAGAAAACACTTCCCTAACCCTTAGTCACTTTTTGCGTTAAAACAATGTAAGCAGGTAATAATCCCACCTAGCCTTTGGTTTTCATACGATCTGTTTCGAGTAGAAGACACCATTTACCCACTTCTTCAACAAATATTGAGATATTGATTCTAATTTTTCGTTCTTTTAAAAAATATCAAAGAAAATTAAATAAAGTTAACTTATGATGATTCCTTACCAAATGTATTTAGTTACTCAGTATAAAGAAACGTTACCTAGTTTATAATTACCGTATATTTCAAGCAGTTTTAAGTATTTCTAATATTTCATCAAAATACTGTGTATTACCAATAATTTTTTTAAAAAATATTTTTACCCTTCAACATGAATTACACAAGCTACAAAGTTGAAATAAAGAGGTGTCATGCCCAATCACCCATCGCTGTATCATCTTACATCAAACACCTGTGTTGAGTCATAAATATTCAGTAAAAATGCTCACAACGTCAGCAATATTAATGACATTTATCGCTTACATCACTTGTTGATTCTGGAGAGAGAGAGAGAGAGAGAGAGAGAGAGTATGAGGTACATCTCAGGTGGCTGTCTACATATCTCATCAAATGAAACAAACTTTTAATGGCAGTCTCAAGCAATCAATTCCACAGTAAATTATTGTGTGATATCACCAATAGTATTTATGTATGAGTTGTGTAGGTACATCTACGAGGGATATCATAATTGTTCTCGTACAGAATTATTCTTATGTTGTTTAAAAGTTTTGTTGACATAGAAAAGTAGTTTATTTATTAATAACATTTTACGGTAGATACATTTCTAGAGATATTCAGAGTAACAAAGAAAACAGTGAGAATTTAGTTGACCAGACTTACAGGTACAGGATTTAAAATAATCGTTCCATCGTTCCAACCGTCGCCTGGTAAGACTGAAGAACCTCTTATGGAAACCATGGGCAGCATGACTGTCGAAGAGATTCTTGATTACGAAGCAAGTACTTCAATCATTTACCTACACTAGCTATTTATATAATATACCAAAACTTGTCGATATTGAACACTCTGATGTTCGACAAATACAGCCTTCCTAAGCGCCCAATTCAGGGATTGGAAACTGTGAGAGCTCTGTTTAATTTACACAACTAATCACCTTAAAATGTCCTTAACCATCAGTTTGTGTTTTTCTAAGAAAGATTCTCTTATTTAGCCGTAACATCTCGACTAATAACATGATCTAGAAACGAAAGCTAGTCACCTGTTCTATATCTTTCTCCGCATCTCCCAATTTCTGTAATGAACATAGGTTTATTGTTCCAATAAAATGTTCCAATTTCTTGCCTTTCAAATATATTTTAAAATTTCAGATAGAGTTTATTTATTTTAAAAGTCCCAGGTGATAATTCAAAATAATTGAATAAACTTCAAGAGATCAAGTTCACATTTTGTGCAATAAATAATCACTGCAGTTTTCTTTCTTTAAAGTCTGTTTCTTTTGTTTGTGAAAGAAACAAACAAGTTTTTGAGGAGTAAAATTAAGTGATTTTACAACGACTTATCAAAAAGATAGTCGTAAACCTGGTTCGTTTGCTGAAATAAAAATTCGAAGTGGTAGTATTTCTTCTTCATGTAAAAATTAGCTTCGATATGTAAATACCATTAATCTCACCTTTTTAATAAATATGACAACGTCTATAAATGGTGTTAAACTGGTTTATTATTTGATATAACTTAAATATCCTTTTCTTTAAACTGTTAAGTACACAAACTCACTGACTAGGTAACCTTAAAACATATCCATATCAACAACTATCCCATAATAATCTTACATATATATTCAAAACATTCTTCTTTTTGTTAATATGAAATGAACATTCTACTAAGTATAGTGCATATGTATGAGTACTTTCTGCCCAAGGTACAGGTAAATATTACACAAACCAAAGTATTTTGTTGTATAAAATGTCGCTCGACAAAGGGACTGAATATAAAAGTCATGAGTAGGCTTGGCTTTTATCTTCAAGAACCACTGGTCCGTTTACATTAGTGTTCGTTACATTGCTTATGCCCATCATATTTTAATCGCACCTTGTATATCTATTCATTATATTTCACATATACATATATATATAAATACATTCATAACAATTCTTTCATTTCATCAAATACCTATTTTTAACAAGAAAGTTTTAACACAAATTAATATAATGAAAACAATTTTTGTGCTTGATTAATCATGAATTAAATTACAATCCTTCACGTTAATAAGAAAGAATTCAAGTCATTGAAAAATTAATTTTCCAGTCTACCTAAACTCTACTTAAGCATTTCAAGTATTTTTAAGAATCGTTTTCATTATTGATATTAACACATAAACTTTAAAAATGAAAATTTACAAGAATCTATAACTAACATGAATTTAACCTAATTTCATTAACGGTAATCAGGTTACATTCGAACTTGCATACGGTTCTAATAAAGTGCACTGTACTGCGCTATCATGATTAGGTTCTACATTATGTTGTACATGTCTTTCATCGTGATTTTGATGTTGATATGAAGTCCCATCTCTTGATCTCCAATTACGTCTATCCACGTAGTTCGCTGTATTTCTGGAATTTTGCCATACATTACGTCGATTTTTAAATCTATTTTGACTATATGGTCTAACGTACGAATTGCTACTATTAATTAGGTTAGGCGGATTCCCTACATAACCTTGCCTATTGTGCTCATTTTGATTGCTAGAGTATACTCGGCTTAGGTTAGGTTCTGTATTATTCACACTCCGAATATTTAAATTCCGAACAGGCACCAAATGATCTGAATTATTCTTATTTTTACCCATTCCTGATTGTGGATTCATGGCATGGTATCGAGTTTCGTAGCATTGGACAAGCATCAATAAATGACTGAAACTCATACACTGTGTGGAAAATAAGATCTGTTGCAATTTAAATGGAAGCAAATTTCGAATCGATGCTATTATTCTCGATTCCGATTGCAAAGGATTAACGACCTTTAATTCGTTGTAGACATTTACAACAAACTCTACAAGAGATTTGTGCAATCGAGGATTGAAGTGTTGATTTCTAAGGGTGGCATCTCTATTTGCCAGCAAAAAGTCATTTTCATAATTTGCGATCAATGCCGCTTTGAATTCTTCATATGTACTAATGTGATCACGTATTGCCTTAAACCATAAGGAACAAGGTGGGAGTAATACATGGGGTATTAATTTCATATATTGTGATCGATCAATAGACATTATATTGCATTCGTCTTGGAATTTCTCTAAGAAAGAAGTAGCATTCTCATTACACTTACCACTGAATTTGCTCATAGCTCGAATTTCACTCATTTTAACACTTAATTTTACCTTCTTTTTCTCATTCCTTGTTCTTGTTGAGTGATAGTTCCTATCCGTGACATGCTGTGTCGTGACACCATCTATGTTTCGCTCATCAGTACTCTTCGGACAACTTTCTCCTAGTATAATATCTTCATCAGACCCCGGCGAAGGCGAGTTCATCTCTGGTGAGTGGGGCAACTCAAAGCGATCACTACCCAAGTTATTTCGGTAAATGTTGTCTTTAGCCTGTAACGTTCTAATCTCTTCCTGAATAATAGCTAATAACTGTGTATTTACACGTATGTTATTAGAATTGTTGCTAACCTGGATCTTTTGCTGTTTAATGGAAGATTCTATTACTTCTAAATCTTTTTTTACAGCACAGATTTCTTGATTTTGGTGATCATGCTTTTCCTGACAATCATCGGATATCTTTTTTAACTTTTCCTCGAACTGTGAGGATATGTCGTTCACCACCTGGACAATTGTCTGTTTCGTTTCATCTGATTTCTGTTCTATCCGTCTACTTAATTCTTCATATTGCTTGTTAGCTTCGTCAAACCTCAGTTCTATCTTCTGTTCCATGGTCTGGTTAGCTTCGTCAAACTTCTGTTCCATTCGTCTACTTAATTCTTCATTTTGCTTATGAGCTTCGTCAAACTTCTGTTCTATCTTCTGTTCCATGGTCTGCTTTAATTCTTCGTATCGCTTGTTAGCTTCGTCAGACTTCTGCTCTATGGTCTGCTTTATCTCGGTAGACATCTGCATTATTTGTCGCTGTACAGCTAACAAGAGTCGATCCTCTGATGACAAACCTGGTGTTACACTAGTTTCACCTTGGTCACTAGTATTTGATTCCTGCTGCATTGTTTCGTTGTCCATTTTTCTTATGATTACTTTACCACTTCGCAATATGGTTAAGTTCGTATTCATTAACTGTAGTAAAAGTAAATTCAACCTTACTCTTCTTCTTCGGGAACTGAATTTACAAAGTCCCGGGTGAGGTAAACCAAAATTTTTACAACGACTTATCAAAAAGATAGTCGTAAACCTGGTTCGTTTGCTGAAATAAAAATTCGAAGTGGTAGTATTTCTTCTTCATGTAAAAATTAGCTTCGATATGTAAACACCATTAATCTCACCTTTTTAATAAATATGACAACGTCTATAAATGGTGTTAAACTGGTTTATTATTTGATATAACTTAAATATCCTTTTCTTTAAACTGTTAAGTACACAAACTCACTGACTAGGTAACCTTAAAACATATCCATATCAACAACTATCCCATAATAATCTTACATATATATTCAAAACATTCTTCTTTTTGTTAATATGAAATGAACATTCTACTAAGTATAGTGCATATGTATGAGTACTTTCTGCCCAAGGTACAGGTAAATATTACACAAACCAAAGTATTTTGTTGTAATTTCAACAAACGAAAGAAACAAAGAAGTTTCTGAGGAGTAAAATTAAGTGCTCTCAACAAATGAAAGAAACAAACAAGTTTCTGAGGAGTAAAATTAAGTGTTCTCAACAAATGAAAGAAACAAACAAGTTTTTGAGGAGTAAAATTAAGTGATTTCAACAAACGAAAGAAACAAAGAAGTTTCTGAGGAGTAAAATTAAGTGCTCTCAACAAATGAAAGAAACAAACAAGTTTCTGAGGAGTAAAATTAAGTGTTCTCAACAAATGATAGAAACAAACAAGTTTCTGAGGAGTAAAATTAAGTGTTCTCAACAAATGATAGAAACAAACAAGTTTCTGAAAAGTAAAATTAAGTGCTCTCAACAAATGAAAGAAACAAACAAGTTTCTGAGGAGTAAAATTAAGTGTTCTCAACAAATGAAAGAAACAAACAAGTTTCTGAGGAGTAAAATTAAGTGCTCTCAATAAATGAAAGAAACAAACAAGTTTCTGAGGAGTAAAATTAAGTGTTCTCAACAAATGAAAGAAACAAACAAGTTTTTGAGGAGTGAAATTAAGTGTTCTCAACAAATGAAAGAAACAAACAAGTTTCATAGGAGTAAAATTAAGTGCTCTCAACAAATGAAAGAAACAAACAAGCTTCTGAGGAGTAAAATTAAGTGCTCTCAACAAATGAAAGAAACAAACAAGTTTCTGAGGAGTAAAATTAAGTGTTCTCAACAAATGAAAGAAACAAACAAGTTTTTGAGGAGTGAAATTAAGTGTTCTCAACAAATGAAAGAAACAAACAAGTTTCTGAGGAGTAAAATTAAGTGTTCTCAACAAATGAAAGAAACAAACAAGTTTCTGAGGAGTAAAATTAAGTGTTCTCAACAAATGATAGAAACAAACAAGTTTCTGAGGAGTAAAATTAAGTGTTCTCAACAAATGATAGAAACAAACAAGCTTCTGAGGAGTAAAATTAAGTGTTTTCAACAAATGAAAGAAACAAACAAGTTTCTGAGGAGGAAAATTAAGTGCTCTCAACGAATGAAAGAAACAAACAAGCTTCTGAGGAGGAAAATTAAGTGCTCTCAACGAATGAAAGAAACAAACAAGTTTCTGAGGAGTAAAATTAAGTGCTCTCAACGAATGAAAGAAACAAACAAGCTTCTGAGGAGGAAAATTAAGTGCTCTCAACGAATGAAAGAAACAAACAAGCTTCTGAGGAGGAAAATTAAGTGCTCTCAACAAATGAAAGAAACAAACAAGTTTCTGAGGAGTAAAATTAAGTGTTCTCAACAAATGAAAGAAACAAACAAGTTTCTGAGGAGTAAAATTAAGTGTTCTCAACAAATGATAGAAACAAACAAGTTTCTGAGGAGTAAAATTAAGTGTTCTCAACAAATGATAGAAACAAACAAGCTTCTGAGGAGTAAAATTAAGTGTTTTCAACAAATGAAAGAAACAAACAAGCTTCTGAGGAGTAAAATTAAGTGTTCTCAACAAATGATAGAAACAAACAAGCTTCTGAGGAGTAAAATTAAGTGTTCTCAACAAATGAAAGAAACAAACAAGTTTCTGAGGAGTAAAATTAAGTGTTCTCAACAAATGAAAGAAACAAACAAGTTTCTGAGGAGTAAAATTAAGTGTTTTCAACAAATGAAAGAAACAAACAAGCTTCTGAGGAGGAAAATTAAGTGCTCTCAACGAATGAAAGAAACAAACAAGCTTCTGAGGAGGAAAATTAAGTGCTCTCAACAAATGAAAGAAACAAACAAGTTTCTGAGGAGTAAAATTAAGTGTTCTCAACAAATGAAAGAAACAAACAAGTTTCTGAGGAGTAAAATTAAGTGTTCTCAACAAATGATAGAAACAAACAAGTTTCTGAGGAGTAAAATTAAGTGTTCTCAACAAATGATAGAAACAAACAAGCTTCTGAGGAGTAAAATTAAGTGTTTTCAACAAATGAAAGAAACAAACAAGTTTCTGAGGAGGAAAATTAAGTGCTCTCAACGAATGAAAGAAACAAAATATCAAAGAATAAAACTGCACTGATTATTCTCTGATTATTTACTTAACTTGTCTTTGAATAAAGTTTGAATATTCAACTATGAAATTTGGTTAAATTATTTTAAACATCATCGCTCCCTACAAAATAAATTTAAAAGGTAGGGGCACGTTTTACCGCGTATTAATCCGAACCTTTACTCTTATCTTAATTCGTTGAACTAATCCGATTACAGACATACATTCGCTAAACATTTTTTGTCAGCAAACAACAAACAATAACATTCAATACTATATATACTGTTTATATGTAGTATAAGATATAAATGATATATGACTATATACAAAATACAAAATATAAGATGGTCACACTTCGAAACTAGCAATGTCACCAAATGCATTTATCCGTGAAAAAGTTCTGCAATAATGTTTAGATGTTAAGCATGATTTGTTTGTGGAAAAAAATACAGAAAGTTCACGCTTCTAATAAGAGAAATTTTGTTCCATATCGGTCGTTAATGAGGCAGATAATCGCATCATGATACGAGACGTTTTATTATTAAATGAAAGATTTATCCCACAATACTTTGCTAGTGTGTATACATTTTATTTTCTTAAAAATAATCAAAATTAATTTTTAATTTCCTTTAACGATGTTTATCAGTTAAATTATAATATATTTTTTTAAAAAAATAAGTATATAATTTTAAAAATATTAATCGTAAAACTTATTTTTTAAAAATATATATAAACAAAATGGTAAATAGAATATATTATTTTCAAATATAATTTGATATACTTGAGTAGTTTATCGTGTAGTAATACCCAAGTTTAAGCTCTCTCGACTTTTCTGTGCAATAGTGCAAAAAAAACTAGCAGTCTTGCTTGTAAAATACATAACTTTTTCTTTTTCGTGTTTTTATTCAGTTCGACAATCATGTTATGCATATAGTATTAGCAGAATGTCTCGATGTACAAGAAATAGTTTTTTCTTCTTTCCAATATGTTTAAAATAACATACAACATAAAACTATATATATATATGCACAATATAAAACAAACACACAATCAAAGAATCATTTACTGCTTCTCAAATCCTAAACGCACCAAATAAACACCATTATAATAAAGACGAGAAACGAACATATATAAACATAATGTGTATAAACGTAAATTATTCATCAAATGACCAAACTAATTCAAAGTGTTCAATTTATATATATATATATTTAAAGTATGATTTGAAATCAAAATGTTTTCAGTACGCTTCATAAATATTTTTTCTAACGTTTTAAAAACCAAAGAGTAAAAAAGCGAGCTTTATTCATCTTTTCTCTTTACATTATGTGAGACGAAAATAAGCTATGTGCTTTATAAAGTGTTACCAATCGTAGTTATTAAAAGGAATGTCGTACTATATCAAGATACATTATAAGAAATAACCGTATATACCAAGTGTTTGTAAGTTGAAATACACTACTATCAAAGTTCCTCAAACATATATTAACTAAAATTAAGTTGCTCAAAACGTATATTTCATCTTTTGTATATAAAGATGAATGTTTATATATGTTTGTTTGTTTCCTATACGAATCAAAACCGTGTGAACACTTTGAAATGAATTTTTGAATGTACTTAGTACGTACTAAAAACTGGAACTTTATTACACTATTTTGTTTAAAATGCACCCCCTAAGGGGGAAGGAGAGTATAAAATATCTAAGGAAAAATGAAATCTTTGAGTTTTACGTCCCACAATTATGCCGGTTAGGCTAAAGGAGACGGTGATGATGAGTAATGAATGAAATGGTGGAATGAAGAAAGTGGGAGGAAACGGGAGAACCCCGAGAAAAAACACGCACACGGTGTTTGTCCACCACAAAGTTCACTTGGCGGAGGCTGGGATCGAACCCGGGACCCCACGCACCAGAGGTGAACGCTCTACCACTGAGCCACCGCGGCCCCTAAAATATCTAAGGAGTATCTCGAGTTAGAGGATTGAAACT
Source organism: Thermobia domestica (assembly GCF_964235325.1). Taxonomy (NCBI): domain Eukaryota; kingdom Metazoa; phylum Arthropoda; class Insecta; order Zygentoma; family Lepismatidae; genus Thermobia; species Thermobia domestica. The sequence goes on from NC_137455.1 coordinate 97,313,891, forward strand.
CAATATATAAACTTTTCATTAAAAATAATTAGACATGTGTCCCAGAACTTTCGAAAAAGTTCTGCTTTAACAGAAGAAGGGGGACAATTTTTATAATATTTTAATTCCCCATTTTTTTATATTCTTAAAATTACAAGAATGAGGAGACGGTCAAGCCCTTTAATGTAAATTTCTGAAATAGTTAATATATGGATCGATCTGAATGTTTCACTTTACTTTGATTGAAATACACATCCTAAGGTAGAAAGGAAGGTTTTTTTTTTCCTCATAAAGAGTAACGGCTGCTTCCTTTGAAACGAATTTTTGAACTATTTAAGGGTTGAGTAGAGTTGAGTTTTTTAATCACTTACAATACAAATCCTAAAGGAGATAAGAGGGGTTCACGTACGATTTTCAAATATTTTCTATAAATCCATTCTTTCCGTGCGAAAGAACAAGTTTTTTAACTAGTCTAATAATATGAATATTCCTTTTATGAAAAACGCAATTTTTATTTCTAAAATACATTTCGTCTGGTAGTAGCTGGATCAGGTTTTGTCAGGAGTATAAGGACTTTACAGGAATGCAAACAATTTTTAATGAAAAGAAACATCAAACTTGTATGTATAAACATCTTTAAATAGAACATTTTCTTAAGTGAGTGAATATTCAATCAAGCTATATTTCTATCAGATTCATTTTTGGGGGAGGAAAGGTTATATTCCGTTTGATCTCCGAAGCTACAGTATATGAGGCATGAATTTTATCAGCTCTTTCTATACTGAAAGTTTGAAAGAGCACGAGAGATTACAAATGACAGAGAATTTAGAAATTGACTAAAAATAAATAGATAATTGTACACTACCATAACCCATGAATACTTTTTTAAAATATGAATGTTTTTTGTTAAAAATTTTAGTAAACTTCATGAAGTTTTTATATCGTATGAAGTCTAATTAAGGTTAGGTCCGAACTATCGCATAAATAAATAAAGGTTTCGTATACAACGAAATATTCATTGTGGTTTTGAATCTAGAATTACAGCATACTCGTGGCGTATATCCATGTGTTATTCTGTGTATTATAATATGCGAGCACATACCGCAAGTAACATTATAGCCCTTACAGCTCCTTGGATGAATGCTTATTACAAGAAACAAGAATGCCCTAAAATATACGCTTAGGGTATGATTATGGCGTGCTTCTAAATCCAAGTGTTAGATTTGATACCGAACTCGTAACCCTATACATATTAAGTTATTCGTTTAACCTAGTTTTACAATTAACCCAAAAGTCGAATCATATCCTACAGAGTATTGAGGATAAGAAGTTGTCCTTACAGTGAAAGAAATGAATGGAAACAAAATGGTAGCCAATGGCCAGTACCCGGTGAAGCCACATATACAGATCCATAAATCAAATGTTAGCAAGTTTACACGTTATAAAGTCTCCGTGGTGAAAAGGATGCTAAATTCCAAATTTAGCTCATGGTCAATAGAATATTTTGGAAGATGTACAAGTTGTGCTGACTTACTAAAAGATATAAAGATATAGTTTCAGTCTCTTCATAGAGATCAATACGTCTTGCAACTGTTTTTGTCATATCTACTATTAATACTGTAAGAATGAAATTTACTATAAACCTTTATCATACACCATTTTTATCGTGCATTCGCGTCGTTACACAACATTTGAGTACTATCCAAAACATAAGCATATTAAAGAGGAACTTTCCAACGTTACGTTGCCAAGATAAACAAGTACATATCCTCTATATGTACTTCTATAATAAACAGATTCATACAAATTATTCTTCAATATCTTACGTGTATCAACTTATTTAATACATTTTATACATTCAAAAATTATCCTCAAAAACCAGCTGTACCCATCAATAAGACCATATAAAATTCCGGAAAGTTGTTTTTACAACGACATTGCAACATGCTACATATTATATCCATTTTAGATGTTTAGTCAATTAAACATTTATCGCATTTTAAGCAATTACGTATTTTTGATTAGCATTTTGTTTTAAACAGTCACTTATCATTTCTTCAACTTCTTTTAAACATCCGTGCAATCAGTTGCTTCATTAATTTTGCAGTTAAATAGTAAGTTGAGCGGGTAAGGACCTTAACTGGCAAGATATTTGGATTTCTTACAAATTGTACCGTTGGGAATGTAAAACAATTTAGGTATAATTATTGTCAGAAATTCCTCAAAAATATGTATATTTATTGTATTTATTGTCTATACTTAATAATTACTATAAGTGGTAAAGTAAGTATTTCTTTCTTTTTTCTTCTTTCAGGAAAGAAATGGCGCAGCTTAACCCCTCAAGACAGACGTCCCTTTGTAGAGGAAGCCGAGAGGTTACGTGTCATTCATATGCAAGAGCATCCAAATTATAAGTATCGACCTCGACGACGCAAGCACAACAAACGGGGAGGACGCCGTGCCGATGTAGGTGTCAGTGGCCGAATGGGAACTCCTCCTCAGCCAGGAATGACTTCGTCTCTCATACCTGGTGGTGGAGCATCTGGAATTCACACCACAAAGTTACCTCCATCCTGTCCTATGCCACCGTTCCATAACTATCCGCCATTCCATAAGTCAAACGGGTTTGGTACCCATTTCCCACCTATGCTTCATACACCCGAAGCTTCACCTAATGGAAGTCCAGAACCAGATACGCTACGAATGGCGCTACGTACTAACTCTTCACCATTACAAGACGCCCAACAACAGTCGCAGCATCCTATGCCCCCCATGGACGACGTCAATGCATTACCAACGCCCGAGATGTCTCCTATGGAACAGGAAAAGGATAATTTCCAGTTCAGTGAGGAAAAGCGACAACATAGCCATCAGCAACTAATGGCATCCAACACGTCAAATTTCCTTAAGACACTCGCTTATCGCCAACAACGTTTGAATGCTGCCCAGTCGTCTATCGGGTACCCCGTGTCTATGGGTCCATGTCAAACTATAGGGATGATGGCATCCCAGCAGGCATGTGGGAGAATTATGGGTAGCGGCAGCGGAGGCTATGGACATGAAACTGTAACTAGTACGTTTTATCCTCCTCTGTCCACTACAGCACAGGAACAGCAACAGTCATGCGGAGGGTTGCAGATATACACAACCTCGAGCATCGGCTCCTACGGAAGCTATGGCCTGTCGTCTTCTGGCATCTACTCATTCGCCCCGAGCAGAACACCAGAATCATACAGCAGTAAGTATATTCACTTCACTTTTCATTATAGAATACTAAATACATTTATCGCTTGTCGTAACTGCAATGCTTATGTATATATTTATCGGAAGCGGTGACTGATTCTGTTTAAAAACCCTAATATCGAAGTAAAAGTGTTGCATGTTTTGTATTATAAAGTAATTTACAGATATAGATATTTTGTATTGTCATATTGGGTAGTGGGCTTGATTAGAAGTACAGTACTGTAATTGTAAATCTTATCCTCTTTAGGCTTAGTGTCGGACTTATAAACAATGTCGAACCAATGTTCCCCTTTTTATTCGTTAAAACAAGGAATGAGTGTACTTTAATATTTTTACATAGTAACAAATAAATATTCCAAGATACTCGAAATTTCTCCTCTTCATCTATAAAATAAATGCGTGTGTTGGAAGATCTGCACTTAAATTTACAGATAAATATCAAGGAATGGTGATTTAGCAGATTATAGTTTTTGTTCAATAACTTCCAACTTTGTTACCATGTGACATACCAGAAATGGTGCTTCAAACTTTGTCAATCCAGTTTTAATCCTCTGGCAAAGAAAGGTGTGTTTACACTTAATCTTATGGAAAATAATCTTTCGTGGTTGATTTTACATTAGAAGTGAGATTGTATATCGTTGTAAATTGTGACATGTTTTAAGATAAAGAAATTCGGAAAGTCAAAAAAATATTAATATTGCACGGGAGGGAAGTGAAGTAGTTTTAGGTAAAATGTTTATCTCCAGGAAATCATCGTAGATGAGATGAAGCTGTAGACTCCTCCCTTAGGTTTTTGAAATGACATATTCCATAAATATTTGAATAAACGAATTTTTCAATTAAGTCCACTTAAATAAAAAAAATATAATGCAAGTTAAGTAAAATAGTTCTACAATCATCTTCATTGTCTCCAAGTTGATCACTGACTGTGGTTGATTTATAATAGTACTGGACACATTTATAGACATGAAATCAAATACCATAGAAACTTTATTTAACTCAGAAACATTTAATTCTGCTTGATATAATATTTTTGTTGTTTTCATAGTACCTAGCTGCCTGCTAAATTAGGTCATGAGTATGTCTATCGCTTTATAACATATCTAAGGCAGAGGTTTCCTTGACGTTATTTTCTATGTTCTGTAGTCACCAGTTAGAAAAAGACTATTCAATAATGTCTGAATGAGAACTAGTTTGAATGTAGTTTGCAAGAAAATAATTATTTTGTAAATTACTGAGCAAAGAAATAGCCAAATACTTTATATAAATTTCTTATTTATATCAGAGACGGAGGAAACAACTTCGGTATTCCATTAGACAGAGATTCTTAAACTGTGGTTCGCGATCCCTGGGCATATTGTCGGTGGTTTGCAAGTAAAACTAAATTTTATTATAGTAAATTCAAATATACAATATTTGAATTTAATAATGGAGTAAAAACGTTATATGGCTATTACAAAACGGAAATTTTGATAAAATTTATATTTCTTGCTTAGCACATAGGATACATATATTGATATATATATGATAAGATTTAATATTCTTAAAGAATCAGTTCAATATGTATTAAACTTTAACTATATTATCTGACATAGCAAAGAAATCACTTCCTTCTTTAAATGTTCTTGGAGTGTATTGTGAAATTAAAAATTAAATTTCCTTGTAAGCAGTTTCACTCCTTCTGTTCTAGACATTTTATAGTCCACAACTTATATTTTATAGCGAGTTAAATGTGTGGCTGTGGACCTGTAAAGTACAAGAATCGTATATATATAACCCTTCTGCTTGTTCAGATACTATTTTAGGGAATTAAAAATAAGAATAATAAATTCCAAAATAACTATTAAACTCTACCTAAACTACACATTAACAATACATTTATATGTTTTCCTGTTAGTAAAACAACCATAGTAATACAACATGGTGTGTATGTAGAGTACATTCAAAATTCAGTGTGTTAGCTTGCACCATAACTTTTTTGTGTGAATCATGTTAATTGCAAATTACATTTTGATTACAAGCAATCAAAGGTAAAAATAGTTTACAAGAATGTAATATTGCTTTCTATTAACGATTTCATAATTAGGAGTAAATCAATCAAGAAAGCCATCAGTTTCTTTCAAAATGAACATTGACACTCTTGTTTAGTAGTTATACAAACCATTCACTAGGTAACAAAATCTCCTCATAACGCAAACATTACAAATGCTTGCACATAGGCATAGTCATATAGTCTTGTTATGTTAATGTGCGTTTGTTAATTCGTGTACATGTACAAACTTGTTCGAAGAAAGAAACATAGCCATTCACCACATATTTAAACACTGTTCTCGCAAACGTAGAAATTCTTTAAAATTTTGGATTCACAAAATATCTCATTTTGTCGAAGATTTAATTAGTATGATAAAATCTATGAATAAGAATATAAGGATTTTGAGACAGAAGTGGATGGTTAGGTTGTGGCAAACTGTAACGTTTACCTTAAGTGTATTTTAATAAATTGTAAAGCGTTTATACGGGGACACCTGTTCATATAATTAACCAATCTGGTTATTATGTGTACCTTTGGTGCACATGATCCCAGATTTGATTCTTGATGCGTTGCTGATCCTCCTTGTGAGATAATTGAAGATAAAGTAATTATGGGGCAGTAAATTTCAATCTGGAAAACCAGAAAATAATGGCGATTCGATTGATATGCTATCATCACGTAACTAACAACGCGTATGTTTGACCACCATTACTTTTCATGGATTATAGTGCTGAACAGTTTACTTTTTAGTAGTAGTTTTCATGAAAATAGCAGCAAATTTCTGACTATCATGAATTGTGAAGAAGCAATATCTCGACTTTGAAAATAAAGCATTCTATTATTTATAGAGTAAGTGGAAAGACTATTTTCAAAAACCTTTTTTTTTTTTCAAAATATATTTCATTTCTATAAATTCCGATATTTGCCTTTAGTGTTGATTCATTCAATGAACGTGCAGAATTGGTAGACTTGAGAGTGACTAATTATTCTAGAACAGGGTGTGATCTGGGCTAATATCTTATTACGGCTGTGATAACCACCTTTTCCAGTTTATAAAAATAGCATGATGGTGTTCCTGGATGATTGTGTTCGAACCGATACAAATAAAAAATCATAATGAAGGGAAATAATATCTTATTTTTCAGCATCAGCGTTCATCGTTAACATACGATATTAGAAATGAAAGGAAGGAGTCTTTCACCATATGAAAGGGTTTAGAAAGAGAATGAATTGAGAATTTGAGTAGATTGTGTAGTAAAACTCAACAGATTCCGTTCTTTTGTGCACCATACATGAACAAGAAAATTGATTTAAGCATAGTTTTAGGAAATAATTAGGTTCTCCCGTATGGATAACACCAATTTAACACAGTTTTAATTAGGATTTTAACTCACAAACTAGCGATGTAAAAATGTTCTTTAAATGAATAATGTATTCAGTGATATTGGGTTTTAAATTTGCGAAAAGTCTAAAATAAAAAAAGTAGCCATACAGTTTCTTGGAAATACATGGGATTTTACTGCACCCGAATACTGCAAATTATGTATACGTTAAAATATCGAATAATACTATCAATAAAGTGGATACTTTTAAATATCTAGATTAACATTAATAGACCAAAAACATATCCACGAAGAAATTAAATGCCGACTGAAAGCAGGGAATCTGTGTTATTATTCAATCCAAAATCTTTTGTTTTAGAGAATCCTGTCGAAGAATTTTAAGCTTAAAAATATATAAAATGATAATTATGCCTGTTGTACTATATGGTTGCGAAACATGGTCGCTTATTTTAAGAGAAGAACGCAAACTGAAAGTATTTGAAAATAAAATCTTAAGGCGAGTATTCGGATCCAAGACGGACGGAAATAAGAAAGGCAGAAACTTCATAACGAGAAACTGCATATTTTGAACGGCTTGCATAACATTGTTAGGGTGATTAAGTCTAGAAAACTCAGGTGGACATATCATGTAGAGAAAATTAAAAAGGAATGCTTTCAAAATTTTAAATGGAAATCCAATCGGAAAGACAACCATCAGGAAAAACTGACGCAGATGAAGGACAATATTAAGATTGATCTCGCAGAAATAGGAAAAGAAAGTAGAAACTGTATCCAATTGGCTATGGACAAAAGTAGACGGAGAGCTTTTGTGAATGCAACGTTGAACCTCCGGATTCCGTAGGCTATACAGTTAGTTAGGGGTTTCTTCAATGTATCACAATGGAACGAAGATGAGTTGTGTCACAAGAACTACAATATCGCACCCTTGTTAAGAGGTTAATAATCTTATCTTTGGAGTGGGAGATTTGCGTTTGATTCTTAGTGAGGTCTTATGTAGTTCGAATTTCACATTAAACTGTAATGCTACATTTCTTATAGCTCTGGTCCTCAAAGAAATGTTACAACTTCACACAAGCAAAAATCACAAGTTACAAAAATAAATAAATGAACATTTTGCAGATTTTTGGTTTACATTTTTCAGTTGTAGGTGTGTGAAAATTAATAATTCTAATGTTTAGCATCTTTCTGTAGAAATTGGTTCTAGGAGCAGGTTTACTACACAATTTAACAAGCAAAGCTTGAAATTTACATCTTATAAATTCAGAAATGTGTCTTTATAATTAGTACTGCTTTCCAATTACATCATAAGTGGAATGTTATATATATGTTCAGTGTTCTTTATGAATATACACTAGCTTTTAATCTATAACACAAATCGTAAACACAAATTTTTACACCATAGAAAATTATAATACCTTTCTGAGGCATTACTTAGATTAATGCATTTGGTGTTTGACCAGAACGAAATCAATATATTCAGCATGTCATTATTTTTTATTTTGGATGGACGTGACTGTTTTCTTTCTTCATTTGGATTAATAGATAAAACACAGACTTATCGAAATAAGAACTATTTCTTTTTGTTAACTACATTTTCTTCATCCTTCCATTACCTATCTCGTTGGAACTATTTCTTAACATTTAGATGATGGAAAGTCACGCGCCATGGGTGGTTAAACTCACGAGCACAATTGGTGTGTCTGCGTTTTCCAATTGTTAAAAGAACATGCTTCTAGTGCTAAATTGATGTCAATCGTTTCTAAAAATTCATTCTTTAATAATTATTTTTCTTTTCTTTAAAAAAAACATGGTTTGTCTTTATTTACTTCTAGTTTGTCTCTTACTGTTGACATTCGACTGTAGAGAACATAGTAGTACAGTTAATTGTAATTATTCACTTTATTAATGATTTAAGGGAAAAACTAAGAGTATTTTTTTAAAAAAAGAAAACATTACAACAGGAAAACAATCTGTACTTGGCTGGGAAGAAGCATAACATATCCTCCCTCACCACTTACTACGTGAAAAAAAAAAAGCTTCTGCTTTGGTAGTTAAAAATGTTTTTAGTAGGGAAAAAAAAGTAAGTGCGAATGAAAGAACAGTACTTTTCATGCGCTGATGTCCTCCTCAGACGTGGCGATTAATCAGAATTGGTTTTTGATGGTCACGACTCGAGTGGAATTGCCTATCTAAATTATCCTTCTCTTCACTCAACCACTAATGTCTGTATGTGTGTATACGGAGCCTCGAAAAATACGTAAAAAAAAGGAAGCGAATTTTCAAGCTTCATGATGTTATAGGTGTGAAGAATTAGAGGCGGAGTGGCCTTTGGAAAAAGAAGTAGATTAGGAAGAATTACTGTTGAAGTTTTGGTTGATGAATTTCTGTTCCAGCATCGTTAGATATGAACTTTTTTTCCTTCCCATTTTCTTTGCTTATTTTTCTTTTCTTTTCTGAAACAAGGCAATAATCAGTAAATCTCAAACAAGACTTTTCTTTTCCTTTGACGTTTCAAGGTGATGAATCTCCAAGTGAAATATCCTTGTAAAATTTCCTTATAATGATTTGATGGTAATTTAATTTGTTAAGCCTTCTTTGAATTCCGAGATAGGCCTAGTTAAATGTTACTAGGAGAATATTACACTACTTACTGTCCGTAGTTTGCGTGATGGTTGATTTGGATTTTTGCTTCCTACATTTTCAATTACTCTTTTTTATATATTTACTGATGTAGTTTTGCAAAAGAAAGTTAAAACATGAGATGAAAACCAGAGAACTAAGTCTAAAGCTTGTGTAGTGTTATTCCAAAACAATTTCTTTTATAAGACAACCAAGTTTAAAACCTGTGCAGTGTTGTTGCAAAATAATCTTATTACAGAACATGAGTTAATAAATTTGTTAAAGATGAATTGTTAATCAAAAGACTTGTTACAACTCACAGGAAGAAAGTTACAGGAGTTTAGAAAGTGCCAACAGATTCAAAAACGAAACGAAACGAAATGGAGAAAATCAGTCGAAAAACTATTACTAATTAGTAATCAGTTTATCTGCATTTTCTTTATAATATCTGTTAATTTCCTCAGCTTTCATTGCATTATGTCATAAATTATGGGGAATGTACAACCTATTAAACTAACATATAGACTAACTTACTTAGTATTTGTAAAATAAGTTTTCGAATTACCATCCCTGGTTACAAGTCAGTCTTCTCCTAGTGAAGTCAATTTCCATTCATATTTCGGGTACCACCAAATGTTTACTCAAACTTGTTTATCTTTTTTTTTTTCATTTTTCGTGTCTTATTGCACCCGTATCGTTATTTGAAAATACCTTGTGTCTGAAATCTTATTATTAGTACAGGGACGTTAGAGCTTAATAAATCAAGAAAAAAAAACATCAGCAATTTGCTCATTACGCATCTTTTAATGGTTCTTTCTCTCTTTTCTGTTATTTATGTTTCGAGGATTTTGCTGGAAAGAAAATTGTCAATTTTGATTGAATATTATCCAGAGCTTCGTCAAGTCAGTTCCAAACTACAAGCAACACGACAGAATTGTTTAAGTGCTTACATGAAGTATGAATTTTGCACTGGAATAAACATATTTAAGATTTTACAGGATGTTCCGCTTTTCATTGTACGCGTACAAGATTATCAAACATTTTCCCCAAATAATCATTACACTAATCAACAGTTTAAATATTTGTTCATTAATATTTCTGGATTTGATATATAAAAAGTGGAGTAATGGTTTTACCTACATCGAATGTATATTTTCCATTATATTGATAGTTCATTTTTCTTATATTAAGCACAGTTATTAAAACTTATATATCATCATGTTCACTTCAGCACATCAACATTACAGTTTCTGGAGATTGATGTTTGTAATTGTTGAAAATAAAGTTCACACATATATATCATGATTTGTAGCATTTCAACTCAGATGTGATTTTGGTAATTAAAATATAGTTTCTTCATTTATGTTGTGGCCATCAAAGATATTTGTAGTTATTAAACAGCAGATTAGATAGAAACATCAATAATGTCTGTTGCTCTCATTACGTTGTGGGTAGTTTTTTTTTCTATATTCATAAAGTAATTTATTGTTGTTGAAACTCAAATATTAATTAAACTATCACCATTTTGCCTTGCAATTCAGTTCGTTTTACTAGTATGTGTTCAAAATTATCTTCTACTTCTATTCGTATCATCATGTCGTTCCATTTACATTGGCGATACCACTTGTCATCGCAGTGCTCAATATACTAGTGCAATAACGTGTAATAATAGGAAATCTGTCTACCATTACAGCAACCTGACAACACCGTTTGTGAAGATGTAATTTCTTCTTCCAATCCAAACCTCCAATAATACGTCTTCCACTCTTTTTGCACCTTCATCCATTCTTTCTTACTTTTCCATTGTATTCATATTGAATATCTCGACGACCATCTCTCTTTTTGACTATAATGTTTGTAGCATGTAGTTTTCCCCTAGAGTATCAGAGAAAAAACTTAAAGAAGTGTATTCAACATTCAACTACTGAATTGTACAGTGTTGCAACATGTATGATGGGTGTGTATGCAATACATGAGAAGTGTCCAACGCTAAGTAGTTCTATGGTAAAACTTAGACCAACGGAGATATACAATGATGATGTGAGTTATAAACTTCACAGTTTCGTCATATATTTCTCGAAATTTTTGTATATTTAATTCTTTTATGTTAAAAAACAAGGTAAAATTAAACAGAATTTTAGTAACCGAAAAAATTTTAAACCTCAATCAATCTTTTAAAATGTTCTTAAATTACTTTTTATTGTTTCAGACGGAGTCATCTCAGACGATAGTCAACAACCTAGAGCATACCCTCCACCACCGACATCGTCCCATGGCCACGTGCCCATGAACCACCCGTTTGCCCAAGAGGAGCTTCTGGATGGTGTCGACACCAACGAATTCGAAAAGTATCTGAAATGCTCACCAAGTGGTGCTAGTGTTGAGAGTGTTGGTGCAAGCGGAGGCAACAGCAGCAGCAGTGGTAGCGGATCGGAAGCAATGGATTCCAATCACAATTATCAACAACAACAGCCGTCACAACAACATAGTCCTTCTCCACCCCAACAACATAGCTATTATCCTCATCATACTGGAATGGACTCGTCTGGCAGTATGAGCCTCAAGTCAGAAAATCAATATGGTGACCATTGCGAATACGAACAGCAAGGTACAATGGTACAGTCTGGTGTTAAATCCGAAGATGACTTTAGTGTGATACTAGCAAACGTACGCAAAACATGTTACAGCAGTTGATGATGATAGTGGCTGATCAGAAATGGATATAACAAGATATTGGTAAGACAAGATTACATCAACGTTTACCGTAAAACGAAAAAAATATCAATAAAACACACCAGTTCTTCCTATTAAATATATTCTAAAAACTCGACCATTTTGTGCGTTTCGCTAATGTGTGTAGTGTATATTAGTGCAAACAGTGAATGGAAAAAATGGCCGATTATCAAACAAGATTTCAAACGAATATTAATCAAATCATAAATCTTTATAAAATATATAAATGTATGTGTTAATTTACGTGTGATCATTATTTCTTCTTACCGATTGTGTTAAAAGAAAACGACACACGCAAAAAAAAATGTGCGTGTGTGTTTGAAGAATCACATTCCTTTTTTTAAGTTATGTCCAACGATATGTAAATCTAAGGGACAGCACATTGTTGTACCTGTGTGTGTATATATAGTGTAACAGAAAGAAATTGATTGAAACAAAAAAATAAAAAAGAAGCAATGGTGAGAAAAGAGACTTACATGTCCATATTATATACATTTACATTCCAAAGACTTTTGTTACAAAAAATAATATTAATAATAATAAAATAAAATGCAAAAGCCAATGCTGTGACGTTAAATATTTAAACGAAAAACATTGTTGTGTTTACAAGAGATTATTTTCGAAAATTAAAAAGCGAAAACTATCCGTCTATCTATCTATATATATATATGTATATTTTTAAAAGTGAAAATAGTAAAAATAGTAACTTTTGCGAATGTTTGTTGAACTCGTATATATATAATATATATATTTGATAATTTTGAAGGATGCATGCGAAGTACAGAAACTTTTTTGTCAAAATGGTGTGCGAGAGTATCCTATTCATAGTTTTTAAAAAGAGATGGTTAAAAACAGAAAAGTAAAAGAGAAAACGTGTTTTTATTTGTAAGCTATAGACAGTTCATTTTGTAATGTGTTTTTTCTTTTGGGGGATTAATTAATTTGTTGTTCTTTGTATATTTTTCTCTCTATTAGCAGTTCTACTATGATTAGAAGAATGTCTTATATGATGATTTATCTAAAAGGAAGTCAAGCAAATAGGAAAAAATACTAGTAAATTTGATACAAAAATTTTAAAAAATATTATTCTGCTAAATCGTGAATGTGATTTCTAATTTGTAATCAAAAATTAAAAAAGAATATAATTTGTTTTTCAATTATATGCTCACGACCCAATGTCCAGTGTTTTGTTCTACGTCCATATGCCATATATATATCAAACTCATTCATTACACATGATATTAAAAACATTATTTTAAATAAAGTGCAGATCTGAAATAGAACCAGTCAAATTAGGTATTTCCAAATATGTAAGCATATATCAGACACACACATATATTTTCTTCTGTTAAAACATCTATAATATTGTAAACATATTTTGAGTTTCCGTCTGTTTCAGTAATTGTAAAAAAAAAAAACATATGTGTGTTTCATTTAATGTACATTACATTGTGTTCCGCAATATATAAATATATATACATACATATACTATATATATCTATATAAGAAAGTTCTTTTTAGGTATTAATATAATAATTATTGTTGTTACTATTTCCGGTGAATCCAAAAATTGAGAAAAAAACATGAAATGTTTTTCCTTAGTCCTATTGTGATCTCAATTATATAGTTTAATTGGTTTAATCTAGTAATTATAATATTTTTTGTTATTTTATTAGTTTGTTTGAAAAATATCATCATCATATCTGTACAAAGCAGTGCCTTATTGGAAATGATTTTTATATATAAATAAAAAATGTGGATTGTCTAATTAACAAAATAAATTTCTAAAAAAAATAAAACAGCAATAAAACAAAAGGAGAAACACTGTAACACAACGTGTATATTGTTATGTGCAAGTGAAATAAAAAACTAAATATAAACCATCAAAGGAGATAACATTCTTTATGTTTGTAGTACTCTATTCGTAAAAACTTAGTCAAAGTGACTCAGAGAGAGCATTTAGTAAAATTTCTCTTATTGGTATTAGTTTGGAAGAATTGATCATGTACAACAGATATGTGTGCAAGTTGGAACAAAGGGTGGGCCAAACACAGAGGACTTACTGGCGTTGATGGTCATGTGAGATAATGTGCCATTTAGAACATTTTCATAACATTCGAGTGGTCACATTTAATGGAGAACACTGACATCACAGGAACATAAAAACTGTTTAACGGTAACCAAATTACTTATTTAGTAAAGAAAAGCAGAAAAAAATATTTATTTATCATTTTGGTGGGGAATTTCAAACTTCATGTTCTGAACTAGTCTTTGAATGTTCCATGGTACTGTATGTTCCAATGCGCATGATATTTTCCAAGGTGGACATCAGTTAACCAGGAAATATTTTCAATTTACTTTAAGATTATGTGAGAAGTATATTTTCAATAAGGGGTCAGGCGGGCTGAATGGAAGGGTTCAGTGGGTCGGGACTGGCCCGGGGGCCGGCTGTTGCACATGACTGTAACATCCCTTTTAGAATTACATGTTATTTCTTGTTTTACAGATACACAATATTATCACTAATTTTTAGTTCATTTTAAAGTTAATGGGTACAACGAAATACTGAACTCGCTATACTTACGAGCAATTTTCGTATGTTTGGGATATAATACTGGCTACGGCAAAATTATTACTTCACACGAATTTATTTTTCTGTAACATTTTGTTTAAAATATAAGTAAATGCGATTTTTGAATTATAATTATACCTTAGATTGGCGTCTTATGTAGTCTTGATTCCGGCAAGGGGTCCTAAATCTAAACAAACAAATTGACTTCAGAACATGTGAGATTTATATCTCAAAAACTGACACGAGAATATTAATCTCAATTAATAATCAATTAATGTTTGTTATTCATCGTTGCAGTGTTAAGAACTGTTCCTACTCTCTGTATTTGTTTGAATTTTAGCGTTTTTTTTATCAGTACAGAAGCTATATGAGAAATGTACCTAACAGTTTAATGTGGCACCCTAGGTTATTGTATGGTCATACCATGACTCCTACGCCTATGTCATGGTACCATATGTCAATAAGTCGCTGGCTGGCTCCTATGAAGAGTTGAATGCGCAAAGTTCTTTATGATTCAGTTTTTGTCCTTTTCTGCCACATTACTTTTCTTATTACTTTTGAATAATCTGAACTAAGACCGCGTCGTTGAGACATGGTTGCCGAAAATATATTCTACATACTTATATTTGAAATGTATGCATTATAATCATTATTATCGGACATACATATAAGCTAATTTACATTTTACTTTTACCATTACACTAGTTGCTGCAATCTGGAGTGCCTGGCGACTGAGTTCGGAACTTTGTGCATAAGACAGTTCCTATGAGATAATTATTGCCGCTGATAAAGACCAAAACTAATTCAAACCTTTATATCCATTTTTAAAGTTAATTATGCGTTAATACTATACTTAGTTTGGGATAGTATTCGAAAAAAATTGATACGGAATTTTAAAATGTTATGACGATACGATGTCAAAAATTCTTGGTTTCGTTGAATGTATCATCAAGAGCTTAAAAAAATTGGAGAAATTCATTGAATGGATTCGTAGAGTCCACAGCGAGCTGATGATCCTTCCCAAACTTGGTATAAGTTAATTGCAATTTATGCATTGCATGTTTTTTAGCAATAGGCTCTTTCTGCCTAATCTCGCATTCCCGCCATTAATTTGGAAATGTTTAATACACTTTTGTTTTAGCTATCTATACAACTCCTAAAGAGAGATTGCGTCCGATTAGTTTAATTAGTCACACAAGAAAATCTACAGCACAATTTACAGGTAAAAACAATTTATGGCACTGTTGTAAAACTTGATAGAATAACAGAAATTTAATGGAGCATAAGTACAAGAAAGGAAAGAAATAAAAGGTACCTCACAGGTCAACTCAAATAGAAGACACCGTACGACAATCATGTCACATTGTGCATCATGTAATGAGTGAATACTATTATCTCCTTTAGGATTAGTAACATTAAACCTAATAATTCTTGCATAGGTTCGCAAGACTAGATTCAAAGAGTGACTGAGCAGCGTTCACTCGATAGTTCTAAAGCTTACAAAGCATTCAAATTCTACAGCTCCACACACTAACAAATATCTTTGTGATGTATATTCAAATTCAACTAAGCTTGGTGAACTATCTAGTGACTAAGCTTAATCACATTCTATTACAATGTTAACATTAAATACTGGGAAAAAATACAGTTGGATGTTCCGATTCACTGTTCCGATTATAAGTGATTTGAGTATGTGAACCATCACGTAAACAAATCACAGTAATCGTAACAACGTAAACTAATAAAATGTCTACTTCTGTACGTAATATCCGAAAGTACAACTATAACCTAGACTATTCCAACCTATGATTGTCCTACCTTTGTTTACTTTACTCTATTCCATAAAAATAAAGCCAATAAGCATAGAACAAGCACATAGAGAAGTAAATACAATAAAATATGAGAATTTTCCTTGATTTATTTAACAGAGCATGCAAATGATTGATCTATTATTTTCGAACACTTAAACATAAGAAGTAAAACAAGAACTGATTATAAGCGAGTTTGACATTATAAGGAACCAGTTATTTTTCAGGAATTATGAGAACTGATTAAGAACAGAAGAACTGATTAACGAATTGTAAAATGATAATTGGAACATGAATTAAGAAATATAAATCGAGCTGTGAAATAAACGAATTGAATTGTGTTTACCACAAATTAACGTACAACCAAACACGTTTGTGCCCAAACCTATTTTCTGCATACCCTTGGTTTCGCAGAAAGTGGGCAATTTACTCAAGTGGCTAAGTTAAGCATCTATGTAATAATAGGACATGACTATCAACATGGCTCAACAGATGTGGAACCAATTGAGCAAGTTTTACTGTTCATTGTAGAAAGATACTTTGTGCTTGGGTAGTTTTTTTTTTTAATTAATTTCTTTTAGTTTAACATCCCACAATTATGCCTTTTCGTCTAAAGTAGACGGATAATCAATAAAAGTGAATTATTTTTAAATTATTATTTTTCCTCTCCTTGCGTGAATCGAATCCATTGCCATATGCTAGCCGCTAGACCGGCGGGAAGGGATAGTACTTCGGTAATGTTAACAGTCTCTATGTCCAAACGCAGGAACCAAGAGAGGGTTATACCAAGTGTAATTGTACAGGGAAAAAAAAGATGCAAGAAATAGTGTTCATGTTTATAAAACCAAAATTATTTTAAATCCAGCTGTCAGGAGTTGTTTTAAGAGATTCTCGAAGTTTAATACTCTGATTGGAGAGAAGCGAGCAAAATTTCACTTTACTGGACTGGCGTTCGTTCATCCGGATACCAGAACCGTTCTTAATCAAATTTGAGGTGGTAATTTTAGAGTCTATCCTGAGTGTCGTGAGGGATCGCTGTTCACATCGGTCATACCATTGAGGAATAATCATCAAAAAACGGAATTCCCATAGGCTTAACATTGGGAAATAAAATTTTCAGCATTAGAAAATAGAGTATAACTCAACATTGTTCTGGGAACACAATTTTTCGCTCATATGCCGAATTCAACTATATTCATGTCGGTGTTCGTTCACAGAAACAATTGATGCACTGAAAAGTTCTAATAATAATGAATAAAAATCGATCGCTTCGCTTCACTTGTAATTAACGCATACCTAGTTATATATTGCTGGTTTTCTCATGAACATTGGTAAGTAATTATGTGTTTAGGACTGGCTTAAGAAACGACGACAATAATACCAGGCATGTGTAAAATTGCTTTACATGCTTGTTTTCGTCGTTCAATTGTTTTTCTCTTTTAAAAATTAGTGAGAAGAACTATAGGTCGTATCAATTTTAAAAGAACTCGTCCGATCTCGATCAAACTTGGCATGGCGGTAGACCTTGAACTGATGTACAATCTTTCGAAATAATATGATGCAGTGGTGCACCCCTCATGTCCATGACGCATCCCCCCTCAATTGTCTATCCGTAGGTGTTCTTCCATGAAAAAAAATCTTTTCGATTAATTTTTACACTCCCTCAAACATATTTATATAGATTTTTAACCTCCCCAAATATTTCAATGACGCAGTTTGCGTCATAGCCCCCCTTTGTGGGCACCCCTGTATGATGTGCAGACCTTTGGTTTCTAAGTTATACTGTAAAATAAAAGTTAAATAAAGGTAGATTTTTTATACGACTATGCATAAATTTTGAGTTTCCGAAATGCCAGTTTACCTTGCAGAAACTCATGAATTCTTGTATTTCGATTCTTATTGTTTTTATATTTCCATCTTCTTATTTATTCACATGTTCCTCCTATTTCATCTGTGAGCATGCTCAAAAAGTGTCCAGTTTATGAAATATCAAGAGAAAGGCAGGAGAGAGGAATGTCTTTTTTTATTATTTATTTTCCTCCATCTTAGAGAAACACTATTTTTTAGTAAAAGAAAATTTAAAGCGAAGAAACAGGTAAAATCAAATCATTTGACTTTAGCTTTCAAATTAAAACAAGCAAACAATAACTATTTCAATTAGAACAATACAAGAAATTAAGAATCAAAACAAAAATCTATTTCTAACTGTAAGAAAACAAAATTCTCTCCTTCCCTCACGGTTTTTTAGGGCTAATTTGTCTCGAATTCACGTAAGTTCTTTTGAAACTACATTCAGTCACAGTTGTATCAAAAGGATATGATATGATATGATTTTGAGTTTAACGTCCCGTTCAGCAGCGAAGCTATATGAGACGGAAACCTACTGATTAACGTGGACTCCAAACCACATGAGCTCCCGCCGGGAATCGAACCCGGTTCTCCCACGCCAAAGGCGCGTACGCTAACTACTTAGCCACGAAGGAGCTCTGTATCAAAAGGATGTTATTATTCCTTCAAATTAAGTCATATTTAAAAAAAAAAAAAAAAACGTGGTCACCTGTCCTTCTTTGGAAAACCCATCCATTGATAAAATAGTTTTCGTTGCTTCCTTAATAGCTGTTTTTAAGAGCCTAAAAGTAAAAGTACCGTGCGTTAGGACACCGTAAGATGCCGGTACCGTACCGTAAGATACTTTGCACTTCAGGGGTAACTTTGCACAAAATATGAAAAGAGTTACACAGTCCTCTGTCGGTAAAACCATGAACTTTAAAGAGAAAGTTTCAACTGCCATCGTAAAATAGAACATCGAACTGTATGTTGACTATAATGTTGGCGGTTAACATCAGTTCTAATTACCCCAAGAGTTTGTTGTTGTAGAGGTATGGAAAGAAGGCACTGTAAAGGCTGAGAAAATTTGAAAGATAACACCTACAAGAATTTCCGTCAAAGTTAAGACAGTTTCGTAGAATACTACTGTGTATAATGGGATATTGATGCAATAGTTGAAATTGAAGTGTGAAACGTTTTAAAGTCATAGAAAAAATAAAACTGAGAGAAGGCGGTTTCAGCCTCTAATTGGGGTTAGTTTGCACCGGTCCAAAGTAACTCATTAGATAGGAAATTATTACTACTGGTACCATCTGCCTTCTAATTTTAGGTAAATTTTCTATTTAGGTAGACGCTGAAATGGATTGCTTGTTCGAAAATAAATTATGAACAGTGGCATATCCAGAAAATTAGTTTGAGAGGGGTTTCACACAAAATCACTTGACTTTTTTGGGGGAGGGCTTGAAGCTTACATGCATAGGAATGACTAACATTAGATTTTTAAAAAATAAATCCTGCAGTTTGGGTGGGCTTCAGCTTGAAAATCCCAAACCCCTTAAATCTTCCACTGATTACGATTGGGATGATATTCTTAAACAGAAAGAGCAACCAAGGCAAATCAATTCACGACAATGTTGTTTTCTGTTCCTAAGTGGGCATTTTTATGGGACATATGCTAAACTATCAGAATGTGGTTCCTGTGCCGGTACCAGAAAATACATACATACATATATATATTTGGAAATATCGATAATTCATACTAAGTACTAATACCTGTATCATAGTTGTAATATCAAGAGGGTATATTTGTAGAGTGCATGAAGTTTTGTATAGGAAGTGAAATGAATAAATACTGAAGGGAAAACATTGCACAGAAACACTATGTTCGTATGTTGAACATGCTTTTTTGTATGCGGTGCAAAGTATCCTCGTCTATGGGATTACTTTGCTCCAAAGTTTATATTTCAATAACCATAATCATACTGAATGTTTTGCACGAAGTGTCCTAAATTATTACGTTTGTAAGTTAATGCGATTTTCTTTAAAATTTCTTACATCTGGTGCAAAGTATCTGGTAGTCATACGGTACCGATAAAACTTCTGAACGAGAAGAGGATGATATTTTTGGGACATCTTCTCACTTAGACCATCCATATATAGGTTGCTATGTTTAACTGAATAATCTTCTTGCAGGCGTGCCAAGGAAAGAGTGTAACCATTCACTGACTTCGTTTGAATGACGTTAAACATATAAATAAGATATCTCCAAACTAATTAAAACAGATAAATATAAACCATCGAGATATCCAATATTATTAACCTTTAAACAAAATAAATAAACATCAAACTTTTGTCTAGAAGACTAGCAAAGAATGACAGTAAAATACAAGATACAAATAGCATTTCATCTAACTAAAACCAGTAAACTAGTAGACTTTAGAATTATAATGGCAGTCAGAACTAATATTAGTTCGAATTTAGGGGGGCGCGGTGGCTCAGTGTTAAAGCGTTCACCTCCGGGCTTGGGGTCCCTGGTTCGATCCCAACTCGCGCCGTGTGGACTTTGTGGTGGACAAACACCGTGATCGTGGGTTTTCTCGGGGTTCTTCCGTTTCCTCTCACTTTCTTCATTCCACCATTTCTCTCATCATCACCGTCTCCTTTAGCCTAACCGGCATAACTGTGGGACGTAAAACTTAAAGATTACATTTCATTTTTAGTTCGAATTAATCTTTGGAAGCACTTTGTGCATTTTTTTTTTTACCTAATTGTTAATATAATTCAAATTGTAATCCTCACTGAAATGAAATGAAAATCACCGTCCAACTGGTATGCCCTTTAGGTTAAAGAAAACGGATAATTAGTGAAAGTGAACAATTGTGAAATTAAATTTTTATACTATCCTACTAGAAATCGAACTCAGGACCACGTGCATCAAAGACACGAGCTAGCTTCTAGACCAGTGGGGAGGCCTCTTCCACAACCAATTATTCATCCAATAATGTTCAAGTCGGCTTGTATATAAGAATAGTAAGTTGCTTTGGAAAGTGATAAATGAAATGAAACTTGGCAGAAAACCAGAAACTTCATACTTTTCATTTCGTGTAAAAGTTTGAAAGTAAGTTAAATTTTGTAACATTAGCTAGTAGTCCAGGAAATAGAGGCTGAGAAAGATTCCTTACTTTATGAAGGGTACATTAGTTCTAATTTTTGGATATGTCATATAGGTCCAAGTTTAGATCTTTTAAACCTTGTATGTTCACCGTGGCGTGTCGAAAACTTTTGGCGTTCAGAAATTCTGGGATGTTTTTCAGTTCATCGATCATGTATTTTACCAATTCCATTTTAGGGGGGAAGTTATTATTTAAAGTTGTAGAGTATTAAATTTGCTATATCTTGTATGCGAAATATTATTGTAGAACTATTATTTAAAGAGTTACGCAGCATCAATGTTACTAACTGTCGTAAAAATGCTATTTTTAAAGGACTTTCACAGAGTTTTTCGGTTATGCCTTCATAAAGTATGTCATAGAGAAAAATGTCTTGAATAAAGTTGAATAACATTAAATTTGCTATAAGTTTAATACTTTACATTAGAAATATTGTCTAGGACTAATAGCAAAGAAAACCAAAATAAAAATTTCAAGTACTTTCATATTGTTTACCATATTAATTCATTTACTTCTCAGTACTATTTACTACTCACTTAAGTAGAAACATTGTTAAAAACACTCCAGTATTCCAGAAAGTCGAGTCAAGAAGTTGTGGGTGCATGTCCCCCCAATTATCCCGACAATATGCCCTCCGAATAGTCAACCTCAGTCATTTAGAAATATTGTATCGGAACATGTACATTGTTGTAAATTGCTAATGAAGTTATCAAAAAATATATAATAGCGATAGTTGCTTCTTTGTCATATCCTCAGATGTCTGAAAGTGTACTTATAAGATGGATGTTGGGTATCGTAGCTCTTCAGAACATTTGCAAGGAAGTGGAAAAGTATACTGATACAAGTTTAGTTACATCCGAGCAACATATTGATATGAGGTTGATCATTCTGAAACCGACATGGAAAGATAAAACACAGATGTTGGCAAGATTAATAATTGGCTGTCGACCATCCTTCCTTTACAGTGATTGATGTGGTTATGCCAATCGGTTCTGGTAACATGGTCAGCGAAAAAGTTCGGGAGTAGCGAAAAAGTTCGCAAGAGTTCGGGATAGCAGTAGTTTCCAGTATCATTGATGGAAATTTCTGATCTTTGAAACTGTAAAGAAGTAACAAGGTAGTCAGATTAGTATCTGAGATGAACTTTTTCAAAGTAGAAAATAATAAAGTGACTAATAACCCAGTGACTAATGACTCAGATAATTTGCATTGCAAAGCAAACTGGAAGATTTGAAAGAGTTTTTGAAATATGAAGTGACTTGTTACTTATTCTAGCTTTTTTTTTCTTCAGAAGACAGGATGCATAAAGATATAAAATCATCTTTGTATTTAATAATTTTAACTTTACCGAACACAACCGAGCTTCCACTCAATCGAACTGTAGTGGTAAACGGTTGGCTTCTTTTCCACAAGGTTATAGGTTATTGTTGGAGGGTAAAAAATAGTTATTGTGATGGCTGGGCGTAAAGTGTTGTAGAGTAAGACACATGCCCAACTGGTTATGAAATCTGTATGAATGAGACTAAAAGGTGTTAGGATGTGAAAATAAGGTTTAGAATATTATAAGATAGTAAAGTTAGGGGATTCTCGATTCAGCCTTTCTGTTCTTATTTTTCCCTCTATAATTTGCAGTAGGTGACGTCACGTGGTGGTATCGCCAAGGATGTTATAAAATAGAGGATCTGCGTATGCTACAAAATCGTGAAGTCATACGTATCCTATGATTGGTGCTTTTCTTATCTGAGAAATGTTATTCTGGGTAATTTATTGTCATTCCTATTTGTGTACCCATACGTGCAGTATGTAACCATTGTATAATATAAATCCGAAGCAACGACCTAAATAAAAATTAACGATAGAGGCACTGCATGTCTACATATGAAGATCGAAATGTTTTGAGCCAAACAAGAGTATCCAATCAAACGTGCCAATGCTAGGTTGCTTTTTGGCTTCATTCAGTTAATAGACTGAAGATACATATGGGCAGATCCTCTATTTTATAACATCCTTGGTATCACGAGATATCGTTCAATAGAACAAATGAAATGCTGCATACGCAATTACGCTAATTGGTATACTGTTTCAAGATGGGCAAAAGTCCCTCCACATGACGTCACAGACAGAGAGCAAATCAGAACGCTAAACGCGAACTGGGGCTACCTGTTATTTTATATACCTTGTAGTAAAGTAGTTAACAGATTTTTGGTATCCACTATTATGAAGGTTGTGGTTAAACCCAAGCATGTAGTTTTAAAAGATGGTTGCGATTTCACCCAAACGAGATAAATAAAGGCAAAGTCAGAAGAATTGTGATATAATTTTTGAAGTTTTCTCTTTCTCAGTGTCAGCTTCAAGGTAGCTATGTAGTAACCATTGCGCTGATTACAGGAGTGCCAGCACATTTCTTAAAAAGATTCATTAACTCAGTTTTAAGAAAGGTTCAAACATTTAGAAAATAACAGTTACAGAATAGATCTAACAGTTTCTACAGAATTTGTAAAAAAAATGCGTCAAATACGTTCGTTTCATTATGGAGCACACCATGCTGTCAGTTTTTGATGGCTGTCATCTTGATTCTGTTACAGATACAAGAGTGCTGAAAGATTTAAAAGATGCACATAAATACTTCAAAAGGATGTTATTTTTGAGGGTCAATAATTGCTTAAATGTGCAGGAAAAAATCCTAGCGAACAAAAATAACAAATTTCTCTTATTTCACTCCTAAAGGAGACGTTCATTCAAGGTAATGTAACTGTGAAACAGGAAGTAGAAGATACTGATGTGCTTTTAGTGACATTATTCCTCGCTTCAGAGTATATTGTTGTGGAGATCGTCCGGGAGGACATAGGTTTGCTAGTTCTCTTGATAAGTTTTACTCAAAATCTCTCCATTTATTTCCTAAAATCTTGAAGAAATAGTGCTCCTGACACACTTTCCCGCTTGTTTCCCACATTCTACAACTACTCAGCACTTAACATCTACTTTTCCTTCGCGCATGAGTGGATGTACCATCACATTTTTCTGTATGCATTTGACATAACCAAATTCTGCACTTCGTTCCAGAACAAACCAGCATTGCATGAACTTAAAAGGATCTTCAGAGATCCTAATCCAGTGTTTCAACTATCACTGAAGCAGGACAGCATGTACTTCTTTCTCTATACGGTGGTGGCAGGGTAACAACAGTAGACGCTATGCACTATGAGCTGTTTTTCAAATCTGCTACTACTGGCATCAAGTTAAATCTTTCAAACCTGCCACTGACACAGAATGCTACTATGCATCATGTCTTCTGCATGTACATGTTTTTTGTATTATCAAGTTCGAACATGGATAGTTCAATTCAAAAACTTTCTGGGCTGGGGTTAAAGGGAAGACAGTAAAGGACTTGTTCTTACTAAAACCAGCTCTCCTTAGTCACTCCTGACCTACATTTCCTGTCTGTGCAACAAAGGCTGTACTAAAGCCTGCAGTTGTAGAGAGGCCAGTCTCAAGTGCTTCATAATTTGTAAAAACTGTTGTTGATAGACTAGTGACTCGTAATGACAATAACAGTGGACATCTTAATTGATGAACATCAGGATGATCCAACTGATCTGTTAGTTGAAGAAGTCGAGGAAGTACTAGCTAAGCTTCCGAGGGCAAACAAAATTAGAACTTAGAAAATGTTAATATTTTTAACACGTTGACTGCCGTGAAGTCCGCATATGGGCTTCACATAGTTCTTCACAGGGGCCATGAAACCCACATGCGGGCTTCACATTTCTTCTTCTTCAAGTCGTGTTTTCCACGCGTGGGCTTTAGTCTTGGCTTTGTTAAAGGAGTTTATGTGGCCATGTGGCCCTGAAGTAAAATACCTGTGAATGGCCTGGTGCGGAGATGAGAAGTATTGTTTCTGCACGTATGCAAATTTATGCTAACTCATTCAGGATAAAACATTTGATGGCTCCGGGGGTCGGAATTGAATTTCGGCCTTGGCAGTCAACGTGTTAAATTGTAAGTTTTATTGTTATTAGCATTATATATATTATGTATTATATCTATGTATGTGTATATGTAATGTATACATGTATATACATATACAAATATATTATATATACAAATATATAATTTAAATACTTCTTATGTTTACTTTACAATACTATTTTTATATATGCATTGTGCGTTTTATTTGTCATTAAGGTTGCTTGGTCTTGTAGAAAGAAGCTCTTTTTATTATATCCCAAACTGTTCACAAATTAGCATAAAGTTTCAACTTAAAACCGTTCAGTGCAGCATAACTCTGTTGTCATTAGTCTCAGACTTTCTTTTTTATAAAACTTATAGCAAATTTAAGATACTACAACTTTTATTTAAACAATTCTCTACGACGTACCCTTATGAAAATAGGATGGAAAAACATGACGAAGATTTTTATAAAGTAGCAGAAAAATTTGAAAGTTTGATGTTGCATAACTCTCTACATAATAGTTCTACAAACAATACTTTGCACATATAAGTTGTATCAAATTTAATACTCCACAAGCTTAAATCATGATTTTGTCTCTAAGATGCATTGGTGGAAAAATATAGTTGATAATAATAATGTTTAAAAAAATCATCCGAAATTGCCGAACGCCAGAGGTTTTCGGTGCGTCACGGTGAACGTGCAAGGGTTAAGAGGTCGAAAATTTGAATTCTGAACCACGAGAACGACATACATGACATATCAAGAAATTAGAGCTACTAGACCGTTTGTAAGGTAATATGTCTCTATTCCATATACTACTAGGTTTATTTCAACTTTGATTTATTAAAAAAAAAAAAGCAATATGAACTGTTTTATAATCGAAAATGTTCTTTATGGTTTTAAAAAGTAGACATTCTAATAGTGAATAATGTAAGTTCTCACATGGCTATCCGTTTTAGCAGCCCTTTAATTAGTAATGAAATCCTATAACACACCATTTCATTTTATGTGCAAATATTGAAAGAATACAATACAGAAAATAAATAATTTATAACTCCAGAATACAATTCTTTTTTTCTATTTGCTGTCCTATAATAGTCCCCATAATGGCTTCGAATAGAGGCGAGCGTGCAGAAACAACACAAAATTGATACCAGTCCACTTTACGAGATGGCTCTTTTGTGCTCAATACTGTAAAACTTCTTTTGAGTATCCCGTCTTAGTATCTAAGTCCTTTGTATCTTTATTATTTTTTCCGTCTCTCTCTCTGTCTCTCAATGATAAAAAAAATGTTTCAGTTTGGTTTTTACGCAACGGAAAGACGAAATGGATCCAGCAACATGTGTAAGTTTTTATTCCTGGCATTTCGCTCGATAAAACAGTAAGAAGACAGTAGAATTGTGTTTATTATTGTTAGTGCTGTGATATTACTTTTTCTCCGGTACACTTAATTCTGGATGCGCTCTCCTGCTTTTTTTTTTTTTTTTTTTTCTCACAGGCCTTTCCGCATCCTATATATGAAAACGCCAAGTGAGTTGTTTCTTTGCAATACAATGCAGAGGATTATTTTGTATGCTTGCTTCCTTTTAACTTTACCAATTGGTGTTACAGCAATCTCTTTTGTACCGAGTTTCAACCTTCTTTTTCCTGTCGAGTGCTTATCTTCAAAAGGGTACAACATACACTGTATATGTATATATATATATACGCGCTTACCTACGTACAAAACAGTAATTATTACAAATCCGGCTGGCAACCTGTAGGTAATATACATGGTCCCGTACGAGCTTAGCAACTTATACACACAGTTTATTATCCACATTTTAGTGCCCCATAAACTGCAACTCCTTCCCAACACATTGATGTGTTTCTGGCATATACATCGAGTGAGCCATTAATCGGATAAGAGCACGTTGAAACTAACACTATCAAACAACACTCTTGGAAGGAAGGGGAGAAAAAAGGACAAGAAAAAAATGTCACAAGCAACATGACTGCATGGAGCATGTATACAAAACCACCACGTGTGCGTTTCAAAGTCTGGCACACACACATATATACATACTTATATACATATACAAATAAAAACACAAAATGTAGATACAGAGAAGAGTAAAAAGAAAATATTGAACGTGATGGTGGTGGTATACGTTTCATCACATCGCTTGAAATTCCCAGGAGATAAAAATCAGGAACTTATTCAAAGGGTGGCCATAAAATGGGGGTCTTGACGCAAAAAGTACGTCATTAAAATTTTAGGGGAGGCGAAAAAATGACATTCAAAAATCATCTAGTAACTAAAGATTTTTAACCAAGGCTGGAATGGGTCTATGAGGATATTGGAGATTAGAATCCTTGAGAAAATATAAACGTAGACTGGTTTTATGAAGAGAATATCAGAAGAACTTGTTTGCGTGTGTGAGAGACGGAATGGGCTGGCATTTGGGCCTTGGAGATCTAGACATCGTTGACTTACCTTAAGAACGAACTCCTAAATGTTGCACTTAAATATGAGCGATGCAACTCATCCTGTCCTACGAATATGAATTTCAATTAAGCAGACATATATGATTAATCCGCTCTTTACAAAGAAAATAATGTTATTAGGTTGGCCGTATATTGACCAGAGGACAGAACAACCGAACCAAGGTTCAGTACTGTGAGAAATTCAACAAAGCCTCGTACCACATATTCACTCTAGCATATGCTAGGCAAAAGAATCTCCAACATTGTGACTGAGTCACACAGTCAGTGCGCTCAGGCCTCTCTCCTGCCTCCCATTACCTCTGGCAAAATGTAACCAGCCGTATACTAGTGATGCCGTGTATTGTAGACACAAGCAATCATCACTTCATATATTCACTATATTCAATCCCAACTAACAAGACTATTGTCTTAGCTCCTAAAGAATACACTCATTCGTCTTGTTAAATGAAAATAGACATTTTTCTTCTTTGGCATGTTGTTAAGATGGGAGTTACCTTTGTCCCCTGTCCCTTGAGTGATGATAACCAAAAGCAATAACTCCCGTTGGGAAGATTGAAAGAAAATATAGATAATGTTCCTGGAAATCGAATAATTTGTGACAAAGTTATGCTTTTATATATACGACTGAATGAGTTCACCTTCTTCCAATGGACTAATAATATCTCGAAGAAAATATGAACAAGATTCTAATCTCAGAGACGGGGCACGGTGGCTCAGTGGTAAAGTGCTTACCCCTGGTACGTGGGGTCCCTGGTTTGATTTCCGGCCAACTAAATTTGTGATGGACAACATCATGTCCGTGAGTTTTCTCGGGGTACTCCCGTTTCCTCCAAATTTCTTATTCCACCATCCTCTTCCATCATGATTTACTTGCATTAATTATGGTCTCTTTGACCTAAAGAGCATAAACGTGGGATGTTAAACTGAAGGATTTTATTTCATTTTTCCTAATTTCAGAGAAATCAAATTATGTTCCATAAATGCGAAAGAATATTTACATTTTTTCTGAACAATCCTTGTACTGCCAAGGAGATTAGAGATATTTTTAAACCAAGCAGATGCTAGAATGTACTCCTCATTATTGAATGTGTTTAGTGTACGCACTTTCGGCACAGAACACCCGGGTTCGATTCCCGGTGGAAGTTCATGTGATTAGGATCCCACGTTAAGCTTAGGTCTACGTCTCAAACAGACTCGGTGCTGAGACGGACGCTAAACTCTAATCCAACTAGGGGCCGCTATGGCATAGTGGTAGAACGTTTACTTCTAGTGTGTGGGTTCCTGGTTTGATCCCAGCTCGTACCAAGTGTACTTTGTCGTGAATGAACACCATATGGGTAAGTTTTCTCTGGGTTCTCCGTTTTCCCCCACTATATTCAATTCACCATTGCATTCATTTTGCAGCATCTCTGTCTCCTTTAGCGAAGCCAGCATAGCAGTGGGATGTAAAACTGAAAGACTTTATTTCATTTTTTTTTCAATCGTTAGTGGTAGACTCAAAATAGTGACGATGATTGTGAATTTACAGCAATGTATATGAGTAACTGATACACTCATTATTCATATAATATACAGAATGGTCTATTTACCTGCGATACGCAGTTGTAACTTTTAAACTAATAAATATAAAACGCTGAAATTTCGTACCATACAAATATCAAGGTGATATTATTTGACACACACTGATATTCAACCACATTAGCTGTGTTGCCAACCCGACATAAAGTTATATTTTTTTCAAATGACACTACGTCAGGTTATTACATATTTCAAGTTTACGTAATAAATGAAAACTTATAGCAGCACAGTTGTGCAGTGTTGCAAATTAAGGACGCTATAGTATCACAAAGATAGAAAAAAATTGAAGGTTTCTACAATAGTATTAACGCAAGTGAGACATACGGAACATTGCGTATCCAAAGTACCTTAGTGTCCAATACTACGGTCATCACATGACATTTTTTGAACAAATAGAAACAAAGAACTCAAAGAACTTTATTTCCAAAAAGTGTTTGGATAAGTATCCCATCTAATTACGTAGATGATTTTGAATAGACATAAAGCTCATAATGCAGTTTGCAGCAATTTGATTTCTTAAACCGTTCCTGAGATATGAAAAAATTGTAAAAATTCGCTATATTGCATAAAATGGCGTATTTGTGGGAACTGTTTGAAACACTTCTTGATTTACTTTGTTTCAACAACATCCCAATAATAGTGTTGGCAGGTGTTATTACAAAAAAAGAAAGAAAAGAAAAAGAAAGAAAGAAAGAAAGAAAGAAAGCTCGGAATTACATAATTTTGAGCAGTGTTGCAAATTTTACCAATGTTTATAATATCTCCAGAACAATTTCAAATATCAAATTGCTGTAAACGAAATTATGATCTTAATATCTATTAAAACACATCTCTTCCATTGAATAAGGTACTTGTCTAAGCAGTGTTTCAAATTAAGGCTTTTGAAAAAAGTAAAATTTTAAATCTATTGTAACCTCATTCCTATTCAATCGAAATGCACAATTTTAAGGTTATAATATTGATACTGAAATACTTTAGATGTCCATTGCCTTGTTCATATCATTCATGTTATTACTGCTGTAGAGGTCACCGCACTTTGGATGTTTGTGGTACTGTAGCATATTCAGTTTGCAACACTGAATAACAAATATAATATTGTAAGTTTTCGTTTAACATATAGATTTGAAATGTGTAATAACCTGACGAATTGACATTTAGAAAACTTTATGTTGAGTTGACACAAAGATGTTATAAAATAAAGGATCTGCTTTTATAATAAAATCTTGAAGCCATAGGTCACAGTTTCGCCACGCTGTTCACTCCGCCCAATAAGATAGCAATGTTTTGAGCCAACATTCATGGCGCCAACGAAAGTAGCCAATCAGGTGATGGCAGAAATGAGAGTTGCCAATCAGAAGTGCCGATGTTCTGCTGTTTCTTTGGCTTCATTGAGTTAATAGGATGAAGATACATATGAGAAGATCCTCTATTTTCTAACATCTCTGGACTAAGAACACTGTTAAAATGGTGTTGCTATCACAAAGTGTAAAAGAATGTCACTGACAAAATTTTGCATGATACAGAATTACAATGTTTTTTCTATTGGTGTATCAAGATGAATGATCCTCCCTGTATCCTGCATTATCCAGTATTAGAATGTCTACTTTTTAACATCAGAAATGACTTTTTTCGTTTATAAATCAGTTTAAATTGCGATTTTTTTAAAAAAAATAATAAAGTTGAAGGAAATTTAGCCAGTGTTAGAAAATCCAAATTTAACTTACTTTCAAACTTTTGCACAACATAAAAAGTAACAAGGTTTTTAATTTTCTACCAATTTTTATTTAATTTCTCACTTCCCAAACCAATTTACTACTCTTATCTACAAACTCATATAAACATTAATGATTAATCGTTTGGGATTTAATTTAAATCATGTTAACAATGACATAAGAATTTTACACAAAGTGCTTCCAGAGATTTATTCGAACTTAAAATTAATCCTGACAGCCATTATAATGCCAAGATTTTCTAGTTTACTGGTATTAGTTAGATTAGACTTCTCAAGTTATTTCACATCATGAACCCCATTTTATTACATCATTCTGGGAGCAATCCCCATAAGTAATATTCGACTTGTAATAAGCTATTTGATTATTTCTGTATATCGCTGTATACCGTACACACACAACTGTGCAAAGAATATCAAAGTATCCCAAACGAAACCAATCCCTTTACAATTGTTGACGAAAATCTATCTTAAACTAGCAAAGCAAATCACTGAACAAGCAATGTTTATTTAAAAATAATAAAATGTGTAACAGTTTAACCAACTAACTGAACATATTGGCTTCATCAGGCACTGTAACCAACAAGAGGAAGTTTTGTATAAATATAAAAGGATTCTAGAAATTAGTTCTGAATGCTGATTGGCTGCTCACAACGGACTCAGCCAATCATAATAGAAGTTGATAAAAATAGATTGAAATCTATCTCTTGTTTGCTACAGTGCCTGATGAAGCCAATATGTTCAGTTAGTTGGTTAAACTGTTACACATTTATTAGTTTTAAATAAACATTGCTTGTTCAGTGATTTGTATTTCTAGCTTAAGCTATTTAACATAGAAAAGATAGTATGAACCAGTTACTAATTGTTTCGTATCTCAATCTGCAGTTTGTCATTCCTTTTTTATTCCAATTGTTTTTCAAACGATTCTTTTTTTTAAATGTTTCATATTCTTTACTGTATTTAAAGATAAATATGAAAATAAAAATCTGTCTATCAAAATAAGAAATTCAAAATAATCCTTTAAAATATTTTTCTCGCTATTAGATCCTAATTACGTTTATCTTTTACCCTTCTTTCGCGAGACCCTTTTCTCGTATGGATCTTGATTCTCAGGTTGAGATACCGAGAGTTAGATGAACATGCTATTTGTATTTCATATCTTGTTGCTGTTCCTTCCTATCATAGTTCGCTGGATAGAATTTAGATATACTTCTTTTATTTATTTGATTTAAAAGTTAATGATGTTATATATCTTAATTTTATATTTACCCGTTTTATTAGTTTGTAAACATCTTGTTTACAGGTTAAATATTATCAAAACGGTAAACAGTTGTTAGTATTAGTAAATGGTTAGGATCTTTGGCTGACATGGAATAAAATTCGCAAATGTAACAAATAATACAGGTACAATAAACTGAACAGCTACTGAAATGGAAAAAAGATCTTGAAGCTTACGATTAACAAATAATATACTCCTTATATAACAAGGATACATTAATTATTTTGATTAACTCTAAATTTTAATAAATATTCATTAAAAATGAGTTTGCTATCTTAAAATTTATCCTTGATACTGCCACATTGTTAGAAAGTTAAGAATTGGTGTAGCTAGGATATTTTTTGCTAGATGGGTATGCCCTCTCATGTGTGAGAATTGAAAGTACCTAATGTGTGCTCCGACGGTATTCTAAGGAAAAACTGGTCCTCTTCTAGTATTACGCCTACGTTTCCGAGATACCAACAAATTTACTTCAACGGAAGTGAGATTTTCATCCATTTCTCAGAAATAACAATAGTAAATACATACGATACCGAATCAATGGTTACCACCGTGTGATGTTTTATCATACCGATCATAGGCAGCTACAGGGAAAGGAGTACAACAAGTTCACCAATAACAAGCTTAGAGAGCCGGCTAGTTAATCTCTTCCGCTGGTAAAAGAGGTATAACACAACGAAGGCAAATTTTGTTAAATCCATGATACAAAATATAGACCTAATGGAGCTAGATTTCAATACTATGTGTCAAATTCATATTTAGAATATGATACATTCCAGAAACCATGTTAAACTAATTGATTGATTAATATTACTTGATTAATATAGAATGGAAAGTGTTTATTTACGAACTGATGTGTACCCTACCACTGGGTATACGACCGCAATACCAGAAAATAAATATAAAAAAATATGTAGGTTTATTCTCATTTTAGTTAAAAGAAGAAAAATTCGTTTTGTGGGTATTTCTTGAATAAAGAGGTAAGAAAAAGGCTCTTAAAGTGTTTCAGGTGTAATATTGTACTCTGTGGGACAAAAACATGAATACAAGGCAGTAATTATTAAAGAAAGACTAGACTTTCGAAATGTGAATATGGAGAAGAATGGAGTAAATTGTGGGTCGAACAGAAAAGGGATGAGGAAATGTCAGAAACAATGCAGAGAAAGAGGCATGGTCTGAGAAAGAACTATATCGTGGAAAACATATTAGAAAGTACATGAAAGGAAAAAGAGGGAGGGACAAAAGAAGCTGTAATTGATGGACGGTATTAAAACATTAAATTCATACGTCAAGAACAAGAGGTTAGCTAAGGACCTTGTAGCATGGAAGCTTCTCAGTCGAGGCAAATGACCTACCAATACGTGAATTGGATTGGATTTTTATTTTTACCGTCGCTTTCAGCAGCGAGGCTATATAAGACGTAGACCTACAGCTTAACATAGGATCTGAACCATATAAGCTCCCGCCAGGAATCGAGCATCTACCAATAACAGCAGAATACCTATGATGAGGACGATGATAAAAGAAAACCAAATTCGTTGAAACCATAATGATTATGATGTTTGTGCTGAAACAAATTAGAAGGAAACAAGTAATTGCTTACCAGGTTATCTTAATCATACATTATGATACACATCTAATTATTTTGAAAAAAAAATGAACATATGAGCCGCTTGGATGCCAAGTAACCTAGGTCCAACAATGAAATTTTCCAGGAGAGAAATTTAAAGTTTAACGCCTCATGAAATATTCATATTTCCGTTAGGTTGGCAACCAAAACTATAATTATTTCAGTTGCTTATTGCCTAATAATTAGCTGTCTACACAGAAATTTAAAAAAAAAATAATTTTCGGAAAACTAAAAATGGATCCAAAGATTGCGATCTTGATCAATAATCTTGATCAGAATTTTGAACAGACCCTAAATCGAGTTTTCGTTTTTTTTTGGGGGGGAGGGGGAATAAGCACATCATACTGAGTTAACTGATAGTTTGGGTGTGGCTACACTATAGGTATAGTTCTCCAGATATAAAGCCTACAAGATTGAAATATATTGGTCATTTGATCAAAAAAAAAAAAAAAAAAAAAAAAACATGTATAGAAGTGAATGATAGCATTAATCCATTCTTCCATTATTAGGACTTTGGTCCATACATTGTTAATAAAATTAGCTCATATAGAAGAGCAGTCCATATCAGCGTATGGCAATTTAACTGAATATTTTCCTCCCCTGTCAGCTAGGCCTATTTTCTGGGCTCACGAGACCAAATTATGGATAAGTATTTTGAATGAAATATTTTGGCCAGATTTCTTCTTCAACAGTACGTTTACTGAAAAGTTGCCTTCGTGATGGTTCCTTAGCAACAGGACAACCTACAAAATACAAATCAAATTAAATAAATAGAAATAAAAAAAAACACATATACAACTATCTTTTACGATAAATCTCACATGATATTTACATAGTATAGTTTGGTAGTAGCTAAATATTGTTCACGAGAAACCAATGCTCCATTTATTCACTCTACTTTCATATGAAGAAAGAAAGAAAGAAAGAAAAAAAACTTTATTTGACATCAGCTTATCATATTTACGATAAGAATTGTGGGCTATTATTTTTTCTTTTTTTACTTCATGAAAGTGATGAATATGGCGGCTAGGATGAAAGTGAAGATCATTCTAAATGGCAAGTTTATTTCTTAAGGGATATTATTTTTATTTTCAGAGGAACCGAAATGGGGAAATAATCCATTACACTTTTTTACGATAAGGTTAGTGTGAAAAACAATAAAAACTTTGCTCAAAAGATCACCGCGCTTTCTCTCCTTCAGAACATATATGTTCTTATATCCTTTGTCTTGATAAACTTGAAAAATGTTGTGTGAATGTGTATTAAAGAAAAAAATGTCAAAATAGTGTGTGGGGGGGGGTGTCTGTGTGAATTTCTAATAAAGTATTTTACTATAAACCAGAAGAAATCCAAACACGTGCCACATCCTGAGCCTGAGTTTTATTATTATTATTATTCTCGGGGCTCGCAAGGAACTCAGGGTCACTAACCGCAAAATGGCTCACCTCACCAGAGGTTCGTGAGGGGCTCAGGGTCATTAACTGCAAAATGGTTTACCTCACTAATCTTAATGAGGTACATGTTAGCTCAGACTCGCACTCGCTCAAGCTAGCTATCTTCAACGAGGGTCTCGCTAGCAAGATCTCATACGCGTTTATCTCACTGAGCTGTAGCTTACTAAAGGCTCTGGTTCGCAATCCTCAATGAGGTTCGCACTCAGATTCTGGCTTCCTATCAACTTATAAGTTTCGTGTTCTTACATACTCGCTCTTACTTACTCGACCTATATCCGAGACACGTTGCTACCCATTATTTTTAATTTGATTTGAAACTTGTGACTTCTAACAAAAGGGATGGACACCTGAACATGTGCTCTTCCTTTTAATTACGGCTGAAGCACATTCAAGAATTACACTGACCAACCGAAACATTACGAGTGCCCGATACTTTTTGAACGAAGTTGTTGGGCTGACATATTAAGAGGTACGGAGGATAGCAGAGCCACTCTTCAGATGGCGATATAGATCTCATTCTATCAGTCACTGTGGTTCGTACGTTTATAATGGGGAAGGTCGGTGATATATCAGAGTTTGATGGAAACAGATAGTGATAGCCAGACGGCTGCGAACGAGCATCTCGAAACTTCTCGTGTGTTTGCGAACTGCAGTGGTTAGTGTCTTCCGAAGATGAAAAAAGAAAGGTAAAACCAGGACCAAACCATGAGGCGTGAGACGACCACACTTTTTTTTTTTTTTTTTTTTTTTTTTTAAAGTCGTACGTCGTTGACTGTCAAGGTGGATACGGTACAACAGGGCAGGACACAAACTGTGGCACAATTAACATTACCAGAAGAGTTTGCAAAGCAGGCAAGGAGCCCATCACAGATAAAATCCATATGCACGATGGTTGCTTAACCCACGTACTCTATCAGTTGAAAAGCAACATAGTTCCTACCTAGGGTCGTTTTAGACCCTATGTTAAAATAACACCTTACGTGTATATGTTAATATTATTATATTTCTCATTTTGCTCACTATACAATAATATATAACTATACTGAAAAGCAGCTCTCTACTGCCATTGTTCTAGGACATTTTGATATGAAATGTACATCACTGCCCATCATTCTCCTATGTAATATTTACGCAGAGTACGAGAAGTATTATTCGCTACACATTTGCAAATTAGTATTTTTTTCTTGCAAGTTCATTGCAAATGTCATACATTCATCACAGGTTTGGTTTACTTTTCTGTCTTTTCCTCTTGAGAAGTTAGAATATCTTCCGTGCTTCCGATCCTTAGCTGTTTGTTGACGTCCGCTGGTTTCATTTTCATTTGAGAGCTCAGAAATCCTTCTGCAATAATGGAGGATAGAATTAGTTTTGTTCTTGTTTGTGGTCTACTGAGACGCCTAAAATTTCCTCTTTTACAAGTTCCTTTGCTAATTCTAAGAAAAAGTTTCTTCATCCTCTATTTCTATTCTTATACTGAAAGATATGTGAATGAAGGACGTACGCGTTAATTCCAGCAAGGTCAACAATATCAAAGAACACGGCTAGAGCCCATCTTCTTGTACATCGATTCACATAATAGTGACCAGCCATTTGGTCAAGTATATCTACACCGGATTTAGTTTTGTAATAGAACAAAGTTATCTCTGGTTTCTTGTGAGGTTCACTTTCACTAATGTCAAATTTTTTATGCATTGTTGACAGGATAATCACTGATTTTCCAGATTTTGCACAGGATACCAACACAATGCTGTTTTTATGTGCAAATATGCTTGAGTGTACTTCTCGCTTTTTGCTTGACAGTATTTCTTTGGGAATTTCACCACGATTGCTTCTCATGGTTCCAACGAGTGCTATGTTCTTTTTTTTTAACAGTTCTTGACCCAAATTATGCTGGTTAAGAAATTGTCAGTTCTAATATTCCTTCCAGAACCCCGCAGGTGATCAATTATATAATGCACAACACGTTTTCCCTGGTTCATTTCTCTTGTATCACCAACTTTTCCTCTCTCTCTCTCTCTCTCTCTCTATATATATATATATATATATATATATATATATATATATATATATATATATATATATATATATATATATATATATTTGAGTGTTCAAAAGATATTGGTTAGCACAATCCGCTGCAACCCAAATTTTAATCCCGTATTTTCCTGGCTTGCTTGGAATATACACTTTGAACCCACATTTCTCTCTAAAAGTACACAAGTGTTCATCTACAGTTATGTTACTTCCTGGTCTATACGATGATCTGCAAGTTTCAATAAACTTTTCGAATACTTCTTTTATAGCTTCTGCTTTATTCTGAGAAAGTTTTTTCCTGGAATCTCGAGTGCTCTCGTCATCGAAACGGAGACATCGTAAAATGTCTTCAAATCTACTGCTTGGCATTCTTGCTCTAAAAATAGGCATAAACATACCATATTCTTGTGACGGAACTCTCGTATAGGTTTCCCCCGGCCCTTTTGCACCCCACACATGATCAGCAATCCCAAGAAAGCTAATAATTCTGTCACGTCTAATTGAGTCCATCTTGACAAATATGTGTATTTTGACTTCAGCTCTTCTGCTTTGGTGTTTGTATGTAAACAAATCAATTGCGAGATATCTTCCGTCAGAAATGTTTCGAAACAGTCAGTCCCGTTATGTAAGTTTTGTTTCACTTGATTATATATACCAGAATTTAAACATACAATATTTCTTGTAGGATACTTGCCTAACTTTGGCGGCCGCGTATCATATTTTTTACTTGTCAG
Source organism: Thermobia domestica (assembly GCF_964235325.1). Lineage (NCBI taxonomy): Eukaryota > Metazoa > Arthropoda > Insecta > Zygentoma > Lepismatidae > Thermobia > Thermobia domestica. Next base: position 97,352,091 of record NC_137455.1, read on the forward strand.
AAAATTCGAATCATTTTCGTCATCACTAGAACTTATAGGGCTAGTTCCTACGCTTATTTCGTCTGGTTCATCTATTTTAAAATTTATGTGATCACTATTTGTATCACTTCCATCACTCTCATCACAAATATTATCGTCATCAACGTCACTGTTTTCTAAATCACGGAAATAAAATCGTCACATTTGTAGCCCTGTGTTAGACGAATGTCATCCATTTTGCTGAATATTCAAAACAAAGATATTTGTAACAACACGTTCCTCTTCGCTCAGAATAGAATTGCCAGGTTGATTTTCTCGAGAAGCTATTTTTGCATAGCTTTACTAAGCTCTTTTCACACCCCTTTATTGTGTTCGAAATAGGTAACAAGAGTTCCAAAACACCACTTACAACTGGAAAAAATTCATAACAATTCCAATTGATTTTATCCCTGAATTACAGCAATCTCAAACACAAATAGATACATATTTTAGAACAATGTAAAACAATGTCGAATTGGTAGCCGAACATTTATAATAACTGGGAGATATCATACATCTTTGATTCAGACACATCCAGAGAATAACAATACAGTAGTTCATATTAGTAGAGAATAAACAAAATATCACATAGTACCTATCTCGGGTCTTCTTCGACATCGAACAGAAATTCATATCAAAAATTGAGAAACAATATTATCATAAAGCAAACTAGTTTTACCTTATACTGTAAAGAAAGAATAAAAGAATGCACTTAAGAAGGATAACTTTCCTAACACAAATATCTTTGAATTTATGAAAAAATTAGATACAATGGGGTCAAAAAAGACGCCAAATAGGATACAAAGGTTAAAGAGCAAAGCTTACCTAATTTCTTTAAAATTTTCCAGTCATCCTAAAGACATCACGTGATAATTTGGAGTTGAATAATTTGAATCAGAATGTAAGAGAAATTCTGCAATCTTCTTAGTTAATTCTACAACAATCTGTAGATGGTTTGATCACCTTCTTAATGCTAACACAATTTATGAACTATAAGGCCAACATAACTTTTGATAGGGCGAATGCCATCATTGTTCTTCGCAGTTCTGATCATGTTACGTCAAAGTCGTCAAAAGACATTTAAAAAAAAAGTTCATACTCTAGTCGTTGAAAGATCAAACTGGGCAGAGAGAGAAACAACAGAAGTTTAAGAGAAACAAATATTGAAAAGTTATAAACGGCATCTTAGTAGGTTTTAAAGTCTTAAGTCTTCAATCAAATTCATCCATTCGATTTAAAGATAATTTAAGTATCTCTTTTAGTGAGTGATCAGCTTGCGATCGTAGTTACATTAATCTCTGAAGATTGACTACTTTGTGCTTTTCTAGGTTTTGCAACATTAGTTCTCATTTGTACCAACAGATTGCATCCCTAACAAAGTAGGCCTATTTATAAATTTCAAAAATAAAACCAGATTACATAAATAAATGTAGGTATCTCTAATAATAAACTTTTTCATCTGAACTAACTCCCTACACCTCTAACTTTATTTATGCCTGTACAGAAATAACATACAAATTGAAGTTATTATCTAAAAAAATATTCTTAGAATAATTATTCTATATTCTATATATTAATATTCTATATATTCTATATAATCTATATATTAATTATTCTATTATTCTATAAAGAATAATTATTTATTCTTTTAAGTGTAATTGTTTCAATATTTTAAAAGTATGTTCACAAACTGTAATTTCATAAATTTTTCAGAAGAATATTATTTGAGTTTTCTTCACAATTAGTTTTTGAAGTGTCCTCTACATGACAATTCTATCAAATACGTATTTGAAGAACATTGTATCTGTCAGTGGATCAAATTGCATTCACCACGCTCTCTTCGCATAAAGGCAACATAAATTTCAAAGGATAAAAAGAGTTTGAACATGTAGTTTTTCAAGATGTACCTTTCCATTTAGCAACATGCAATAAAATAAAATTAGATAATATTGTATTGATGCAACAAATGTAAGACAAAATTATCATTTTTTAATTTGGGCTATACATTTAGATCTAATTTTTAATAAATTTGCTGGAAATTTCAAACAATCAAAGAAGGATATGTTTCATTAAATTAACGATGAGGTGTAAACAAATCAATTAGAAATTTTAAGTCACGAAAAAAACAAAGAAAATGGAACCAATAAAATTATAATTTTCACTTACTATCATTATTTTAAAAATAATTCGAGAATGGTTACATAGCAACATGTTCTTATGAAGCATTTCTAGGAAGTGCTATGACCTATGACCTAAAGAAAAAGTATATTAAAATAGTTCATATTGAGAAAATTATGCTAAACTATAGAAAATTTAGAAGTTATGATCACTAGTATATTCCTTGTTCATGAATGTATGGTGTTTCTCTCACTTCGCTGTGATTTGTGCCTCAGACTGTAGTCATAGTTCACCAAAACAGCTTGGGTATCTCGCAAGTATACAGGTTACTCAGGTTTACGTTAGGTGTTCTTTTATTGGATCAAAAGATCCAATATATTTCAGGCAAACATTGTCTTGTAAGCCTTATATCTGGAGAACTACGTGTAGTGTAGCCAAACTCAAACTATCATTTAACTCAGTATTATGTGCTTATTCCGTTAAAAAAAAAAGCGAAAATTCGATTTAGGAACCGTTCAAAAATTTTGTGGCCCCTGATCCAAAAACTAATTATTGTCAAAGATAGCAATCTTTTGATATTTTTTTTATCATTAATAAAATTCTTGTTTTATTTATTAAATTTACTTTTTAGTTACTGAGTATTGTTTATTGACAATATTTGTTTACTGTTCCAAAAGTTATTACTCTTTTGAACAAAATAACTGCATTTATTCTGTAAATATTCTTTACAATCTATTTTCTTTGATAACTGACCTCATCTGATCCGAGTAAATCTGTGTTACAGTCCATTAACAAATAACGACAGTAACTTGATTCACAGTACGTTTCGTTCTAAGGTGTTCGTTTAATGCCACAATTATCCCCGAGTACTTAAATGGAACTATATCAAATATTTTTTTTCTGGAGACAATTTTTATAAATTCAATAAACATATGAACTGTGGCTTTGAAGATAAATTATACGGCAATTCGTTCCGTGAGATTATATTTTATTTTACGAAATTGCTTTCTTTGTTCTTTCTCAACACTAGAGACCAGAAAATACATGTACAAAATCGTTCAAGTAGATAACGAATGGATATGTACTGTTACAGGAACTGTGAATGATGAAAAAAATATTCTTTAGATTTTAAAACATTATTCTCTGAGATTGAAATAGCTTTCTTAAAGAGAAAGAATTCTCTAATTGATGACATTATGAAAATACTACAAGAGAGCTTTGGAAGAATAAAAGAAAGATTTGAAGTATTCCTCATGAAATATTCAAAGAGTAACCTAAGCTCTTACTAAATTTTTATAAACGTCCGAATGTTCAGAAACCATAGGGAAATTTTCGAAAATAATCATGCATATTTATTCAATATTCTCTCTTATTTCTAAACATTTTCCAGTTTTTTTTAAAGTAAAATCTCAATTCACCTACTCCTAAATATTACCGTAATATCACTTAACATCTTTCCATAAATATATAAACAAATCGTAATCATTTCTGATAAAATATTCAAAGAATGTTATTACGTAGGTTATTTTATTAATGAAATGATCAAACAAATTAGAACTATCTGCAAAAATAGTGTCTTTTTTTTCAAATGTACTAGAATTTCTTTAAAGATATGATATATCGATTAATTGTCCGTAATTACTAGACCACAACTATTTTTTTAATTATGTTTGGTTTGCCATATACTTATGTCTTAATAAATACTAGAAATGTTTCTAAATTTACACGACTTCCAAATATTCCTCATATACTGTTAATCTTTTATTTTAAATTTGGTAAGAACTACAAAAGTTAAGTTGCAAAATTTTCATCCAGTACTTTGCTTTTTGCGATATTTTCAAAAAGATGAAAACACGTTGTAAAACAAGTCCTTACGGACGTAGATCTACATTAATACATCTGACATCATTATTAAACACTGGCTAAAAGGAATAGAGACTGCACTCAAACAAAAAGTTTTGGAATCAAAATCTTTCCTTTCTAGAAATTATCAAGATTAAGTTGGATAAATTGTACATTAAATTCATTTTTACAAGGCTTTTATTTATTTATTGTTGAAAAACAAATTAACTTCTATCTTTTTGGCTACGGCTTTAGAAAGAAATTTAAAAAGTTTTCATACGTTTTATAGCGAAACAAGAATTACAAGAGTAATACAAAGGCCACCATGTCTTTCTCGGATCGCTGTTGATGTTCCAAAGATAGAATGCAGTAGCAATTTATAACAAACAGAAAATGAGTAGTAACTCTGACTAAATTATCGAAATAATATCATACAGTATTTTGCTTTAATAATTACTCCGCTGTTACAGCACACCAAAAGATATAATTTTTCTCCGTAACATTCTTGACAAAAGTTGTGTATAAAATTAAGATTTATCTTTCGGGACAATAATCTACACTCATTGTCTGTACTACCGAGTGTTAATATCCATTCAGTTTATGTTTCCGAGGAAAAATCAACTTAGCTTTCCTTCATGAAGAAGGGGTTAAGGGAACAAACATATCACTTGTAAATTAGCAAGATGTATCCATAATGATGCCATATGTGACGTTGAAGTTTTAGGATCCCGAAAAAAAACGGTAATTAATAAATTTTCACTACAGCCACTAACTAAAAGAAATTGTATAAAGGTGTAAACTTGTTTCAGAAAGACATATTTTAACCAATAGCACCGTATTCAAAGGGCTATTGGAGTATATTTAAAAGTGATATTGCTATTTTTGGTAGACATATTGAGAGAGTTTGAGAAGGAAGTCCGTAACTGACCATGGGAAAATGAACACCTTTGGTTTAACATGATTTATACAAGGAAAATAGCTTAATGAAAACACATTCATCTTATTTTGGGAGTTCAATGGAATTAGGTTCAGATAGGTTTGGTTTTAGTGCTGTTCAAACTCGAATAATTAATTATATTAGAGTATTCGAATGGTACTCAATTCAATAACAAATTCGAGCAATAATTCAGATAGTGAACAATCATTAGGATAATGAATAACTGTTGGAATTTTGAAAATGAAAATTCGAATATAAACATTAAAATAATTTAAATAATTTTTACAGCGATGGTTGCTTTATTATTTTCCAAAATTGTTTTCTTTCTTAATAATCATGAGCTACAAACTTGACAATTTCCCTCTGAATTTGGTAGACTCTGAATTTAATAGTAATGTACAACGAATTATCCACAACATCGCCTGAAGCAGGAAAGTAGTGGAAGGTGTACGAGTAAGCATTCATCGTATACTTACCTAATAGTTTTATATATAGTTCAGCATATCTGTATATTAAAATGCTAGGTTTATATATTTGTGGCCAAAAAATGTGTATATATTTGTCTCCAATCCTACATCTTGAAAACTACAAGTGCTAGAAACGTTCCGTTTTCGCTGGTAGATTCTAAATTTTGTGCAGATTGTCCAATTTTAATTGATAAAAAAATGGACGTTATTTCTTTATTACGTTTTATAGGAGCATACTAGAAGTGTTGAAATTTTAAAAAAGTAAAGAATCAGATCCTACAAATTATATATTCCAACACCACATATTTGTATACATGAGTTGTATATCTCTCAGGCATTTATTTCATGGCCAAATGCTAATGAAAAACGCAGGATAACCATTTCTTCAGCCTAAAATGAATCTTTATTGTTTGGAGTGTTTTGCCCAATGAACACCATATATCACTGACATTATAATTAATTTTGTATGTAATGTATTTGCTTATTACATGCAGCATGCAATAAGAAAGAAAACATTATTATACTTGAATTAGTAACTCCAACTGAAAGTAGACTTAATCTTGCAAACAGTTCGAGATATTAAAAAAAAATGATCCATGGTATCCTTTATGGTACTCCTGGCCGATTTTTATCAATATGTCTTTCAGTTATGTCTGTAAAGGGACATATACAGATGTTGTGAGGAATGACAAGTAGATTCATGCTCATAAGTGAATGATACACCGTATAGAGGGCGCAGGTTCAACTAATACTAATTTGAGATTTGTATGATAGTATAAGGATAGATATAAGAGCTTTGAAAATTTTTTCCAACATAGTCACATTGTTTTGTATGCCATACACGTGTGGAAATGAGGTAAAACGGATTGAGATATATTTTCAGAATTTACTCTATTGAATCTAACAGTGGCAGTTTCTTGTTCTTAACTTTGTAGTAGTGCTTTTACTTGACTAGATTTTTGTTTTCATTGAGCCGCTGTAATATTGCTAGAGAGAACATAACATATACAATACACAAGTAAAGAGATAAAACAATATTGCTCTCCCATTATGACCTGAATTTACAAGCTAACAGTAATGGTTTTATAAAGCCTTCTAATATGCTGTAAAGTGTTTTGATATTATGAAAAGATAGACATTATGTAACGTGTTGTTGGGCTTTTCGTTCTTTTCCGTATATATTGGTCGTGGTTGCTGCAGGCTTAACAACTTTAAAAAATAAAAAATAAAAATCTTCACAAACCTCCCTCCACCACCATCGTCTTTTGCTATACATCGTCGTTTTAAAAAAGACAAAAGCCCAGCGTGCCGCGATGGAAGGAAATGATAACTAAAAAAAATAAAACCATAAGAATAAAAAGAGCAAAAGTAGAACTTGATCTTCCTCCAGCGTGCGATCGATAATCAATGTGACATGTAGAAATGGGCATGTTCAAATATATTACTACTTCCCCACCCATCTCTTTGTCGGAGGTAGTTAATAATCGATTTTTCTCTAATTAAGACATAGTCCGTAACAGAGATAACATTCGATTCAACGCATATCATTTTCAAGTCCCATCTTCTTTCTTCTTTTTCTTCTTGTTTTGCATCTTTTGAAACAAGAGAGAGCCTGGTTGTTTTTATGTCGTATTTTCGATCACGTATAGAAGAAAAAGAAAATATCAGGTTTTTAGTATGCTGTGTTTTTAATGTGCTGCTAAATCACTTTTTGCTCTCCTTATTGCGCGTTGTTTAAGCAGTTGTTACGCTTTTATTAAAACTACGGATTTACTTTCTGGAACATTAAAAGAATTGTACTTTGCTACGAATTTCTTGATAGTTTCTCGTTTATTTTTTTCTTCTTACTTACGTATGAAATAAAGTAGACAATTCATATAGCTTACGTGATGTTTACTGTTGGCGTTAACGAAAACATTCGTATATTTTGAAGAAATGAAGCTATTGCATATTCTTTCTTGAAAATCTTCAGTAATGTCATCCCCATTTCTTTGAACTTTTGTGAATAACTTAAAAAGATAATGAAGAACATAAAAAAAGTATAAAGTAATCCAGGGAGTGTTTACAAAATGCTATTAAATAAACTAATAACTTTCTACAAAACGCGATTAAATAAACTAATAACTTTGTACAAAATGCTATTAAATAAACTAACAACTTTCTACAAAATGCTATTAAATTAACTAATAATTTTCTAAAAAGCGCTATTAAATAAACGAACAACTATCTACAAAACGTGATTAAATAAACTAATAACTATCTACAAAACACTGTCAAATGAACTAATAACAATCTACAAAACGCTATTAAATGAACTAATAACTTTCTACAAAACGCTATTAAATGAACTAACAACTTTCTACAAAACGCTATTAAATAAACTAACAACTATCTACAAAACGCGATTAAGTAAACTAATAACTTTGTACAAAATGCTATTAAGTAAACTAACAACTATCTACAAAACGCGATTAAATAAACTAATAACTTTCTGCAAAACGCTATTAAATAAACTAACTTTCTACAAAGCGCTATTAAATAAACTCATAACTATCTACAAAACGCTATTTTCAAATCTTTTCATATAGACCAGAAATTTGGGTATGCAATTCATGGCATCATAGTTATTACGTATTGCAATGTTTTGTTTGGCAGTCTTAAATAACGAAACCGGATTTAAACCCATCATCTTTCATTATAAAAATAAAGTCTTATAAAAGTTTTTTTTCCTCTTTTATAAAGTTCTCGTAAGTCTTAAAGTGTTTTCAGAGTTCAATAAAGTCCTCAGTACATACAATTGCCTCGGAATAAAAGTTCAATTGTCTTTAGCTCGTAATGGCCTTAGGCAGGTATCGTGGATAACTCCTTCGCTTATGACAACCTCCGGAGCGGGTAATTAAAAGATATCTCCTTTGCTCATAGCAGCCTTGGGAGATAGTTAAAGGAGTTATCAATAACTCATAGCAGCCTTGGGAGAAAAGTGATTGAAGGATGTCTCCTTTGCTCATACTAATCTCAGGAGATGGGGTTTAAAGGAATTCTCTGTAACTCATGGCAGCCCCAGAAGAAGGTGTTAATGGGTGAGTGTGTTCTTGGAGGTGTGTTCTTTTTACGACACTTACTATTGATTATTTATTAGTGTAAAACCATGTGTTTGTAGTAAAAGCATGTGTCTATCATGTGTACGGGGGATGGAAATTTACAATATACTATGCAAGAGGACTTCAAAAATGTATTAGTCCATATGAAGACCATTAATCCGGATGCTATCTGAGGCTTACTTTCTAAATTGTTTGATGTTTTTTCATTATCTTCAAGTTATTTACTAAAATTTAAAATTCTGATTTTTGTTTTTCATTATCTTTAAATTATTCACTAAAATTTAAAATTCTGATTTTTGTTTTTCATTATCTTCAAATTAGTCACTAAAATTTAAAATAGTACAGGGGTGAGCTTTGTGATGAGTTTTAATATTTGTAAATAATGAATCTATTATTGTCTATATATAATCTACAGTTCAGGGTCACAACTACGGATAAACAGGACTAATACGTACCCCCACAGTGCTGCTAAGAGAAGGTTGTATGTAACACAGTAACAAATAAAGCATTCTAGAATTTGTAGATTCATTATCTTCAATTCTGTTTCGAGTTTCAAATTTTAAAAGATTTAAATGCAAATTCCGAAGTGCTCTTTTGTGGGAAAAAAAACTTACCTATTTTGCAGTTTCTTACACTGGGAAATATAAGTTTCGTACCATATCTACTGGAAACTAAATAATAAATCAGATATTTAAGCTAAATCAGAAAACAAGTTTAGATTAGAGCAGAGTTTTTTTAAACTTATTATGGTATTAATAATTTGGTGGTTAGTCCAGTGGAAAATATTGAGAACGCCAGGATTAAAATCACATAAACTATTTTTTTCAAACGATGATGCAGAATAGCTAACATCTGTATGTATATTACATGAGAACATTTTATGTACTTAAGCCACAAAAATTAACTCTCTAAAAAAATTAAATCTAATCATAATTTCTGAAGTATTCTATATACCTAAGTACAAGGAAACAAATATTTTTCCTAGAACTTGGAACTGTTACAAACTTGAAATTTTGAAAGAAAGAACATTACATGATGCTACTCTTACATAAAATATTTACTAATAAACTAAACTGCAGAGAATGGCTTCCGAGCATTTGTAATAGCCGTACCGAATAGATAAAAGTCCCCTGAACAACTTATTTCTATTATGTGCAAAAGTGTAGACAAAGATGTTCAGTAAATTACCAACGTGGAGAATACGTACAAGCTATCTTTCTTTATAAACAAGGATAAGTAATATTGATATTTATGTTGACTGCCTTAAGAGCTTTAAAAGTAAAATTGTAAATATATCATATTATGATAAATAAGCACTGTAGTTGCATACACAACCCGTTCTGTTGTATTTCAATTACATGTTATATCATCTTTTTAAAAAGCACAATTTGTTGCTTTCATAAATTTCAAATATGTGAATTTTTTTATTTCCATTAAATAAATTATGTTTCTATTAAAATTAATTTACAATCACGATGCACATATTGTAAAGAAAGAAAGAAAATAAAGTAGATTTATGCAGAGTATTGACAAGGAACATCCTTTTATGATTAAACAATTGACATTAGTACTTTTGGTTTTTAAGGAAAAAAATTAGATTTTACAAGGAATTGGGATCAAAACGTGTTACATATTAAAAGTGAGCTATCAACGGAACTTGAATTTTACTTACCAGAAACGAAGTGGGGCCGCGGTGGCTTAGTGGTAGAGCGTTCACCTATGGTGTATGGGGTTCTTGGTTCGATCCCAGGTCGCGCCAAGTGAGCTACGTGGTGGACAAATACATGTGCGTGGATTTTCTCGGGGTTCTCCCCTTTCCTCCCACTTTATTCATTCCACCATTTTCAGTCATTTCTCATCATTACCGTCTCCTTTAGCCTAGCCGATAACAATCGTGAGACGTAAAACTTAAAGATTTCATTTTCAGAAACGAACGTGAATCATTTTTTTTTTTAATACGCTAGTACTTCCCGGCACTAATTACTGATAATGAGCATTAGTTTAGACATAAATACCTTCCTCGTATGTGCCACCAATACTCGAGTTACTCTGAACAAAATACAATGCAACGTGCTACTTATATTATATTCAAATGATATAATTAACATTCATTGTAACTTTCTGGTATGAGAATAGAATATCAGTATTAAATGGTTTCGAAGAATATATCAACGACCTTTATAGAATTTTCCTTATTGGTTTCTTACAGGGAAAAGAAGAGTTTAAGGAAAAGAAACCTTATCATGAGGATAAGTTGACTAATTTGCATTTATATCCTTTGTCAGTAGCGATATCATAGTAGTAATGGCAACAGATGGGTGAACTTTTGTGCCCCTCGATCCCTAGCCCAGGGTCAATGGCCTAGGAGTACCTAGAATCACCCCTTCTAAATTTTGGTAATGAAAACGTTGGCCTGACGCACAAATTTTGGGAGAGGTGGATAGTATCACTTCTTAAATTTTGGAAATTGCCAAAACTAAAAATTAGGTATGGTAATACAAGACCATGGTCTATAAGTTTTAGTAATCCATCTCGTTCCCTTTAGAAGGTAAAAAATTGAAAAGATTTCAAAATTCGCAGCTTTTTTACCTAATATACCTCCTTCGGTGAGGGTCTATGACGTTATATGGTTAGACCTATATAATTGAGTACAGGGGGTCCATTCTCTTTCATAAGAGACGGACATGGATATATTAACGCACTTCTCTTAAACATAGGGAAGGGTACATAGGAATATTCCTTAAAATTGAGAATTGCCAAGAAAAAAATTGGTAAATGTGTTCTAGAACACGAATATATACTTTTGTAGATCTGGGTGGTCCAACTTTATCCCTTTCATAGATTAAAAAATGCCAAATAATCAAAATTTGGAGGTTTCTGGCCTATTTTCTCCTCTTTGATGAGGGTTTATTACATTATATAGTTGATTATAGGGTCCATTCTCTTTCATAGGACATAGGTACATTAACACACTCCTCTAAATTTTGGGGTGGGTACATAGGACCACCATTAAATTGGGAATTTTCAAAAAAAAATTGATAAATGTTTTCTAGGACGCAAACATATATATTTTTTGAAAACTTTGGACAGTTCATCATGTTGTTTCCTTTTACGAGTATAAAATTGCTAAAATTTCAAAATTTATCTCCTTTCATGAGGGTTTATCACGTTATATGGTTATATAACTGAGCATAGGGATCCAATCTCTTTTATAAGACATGCGTACATTTAGGCATCTTTCTAAATTTTTGGGAGACCACACTGGTCACCGTTAAATTTGAGAATTGTCAAAAAAAAATTAAAATCTCACTTATCAAGTCTTCACCGGTTATCCTTGTTTTTGTAGTTTTTGCCTTTTTGCCGTAGCGCTGGATGTCCGAGGTCTCTTCTTTTGTGTACTTTTTCACTTGTTCGTATTTCACCCAACGGCGGGACTAGTTTGGTCTCAGTGGTACATTCTTCACTTGTTTACAACTCTTTTGATATTATTTATCTTCCCGATTACCCAGAATTAATTTGTTCTCATCATTAATTTCTAGAATATTATCTACTGTCTGTAATTACCATAGGCTGTACAAAAGTGTTATTCACTCTATTTACTGCAGCACTTGTCTGATTATTTTGTTTAAACTCCCTTGTGAGTGAATCTGGAACCTTTATCAGAATCCAGTGTTCTTTTGTATCGAACAAACTAAAACAATTTGTTTCTATTCCATAGATTGAATACTTCACTGTTGCGGTTTATGTTTCCCTGTTCGTACATATGTTGATTAAGTTAGTTTTGGTTTCATCAGCACTTCCTTTGGCGGATGAGATTGAATTGAGTTGATTCCAAGTACTCTTTTCTCGAAATTTCCTTCTTTCCAACCTGTTTCTTCGCATCCCTCAGATTATTATTTGGATGGTGTTGTTCTTCGGTTTAGGATAGGGCATTCTTACAAACTTCCGATGGTACTTTTGAAACTTGATGTGTATTCTGAATGAATAAACATACATATAGGCTATTGTTTAGCGATGGGGGCCAGATTTTTTTACCTTTTTTTTTTTTTTTTGCCATATTCTATTCCGATTTGGTCGTTTTATGGTTTCATACGTTAAATTAGGTTACCAACATTTAATTCAGACAGTATTGCCGGGTTAAGTTCCAAACTTGGTCGTCCGTTTCTAGCAAAGGTTTGAAAATTTACCGGAAAGAAATGAATAATTTGCTTGTTTGTGTGCTTGATAATGCACAAGGAGAGCAAAAGTTGTTTAATTTCATATATAAATGGTTCTAAACATGGAACTATTTGGCAAGTGGAGGAAACTACTTGGCGCAAGATTACTTCATGGTAAGGTTATGGGAATGTGTTGAGCATTAGTTTTGTAAACATCGCTATTGATAATCAGGAAAATCTATTAAAATAAGTAAAAGTCATGGCTTAATAAGTCTAAAAATAGATTGTAAAAAATGCGGTAAGCAAATAACTCTAAAAAACTTGGAGAAAATTATACTTGTAACGGTAAGTAACATAACCAACATGGCGGCAAGGTTCTAGAACACAGGTCCTCCTTCCCATTTAGTTGTAATAAAGACAGAAAACAACGTGCCCTGCGGGGTTCTAACCCGCCTTCACTCGCTAACGCTCGCTCGGCAATACTATTTGAATTAAATATTAAACTTTGATACACAAAGAAACCAATTATTACACTTTTAGCCAAAAACTAGCGGACGACCAACTTCGGAATGAATGCCGTATTGCAGAGAGAGCGCTAGCGACTGAAAGCGGGTTAGAGCCCCGCAGGAAACATTGTTTTCTGTCTTTGTTACGAAGAGTTCACTTTCTCTTTTCACATAAATAACTTCCACTTTTACGGTTTGTATAGGTCTCCTACTGCCTTTTAAGAACTGTGTACCATATTTGCTCACCACTATCAACTCACATATCCTGTAAATCATCTTGTTTTTTCACTAATTTTTTGCCCCCTCTCTAAACAATTACCCATACATATGCAAAATGTCCAGGCCGTTGACATTTGAAACAGAGTTTATTTGCTGCAGGACAGACATCATCAGCATGGCGTAATAAACAAAATTTGAAACGCTGAGTTGATATGCATGATTTTTGATAACGCCTGAAACATTCGTATGGTTGTGCCTTCTGATTTATGATTAGCTTTTTAAGGTGGCACACGTCTCTAACCAAATATCGAATTAAGAGAGATCACATTTTTTAAGTTCCGATATCCAATCATTTTCCACTTAACTCTGTGTCCGTAATGTTTTAAAATTTCATGCATTTCCACTTTCGTCTGAAGGTTTCAAACAACTCGTCACCAAATTGATGGTGTTGAAAAGTTCAAATAGGCTATTGATGAAGTCGTAAAATAGTTACGCTTAAAGGGTTATGATAAACAATTATCAAATTGTATTAACTATAATTATAATTGAATTTTGTATTCATTTAATTACTACTATATCAATCACTACAGTTACAGAACTATTGCTGATATCGAACCACAAATATTCTGTCCTCTTATTGCAAATTCCTCGACTCCTAACATCATTTAGCCATTACAGTTTCAAATAGCCGTAGGCAAAATATTACATAGAATACTTCGCCTTCTTCTAAAGATCAATATACTCGGCATTTCTTCTAAGGATTTCACGTCGATGTACCATATCTTATCCTTAGATGCAAAGAAGTCAGGTTGTTGTTTCCACCTCCTGCTGGTTGGTGAAGCATCGTGATTTCATGAAGTTTACCATGGACTGAAACAGGTAGTAATCAAAATAGCAAGGTTAAGCCATATGCTGAGTGTAGCATCAGATCTCATCAAGTTGCTAAATTTTTTGTTGTATTTTTCGAGACGAGTGTTGTTTTGTTATTCAGTTGCAGCAGGGTGCGTTTTCAGTTTCACTAGTGTATGATATTTTTAGCGGAGTGTAGCATACATCAACTCGAACTGTACAGAATAAAACCTGACATTGATGGCACGACCGTTAGAAAAGAACTCGAAGTGACTTATCCCTAAGTACTTTCCACCACACACAGAACATGAATTTATGTTTTAAACAGCTCTGTTTGACTGCTGGTTTTGGAAGTTAGTACCAATGTTCTCGCACATTCAGATTTCGGAAAAATCTAATTTTTCGTCGCATGTGACAATCCATTTCAAGAAACGCTCATTATATGGATTTTGCAGCACTTGCCGGCACAGATTCACTCTCCTCTGGGCCTGAGCTGGGGTCTACTCATGTGACACAATGCGGCAGCTGCTGATTTTTATCTCGAGTCTTTTTCTTTGAAAATGACGCATTACAGTAAACTGGGACATGCCGAATTGATTTGACAATCGTCGTGTGCTGGTAGATGGATTCTCCTCAATGGCGTGTCGTATGACTTCAGAATCTGTTTCCCTTGGGCGGCCAGACCTTTACTCATCTCGACATTTTTACAACCTGCTCGAAATTTCTGGAATAAGTGAGTTGCTCTGTTGTGGTATACTGCGTATGACAAATGTTTTGGGTTGTTACCGCATCGTTATATCTAAGTTCGAACTCATAGAGTTCACGTATCATACGTTGTTAAGCACTCATTGTCACTACCACTGAAAACTGACCGAATATATTGATACACTGGTGGTCTCTGTGTTAAATAGACGGCTTCACACACTACCTCTTTGAGCAGGTTGATTTTGTACTTACGGTCGATCACGGCGTATACATGCCCAGTTGTTTCGCTTGTGAAAGTATTGCACGATTTATAACTCACTCTTGTAACAGGTGGAATGAGAATGTAGGGGAAAACGACAGAATCCCGAGAAAACACAGGGATATAATATTGTTCACCACTCGCCTAGGATCTAAGGATGAGCCTCTCGCACCGGAGATGAGTGATCTGTTACTGAGCCACTCAATATTAAAGATCGTATTAGAAAGAGGAAAAGAAACTTGTTAGAATGTTGTTAAATACAAAGTTCCCTTCGACAGCTGGCTCTTGTGGTACAATGAAATGCAGAAAAGGGTATAGTGGCGTGCAAATCAGGGTACAGTGGAATGTAAAAGAGGGTGCAGTGGAATGTGGTGTTCTCCACGAGACTAGAAATAATGCTTTCTCCTCTCATCTCTATTCTCGAAAACCTTTTCTCATCTCGTTTGATACATTTAACTAGTAATTGCCTTTTGGAAGTAGTATTGATAGAATTTTATACTTAATAATACTAAATTCAAATGTTTATAGGAATAACTGTTGAATTATTAGCATTAATTGAAAGAGATACATATAGCCAGGTTGTCCAAACGAATATAAAAGCCGATCACAGCAAAGAGCTACTAGTACCTGATTTCAATAAGGCAAAATCTTCGGATTATGAAAAGCAAAGATAATTCTACGCTGACTTCTTACATAATAATAATGCAGCACAAACAATAATGCACAATTAGTCAAATATTAGGCAAAAGTATTTCATTAAAAAGTAATTCATATAGAAAGTACACTAAGCTGAATTTTAAACATGAAAATAATTTCCTCAGTAAAAAGTTACTGAATTTTACGGAAATATTTTCAGCAATTTAATAGTTAAATGTTATTACACAAATAGAATCAGCCTGGACCATGTAAAGACATGTGTGAGGTTTTAACTTCGGACCTTCATTATTTATTATCTAAATTATTTTCAATTAAACATTTAGAATGCACTATGCATTCAGATTATATTAAATTTCAAGTATGTAAGAAATAGAGTTCGGAAAGTTGCAAATTCCATATTTAAATCATATTTATAATTGGAGTATTTTATGTAATGATTTGTGTGTCATTTAAACTTTGATAAATGCTTACTTGTATTTACAATTGAATTATAATTTTTACGCTATGAATAACGTACTACTAAAAAAAAAGTGTTTGAAAGCTAAGATATAAGTGAACTAGTGACGTGTACGAGACCAATGAAAGTTCTCGCCTCGTCTCGATTTTTATGATTCGAGTCTCGATTCGAATTTTAAATATATCCATCATTGTCTCGTTTCCGAGACAAGAATCGGGACGAGACCAGAACTTTTTTTGTCTCGTTGACAACATTAATGGAATGTGAATGCGAGTACAGCAAAATGTGAGAAAAAGGTAAAAGAGGGTGCAGTGGAGTGTAAAAGATTGTGCAGTGGGATATAGAGTAGCAAAGGATGAAGGTTGTAATAGTAGAATTGATAGTTTTAAAGGTCAAAATCCAAATTTATAGTTATTCTAATTGATAGTCAAAAGAAGAGGTCAGCTGGAAACCATGATAAAAAAAAATTAAATTTGGAGTAAATGACCTGCCAGTGATCACAGTAGCTACAATTCTGATTACATTTTTTCATTGACGAAATCATTTTATTTTCCCAAAACATCCAAAAACACTACACATCTCTATAAATTTCGTATCTCGAGAAAGAAAAAAAAAAAATCTTTCTACCAATGTGAGGTAGTGCAAAACGTAAGTATTATTCGAACACCGTTACATATAGCTCAGGAGGACGTGTACTGCAGTAGTAAACTGCAATATATTGGCTTTCGACATGCACGTTAGAGTTCCACTTGATCATGCACGCACCAGAACGCGGAATACCTGCTTCTTTCTCCTGCTCTATACTTTACGTGTGGAGCCTCAACATATTACTAAGCTCATTATACAAGCGAGAAACAATGTTGCAAACTTTCAATATTAACCACCACTATACAAGTATCTATACTCCCTCTTGGAAGTATTTGGTTACTTAATGTTACTATTACATCGGGAGAATAACTGTTGAAGCATTTGTAACTGAACTTTATGTAATGAGCCCATAGTTAGCCAACTACTATGTATGCAATCGGTATCCTTAATAGGAAGTCCTCAATTCCAGTTCCCTATATACTTTTTGAATCACAGGAAAAGGAGCTGGACACTCTATCCTATTTACTAGTTTAACAGTCCCACTACCTATACACTACGTATGTGAGCTAGGTTCTTCTTCTGGGCACCACATCAGATAAGACTATCGACGCAAAACTGTCTTCAACATTGGGGATACGGGGGAAAGGTAAGACCGTTCGAAAGCGATGTTCAAAATATTTATGAAGTTGAAAACCAATGCTGTGGAGCATCAGGGAGCAGAGTTGTCTTCAACATTGGGAGGGGGTAGATTTGAGGCTTATTCTGGAGGGGAGAGATAAGACTCATATTAGAGTAGATGAATCTGATTTCTGAAATCAACCTGTTGTATATTATACAAGGGACATTAATTTCATCTCACTTTCCTTTGTGGCAGTCGGACACAAATCATCACATATCTCCCAAAAGAAAAACGATTTCAAATCGGATTGTTATGGGGGGACAGTCCCCCAGTTCCAAGATTGAGGGACATGTATTCCTCAACCCCTCCCCCCCCCGAATTTGTGCCAATTAAACATAAGACAATATTCCCTATCAGCACAATTGGTAGGCGATACATAGGCTAATGGCAGGACCGGATTAAGAGGGGCTTAGGGGCCTATAGGCCCGGACCTCCAGGTGGACAGGAACCTCCACTCTGATCAAAATCTCAGCTGGCTAATTAAAAACAATCATGAAGATACAATCATCATCATATAATAAAATATGACCAAAAATATGAAACATATTCTCTTAACTTTCCTACTGTACTTTCACAGAAATGTATTACGTGAAGTCAGCAGGAGCCACATATTTCTTTCTAGCCCTGGACTTCCAGATAGGTTAATCCAGCCCAGGCTAATGGCCAGTATCGTTTGGTATTAGTAGTTGCAAAAAATACAAAGCTGAAAAATATGTTGGGTGAATGCAGTTTAAGGAGTGTTTGGCCTACTAACAATTTGCCGCCATTTACCCAACAATTTCGACGTCGACCTCGCAATTTTGCTTCTTTGTAAAGGTTTCGTGGTCACTTGAGTTGTTTAACAAATGCTCAGGAAAGCAGATAATTACAACGTACGGACAACGAATAGCCTACTGTAGTTGAATAGCCTACTGTTTCCTATGTGTATGCTGTTAAGATCTTTTTTTACTTATGACCAACAACAAATGTAATATTCTTTTCTATTACATTTGCCATTTTTTCAGTTATTGGTATAACGATAATTTATATGCATTCCATCTTATATATGATAAGCTTAGTATTTTCTCCTGACGAGATTCGAGTCTTCTCTTCTTTAATGCAGAAGGTTCGAGTTTGAATGTTAGTAGGAGTGGATGTGGTTCGAAACCTACGATAAACGTAGGTAAGTGTTGCATAGAGACTTGGAGATTAAAAAATGATTTGTTCGAAACAACTAACCATTGATAAGTTTACACAAGAAAACATACGTACTGTAGTTTGATTTCATTGAATTTCTCAGTCGTTAATGGAAATTTCCACTAAAATATGGATTTGATATTTAAATTCAAAAATAAATTTAAAATATTGATATAAATTGTTCTTTAAAATATTTCGTTAAATACTTTTCAATATTTGAAGAGATCAAGGAAAGAAATATCGTTCAAATTCTCTGGAATAGAGAAAAACGCAATTTTATTTATCCACGTCATAGGTGTCCCTGCAGTCAACGTATGCTTTTGCTCAGCATAGTGTGCGAAAGTGCATAATTATATCTTTATACGATACTGCATATACGATACGGCATTTCTGAAAACTGACTCTTCTCAATATCAATTACTGCGGAACTTAAATAAAAGGAGAAAATATGAAGATTACTCTAGCTGCTGTATTGGGTTCCTTACCCATACCAAGAACCTCTCACAATGAGAGAGAATGATCTAAACCAAAAGATAAAACAATAAGCCTGCCCACTGTTCTAGTGGCTAGAGCGAATGCCTTTGGTACATGTAGTCCCAGGTTCAATTCCCGGTGGAACAGCTTTTGGAATTTTAACTGTATCTCGGAGACACTGTGTTCATGTCTCTGTCCTTAAAGATTAATGGATAAAAATGCACTAAATACTAATAATGAACTAAATTGGATTTCACTCCAGTAAAAACCGGTGGTGATGATGCTTAAAGATAGTCATTCAGAGGGATTTCACTTTACATAGGGAGTTCAACTAGTACAAAATACACACATACTCAAGAAGACACGTAAAAAAATAAGAAATGTAGATCCAAGCAAAAACTCCGGCGGTCCAAACGATCACCATATATCTAAACTTGGCAATGATAACACATAGGGAACTTTTGTACTTCGTTCAACACAATAGAAAAGCCTGGGAGTTTTCACCAACCAACCTTCTTATAATCTGTTGGTTTATGAAAAGTTTAGGCAAAAATCAAGCCTGAAGAGAAATGAGATTGTACTACTTGAAATGTATATGTAATAATAATAATAATAATAATAATAATAATAATAATAATAATAATAATAATAATAATAATAATAATAATAATAATAATAATAATAATGTGTAAGAAGTTATGTAAATTAGATATTTATTACAAGGTCACCATTATTTTACTACAGGACTGTCATTTTAGCAGCTGTTAGGAAATACATTCCCTACAAATGCTTATAAAAGATTCTAGTTAGAACAAAAATTAATATTTATTATTCTTTCACAACTGCAAATTTGACTTACATTAAATCTGACAAATTATAATTCAGAAGATGTGTTCCAGGTTCGTCTTTGTATGCATGAGAACCGTATCGCTATTACTAGATTGTTAATTTCTCATAAATAAAAATGCACTGGAGAATTCTTATGAAACAACGTGCAAAATGCAAAGAAATTACTTAACTATTTACAGAAATAAAATCGTGTAATAATTAGAATAATGTTTATTCATGAAATTATAAAAGGAGAGGAGCATTTTAAAAGGAAGAGGAAGTTTCCAATTAGTTTCTAGTGGCAACTGATCTAGATTAATTTACAATATTGTTGGTAGCTGTCGCTGTAATCAGTTTTCAATAGCTACGTAATTATCAAATTTTAAATAAAATAAATTTCATATTTTCATTCAAGATTCTGATCAGGTGTTTACACGAATAGTATATGAAATATGAAATTGTTATTTTCTGTACATGCAATGCTAATAGACATATCAAATCAGATATATGTATGCTAATAGTCTTACATGGTTTCTACACATATAACATACATCACTACTTTACTCTAATATTGTCCCTATATAAATAGAAATCTCGTGTACTATTCATATTTTATAATTCACATTCCACTACTTGCAATGATAATTGTCGTATTGTTTTTAACAAATATTCTTTATTATGTATTCTCAAAAAATCTAAATTATCAATTAAACACAGATACAGGGTGTCCGAGAAGTCCTTCCCTGATTACAGAAATTGATAACTCAGGCTAGAAATAAGATAGAAATATGAAACTGGTGTTGAATTGTTTACAAACTATAAAAGTTTTTGTCTGTGTTAGGTTTGTTCTGTTTTACCAAGTCTCAATTTTGTTTGTTTTAGGTTTGTAGTACGTAAGTAAGAAGCCCAAGAAGCCATGCCAACCAACTAGGAGAAGGCACAGTGTGTCCTGTGGTACCATGAGACACGATCACCAACCACGGTGCAGAGACAGTTCCACACAACATTTGGGAGGACTCCACCTGATGTCAAGAGCACTAAAGCCTGGTATGAGAAGTTCAAGAACACAGGGTCGGTTGCTGACCTTCCGAGGTCTGGTCGACCAAGAACCGCAGCAGACACGGTGGAGGCTGTGCGGCAGTCTTTTCTGAGAAGTCTTAAGAAATCGGTGCGCAGGGCCTCACGTGAATTACAGATGCCAAAAAGTTCTATCCATGACATTTTACACAAACGTTTATTGTTTCGTACTTACAAAGTGCAACTCGTTCAGGCCTTGTTGCCCGACGACGGTACACGTCCATATGACTTTGCGGTCGAAATGCTATCACGTATTGCGGACGATAATTGTTATCTCAGACGAATTGCCTTTTCCGACGAAGCGACATTCTTTGTCAGTGGAGTAGTGAATCGCCATAATGTACGCATTTGGGGTTCAGAACCCCCCAGGGAGGTCAGGGAGTTCACCAGAGGCAGTCCAAAGGTGAATGTTTGGTGCGCGTTATTGCACGATCGAATTATCGGGCCATTCTTCTTCGCTGAGGATACCATCACATCTGCAGTGTACCTGGATATGTTGCAGCTGTATGCTGTTCCTCAGCTACTTCAGTATCGCCCCGATGTCGTTTTTCAGCAAGACGGTGCACCACCTCATTGGGGTTTGGACGTCCGTGCCTATCTCGATAGGACATTTCCTGGGCGATGGATTGGTCGTGATGGACCAACAGCTTGGCCTCCACGCTCTCCTGGCATAACCCCATTAGACTTCTTTTTATGGGGTTATGTCAAGGATGAGGTCTACAGAACATGTGTACCAGATCTTGAAACCCTGCAGCAACGAATAACCACAGTCGTTGCATCGATCCCTCCAGTGATGTTGGCTAATGTGTGGATGGAAATTGAATATCGCCTAGATGTGCTACGTGCTACCAAGGGTGCTCATGTGGAAGTGTACTGATGTGACCAAAACTTTTATAGTTTGTAAACAATTCAACACCAGTTTCATATTTCTATCTTATTTCCAGCGTGAGTTATCAATTTCTGTAATCAGGGAAGGACTTCTCGGACACCCTGTATTACCAAAACGCAATCTAACTATATGTTCTGGGCCACTAAACACACATTTGTACTAGAATCAAAAAAGGAAAGTAATCAAGTCTAAACAGTTGTGGGAATTATTTTTGTAAACACCAGCAAAAAGGAATGCTAAATTAAATAAAAGCATTCGTTAAACTGTACTTGCTGCATTGAAATTTATCTGCTGTGCTTGTGCAATAATAAGTATTATTGTACTGATCAAAACTGATTTGAAGAATTTTGCCATTACTGGAAATTTGAGGTCATTGAATTGGGAAAAACAAAATTACATTTTGGTTTACCAAGACTCTCACACTCTGACAAGATCTTAATAATTTAGATGTGTAGTAAAATATTGTGCAATGTCAGGAAATACAGCCATTTCACTCTGTGAAAGAAGGATCTAAAAATAAAACTAGCCACGAATCATGCTCATTTTATTTTGCGTGATCTCAAAATTTAACTTCTGCCTAGCAAAATTAATTTGAACTGCACTATTGAAACCCCCAAATCGTTACATCTATTTTTATCTTAATTGTGAAGAATCTCTCTCAATCTAAATAGTGTTTCATCTTAGACAATCCACTAAATAAAACAACTGCAAAAATACCTCAAGTGTAAAAGTATCTCTAAATTTATGAGAGCAGATAGACAGATATAATCGTAACATAACTTGTATCATCTACTTGGTGTCCAATATTTATTGATCAGCAAACAGATGATACAAGTTATATTACGATGATATCTGCCTATCTGGTCTCAAGAATTTATTTTGATACACTTGAGATATACTGTATTTCCAGTTGCTTTATTTAGTGGATTCTCTTCTACAATTTAAGTTCAATACTTCCATTTAGACATTGTAATTAAATTTCAGGTGTCTTACATAGGGCCTACTTCACTTCTGCTTAAAAAGTGTAATGTGGGAGCAGAAATTCCGTACGACTAACTTAGTTTTAAAAACACACCAAGTACTTAGTCTCAACCCCAGCCGTTCCACAACTAAAATTTTCCAAACTAGTTTCCAGAACAACGTTACATAATTAACCAATTTTTAATAATCATCGAAGTTTGTGACTAAATAATTATGAAAATATTTATCACAATTAATGAAATCGAATATTTACAATACGAAAATACTAAAATAATATAAATTCACACAATTTAGAAGAATTTTCTTAAATATATACATTTACAGTAGATGGATAACAAACTTGACCATTAGTATCACCACGCCTACATATAAGCTAATCAACTGACGACATGACTAATTGACGTAAATGTAAACTTAGAAAAATTAAATAATTATTAATAATACACGAAATATACAACAAAGTATGATAATATTCGAAAATTAATATGATTCATTCCCGTTCTGCCGAAAGGCCCTCCAGCACTTTGTAGAAAATATTTTCAATGACCTTATCCGTAGGCAGAACGGGAATTCCCGTAGTTCCCGTTCAGCCTAATCTTTGAGGGCACTGAATTTTACGCGGAGAGTATTTTTTTTAAAAGGGAACTTCAGCTTGCTTCTAGCGAGTTTTATGCAGATCGAAACTCATGTGTATAATGGTTATAGGAACGAGGGTGGGAATTAAATCCAACCGATCAAACTTCAAGTAAAATTCTGACGAGACGGACAAAATCCAAAGTATATAATCATAGGAGTATATATTGGATGTACCAGTGCACAACCTATATGATTATTTTTCCCCTTAAATTGTCATATATTCTAAAACGTTACCTCTATTTTTTTCAATTTACTGAAATAACTTTTCTCTTTCTTTTAAAATACTGAAAACCCAATAAAACGTAAAAATGTTATAATAAAAGGTCAGATTGGCTTTCATTACTTTCACACACACCCACATGAAAAGTTCTGGGTACTCCTATTTATTATACATTTAATACATTTCACATACGTATAGCATAGTAAGATCATTCATTTTAATCACGAAAAGTAACTGTGCTGTTATTTGATTTTTTAAAATCATCCTTGTGAGGTACCATATAGCAGTCTTTTATTTTGACTAATGTATAAATAGATATTTATTTATTTTAATTTTGAAATAGTGATCAAGATTTCTTATAGCGAAGATCAAAATGTAAAACATATGCTTGCTATAATATTCTTATGTGTTTTGTTGGATTTTCAGTATTTAAAAAATGTTATTTCAATAAAGTAAATGATTACAGATAACATATTAGATGCGTAACATTTTAGATTATTAGGCTGAAACTGATTCTGTCACTTGAATTTAGTCCGTTTTGTCATAATTTTTCTTGGGTTTTGTCCTCTTGAATTTTGTTCGGAATTCGTAATAATCTGTTTAGTAATTCTAACAGTAACAGTCTGTAAGAACAATATCTATATCTTCAAGTTTCATCACAAATTTTAGGTGTTATTTTATTGTTCTTCTCGGAAAAATGACTAGGATACAGTTCTTTATCAACAGTCTTATTCATATCTACTTTAGTATAGGTGAATGTGATTCTTTTTAAATACCTGTAGGGAAATGGAAAATTGATTGAATCAGTTGTAAGAAAGCCGTTTGATATTGTACCTGAAACGAACATAAAAAACTTATTTCGGTCTAATATTAGTTATTTTACATCAAAATTTTATTCACTTTTCCAGTAGTTCATCTCCAACATGCTAAGATTCGCAGTACGTAAAAGGTACCATAATTCACATCCTCAAGACATGTTTGGTCAAATATTAAGTAAACAAAGCAAAAGAATGCATAAGGCAGCCCTTAAGAAGAGATCTGAGTGTTCTACACAAGGCCCGATTTGGGCATGGGCCACATGGGCCCGAGACCAGGGCGGCAATGTTTTAAAAATATTTAAAAATGATAAAGCTATTGAAATTACATATTTTACCATTGACTCAATAAAATAAACATAAGCCATTTTTCAAATGGCTATGACTACGATAATATTGCAGCAGATTAGTCGTAGCAAATATTGTCTTAAGTTAGTTCGTTATTATGGTGGTTTGATCAGTTGTCGGTAGATCTGCTGAAAAGGGTGGCAATAGGTAGTTTGACGCTCGTACTTTCACAAATTGGAGTGTATTTATTTATTTATTCAACATCATGCATCAAATATGTCAGCATAATGCATCAAATATATCCATAATATATTCTGGGTTACAAGCTAGACTAAAAGAAGCAAATCCATTGATATTTTATGTGCCATGTTTTGCCTATTCCCTTAATTTGGTAGGATCTGCGCGGCAGAATGTTGTTATATCTCCATATCATTTTTTTTTTTTTTTTACTTGTTACAAGAACTCTGTAAGGTTTTTCTTGCTCGACCCACCGATGGAATATTTTAGAATCATTTTTTAAGTCTGACAATAAGAATATTTCCATCAAATCACTGAGCATAACAAAATGGTCTGCCGGGAAGATGCATGCAAAACCTTCAACAGAGATTTTGAGGCAGTTGCAAAGGCTCTCAAGTGTATGATTCTCAGCCAAGATGAAAATGAAAAAACAAAGACCAAAGCTAAATGGCTTTTAAGAAAACTTGTTTCTCCTAAAACTTCATGGCAGTCTTATAGAAAGTTATTCTCAGTAGATTATGTGAGTGAAAAGATACAATCCCATAATATCACTGAAGCTACAGTTGTGAGTCTGTACACATCTCCCATTACATTTATAGATGAACTAAAAGGTATGTTTAAGGTCTATAAGGTGGCTGGTGAGAAAAAACTAAAAGCTATCCAAATTGTTCTTGAAACTGATGGTGAATGCATAGGAAACAGGCCTAAAAGATTAAGGAAAAGTAAGAAATTCTTTGATGAATCAGAATCATCTGAAGGAAAACGAGATAGAAAAGAAACCTTTGTTGTGGTCATTGACAAGCTTCTTTCCAAATTGAACAAGAGAATCAAGATCTACAATGAATTTCTCAACAAATTTTCCTTTTTAACAAATCTATGCAACTTGAGTGCTGTAGAAATCACCACAATAGCGACTTCTCTGCAGGAAGTGTATCAGCTGACATTGGGGAATCTTCGTTTGCTGTTGTGTGCCTTCAATTAAAAGGATTTTTAGCTCAAGAGAAGTTAGAAAGTGCTGAAGAAATGTCACTACCGCAATTTAACTGATTTCTCATATCGAAAAATCTTCAGGACTTATATCCTAACATAAGTATTTGCCTTAATGTGTTTTCTATGTACACCATCAACTAACTGTGCGTCGGAAAGATCATTTTCCCAATGTCAAGAATCAAAAACTGTTTGAGATTTACTCTTTCTTAGAAGAGACTGGTTCATCTAACTGTTTTAGCCATCGAAAATGACTTGACTGTTAAACTTGATTTTGATGACGTTATTATTGCTTTTGCCAATTTCAAAGCAAGACGTAAATACTACGTAGTTTTGATACACAAAAGTTTCAGAATCGTCATTTTGTAAATTTTTAGGTATAATAACCACTTAAGATCGTTTTATATTTTGCCGTCTTTTATACCATGTAATGTTGAATAGGTTAGGCAGAAGCCAGGTAAGTTTTAATGAATCTACTCCAAATGCTGGCCAGATATAGGAATTAAAATATATCACATAAAATGAGTAATAAGAACTAAGAACAGTAATAACCAATAACAGTAACAATTCGTAATATTGATAATTATAATTTAGTAGCAAACATAAAAGTAATATTTTAAGAAATGGATTCAGGAGAATGGAAGTTTCGGAGAGCGATACAATTGGTGTGCTTAGAGGCAGCAGTTTCGCTAGGGCCCATGGGCGCAAAACATGGAAATTCGGCCCTGGTTCTATATCACAACTATTTTTCAGCATCATGTTATCAGCTGATTAGTTTTATATACATAATTCTATACTATATGCAATAGTCTATATGCTTCTATTTTCATATTTACATTGTCAATGTAAATAGCAGCAATACAAAATATCAATATTACATATTGAAATACTTGTATGTTTTTGTAGAGTTTCGATCAAATTAAACGGTCAGTTAATGGGGATAAGGGTCTCTTATGCATCCTCTTACATTGTTTGCTTAATGTGGCCAAACATGTCTTGAGGATGTGAACTATGACACCTTTTGTGTACTGCGAGTCTTAGCATGTTGGAGATGAACCACTGAAAAACTGAATAAAATTTTGTTGTAAAATGACTTGATATTAGACCGAATTAAGTTCGGTTTATGTTTATCTCAAGTTACAATGTCAATGTCTCAGTGACTCTGTTGCAACTGAGTCAATCGATTTTTCATTTCCTCAATATCAGCTATAAATATAGTTAAGCCCGACAATTATAAATACATCCCCTCCATATACATTTAATAAAACATCTCTAAAACGAATTAATAAATAAACACCAGCAGTTACAAGTGTAAAAGAATGAACCAATGCAGATACTGGTGTAGGCGCAGCTATAGCTGCCGGCAATCACGCCGGGATCTGAGCACTCTTTGTTATAGCAGCTAAAATGACTAAACTAGAAATAATTACCATTTCATTATTGCTTAAAACCCTATGCAATTAAAAAAAAAAAAAAGTAATTTCAACTATCATAATTCAATATTTAAGCAATAGCTAAAAAAAATTGCCACTTCACAAATTCGGTTAGAAAGCGCCGTTAATATTCCAGCATTGTAAGATCGAACGTTCTCATAATAAATAATCGAACAATACGACACTAATCCTATCCCATCCTACCCAAGGAGAATTCTAATTAAATTAGGAGAAATAGTTAACAATACCATTGAAAGAACAAACATTAGGACTAATCTAATAAAGCGATTAAGATAGTGCTCAGAGTCTATGTGTTGCTCACTAAAATAAATTACTATACTAGAAATATAAAACACAAATCTTATAAATATAAATGACATTCAATCAAGCAAAAGAGTTATAATAATTTTATTTCTATCAAAAGAAACAATTTCTCACTCAATATATACACTATATCTATTAATTATAAAATTTAGACCTATTATAAATAAAAAAAAAATACTTATGCCGTTCAAAAATACAAATCTAGTTACACAAATTGAAAAAGGTCAAACAACGGCCTGAGGGCACCAAAACCTTCCCTAGTTCTACCTAAACTACTCAAGCAATTATACTCAAAAAAATCTCGGTCCCGCAAGAAAGATTAATAAATTTAAAGGCAATCAATGTAGTATTAATAATAAGTATTCCCGAACACTTCCACCTCAACAAGAATACAGATTAGAATAAGGCATTCCACGTTGAGTGTACCAATATAAGTATAATCTGTAAGCAGCACTAAAGAAAGAAAGTAAAGCCAGACCTAATATACTCTTTCATGATCAACCAACAATTCTATTCAATAAATTAATTTCGCCTAACAAATTCAACGTAGGCGGTGCGGCTATATTGGCAATTCTTAAAAAAAAATCAAAGACCTATACTTGGTATAAAGGTTAACATACCACGATTAATTAATAATCTCCGATTCCCTAGAACCTCATAAGAAATATTTGCAAGACAAAATAACCCCGAAGAATCCATGGGCAACAATGTAAGTGTGCCTCTAAACTCTCACAAATCTATCGTTATTAATTCTATTAACACTGGACCTATGTGGGCAACCAAGCTGCCGTAAACAAACCAATCTGACCGACCAAATACCTACAACACTAATTCCAAACCAAATTAAATTTATACTTACAGCCACATTCTCCATAAAATATATAATACGTAATAAATCATAACCACCCAATTTCAATAGGATCCCAGCCAAAATTATTAAACTACTAACAGGAGCTTCAACATGGGCCCTTGGCAATCAAAGATGAACTAAGAACAGGGTATTTTAATCAAAAAGCAATCACTGAAGCAAAATATTACATATAATATCTAATACCTAAACCTATAATACTTCCTATACTAACCATCAACAAACTACCCCTAATATACTCTAAATAAAAATACCAACCAAAAGAGGTGAAGAGGCAAATAAGGTATAAAATAATAAATATACCTCCGCCTGTACATGCTCAGGCTGGTATCCTCAATCTAAAATTAAAAATAAAGTGGGAATTAATGATTGTTCAAAAAAAAATAATAAAACATAAATAATCTAAAAGGAGAAAATCTCAAATAAAGTAATACAAGCAATACTTAGACTAAACTAATGAAACTTGTATTATAAAATAACCTATTCATTCAACACACCTTCTTAAGCCATAGTCATAAGTATAACAATTCAAATACTCAACAAAATTAATGAATATCTCAAATTATTTCTTCATAAATAATATTCCACTTTCCACGGGATAAGTCCTATACTATTTCCTATCATAAATAAAAAAACAGACTCTAATAAAACAAAACAGAACAACTCATCATAATTTAAAATTAAAGCCCAAAGGGATTAAAAACAACATAAACATTAAATATTTTAACATCGCAATAAACCAAAGAGTTTAAAGAACCTCCCTTGTGAGTTCGAACAATAGATTCTAAAATAGACAATCCCAAACTTCCCTTGCAGACTCTAAAAGTTAAGAATAATAAACAAAAATTACTTTCAACATATAAACTACCCAAGGAATAAGACAATAATAAAAAAAATCATTAACACTATAAATTCAAATCTTAATAGAACCATCATAAGTTTTTATAATTTAATCAAAACGTCGGTCTTGTAAATCATTAATGAATCAAATTCTAAAAGCATCAAGAGAAAATCTAAACTTCCCTTCAGTCCCAAAAACTAATATTTTAAAAAACTACCTCCTGAAATTAAAATAACCTGAATATTACTTATAATTTTAATAATCCTAAGATTCATCTTAATTCAAATATCACATCCCCTATCAATAGGTCTAATACTCATTATCAACACCATCATCACCTGCTTAACCATTTCTACCATAAGAGAATCTCCTTGATTCTCTTACATTCTTTTTGTAGTTTTCTTTGGTGGCATACTAGTATTATTCATTTATGTTATAAGACTAGCATCAAACGAAATATTTACCCTAACGTCCAACCTTCTCTTGCTAACTCTCCTTATCCCTCCCCTCTTATTACTCATTTGAATTATTGATCCTCTTCTCTTATCAAATACAATGTCAATCCCCGACCCTCACTTATGCACAACTAGTTACAAAGAAATTCCCAGTATAAAATTTTACATAACATTAATCTTAATAAACACTGTTGTACTAGTTACGTACTTATTTATTACACTAATTGCCGTAGTAAAAATTACCTCACTATATCAGGGACCTCTTCGATCTTCCAAAACGTATAGCAACTCCAATTCGCCTGCACCATCCCCTTTTTAAAATTGCTAACAATGCTCTAGTAGATCTTCCTGTACCAATTAATATCTCTTATTGATAAAACTTCTGTTCCCTCCTTGTCCTATGCTTAATTATTCAAATCACTACCGGCCTATTCCTAGCTATACATTATGTATCAAAAATTGAAATAGCCTTTAATGGAGTAATTCACATTTGTCGAGATGTTAACTTTGGATGGTTTCTTTGTACATTACATGCTAATGGCGCATTCTTCTTCTTTATTTGTCTTTACCTACACGTCGTTCGAGGAATATACTATGGTTCTTATCTTTATATTCACACTTGAAGATTTGGAGTTGCCATTCTACTTTTAGTTATAGCAACAGCCTTCGTAGGATATGTTCTTCCTTGAAGTCAAATAAATCCGAAAGAGATAAATACTGCCTTACAGGAAAATAAAATAGAAAAGATGTCGTGTCCTAAAAACAAATCACTAAACAAAACTCTCATGAACAAGATACTAGCATATTCAGCCATAAAAATAAGAGCAAATCCCCCTGCTCTATATTCAATATTAAATCCTGAAACAAGCTCAGACTCCCCTTCAGCGAAATCAAAAGGAGTTCGATTATTATCTGCTAAACAGAGGTGTTTTTTAAAATCACATTCATTTTTACTAAAGTAGATGTGAATAACAGTGCTATGTATCTAGTCATTTTTCCGAGAAGAACAAGTAGAATAACATATAAAATTTAAGATAAAACTTGAAGAAATAGTTACTCTTCTTACAGAATCTGTTATAATTACTAAAGAAAAAATTCACTTGGAGAAATTCCTCCCTGAACAGAATTCCCCGTCTCGAGAGATTAGGCTAAATTGGAACTAGGCAGAACGGAAATTCCCGTTCTGCTTAAAAATAAGATCATTTAAAATATTTTCTACAAAGTCCTGGAGGGCCTTTGGGTACAACGGAAAGACATCATTAATACTATGGGAAAATGTTAAAAATCGAATCCCTACAAGATAGCTTGATACACTCCACATTTACTTTTAATAAATAACAATAGGACCAATATATATTCTACAGAGTGATACAGTATCGATATATATGTACTCGACATTTTTACCAGGTGATATCATCTCTAAATCTTAAACGAAATGTTATTAAAATTGCATATGAATTTCCTCAGAAGACTACTAAAATTTAGGTGAAACAATAAACATGAACAGATTAGTAAAGTCATTACCTGATAGGGTTTGTCAGACGTCCGGTATCTACAGAATTATTCTGTATTTTATACTCCATTTTCCTGTTCAATATGAAGGTTGTACAAGACTTACATTTGTCCTATATATGCTCAGCAGCACCGGCAGTTTACGTTTTAAAGTCATACAAAAGACTATATTCTCACTACAATTCATGGCTTCATAAAAGAACTGTAGCATTACACTCTCTGATACTGATGTCCTGCTCGCAAAGGAGTCGCACCGTCTGAACAGCTCTTTCGGACGAGCGAGTGAGTCGTGGACAATTTCTCAGAAGAGCAGTAGTGACTGCCAAATATTCAACATCTCAGCACATGATTCTAGTGAAGAACGCATGTTTTCATTAATGAGTAAACAGTGGAGTAAGGAGAGAAACAGACTTGATATGACAACAGTAGAATCCATATTGTAGTGTTTGGTAAATTTAAACATGACTTGTAGTGAATTCGTAGTTATACACTGCAAGATAAAGAGTTTCTGAGAAATTCCAATTAGTGGATGATACTAATGAAAATCATTGTTAACATCACTTTGTGTTAGAAAGCACCAAATGAGGTTCATGAAATACATATTAATCAAAATGTCAAATAATTAAGTGTACTGTAAATCGTTGACATATTTTAAGTGCCAATCTGATTTTTTAAAACAACGCGCATCCTGTATTTATGGTGGAGAAACTTGGCAACCCTGTCCATTTAAAAAGCGCAAAATAAAAATACATAACAGTTCAGTTAAAAGAATTTTGGAGAGTATTGTCGAAGTTTTTCACAGGTTGAGAAAACAGCAACATGAGCAAAAGATAGAAAAAATAAATATTTGTTGGAAATTGTGACAAGTCAACAGGAAAGAAGATGAACAATAAAGGTAACAGCACAGATCCTTGTGGTATTTCGCAGCGGACGAAAAATAAAAGATGTGATAGAATCTCACACTTCTCCAGGCACCGCTGGGACTCGAAATGCATTCTATGGATTTTCGGGCCAACGGGGACAAACTAAATCAACGGACTAAAATATTAAATTATCTATAATTAATTCTGTATGAAATGCATGAATTATAATTATATGTTTTATTTAGTTGAAGAATTCACATGGATATATTTTTGTTGTAACAAAAGGCTAGGTTTAATTTTGTTCATTGTTGTACGCATCATTGCGTGGCATCAACAGAGGTGAGAATAAAACTTTAAACAAGTTTCGATGGAAGTGCAATAAGATTTCTGTATTGAAATCTGAACACTTGATAGTAGAATGTGTTTTTCGACAAGGCAGATACATTAAACCTGTTCAAAGTAGTGAGTATATTCTCACTGTATCAATCACAGATACACTGTTGAACGAGTGTTTAGAGCAACGAAAACTTTATGCTCAGATTATGGAAATGGAATGACAACAAAACTTATGACGAGGTCGGCCTGTACGCTTTAGTACTGTACGTGTCCCTTCACGATTCCACTTCACTATCACATCAGACACAGTGGACCTAGGGATGTTTAGGAGTGTGGAAATCTCACGTACAGACTTCTGACACAAGTGACACCCAATCACCTAACCACGTTCGAAGTCCGTGAGTTCCGCGGAGCGCTCCATTCTGCTTTCTCACGATGTCTAATGACTACTGAGGTCGCTGATAATGAGTACCTGACAGTAGGTGGCAGCACAATGCACCTAATATGAAAAACGTGTTTTTGGGGTGTCCGGATACTTTTGATCACATAGTGTAGTTTCTTTTTTGTGTGTGGAAGACGGAAAGGAACAGAGATTGTATTTCTTCGGGGATTAATATAGTGAATTGTTATAGGTCACATCAACTTAGAAAATATCTACTTAAAAAAATACCTGAAAATAAGATTCCAAGTGCGAAATTCTTGATCTATACCAGCACGTTACAATAGTTACGTAACAGGTTCCAAACCCGAAATTTAAAGCTAGAGATAGGAAACAATCAGTCATATTTCAACAAATATAACTTTCAACAAATAACTATAGAATATTAGTTGTGACTAACGTTCAATGACTGAAATTGTTATATTTACATATCAATTGGCTTTTATAATTACCTATCATTTTACAAGTCCTAAACTTTTACACCAATAGCCTTAGACTAAGAGTCGTCCCTAAGTTTCAAAGTGTTAAGATGATACATAAGGACAGCATCCTCAAATTTAAATTTTGGCAGTTTTTTTATTCATAAAAGGACACAAGTTAGATTATGCAAATTTCCCAAAGTCCGAGAGAAGAATAACAAAATTTTATTTTTCGGCAATTCCAAAATTTAAGGTTGAGTCAGATGTATTTCTCCCGGTCTTAAACCACTCATACTTAATAAAAGACAATGGAACCTAGTGTTCGTACATATAATTACATGTTACAATCAATCTTAGTGAACGTTATACACAGCATTCAAAATCCGTGCATTATGCTAATTCAATTTCCTCACCAAAATTTAAATTCCCCGCCAAATATAAAGCGTAACTTTTCAATTTTTGTATCCATGACAAGGGAATAAGCAGGACAATCTAAATTTACAGTGGTTTATGTTAGAGTTCTAAAGAACATTTACCAAATTATATTTACAACAATTCCCAAATTTAAGAGATGGGGCAATGTACCTCTTCCAAATTTAAAGACAAAGCATTAATCTATTCATATTCTATGAAAGAGAACTTACTTTTACATTTATCTATATAACCACATAAGATGATAAGGCCTCAACAAAGAGTATGTACTATGTTAAAAACCTCCAAATTTGAATTTTTTTTGACAATTTCTGTATCCATAAAAGAGAACAAGCAGTACCGATCAAATTTATGAAAATATATGTTCAAGTTCTAGAGAACATTTACCAAATTTTATTTTATTAGATTCACAAATTTAAGCGTGAGCCAATGTACCCCTCTCAAAGTTTAAGAGGAGTGCATCAATGTACGTACAGGGTTTGTCCGGGAAGTAATAGGACTGATTTTATTACGCCATGGCTGTACTTCGGAGCGTGCGCGCACCGACTAGATCCGGTAGAGGGCGTTCCTAGCTAACGAACGAGCGGCTGGTCAGTTGTCTCCGAGCACACGGAGAGTCAGGACAGGCTTTTTCGCGCGACGTGTTTCTGTGAGTGGTGCAAGCCGAAAATGCAGCGTTCGTTAGAGCAGAGGTACGCGATTAAATTCTGTGTTAAACTCGGTAAATCTGCGACAGAGACGTTTGATATGATCAAGCAGGCTTACCCAGGTGATGCTTTAGCAAGAAGGGATGTGTTTCGGTGGCACAAGGCCTTTTCGGAGGGCCGGGAAGAGGT
This sequence comes from Thermobia domestica, assembly GCF_964235325.1. NCBI lineage: Eukaryota > Metazoa > Arthropoda > Insecta > Zygentoma > Lepismatidae > Thermobia > Thermobia domestica. Next base: position 97,387,016 of record NC_137455.1, read on the forward strand.
CGCCGATGAAGACCGTGCTGGAAGACCTTCGACAAACACCGACAATGTGACTCGTGTGCGCGAAGTTTTGAACTCAGACCATCGACTAAGTATTCGTTTAATTGCCCAGATGTTAAATTTACCAAAAACTATGGTTCATGAAATTGTGACGGAGCATTTGAACATGCGCAAGGTGTGCGCGAAGATTGTCCCAAAAGTGCTCATTGACGACCAGAAATTGCGGCGAGTGGAATTGTGCCAAGAAAATTTGAACATGTGTGAAAGTGACCCCCAATTTTTGAATAACGTAATCACAGGTGACGAATCATGGATCTTTGAGTGTGATCCCGAGACAAAGAGGCAATCTTCCGAGTGGCACACGCCGGCGTCTCCTCGCCCAAAAAAGGAAGAATGAGCAAATCCAAAGTGAAAACGATGCTCATTGTCTTTTTTGACATCAAAGGCATCGTCCACCATGAATTTGTTCCTCCTGGACAAACCGTCAACGCCAAGTTTTACATGGAAGTGCTCAAGAGACTCAAACGAAGGGTCAATCGGGTCAGACCAGACATCGGAGCCGACTGGAAGCTGCACCACGACAACGCCCCGGCTCACACCGCCTTTCTTGTGAACAGCTACCTGACCAAGGCTGGCATCCCAACGCTTCCGCAGCCGCCCTACACCCCAGATGTGGCTCCCCGGACTTCTTTTTGTTTCCTCGCCTGAAACGCCCGATGAAAGGCAAGCATTTTGAGACGACAGAGGGGATCCAAGCAGCTTGCACCGCGGCAATCAAGGCTATTCCGGAAAATAACTTCCGTGACGCCTTCAATGCTTGGAAATCGCGCTGGCAGCGCTGCATCGACGCAGAAGGAGCCTATTTTGAAAGTTTTTAAAGAATTGTAACGATTGGCTCAATATTTTTTTTTTTTAATCGAATCAGTCCTATTACTTTCCGGACAAACCCTGTATGTCTTATGAAAAGAGGATTGAGTCTATACTTGAACATATAACCATATCTGGTAAAAAAAAAAAAAAAAAAAACTTATGTAAGAATATAACTTAGGTCAAAAACCTATTACATATTAATATGAATATTTCGGCAATTGTTTACAGTGGAAGAGGATAACTAGGACCACACAAATTTACAAAGTTAAATATTCGAGACCTAGAGAACATTTATCAGATTTTGATTCTGGTAATTCCCAAATTTAAGGGGTGGTTTTATATACCTCCAAAATTTTAGGAAGGAAGCATAAATATATCCTTGTCCTATGAAAAGAGAATTAACCCCTGTACACAACCATGTAATCATATAACGTGTGAAAGGTTCATCAAAGAACATAAATTAGGTCAGTAACCGACTATGTGGCAATACTAATATTTGACAATTCTTTTAGCCACAGAAAGGAATAAGCAAAACCGCCCAAATTTAAAGTGGTATATATTTGATCCTAGAGAACATTTACCAAATATTGCATTTCATAATTCCCAAATTTTAGAGGTGAGCCAATGTATCCCTTCCGAAATTTTAGAGGGATGTTAATGTTACCATGTCTTATAAGAGAAAATGGACTCCTATACTCAACTATATAACCGTATAAACCTTCACCACAGGAAATAAATTAGGTCAGAAACCTTCAAGTATAAAATTTTTGATGATCTTATAAAAGAAAACAAGATGGTCTACTCAAATTTATAGTTGTATATAGTATCAGGGTCCAAGAGAACATTTACCAATATTTTTTCTTTTTCTTTTCTTTTTTTGAAATTTCCAAATTTAAGGGGTGGTTCTATGTATCCCTTCCAAAATTTAGGGGGTAGACCAAGATACTATTTTAAAAATTTAGAGAGGTGATCCTATGCACCCCTGGTCCATTGCGTCTGAGTCAGGGACTCAGGAGAACAAAGATTCGGCCAAGTATCTAGCATACTACTTACTGAAGCGTAGCAATTGTTTTCTTAAAATGTCCATAGCTCGCAATCTCTGAAGTTTAGAGACATGAAATTCGGCGTATGGAGTTCTCATTTCAAATAATTGGACATATACTTCAGCGTTTTCTGATATTTGCTTTAGATGGAAATCAAAACGGAATGTGAAAGAAAAGAGGTGGGGATCACAGGTATTTTGATTTGTCATTTAGAGCTCATTGGTGGATAAGCGATTAGTGTTCGTGCTTTAACGTAGGGAACCCGGGTTCGATTTCCAGCGGAAGCTCATGTGGTTTGGATTCCACGTTATCAGTAGGTCCACGTCACAATTAGCCTCGCTACTGAAAGGGATGTTAAACTCAAATTCAACTCATTGGACTTGTCATTTAAATAATAAGACACGTGTTTCAGAGTTCTTTACTGGTTGATTCACTCCCAGGTTAAACCGCTTAAGCTAGAAACTTGAAGTTTTGAGATAAGGCACTTCTAAGGAAGGGCTTTTGGAAATTCAACGAGGGAGGTGGGGAATAGGAATGGCAGTTATTATAGTAAAATGACCATATGTCGGAATCTCTAAAGGATAGAGACATGAAATTTGGTATATGGTCCCACATACTACTCTCTCTTTTCTTCCTTCCCCGTCGAATTTCGAAAAAAAAATCTTTCTTAGTGGTACCTTACGTCACAAATCCTAGGCCCTTTTTTTTCAAATTTGAAGTTTTCGCCTTAAGCGGTTTGGCTTGAGCTTTGATCAGTCAGTCATTCAGCCCTTTTTCTATATATAGAGAGAGATAAAAACACAAAATTTTACAGTGGAAGACTTTTCAACAATCTTTGATAAGAGAATATTACTACCGGTATGACTCTTTCTTCATAGGATTTGAAAATAAATCAGGAAATTAAGTACAGATATTATACTGACTGTTTCTACATATATATGAAAACTTCTGTACGAATTAGGGGTAGACTGACTCCAGAATTTTATATAAAAGTGTTTTTTTTTTTTTTTTTTTTAATCCTTCAGACCTATAATATTAAGAACTGAAATATGTTGAAAGGATTCGAAGAGTATTCAAAGTATTCAAATATATACGTATGAATGTAGAGCATGTAGTTCGTTTTTCTAATGCACATCCATGCTTGAATTTAAAATAACATTGGTGATAGAATGTATAGGGCTTAGTGTAGAACGCTTACCTCTCGTGTAAGCGATCTCTTGTTCAATCTCAGACTAGATGAGTTTGTGATTAGCAATATCTATGTCTCTGATTCTAACATTTCATTTCACCACTTATTTCACAATCATTCTCCTCATTTAGCTTACAGGACTTAACTTTGGAACATAAAAATAGGCACTTTATTCCATTGCATTCCTTGGAGAAAGCCCCTAACTCTGAGACTCCTCAACGTTATTTTACTGCCCAGTAATCAAATCATCTGGGAATAGGTTTGCGCACAAGACTAAACGAGACAGAATTTTCGCTATACAATTTGAGACGATATAAAGTTCTCCTAAAATAATCAAATATATTTTTCGAGACGAGATATCACTATCACAGCATATTTTCGAGACTTGACAGCCTCAACTCCTGTTTTGTGCATATCTCTATTCTGCAAACTAGAGATATTGAGATTAGACATAGCAATCGGGTAATATTCAGTAAATGGAAATAGCAAAACCGTAAAAATAGATCTTAAATGTTTTGTAGGAACATAACTTTGGAGATTTTACGAATAATTGAAATGGCAACATTATCAGGGAAATAGTAAAAATGTGAAGTGCAAAAACCGACAGGTGAAGTGGACTTTGACTTGCTATTTCTCTCTTTTTTCCCCCTTTCTTTTTCTTTCCATCTGGAGAAAAGAGAGGTGTGTTAGGTACTTGGGTAAGGAAGATGGATGGACGAGAAATTGTAGAGCGAGCGGAGAGAGAGAGAGAGAGAAAGGGCTAGAGATACGCCACAATACTTTGTGGAAGGGAACGTGTGGTACTGTAACAGCAGCCAAGAGTTGAGAAATGAGTTCCTGATCGATAGAAGCTTCTGGTAACCTATAATTGTCAATCGCCCGACGTGCTCAAATGATACAGTCTTCCATCCATCGAGATATCACTTAAAGAAGCTTCTCTCAAACGAGGCTTCGAAGAAACAGAAAGAAAGTACTTAAAAAAATAATTTTTAAAAAAATGGCTACAAATCGTGACCCATCAATTGAATATCTGGTCATCACTCTCTATTAATGTTTTTTTTTTTTTTAACTCACAGTCTATACGACATAACTTGTATTATCGGACCTATAAATGTTCCTGGTAGAGAAAAAAGAGTAAAAAAAATATAAAGTAAATAAATAACAGTCATGATGCACTCTGCCCGTTATTCATTTATTTCTTATGTCACACCTAACTTAATCTGTAATGAATTATGAATCACTATAATCATTATTATTGGTTTGCTATAAGCTGATGACATCAGTTTTGCTAACAAGGAAATGCAGATAAGAAAAAAGCCATTAGCTCACGTAAGTAGTCAAATATTATTGAAATATTATTTCTTATGCTGACCACTAAATAAATACTAGGCCTATCTGCTGTTAAATATATATGTTCTTACCTTTTTGCTTTTTGTCTATGTATTTCGCTTTACACAAGTATTTTTCATTCTTTCTAAATTTGCAATCAAAGATGGGTAGAGTCAAAGTTTTACATTTTCCTTGGATAATGATACTGGATTTTCTGTTTGTGATTTTTTTTTTGTTTGTTTTTTAAAGTTGAGTTTTTTCTACCGAAGACGTTTGTGTTTCCGGGTCTATGCTAGAATGAAATGCAAAGAACCTGTTCACTCTATCATGGACTCGGAATCACTAACGCTTCAGGGGACAGTGTGCGTGTGAACACTGTACCTGGTATGGTGCCGGTACTGCTAAATGATAGATTTTTTGTGTTTTCGGGTAAGTTTCACTTCAACTTGTCATATAGTGATGACCACATTTACTCGTTAAAGGCTATTACGAGGTGTGCACAATCTGCTTGCATATGTTTTCGACCGTCATACCGGCCAAACGGCAAGTATGATGATATATCGCCCCAGTAAGTGTAACAGGCGATGTAAAGGCTGTTACGCATTGAGTGCTTAACTCTACTGGTGACTGTTATATCTGGGAAATCCTCCAGAAAATTCAGGACGACATATTATATCAGGACAATTTCCGGCCATATATATATATATATATATATATATATATATATATATATATATATATATATATATATATATATATATATATATATATATATATGAAGTCCGAGATGTGCAAATCTTTCTTGAGGAACGACGAGTACTGCTCCTCTCCTGACCTACACAGTTGCCTTACATGTTGCCCATCGAATAGGAGCAGGATACTGTTGGTCGGAGCTTGTTCATCACAATCCTGCGACAGATTATATCAATGTGCAGCAGATGCTCATAGAAACAGCATGACAGGCGATTTTTCGGTAATATTTTCAAAACTTCTTTGATTCGATACTACAACACATAGAGTCTCTGGTTGCAACATGTGATAAGAGGATTCACCCCCCACTAATTAATTATACCTATTAAACCTATTAAACCTAACCTATTATACAGCTCTGAAATTCTAATTATTTCTGCATAGTCAGTCACGTATCGAAGCTGTGGCATAAATTTAGTTCAACTTTCCTGCGATTTCCTTGTTGTTACAATTTTCACAAACAGTAGTGTGTATATATATAAAACAACAATTTTAAGTTTCCAATTCTTCCTTCCAAAACACGACAGAAACATTTTACGTCATGACAGTCCGCATTTTTATGCAGTTGTAGGTGTTTACGTAAATTATCTGGATTAAACTGTGGATCTGATTAGAAATTGCATATACGTATTACTTAGAATAGTCATGATAGGCTTGAACTCATGATAGGCATGAATTTCTTCTTTACTACTAAAATTTAAGCCTACAGGCAAAGAAAATGTCAGATTTTCCGTTGTTACCTAATTTTAACCATGAATATTTCAAGTGGGAGGAAAAGATGGGATATGGTAAAATTGGAAATTCATTCGGTTTCAAGTTATATTCTGTTCCCACGTATAACTGTATAGAAAAGTCAATCTATACAAGTATATTTTGGAGAAACAGAAGTTATGGCTTCCTAAAAAAAATGTATATTAAAGTACAGAAAATACATAAGAGTTATTAGGCTTTGTATCTACATATTACACAATAACAATAAAAAAAATATACTAAGAATCAGTGTGTGAATTACGTTATTGATATTGAGGAGACAAAACAGCGCCCAACAGGATAGAAGTTTGAAGGTGTAATTATTCAAAGTGAGACAAAGAGATCCTCCTACTCCGCAACACCCACAAAAATAGAATTATCTGACAACAGTAAAAAAAAGAAGACATTTACTAAATCAATCGACTTAGCAACGATGACTAAATTAATTACGTATTTCCCGCAACTAACTTTTTCCGAATGCATTTGAATGTAGAATTAAAAGTATCTTATATTGTACAGTGAAAAAAATCCGTTATCAGGACAGCGGTATATTGAAAAATATACGGAATCCATATGTTTAATATGGAAATCTGTATGGAGCATACGTTATTCATATGCTGCATGCGTACAGCCTTTTCCCCCTTAAATATTATATCATGCCGCTGCAGGATGTGTGACATCTAGAGCTCTTCCGTATATTACATACGGTACGTCAGTTATATTCGTTCAGCTGTATGAAAGATCCTTACTTCCTATTGCGTGAATCAGAGATGAATCTAGCCTAAGGCTGGGGCCCTAGACCGTCAAATTTTGAGTGACAAAAATAATTAAAGCTATTACTTATCTATCTATCTATCTATCTATCTATCTATCTATATATATATATATATATATATATATATATAGATAGATAGATAGATAGATAGATAGATAGATAGATAGATAGATAGATAGATATCTATATATCTATCTATAATATATATATATATATATATATATATATATATATATATATATATATATTGAAAGTTTATAGTAACTTCCTATACCTATCATAGTCTATATACCTATCATAGTCTGGGTTCGGTTGCCCCTCCCCAGATTTTATCTTCTAGATCCGCCTCTGATGTAAATATCTAAAAGAGCTTGAAAGTTATTTCTCATATGAAGTCATTAAAAACGAAGTTTTGAACGTAAAAAGAATAGATTCAAAAATCCTCTACCCATTAATTTAGACCTGTATTATATCTTATGTTACACTGAATGTTACGTCTCTGGAAAATAGAACTACAGGTACAAACTACAAACTTTGCACAAATTTGGTGGTCCAAACTAGTTCTTCCATTGGATGGCTAAAAATTACCTAAAATTATATTTTGGAAAGAGTATGTTAATATTCATCTTTTAGTTTGGAAACTATGTATATAATGCAGAATATTTTATTCTCTAGCTTATGATATTTTGAATGTTAGGTACTTCGATGTATTTGAAAGATAAGTGTCTATCACAGGTCTATGATGCCATCTTGTGCCCATAGATAGGTACAAAATTGTCAAAAATAATAATTTAAAAGAGTATCTTAAGATTCATTCGAACATTATGAGAGTATGAATTCATGAATGTATTTGAACGATATGTGTCACATAGTCCAAAATAACAATTTCAAAATTTAGGAACTGGATTTGGTGAACTTCTAAATTTTCGAAGCTCTATTAGAAATCATAATATATCTCTTTCAGATATTGTTTTGGCAATATTTTACTCATCCAAGAGGACAAGACGAACCACCAAAATTTTTTAGAGGTATGTACCCAATACTTGTTTTCCAAATTTTATTTTCTGGCAATTATTAAATTTAAGGGGAGGACCAATATACTCATGCTGAAATTTGAGAGGAGTGCACTGTCCTAGCAATCGTCGTATAAAAAAGAATAGACCCATGGACACATCCATAGGAACATATACCGTGATAACCCTATCATAGAGAGTAAATTAGTACATAATCTTCCAAATTTGAATTTTCGGCAATTTTTTACACTTACAAGGGAGGGACCGTTGGTTATGGGCTAGGGACCCAGTGGTACAAAAGTTAGCGCAAGGACAGCCAGTAAGTACTACTGCTATCTTCATAGAGAAGTTAAACACGGATAGAAGCAAGTGTGTTTGCCACTTTGGTCACAAAGGTGCAAATGATGAATAACATTACTTGTAATGCCCGTATTCTTTACTTAATTATTGGGTTAATTATTTTTGTATAAAACTTTTTTTTTGGGGGGGGGGTTGTTACAAATAAGAAAATAATTTAGGACATTATACATGTACGTACTTTATTTATTTATCACATTAAAAAATAGGTCTTCATTTGTATAGCTAGCAATGATTGTTCCATTATTATTTTAATCTCCCTGTTTTACCCCAATCATTGCTGAGCTGTCGAGTAGGAATAATTGTAATTAATAAAAAAAAATCTTGTCCTTTTATCTATCTAGTGAGGAAGAAAAAAAAATGCATATTCCCTTAAGGGGAATAGTTGAGTTAGAAGCGTTTGGTGTATGTATGTGAAGGAAAGGGGAGGGGAGGGCTGTTCCGAAACGGAAATTGCTTTTCGCTCGCTGCTACGATGACTTCTTCAACACACAACACAGCACACAGCTGATGCTAAAAGACAGATGAGTCGATGTTCTCGTACTCAAATCTTTTTCACGCGCCGACACACAAAAAAATAACGTTCAAAACGAGGGACAGCCTCCATTATGATAGTATATTCATCATCTACCAGTCATGTTCAACGTTGTTTCATTTCTTCTCCCTATTCCCTTCCTCCAAAAGCTACTTCTTATGATAAACAACATAAATTCATCATTTCGTGATAAGTATTTCGGTTATTAAAATCCGACCTTTTTAATTTCCTTTGAATTTGTGATCATTTTAGTGCATTAACTTCCTTCCTCAGCCGTTAGAAGATTTTATTTTATTTTTTGTAGTAACCAAATGGTATATGGTAAGTAATTAGCAGTGTCTAATTGCTAGCTGTAATTAGTTAACCTTAGGGAAAAGTCCAGCCTTCTTGATGGAAATATAAGATTTAGACAAAGCTTCACCTTAACTCTTACAGCCATCTATCAACAAAATGCAAAAAAAACAAAGCATCTTCTTACGGTCTAATTATTGCGCTTCTAAGCAATAATGTTCGTTTTTGTCTTGCATACAGCAGAAGCTGAAATCAGTTACAGTCATAGTTTGTAATACAGCTATCTTTTCTTAAAATTAATAAATAAATAAATAAATAAATAAATACAAGTTAATACAACTGGGCATCAGGTGTATATCCAAATTCAATATTTCCCAAAAACATGAGTGCTCAAAACTGAAATTTTGAAATGTAGATTTTAGTAATTTAGATCGTTTCTCAAACTTTTGTCAAGCGAGGACCACTTTTATTAGTCAGAATGTTCTTCGTACTACTTTACTCTTGTCCCATTCGAAAGAATTTTTCAAATTCCCTCAAGCATGAAATTTTAGGGGAAAGTCGCTTTTAAAAAGTGAGATTTTTCATTAGCTTTTTTCCTGCAAATGTGTTAGAAAATAGTAATACCAGCAAAAACATAAAATAATAGACAAATTGGTATTTTTAAAAATGGTATCTATTTTTTAACAACACTACTATTACGTTCCTTAGCAAAATTGTGAATAAGAAATTTCTGGGAGTATATTTATGGCATCCACTCTCCAATCCAGTTGAACCAAATCCAAAGCGTATATACACGCCATCCGCACTACTATTCTATATTGTGGAGGGCATATATTTACGTCATAAATACTTAAAGGGCTTGTTATGGCGTATATCTACATTATAAATTTGTGATACTTAAAGGATTACTTTGACCACATACCAGTCTGCCAGTATTTTGACATTCATTTTTTTTTTAGCTCGAGTAGGATTAATAGTATCTTATTAACACAACTGGACAAAGCCCGAGTCACTGTTGGGTCTTACATATGTATAAGTATTTTTTATTACCTTCTAAGAGGGATGGGTTGGTTCTGTGAAAAACTCGTTCGGGTTTGCGTCTAGAACTATATACCATTCTTTTCCTGGTATTTGACGATCAAATTAGAACGTCTTGTAGACTATTTCCAACTGTACTGTACTACCAAAAAGAAAATTACGTACATAAATGGTTTTCAAACATTTTCTTTTGTTGTTTTTCGTTCATTTTTCATGTAAGTGAAAAGAACTTAGTTGTAGAACTTTGTAGCAATTTGGAACGATCAAAGCTCGAGAGAATCAAGTTTAATTACTAAAAGTATGAGAAAAAGAGACATAAAGCACGGGCATCGTTAGCGGGGGAGGATCGGGGGACGCGAGCCCCCAGATTTTAGTCAAATATATTTAAAGAAACTATACTACTTTGTGTATATAACTTTTGTCGGGAAAAGGATTTTGATTTGATTCATCCGACCCCCTCCCAGATTTAAAAAGCTAACAACGCCAGTGCATAGAGTTAATATTGTGCATTTCAGTAAATAGAAAATTAACACTTTTTTTTTTTTTTTTTTACATTATAAGAGATATATTCAATATCTGAACTTAAATCTGTTAAGCTCTAAAAGGAGCTTCAGATAGAGATCTTAAAAAGATAAAATATCTCCAAAATATAAAGAAACGACTTGATTCTCTTGTGCATTGCACGCCTTCTTTCACTAATATATATCAAGCAGTTTTTGTATTTATCAACACTATATTGTAAAAGAAAATCAAGTACATTAAGTGAAAAAGCATTAGTCTGAAGCAATATTGTAGAAATTCCACATAATATCAATATCAATAAATCTTGCACTCGTTTTCAAATTGAACAAGGAGCTCCTTCATGGATAAGCGGTTAGCGTACGCTCAATTGGCGTGGGAGACCAATTTCGATTCCTGGCGGGAGCTCATGTGGTTCGGATTCCAAGTTAATCAGGGAAGCTAAACTCAAACTGAACTCAACGCATTCAAATGGAATAATTAAAGATTTATTTGGTGTGAATTCCGTATATATATATATATATATATATATATATATATATATATATATATATATATATATATATATATATATATATATATATATATATATATATAACTACCTGATACTCATATTTTAAAGAGTGTTAAACTACCAGGAAACTGGAATTTACACAACTACGTAAGCCCAGGAGCGAAACTTGTATACTGGACATAACAATTGCAAAGGTAGTCCGTACGTTATAAAAATGAAATGAAATGCCTCTTTTTACGTCCCGTTGGTTATGTTCCTTAGGCTAAAGCAGATGGATGATTAATGAAAGTGAGTGATTATGAAATAATTGGTGGAAAATGTGGGAGATAACGCGAGAATCTCGAGAAACCCCAAGGATGTTATATTGTCCACCACAAACCCGCGTGGCTCACTATCTACGGTGTGATAGTGAAGTTCACTAATATAGGACATTTATAGTGAAATAGTGAAATATAGGATATTTATAGTGTCAACAGGCCGTCATGTACAAAGGATATGTATCTAAAAAAATTCACAGCATTATCAGGAGTCCCTCAAGGTTCAAATCTTGGTTCACTCTTATTTCTATTAGTGATAAATGACCTACCGTCTTATATTCATTATTTTAACACTCTTCTATTCGCCGACAACCTTAAAATATTCTCCAAAATTAATTCGCTTGAAGACTGTGCAAAACTACAAATAGACTTATGTAATATGAGGAACTGGTGTGACAATACCAAGTTTAAGTTGAACATAAATAAATGCAAAACTCTTTCCTTTACCCGCAAAGAAAACACCATTAAATATGACTATTCTATTGAACGAACTATTTTAGAGACACCTACCTTAATTATAGATCTAGGAGTGCTATTTGATCCTAAATTAAGTTTTACTCATCATATTGAAACAATTGTTAATAATTCATACAGAAATCTTGGTTTTGTTATGAGAATAGGTAAGGAGTTTCAAAACGATGCTACGTTAATGAAACTCTACTTTTGTTTTGTGAGATCGCAATTAGAATATGCGACTCTGTCTTGGTCACCAAAAGCACAAAAACACATAGATATGATTGAAAGAATACAATCAAAATTCTTGAGATTACTTGCTTATAGAAAAACTGGTATGTATCCAAAATACGAGTCGTATTCAGAAATAGTACAAAACTTCAATATGAACACGTTGAAACAACGGAGAGAACATACGGATCTTTTATTTTTACACAAATTACTACATGGTAAAATTGACTGTCCCAATCTTATTTCGAAGGTTCAATTGCATGTCCCATCAGGTAAAACCCGCGTAGGAAATAGCAGTACATTTTACTGCAGAAAGGCAAGAACAAATATTCTCGCTAAGTCTCCTATATGGAGAATGAGTGCTTCCTACAATGCAATTGAAAGAATAACTTCTATAGATGTTTTGGAATGTCGGAGACAGTATACAAGGATAGCCTTAAAAATGTGTGATAATGAAAATATATAAATGTATAACATTGTTTATATATATATATATATATATATATATATATATATATATATATATATATATATATATATATATATATATATAACTAAGGATAAATGTATTTGTAAGGAACAACACTGTAACTGGGACTAGAGCCTGTTGTGTTGAATAAATAATCAATCTTTTGTTTTATTAGCTTCATGTACGATATAATTGGATAGTGTATATTATATTCTTAATCTGCTATTCATGCAAAGCCCTTTATTTTATAGGAAATATAGGTAAAAATGTTCTATATATTTCCAACCCTGAAGGGATAGAATCAATTCCGGGCAAGGAATTGAAGCCTGTTTTGGAACTTCCTCGACAAACCCTCTCAGTAAATATATATCCCCAGACTCAAGGTTCAACTTTGAACACATCCCTGGTCAGTTAGTGGTCAGCGGCGAGATTCAAATGCAGATCATTGAATTATGAAATGAAACCGTACTCCTAGTTCATCTACTGAACGAACTCTGAACCGAAATCATAATAAGATCATAATGAATATTCTAATGATATGTATTCGCTAAACTACGAGTCTGTAACACATTATCCGTGTTACACCACTTTCAAGTTTATGTTTAGTTAGTCTGTCATACAGTGTGCCCTGTACAGGGAAGAAAATCATCAACAGGTGCTAAATATGGTACCCAGTAATCCTAGAAGATGAAAGAAAGAAAGAAGAAAGAAAAATAGTCATAACATAAGTATGTCACATTTTTCAACTACCTCTGTTTCCGTTTTTTTTTTTTTTTTTTTTTTTTCAAATCTAAGATTTATTGATGCTGTATATTTGGTGGCCGTAATATTGTGACGTGAAGATATGACATCATCGTGTTACTATTAACCTTTTACACTAACTCATTTCACATGTGTTCATCTTTCTTCTTTTCTTATTATTTTGTTTCCTTTTTCTTTGTCTTCTTCCTTTTTAATACTCAATTTCCAAAGATATTTTAGACTGCAAGCATATGGTCTATGGGTAGGAGAGAGAAGTGTCCTATCATTTTGACTTTAACTTTTCGTATCCTCGAGGATATATCAATTTGTTATTCCTTCCTGTGCTTTTTTCCTTTGCAGCACATTATGAATAGTATGTATATCCCCTGCTCTCAAGAGTTTTTCTTAATGTTCCTCTCACTCTCTCTTTCTCTGAATAGCTCTTACCGAACGTAAAAGCATTATTTTAATAAATGTTTAAGTGTTTATCACTAACCATTTCCTCAGTCACCTCTTGTAATATTGTCATTTCTATCTACTACTTCCATGTATGCATAAGGGCACTGGTTTCCTCATATTTTCAGTTCTCGTGCCCCTGGTACACCATACGATTTTTCGACGGCGTCCCAAGCCAGATCATTAACATATTTGTACATAAGAAAGAAGATTTGAGTATAAAGTTCTAGGACTGATGATGAAAATCTGTAACTGTTAATGACATAAAATTGCTTATAATGTAAAATAATACTATAATATTCTTTTTTGGCAGAGCATGTAAAGATTTAGTAAACACATCTGTGCCCTTCTAAATATCGGTCATCGAGGACACACTGACTCCCATTTTCATTAAATGAACTCTTTCAGTTTTACGTCCCACGTTATGCCGGCTAGGTTAAAGGAAACGGTGATGATGAGAAATGAATGGAATGGTGTAATGAATAATGTGGAAGGAAACGGGAGAACCCCGAGAAAACACACGTCTATTTGGCGCTAGCTAGGATCGAACCAGGGACCTCACGCACCAGAGGTGAACGCTTTACCACTGTGTCAAGCCGGCCCCACCCCATATTCATGAATTCTTACATGAAACAAAGGGAGAACATTAAGTTCTCTCCGCTTTGTGGATAAATGATAAACGTTTTGGCTTCATAACTGAGAGATTTTTTGTTCGAAACCCGTCTCTGAAAGGAGTGATTTTTTAAAATTCTTTACTTTCAAAATGTTAAGATCTTTCTCTCCCTGTGCAATCATCTGATGCTTCAAGATTTTTCTACCCTAATTCGACAACTGCGAAAGTGATGCTCGCAGGTTCGACTGAGAAAGTTTTATTCTTAGGCTTTACAAAATCATAATTTATCTCATAATATAGATGTTATCTGATCACTTGTTTCTCCAATTCTAATCTTGTCCATATGTGAATGTATCCTTCTCTGTTCCCATAATTGAATCACTCTCTATCATGTCGTCTTTCACAAACTCACATAGCCTTGGATCAAAACCTCCGACTATTGAAACTAGTTGTAGAGCTCTACCAATAATCCAACGTGACTTCCTATAGGGTTGTTGTTAGTAAGCTGCTGATATTTATGTACTTCAAACAGGAAACATAAGCACAAAAATCAATAAAATATTCGCTTTCGTTCTGGAAATCTCGATGACAAAGATGCTCCATGCAGTGGGTGACCAATCACAAAAATAAAAGTGGATGATGTTTGTAACGTATACATATACAATTAAATATTACGGTTTCAGTTAGCTTAAAATTACTTTAGTATCCACCAAATCTTACTACGATATAGTATAATAAATTAAATTATTTCTGTTCCTTTTAAACTTTGAATTTCCTTAATACTTATCATTCATTTTGCAGAAATTTAAAATGCACTTCAATCTACTGTGTCTTCCTCACTTATTATACCTTTAACAGCACAAATAAAGCAAGTTAAAAAAATTCTGATCACAAGATTTGTTATCATAAGGTACCATACTACTGTCCTTGTTTTCCTAAAACTAAATATACATAAACGTTATCGTTGCATATCATTGCAAACGTTGACCAGGAGACCGGCATGTAAACAGTTATGACATCACCAATGACCTGAACATCCATCACCAGTGTTAGGAGAAAGCTGCCGGAAAAAGTTTTCTTGCTCCTTAGTTGTATGCAACCCGCTTTACTGTGTTGAATTTCTGGTTGCAGCATATCTTAGGAAAGTTTTTTTCATTACGCGTTGCAGGAATTGTTTGATTTTTTATTTGATTTTATTTGATTTTCAGTTTACCATCCCTTTCAGAAGCGAGTTTATATAAGACGTGAGCTTACAGCTTAACGTGGGATCCGAACCACATGAGCTCCAGCCGGGAATCGAACCCATGTCTCCGACGCCAAAGGCCCGTACGTTAACCACTTCGCCACAAAGGAACTAATTTTTTTTGTTTGTTTTTTAATACCTATCTAACTATCTCGTGCGTTTGTTTTGTGGAGTAGATTGTATGATGTTATTGGAGGTGTTTCTATGATGTTATTGGTTGAAAGAATTGTTGAGAGGGGAGACATGTGTTCTTTTCTGCATTACTTTACAGGGTGGTCAGAACATACGAACACTAGAAGCCAATACCTGGTTTGTTGTGTTATAATATTGTTAAGGTGATTGTTATGATTTGAAGTGGAATTATGCATTATTAGTCAAGGTAACTCGCATTTCAGAAATTGGATGAAAATTCTCCCAAATATTTACCAAGCCCAAGTCAGATAGAACCTTTATGATACCCCTCAGCCCGATGAGATACCCATATTTTGGCTAGAACTAGTTTTATCCAGTTCAAACTATTTTGTATTCGATTTTATATCACTCCGCTCGAAAATTCTGTGCCATGAATGGTAGTTGCCCTCAACCTCAGTGCGTTGGCGCAATTCTACGGCGTCTTTTCCAGTAAACTGGTGAAGAGAGAACACACGTCAATTCTTGCTGCGAAAGTTTTTTAAGGAAAACAGAAGGAAATACTCCTTGGCAAGGTAAAATTCATCCAAAATAGATAATAAGAAATATCAGCGGACAATATTAAGAACGAACTACTTGAAAATAATGCTAAAAGTGAGCAGGAGATTAACATATATGATGAAAGCTCTGTGTAGCAGCCGCCATCATAGGTGTAATCAATGCAGGATAAGCCCAGTGAAGACGTTAATATAGCTTCATTTCAGTGATCAGTTTAAAATAAAAACTTTTGGAAACTCAATTCCAGTGATATTTTCCCTCTTTTGCAAAACCTAAATAAGATCCAGTAAAATGTCCAGTGGTTAGTTTAGTAGTTAGTGCTGTTTATTCGTATTTTATATAGGTCATGGCGGTATAGAGTAAGCGGGACAAAAGTCCGCAATTTGGTGTTTGAATTACGCTGGAACCGAAAGATTTAACGGCAAAGTAACGAATTTCGCACAGAAGTATAAGTGAACATTCCTCTATATTTTGAAGGTGCTAGAAAGCCTACCAATTTATTACTTAATAAGATACACTAATTTTAAAAAAGGATGGACAAATTCGGACTTTTAATTCAGCATAGGAGGCAAAAGTCCTATCGCAATGGGGCAAAAGTCCGCTGAAATACACAAAGTAGAAAATCGACATACACGCATTTTTATTGAATTATTTTGTTTTCTACAAGAATCTTAAGAGAAACAAAGAAGCATGAAGTGATTCTTCGCATTTTTTTTAAAGTTAGACTACGCAAAAGGACAAGTTTTTCTCACTTGAGAAAAACTCAATAAATAAACAAAGTATGATGTTATTCTTCATATTGATAAAGTTAAACTAGAAACAAAAAGGAAATTATTCCACTTATTTACAAATACCACAAGAACACACAAAGCATGGATTTTTTCTTCGTATTGAAGAGTTACAATAAAAGAAGAAATTAGGCTATCCCAGTTATTTATTAAAAAACACACAAAAACACACGAAGCATGAAGTTTTTCTTCGTGTTAAGTTATACTAAAAGAAAAAAATAAGTCTATCTCCCTTACTTAAGAAAAACTCAATAGACACACAACGCATAAAACTTTTCTTTGCATCAACAAAGTTAGAGTAAAAGAAGAAATTATCCCACTTATTAAGAAAAGCACATAAACTTATGAAGTAATTACAAAACCGGGCTTGGGTCTAGGCATTTGTCACATATGAACTGACCTCCTTCATAAGCTGTGCAATCATGATGCCACCATTCTTCGCACGAATTACACATTATCCAATCCTCATCAGGTGGATCAACATATTTGCCTTTACACAATGGACATACATATTCCACTACTACTGAAGTTGAACTTTCAGCGGATGCAAACATTTTTTTCCGTGATGCTAAAATTCTCCTTACAAAATGAAACAACGTTCAAAGAAATATGGGCTGCATGATTGTCCAGAATTAAGAGAGCAGTGTTATTTTCTGAAGCTTGGATATGCTTCTGGAAGTGTGTAACCCATAGGAGAAACAAATCACTGTTAATATATCTCGAATCGGACATCAACATTAAAGATCCAGGGGGAGCACCATTCATGAATTCCAACTTTTCTCTCTTTCGTGGAAAGATTATTGCAGGAGGTATTGTGAAGTATCTGCGTAGTTACAGTGAAGTGACAGTGAGATGACTGCGAACTATTAACTTAACTTGTTAAATTCTATTTCATTATTTTTACGATTATCTTCGACAGTATCATGAACTCTTTAAAATCCATCGGAACAAAACTTTTATTAAGATTGTACATTTCCAGACAGCTTCTGTAATCACATATTTGTTAATAAACATTTTGCATCAAAACATCATTTTGCAAACATCATTAACATCATTTTGCAACCAAACAAAACTAAGGAGGACACATTAACAAAGGGTATTCGACACAAGTTAGGAGAGGTGCAGGTTCGACAAGAGAAGCGGAACACACCATTGGAGAACAGCCAGCTCCATAACTCAAGAATGCCATTCTGTTGGTTATCACCGCAGATACATCGAGCTTAAGTTGAAACTAGTGGAATGAAGGTGTAGGAGAACATCATCGTAAAGACGCATTGTCAAGAGAGAACTCGACGCCCCTTGCAGATTAACAGGATAGAGATCCAGATGTTGACTGACTACAGTTTATCCAGACTCCTCCAGAGAAAGACTTTCATTGTTCCAGATGACCAGGACGAGGTCAGCCTCGTTGGAATATCAGGCTAGTGCTCATTCCTTTATCTGTTTCATCCTCATTTTGTTGCGTTCATTTAATAAGTATTCTGAGCTACAACTGGTGGTACAGCACCGGCACAGTATGTAATTACCACTTTCGCTAATTCAACACACTACAGTTAACGAGGTTCCTCTTTCTGCAGATGATACTTTTCTCACACATCTGACTTTTTACAAACAACTTTAGGTACGTTTTTGGCGCGGTTGAGATACCAGATTCATCAACATTAAAGATACGATGCAATTGAATTTTTTCTATTTCCCCAAGGTTATCAAAAAAAGATGTTCACTTGTTCCTTATTAAAACCAATAATACGGCCAACACTCGCGCTCTGTGGTTTTCTGAAAGATGTCTCTGCATGAATGATCTTGCCGAATCAACACCGGCAAATTTCGATTCTGAGTCAAAGGAGTTACTTATATTATTTTGAATAGGTAACCCAGTTTACGAAAATTTGTGAAGGTCAATCCATAAAACATTTTGCTTAAATATTCGCAATGTCTTGCTAAATCATCTTGTTCAGGAGGAAATGTTCGGTTACACCAAAATCCTTTTTCAGTCTTTTTCTTAAAATTGATTCATCAATTCCAAATGATTCTGCCGTTTTCCTTTTGGACATCCCTCCGGCTATTTTATCCTTTGCATTCTGGAGCATTTCAGGTGTCACTCCTTCTCTCGGTCTTCTCTTTGTACGTCCTGTAAATAACAAACAAATAAATTTATTAGATTATTTAAAAGTTAATAACGCACAATTACCAGTATGCAAATTAATGGAAAGAATGTGGAGAAATCCAACGTAAAATGGATATTCGATGTGTTTAATTTCTCCATGTTATTTTATCCATTTCATCCCCTAAGTTCCCATTAATTCGCACACTGACAATTACTTATGTAAATCAAAAGTACACGAACCTAATGTATGGGGTATAGGCAAGTCTTGTACCAAATTTGTCTCCGATAACTTCAATAGTTTGAGGAGGAAATGTTTTTTATAGAATAAAAAATCGAAACACTGCACTGTTCATCGGAGGATAAACGCTCATATTTCATACTCTTCAGAATTAAACGCTTTCAAGTTATATCATACCCTTATATCAATTAAAATCTATCTATACATTGTACACGAAAATATAAATTAGAAATGATTTTAAGAATCCCTCCGAAAACCTCTTAAAAAAATTGGGCTCCTCAGATGTCGCCTAGGCTGCAGATTTCGAATGTAATATACCTCAAAAACAGTAGCTGTTTTGTATTCATAATATTAAAGATAATCAAAGTGAGACTTTTGAGAAAACATGTTGAGAATCATGCTAAGATATGTGAAGCATGTTTTTTGGACTGACGGCTAGGTTGCGTGCCTTTGGTGCATGAAGTGCTGGAAAAAGAGCATCGAATACATCACATAGGTTCAGATCCCACTTTAAACTGTTGATATTGTCTTGCAAATAGCCTTGTTGTCTTTGCAATGACGTAAACACAAATCAATCAATATGCTAGTAATCAGTTCTCGCATTGTTTTCAATAATTTCTAGTCACCCTGTATACATTTTATTATACATATTTTAATGAACGCTAACCTCAAAGGACACAAATAATTATTTTCTTTATTTAAACAGAAAAATAATGTTAGAGAACAAATTGCGTAATTGGATAAAGAATATTTTAAAAAATAAGCACAAGTAATGTTAGTAAAGCTGTGTGTTAGGTAGTCTTGTGTGTGTAGTAAGAAAATATGAGTTTTGAGAGGTCTGAGATTCATCCGCCATCTTTCATCACAACTGATTATTTTCATTAGTTTTTACATTGAATTTACTATGATAAAATTTTATTTATTTACATTACTTAGTGATATAGGTAACTAGGACCTAGGTCTACACCTGAAGATATAAAACCTCTATTAAAGTTAAGAAAGGAAAATTGATTTTTTAAAAAAGGAAGTTCGACTTGCTAATTACAGTGCTATTTCTTGACAGTACATTAAGGCTGTTTGGACGATAAAGTATATTTACTTAGTTGAAGGAATTATAGAAGATATTCACTTTGTATGATGGAATTATGAAGTGGTTGTAGTGGTCAAATGGTGGACCATATAGAGAAACAAAACGATAATGAAGTGGAACTTACAATGTTAGTGACAGAAGTCAAGAGTGTGTTTTATGACTTATGTAAATGGAAATATCATTAGAAATTTATAAATTAACATCTCCAGGCCGATTACATACTCGTTCTAAGTTATATACAGCAATCTATAAGGGGCCGTGGTGGCTCAATGGTAGAGCGTTCACCTCTGGTACTTGGGGTCCCGGGTTCGATCCCAGGCACCTCTAAGTGAACTTTGTGGTGGACAAACACCATGTACGTGGGTTTTCTCGGGATTCTCCCGTTTCCTCCCATTTTCTTCATTCCACCATTTCATTCATTCCTCATCATCACCGTCTCCTTTAGCCTAACCGGCATAACCGCGGGGTGGATTTATAATTGACTTCTCATAGTCTCGTTTTGCCTAAAGATGCAATCGTGAAACAAAACTCAACAATAAATGAAAAAGGGATGAGCTGCACAATGAGCACTACATTAATTTGAACACTGCTTTAACTAGATTAATGAAGCTGAATTATGTACTACATTTGAATAAATAAGTCTATTATTAAACTGTATTACAGGTTCGGCATTATAACATCTACATCAGGCAACTTAGAACCTCATGATTATAGGAACATGATCAAGGCGTTGTTATAATGCCAAAACTGTAATACAGTTTAATAGTGCATGTTTATTCTATTGTAGTGCTTTGTTCAGAAGTTTATTTATCTAATAAGAATTCACACAAAACTAGAATATGAATTGCCATGCTATAACTTAAAGTCTCCATTTTCCCATTGTTTCATTGATGATTGAGAATGCAGAGACTTCAAAAAAACTGCAGAGAGAACAATAAGAACAGTTCTGGTTTAATCTACTGAAGAAAAATTAACGTGTGCAATAAAGAAGTATGGACAAAAGTGAAACATATTCTTTTATAATTCCTTTTATACTGTGGGAAAATATTTTACTGACATTGGTATGGTAGCTCACTTTTTATGTAATAAAACAAGGTAATGTGACGCTTCAGTTAGGCCATATGAGCATTTTTTGGCTATGGGTGTCCTCGTTCTTCATTAACTATGGGCCCTTCGTATGTGATTGCTAATTGAATATATTGGCGAAAATTTGGCTAAGTCCAAACTCAAAACTTAATGACCCGTAACTCATGAACCAATGGTCTGTAGAGGAAATTATTTCACATGTGTACTAAGAACCCACCCATATCAAGTGTGGGTTAAGATTTAATGAATTATGTAGATCCCATACAATATGTAAATCCAAAGCCCCAAAATTTGATGGCTAAAATCAAATCAAAACTTTAAACAGGAAAATATTTTTCATGCGTACTAAGCAGGTTATCGCCTACCTCCGTACCAAATGGCAGAAGATCGGCTGTATTATGTAGATCCCATACAATATGTAAGTCCAAAGCCTTGACTTTGATAGCCAATAACTCGAGAATCAAAAAATTGTACAGGGAAATATTTTTCATGCGCGCTGAAAACAGTCAGTCTACCTTCATGCCAAGTTTTGTCAAGATAGGTTGAGGTCTGCAGATCATGTTATGAAATCTATTGTACTTTAGACAGATTTGTTTTTAAAATAGGAAAATCAAAAGGGGACTAGTGTAGTCGTAAAAAATCGTCCTTCATACGACTTATGTAGTTATCTTAGGTATAACTTAAAAAACAAAGATCTCCATGCCATAGTATCCACTGGTTTGTATAACAGGTCAGCGAATACCACCATACTAAGTTTGACCTAAATTGGATGAGTATGATTCAATATGACGATATGTACCATCCATGTCATAGATTTAAAAAAAGAAAGGAAAAATCGAACGAATCACGAGAAAGAAGGCTGTGCGAAATTCAGTATTCTGATTCACGTATTGTGTTACCCTTTTTCACGTATTCTGATTTTATCTTACGTCAAATAAACGATATAAGAAATTAATTGTTGTAATTATCAACTTCAAGGTAACAAAGTAACAATCATTATAATGATGCTGCAAATACCATAATATATACAGGGTGCGGCAGCGTTCATAGTAGGATATTAAAAACACACCATCAGGCAGTAACTGTAATTTATTTATTAACTCTTATGTCAATTAATAGTTAAAGATATGCCATTTACTAATGTGTAAGTCATTGTCCATTGCGTGGATTACTTTTTGAATATGACTCCTGTCAAATGATGCCCCCTCTGCACAACACACTCATCTAGGCGGCGTTGAAAGCTTTCCATAACTCAGCGTAACGTATTCCCTGGGACATTGCCGACGGCAGTTCTGATGCGATCCTTCAACTCAGGAATAGTGGCACAACGTGTTAGGAAAACTTCTTGCTTCAGGTAGCCCCAAAGGAAAAAGTCTGCAGATGAAAGATCAGGTGAGCGAGGAGGCCAGGAAATGGCACCAAAACGGGAAATTACTCAACCTGGAAATGTCTGTCGCAAGAAATCCATGCAAATTCTGGCTGTATGCGAAGTCGCTCCGTCTTGTTGAAACCATAATTGTTCCACAGCCACATCGACCATACCTAATTGGGGAAGAACGAAGTCTTGCAGCATCTTTAGGTAGCGTTTACTGGTGACAGTTACAGCCACACCGCTGTCATCCTCAAAGAAGTAAGGGCCAATAATCTCAAAGGAAGCAACTCCACACCACACTGTAACACGAGAACTGTGCAAGGGCTTGATGTGCAGTTCATGCGAGTTTACATCACTCCAATAACGCATATTCTGTTTATTCACTGAATCACTTAACTCGAAATGAGCTTCATCTGGCATCAGGATGGTGTGCAACATTTGTGGATTTTGGCGAAGGAGATCAAGCATGATTAAGCAGAAAGTTTCTCGTGAAACCCAATCGCGAGGCCTAATTTCCTGAACAATCTGCAGCTTATATGGGTGAAAATGGAGATCTTCGTGCAATATTCTCCTGAATGAGCGATCGGACATATGCACAATTTGCGAATGACGACGAGCAAATATTTTTGGGCTACGCAATATTGCAGCACGAACATTTTCCACGGCTTCTGGTGTCTGCACAATTCTTTCACTTCTTCCCGGTTTGCCATTGCAAACAGAACCTCACAATGGTCCGTCCATCTGGAACTTTCCCACGACGTCCCAAGTTGAAATGTTGCCGAAATAGATGCTGGGTAGCTATAACAGAGTCGTTATTCTTGAAATTGCTTTCAACAGCAAAGGCATGATGCTGTGCACTCCACCGCTCCATATCACTGTCACACTCGAAATGGCAGCTCATTAGTGCACGAATGCGGCACGAGCTGGCGCGCATTCATGCAGTACGTCATTGTACTACGCAAGTCAAATTACGCTATGAACGCTGCCGCACCCTGTATTTACGATGTTTAATAATAAAGTTACAGTACTTATGTTGCTATCTGCAAAGTTGACAATACTAAAGAAATCCGCGGTGCAGATTATTCAAACCATTTCCTGTTCACATACAAGGATAAATATCCACGTGAAAGTTTTTCTTGAGACGCTCAATTGCTTCTGAAAGATTTATCTATATCCTTATGGAGATCAATATTGATACTGGATACCGTTAATTTCTTAACGAAGGACGTTAATTCGATCCCAGAAAAAACGTTTCTCGATGCTTTTACCGTATTTGTTGTGTGGATACCAATATTGAAACCGGAAATACTAGTAAATTTCTACCACTTCCGGTTTTAGTAGAGTGTTACGGGTGGAGATGTTATCTTCTCTTGAGATGTTGAACCGATTCTTTAAAAAAAGCAATTATTTTGATCTATTATCGTTTCTTCTCTAGGTGACCAACGTTGAAAAACGAAGTACTAGTAAATTTTTGCCAGTACCGGTTTTAGCAGAGTAATACGTTGGAGATGGTATCTTTACCTTCTACATTCGATCGATTTAAAAAGAAAATAACGCTCGTCGCTGTTTATTGTTGATTTTGTGCATAACAATGAACGTTGAAATCGAAAAAGATTAATTTCAACCAGGCCCGAATTGACAACGTCGAGGGCCTCTGGCGCTGATTGCTTCTTACACCCCCCCCCCCAAAAAAAAAAAAACTGTTTATAACATCATTTTACATTTAAATTGTAAATCACTGTTAGGAAAATGTAAGTGAGCTAGTAGCTTTCTGTAATGATTCGTTTCCGTATTACCACTAAGAGCAGACTCATAACCAAAGTTTAAAATGTCATATGTAAAATATAGTTTTCGTACACACCAAAGAAATTATACATACGTAAAATATAAATGTGATATTATTCTATTCAGCCTGTTAATGGATTATAGTTACATAGCACAGGCTATATTTCCATAACTGCAAGTTTCAAAAAGGTAAGATACACATTTTCTAGAAACACAAAACTGATTAAGAATCAATACAATATTAGAACATTAATAGTTTTCACGTTAACAGAACTTATTTTAATAACTTCAATTTCAGTTCGTCGCTTGATTTGGCTATTTCATCAATCAGCAGATCTTTGTCAATATTTAAAAACAAGCCTTTTTCAGCTGCAATATGCAATAGGGGAGAGAGTATCTCGTTGGCAGGGACGTATGCAGGGTGTGGGTTCTGGGGGTCCGGACCCCCTCCGACTTTTGAGTAAATTTTAGGAATTTTAATATAAAATACCTTCATATTGACTTTGGATCCCCCCAAATAAATTCCTGCCTATGTCCCTGCTCGTTGGTCATAGACCTTTTTCTTCACAATTTTTAGTTTAAAAAATCCTCTTTCAAGTTACTTGCGTACTGGGCAGAGTCATTATTATTTTAACGTTGAATACAAATTTGGAAAGAGACCTGACTGGGAAGAAAGCTCATACACAATTTTGAATGCACACGATATACATTTTTAGCACTCCTTTTGACTGTGGTATTCATACAAAAGTTCATCACATTGTTCGGCATTATCACCTTCACTGTTTTCATAATCTTCCTTTGCCTTTAAGGGGTGTTCAGTTTTGTTGAAATGTAAAGTAATATACGGTAAACTGCTTCACTTCCTGTATAAGTTTCGATCTACTGTATTTCGTGAGTGTGCAGACTTTCTGAAGCACATTTTCAGGGATTTCTTCGTTGGTTAGAATCTAATCATATTTTTTGGGTCTAATCAAGAGCAGTCAATCAAAATATCCTTGTTTGGGACAAATCTGTCAGAAATGCTCTTTATAGCCGAATCTAAAACATTGAAATATATTGTTTTCAATTTTAGAATCGGAGAAATCCTCCTACGATCATCTTCATAGAGTTCACCACTCAGTTTTTTCCTTTGTGGGATTCTTTTTCTCGAAGAAAAGTTTCTGTTTCCATTTTGACGTCATCGTTTTTAAAAAACAACTTCGAATTAACGCAATGTACTTTCCCAATTTATTTAGCAAGTTTTCAAAGTTGTCATGTGTTCTTTTCTTGCTTACATGACTCAACAACGTATTTACCAAATGCCATGCTTTTGAGTAATCTAATATTTTGCTTTGTAGAAACACTGACACAGGTGGCGTTACAGAAAGAAAGATCCAACAAAGCAAATGCCACAAACAAATTTTCAAATTTGCTTCATTGCCAAATCAAATTTCGGGTTGTAAATTTAGTTTTGCAATCAAAATTTCTATTTATCAGTTCTAATAAAACCGAAAAGAAGTTTTCAAGCTTACTTGACTGGAATTCCTCTTGTTGTAAATCAAAATCAACAGTGGCTTGAAAGGCCTTATATTTGTTCCACCATCGTTTAGCACCTATCTTCTGTAATTCGTACAACTTTTCGGACCCTGCTTGACGCTTCTTTGTCTCTTTTTCCCATACAGATATCTTCTTGTATGAATGGTTCAAGAAAGTTGGAAATTCCTCTACAAGGCCAAACAAATTTTCTGTTCCAGGACAATTGATTGTTGAGTCAGCCATTACTAAATATAAAACATGGTCCATACAATGAGTGCAAATTATATTAGGATTGTTAGCTTTCAGATGGGTCTGAAGACACTTGCAGAATATTCTTTTTCACACAATGTTATTCTGAAAATTTTAAATATCTAAAATCAAGCAAATGGTTTCAAGAACGTAAAATTGATTTTTTCTAAATACCACTTTATTTCTATGTTCAGCAGTCGGCGTTACTCGTTTTCCCCACTTTTCAGCACTGGGACCGCATGGACTCGGGACCCCTGGCTATTGCCAGGTAGCCAGCCTGGCTAGTCCGGGATTGATTTCAATCACTTCCAATTTGAATAGAGGGTTGACAAAGTTGCAAACCACTTCAGGGATGTTGATTCAATTTAAAGAAACACTTCTTGATATATCTCACCAATTTTGTTACATAAATATCAATATTGAAACCAGAAGTACTATTTTTCTACTATGGGGTGCGATGGCTCAGTGGTAGAGCGTTCACTTCCGGTGCCTGGGGTCCTTGGTTCGATCCCAGCTCGCACCGTGTGAACTTTGTGATGGACGAACACCGTGCTCGTGGGTTTTCTCGGGGTTCTCCGGTTTCCTCCCAATTTCTTCATTCCACCATTTCATTCATTTCTCATCATCACCGTCTCCTTTAGCCTAACTGGCATAACCGTGGGCCGTAAAACTTAAATATTTCATTTCATTTCATTTTTTTTTATTTCTGCTATTTCCGGTTTTAGTAGAGTGTTATGGCTACTTATAGTAACCATCCTTTAAACTCTGAATTGCTTTCAAAAAGTCACTCGTTATCTATTACAGTCGTTCTTCTATAGTGGTCAATCTGGAAACCGGAAACTGTTGATTTTTACTAGGGATGGGCAAAACTGGATTTAATAAAAACCGGAAACCGGTTTCTAGAAAAACCGATATTTCGGTTTCTCCAAAATCGGTTCGATGTCTCACCAAACCCGGTTTTGCTTTTCTCCAAAACAGGTTCAGTTTTCACCGAAACCAGTTTCGGGTTTCTCCAAAACCGGTTCGGTTTTATCCACCGAAACCGGTTTCTTTTTTCTTCCAAAATCGGTTTGATTTTTCATCTCCAACGTTTCGGTGAAACCAGTTTAGGCGAAGAACCGGTTTTTTGAAACTTTCAAAAACCAGTTTCGGAATTTCTAAAAACTGGAAACCGAAAACAACTGTTTTTGTGCCCACCACTAATTTTTACCACTTTCGATTTGAACACAGAGTTAATGAAGGAGATGGGAACCTATTCTTGGGACGCTGAATCGACTTTTAGAAACAGCTTCTCGATATCTTTTATTGTTCTTGCTCTGATACTTATCGATAGACAGAAAGACATAGCTGTTCTATAATCCTTTCGATGCTTGTGCAGAAGTCTAATAATTGTGGAAACGAATTACAAGAAAAATCCAGGATTTGCAAATGAATTGAACATTAATAAGATAAATCTCACTGCAACCAGTTTCCAAACGCCTATCATGTCAACAACCCGCACGGCATAGTATTCGTGCGGAATAACATAACAAGGCATATTGTTCCCTGGAACAAAGCAACAATGTTAATCTTATGGGATCACAATGACCACTAAACCGTTGAATGAAGAAATAAAGCCACGAAAAAAATGGCAAATTTATACAAAATAGTGATGAGCGCAAGATTCTTGGTCTTGCAGTTTTTGCAAGAGTCTTGCATGCAAGACCAAGACCAAGACCAATACTCTTGGGCAAGAGTCTTGCACAAGTATTGGTACTACTTGATTTTTTTTATAGAATATAAAAAAAGGAGAAAAATCATTACATCTTTTACTTGATTTTTTTGGCTTCAGTAACAATGTCACTGGAGTGAATTTGTTCCCAGTAGTTTTATGCAATCCGTGTGAGTCGATCTACCCCTGTAGCATGTAGCTACAGTATATTGTTTCCTGAATTGGCTGTTCGCGTTTTCTGTATATATTGCTCGTTTTCAAGCCACAGAGGTGACATCTTTCGCCATGTAAGCTATTCTGGTGGACAAACATCGTGTGCGTGGTTTTCTCAGGTTTTTTTTTTTTGTTTCCTCCTACTTTCTTCATTCCATCATTTTAGTCATTTTTCATCATCACCGTCTCCCTTAGCCTTGGTGCATAACTATGGGACGTTAAACTAGACAATTCATTTCATTTCAAAGCATACTAGTGGTGTTCTTCTTCCAAAACTGAAGAGAAATGTAGTATTGAACATCGGTAATTCCGTACACCATAGGTGCTGACTACATGGGTATGGCCTTGGCTTCGAGACTCAGTCATCCGTTGGAAATTTTTAATGAATGCTCTTAAAACTAATATCGAAATCACATTTTCATGACATTGACAAAAACTTAGTGCATGTGACCGCAAGTTTGATTTCATGGGCGGATGCTTATACGTTGAATAATTGTTTATCAATATAACTTTTAGCCTCCTTAGGTATATGACACATCGAGGATTGAGCTACATAACATTATACTACAACAGTAAATCTATATTATAAAATTGAAAGCGACTATGTTTGTGACTAGTAATATCTTGAACCACCCGCTCGAGATCGATCAAATTTTCAATATAGATCAATCAGGTTTGGGCATGGAATGTTATTTGTCGGTTCACTTTGAAGGAGCAACGTATGGGAGGAGGAGGGGGAGGTATACAAAAATCAAAATAAATAAAAATAAAAGTGACTAAGTTTGTGACTTAATAATTCTTGAACCACCAGAACGATCTTAGTCAAATTTTTAACATGTATGAAGTTCGGAACTGGAAAGTTTTTTATAGTTTCACTTTGATGGTAGAATCTACGGGAGGAGGAGGGGAGGGGGAGGTATATAAAGTAAATAAAACTTAATAACTCTTGAAACACCCGACCGATCTGGATCAAATTTTCATCATAGATGAAGCTCAGGCCTGTCACGATTTATATCATTTTACTTTGAAGGTGCAGCATAGGGGATGAGGAGAAGGGAGATATATATGTAAAAAATTAAAGTATAAGTGACTGTCTTGAGACTTCATCACTCTTGAACCAGCCAATCGTTCTTAATGAAATTTTCAACATAGATGAGGTTCGAACTTGGGGTGTTTTCTATCGTATCACTGGGAGGGGAAGTGTACAAAAATAAATAAAACTTAATAACTCTTGAACCACCCAACCGATCTCGATCACATTTTCAACATAGATGAGGTTCGGACCTAAGGTGGTTTCTGTCATCATTTTGACGGTGGAGCTTAGGGAACGGGGAGAGGAGAGATATTTAAAACTGATCGAAAATTACTGATATTAGAGTGGAGTCTATAGTTTTGGGGGTCGCTGAGATAAACAGTGACGATTCCGATGCCGTTTAAATCCAAATTCAGCCCCGTAGCTTGGTGATGGGAGGGGAGATATCTAAAAATGATCGAAAATTAATATTAGTGTAGAATTCATAGTTTTTAGGGTCGCTAAAGTGAACAGTGATATTTACGATTCCGTATAAATGCAAATTCAGCACCGCAACTTGGGAAGAAGGAAGAAGGAGATATATAAAAATTATCCAAAATGACTATTATTATCAATGTCAAATTCATGGTTTTCGAGGTCATTGAGATGAACAGTGACTCTTTCGATGCCGTGCCTTGCAACATGGGAAAGAAGGAGATATATTAATTTATTGAAAATGACCGATATTAGTGCCGAATCCATAGTTTTCGGTGTGTCTAAGATGAACGGTGACGTTTCTGATGCCGTTTAAACCCAAATTCAGCCCCATAACTTGGGGAGAAGGAGGGGAGAGAAATATAAAAATTATCGAAAATGACCGATATCAGAAAGCGCTTTAGTAATAATAAAAAGTGACTGATTAACGAAACATATTATTATTTTTTTAAATTTAACCCAACGAAGTGGGTAATTGATGATAGTAACCCATATTGACAAGTGAGACTGATTTTTTACAGTTATTTTAAATAACTTGTAGTTTGATGTCGTTATTTTGTATTTCTAATATAGGTCAAAAGTATTTATACAAATTGAGTTTATAGCAAAGACATAGATACTTGAGTCGTTTTTAGTTTTCACTTAAATTATTCTAAAATATTAAGTTCCGATTATAATAATTATTTTAATTTTTTTTCTCTTTTTGGTTGATATGCTAAATTTATCATCATAATTATCATCAAACCTATTATGCCATTATGGGCAGGTTGCTTGCTGCAACTGAGAAACCTCGATGTGCGGTGATCCTTAGCTAGTCACTTCGCCTTAATGTAGCAATTTTCTGTTTTAATACCTTCCTTCAGCTACAATCTCCTTTGCTCCCTCTCTCTCTTTCCTTTCACCATACCCTCTAGCACGTCCTTCACAGCCAATATCCTAACCAGTTCCTCTTTCTCCTCTTATCAATATCTAAAATTCTTCTTTTTCCTCCTACTGCTAATATTTCTAACACCTTCTCATTCGTTTTCCGTTCAACACAGCTAATTTTCTCCTTTTTTCTCCATGCCCAGGTTTCGAAAGTCTGCATTTTTTTTCATTCCTTTTGCGTAATGTCCATGTTTCTGCCCCATTGGAAGCAGTAAAACAAAATCTCAATATTTAATTATAAGTTTGTTTAATACAAATATTAACTAATCGTGGTTGAAAAGAAAAATCTGACGCTTTTAGAGTGTAAAAATAATTTTGCAGTTCATGGTATTTCAATAATCTGTACCGTTTTGATTTTCTTTCATTCGTCTCAGTGGTAGCCTCCCCAGTTTGGGAACCAGTGGAGTGTTGGATCTGTTAAAATATATAAAAAGATTACGAAACATAGTGATTTATCTTATAAGTAGCGAAGCATGGGCATCCAATAAAAAAATAAAGGTCATCATTTATGTTGTACAATATTATCATACTTACACGAAGATAAACTATGTTACATTTAGAAACATACATTGTATTTCCGTTACTATTGGAGCATTGTAGAATTTATTATCCCTTATATCCATAGTAAAATTTACCTGTGAAAAGCATAAGATTTCTTAAAAGCAAGACTTGCAAGACTCTTGCAAGTCTTGCTTTTAAGAAATCTTATGCTTTTCACAGGTAAATTTTACTATGGATATAAGGGATAATAAATTCTACAATGCTCCAATACTATGGATATAAGGGATAATAAATTCTACAATGCCCCGGGGTAGTCTTGGTCTTGGTCTTGGTCTTGCACACCCAGTCTTGGTCTTGGTCTTGGTCTTGCTTGCAAGAGTCTTGCAAGTCTTGTTTTTAAGAAATCTTATGCTTTTCACAGGTAAATTTTACTATGGATATAAGGGATAATAAATTCTACAATGCTCCAATACTATGGATATAAGGGATAATAAATTCTACAATGCCCCGGGGTAGTCTTGGTCTTGGTCTTGGTCTTGCACACCCAGTCTTGGTCTTGGTCTTGATCTTGCATTTGCTCATCACTAATACAAAATTTGAAATCAACCAGTGAAAATGGCACGTTTCAAGACTACAGTTTGTGGTTTCCAAGATATTATCGAAAAAAATTTCCACGAGATACGTAGTTGCCCCTCAAACAAGGCAGCATTTTAATACATAGACTAATTTCTATAGTTCCAGATACAAAAGATAACAAAAATATAACAAAGATATAACAAAATGAATACATAAAAATACAGTGATACATTGGAGTACAAACTTATACGTTCCAGAATTCTGTTCGAGTCCCAAGTTTTCCCCCTCAGAATATTATAAACTTGATTCATCCGTTGCTGTGTCATTTGATTCGGATAATTTTAATGACAAATGGTATACCTGTACACTGGGTTCTAATAAAAATAAAGATTTTAGAACTCATGAGGAACACTTAAAATTGTAAGGGCGTGTGAGAAGTTATTAAGTTTAATAAAATAACACAAACCAGTTACATATGCATAAGATTAGCAACGATAAAGACTCGAGATGCTTTCGCTCCAGCTTCCGACAATGAACAGAATGACAAAACGCAGAGGAAACGTAAGCAAAAGCACGCGTAAAATACATGTTGGGTGTTCGGATTCCAAAGCAACGGTCGCCTTCCGAGGCAAAATTGCTCGAAATTTTCGTTCGTATTTCAAGATGTCCGAGTTCTGAGTGGTTCGGATTCTGTATTCCCAAACTGATTTTTCTTAACTATAGAATTCTTTCAACTCAATAGGAAGTCTGTTGAATTCAATAGGAAACAAGCGAAGAAGCAAAAGTACATACGAAATACTTGCTGGACTCCAAAGGAACGTTGGTGTTCTGAAGCAATTTTTGTTCCTATTTCAAGTTGTTCGAGTTCTGGAGTGTTCAGATTCAATAGTTTCAAACTGATTTTTTTTCAAGAGGAAAATTATTTCAAAGATAAAAATTATTTATTGTAAGTGGAAGTTTATTGAACTCAACAGAAAGCCTGAACATGAGCAACCTTCGTATTATTGTAAGTTTAAGCCTGGGAATCTAAAATGGACTTATATTAATTACATGTAGTGCAAATACCTGCTCGGGAATTAAGTAAAAAAAAAAAAAAAAAAAAAAGTGACATTCATGGACGTTCGCAAAGGGGACAAAGGAGAGCTGTTCCCCTCCCTAGACTTCAAGTGAATCAATAATTTGAAATTAAGTTTTCAGATACAAGCAATATTTGCTAAATTTAGTTGTTCAATACTATCTCTATTTCTTCACACTTCCATCTTCTGTTGTAAACATACCTGTTGTATTAGGTGCTTGATTTAATTCTCGGTGTTTTTGTGCCATGTATGAATTAGTGCAAGAAGTATATACGGGAAAAGGGTCATGCGACATATGACTCTTGACGCACACCATCTATTGAAATCAATAGTGGCCAATAAAGTTTGAGACCTCTGTAACAGGAGGCGTTCCACTTTATGGCAATGTATCAATATTGTCGTAAAGGTGACGCGAATGAGGAACTACAGACCCTGTAGTACGTTCCATGAGCACGTTGTATGCACGAGGAATATAAAGAGATAGAATCGAATTCTCGAACATCAAGAAGAATGTTTGCAACGTGTAACGGAATGAGAAATACTTCCACTGGATAAATCCTGGCGTAGTACTTTGCACAAAGACACCTGTATAGTTGGATGTGCATCAGCTACTATCCATTCATTCATGCTACACCCTTTTATTTCCATGGATGGGAAATTAATGACTCCCGTGTATTTCCTCTGCACCAGTGACGAGTCAAGTGGCCACTTTCCAGGAAACAAACATTCCGATCCGCCCAATATTCCTTCATATGCTTATAAAAATGCAAATATGACCATGGACAACCTGAAAGAGCTCATGACTGATGTCTTCTGGCCTTCTATAGAGCAGAAAAAACTGCTGATTATCGTTGATTCATGTAGAACCAATAAAGATGAAGATTTGATGCAAAAACGGGACAATGTTGAACTTACTCGACTCCTTATCTCTGATGGTTGCACGTCACTCATACAACCACTGGATGCGTTCTTCTTCGGTCAGTATAAGAATTTCGTACAATATACGGTATGTAACACATACCGTTCTTCTGTCATCTGACTTCAAAATATGGCAACGGGACAACTTCATTAACTTGCAATCACTCACCCACTTCCAGTTTACGCATCAAGGTTCCAAGCTACGAATAATGTTCTATGTTTCCTTTAATCGGTCACAATAATATTGTTATAAACCTGTGAATCGTCTGACAACAGTTACATAGGCAACAGTTCTGCCATCTTCTCTTCCTACTTGCTAAGACAAAAGAATAACAGATAAAGAAAATAGATGGAAGCACTGCTATCTGTGTAACTGTTGTCAGATGATTCACGGATTTACAACAATATTATTGTCACCGATTACAGAAAACAGAATGTTATTAGTTACTTCCCATAAATGAGAAATTATTTCGCAACGTTTTGCTCATACCAAACAATTAAAAACAATGCACATACTCACAGCAGTAACGAGGTATTTCTGATAAGCTCTGAAGGCGATGTGTTTGGTGTTGAATTGACACACAAGTAACACGTTAAAGTGGTAGTCATTTTGTGTTGTTTCAACGCCTCATTTTTTTGCTGTGTAGTGACCCCCTTGCCGGTAAATGTTGATCGTCGATACAGCGACGCGTCGAAAGATTGCCGCTAGTGTGCCACTGGCCGCAGGTTTTCGTTGAATCGAAACAGATATCTCGAGTCGGGGTGTTGAAGTTACCACCGCGTACCAGCAAGGACTTCAGTTTGTTCCGCACTCCTTCGATTCGTAGCGGAGAATCGCGAAGGGACGAACACGAACTATCACCAGTCATGTGCATGCAATTATTAGTATAAATTATTTTTTCCTGACGAATTGTTCTTAAAGTAAGCTCCAAGGATCAAAAGTAACATCTGCCTCTACATCATGAAGTGAAAAATCTTGAGATGAGTGCGTATAAATTTAGGTGACAATTGTCACCGATCATTAGAAACTAAATATGGAAGAACTATGAAATAAAATAAATAGACGCGCGTCATTTTGTTATAAAATTACATAAGGAATGCATTTTATCTGATCTCAAACGGTTATTGTCAAATATCAACGATTAAAGGAGCACTCTGATTAGCCAAAATGAAAATACTTCAACTATTTATCCCGATACAAGTGCTGTGTTTTCATTGTTTCTGTGGCAAAGTCGGAAGACCAAGGGTCTAGTAATCATAAGGTTGGTGGTTCGCACCCAGCTCGGCGTACTTTTTTTCACTTTTTTCAATTGTTTTTTAGACTCACCTTAATATTAACAAATCATTCATATAAGCGATTTATCATATTTTGGTTGAGTAATTTTGTGGTTCATTGGCGTTTCGTCGCGTCTCTGCCACTGGTGAGCCTCTGGTAGTATAATTTTCAAAACGGAAGTGGAGCCACCGCGGATCGTTGCTGCAGGGCCGCCAATTTTTGGCGAGATGTTGCTAGTTTCTCATCGGTGGTCCACCGACGGTTACGTCATGGGGACATTATGTTAGTCTTCGGACTCAATTAGAGTGAGTGTTATATTTGTACCTAAATAACTTCTATAAAAAATGTTCTGAGAGAAAGTTGGAAATCCCATATGCTAGTTGCTCTTCCTACTACTTTAGCAAAGGTAAGTTTAAAATATTTAGCGCTTGGGTCGAGCTGAAGTTTAACCATTTCATTTCAATTAAAGTAAGTGGTCTAAAGGGGAAGCAGAGAGTTCATATATACCTTTCAAATATGCTTCTTTCTAATACAATATGTATGGACATTTCATGTAACTAATTGGAGAGTAAGGAATGTACCAGCGGTCTTTTTTCTTGTAAGGGTCACTTCATAAATGTTGCACACTATGGCAACACTGCGGAGTGGATTATGAAATCGAGGTAAATATTTCGTCAGTTGAAACGGAAGTCTTGAGGCAGCAGAACGTGTGCTTGTGTGCTCTCTAGTAAACACAATGTGTTTGTGACAAGTGTTGGAAATGGAGGCGGCAGATGTCTTCGGTAACAATCCATTCAAGATCAGAGGTCGTGCATAAAGATTGAAACTTTACGTGGCAAAACACAAATAAAAATTCAAAATGTCCTATGTGAAATTTGTGGTGAGACAACAGTGGATGGTAATAATTTCTTGTTCGGCTACTCGTTTCTAAAAGCGGTCGTGTGAACATAAAGGATAATACAAGACCAGGAAGACCGAAATTATCAACCAAAGAAGTGTGCAACTTGTGGCAGATGCACTTGAACAAGATCGCCGTGATGCGTGTAAGGTACTTTCTGACATCCATCTGCGTCAGTGTGCTGAATTCTGACAAGTGATTTACAGAAATGAAAAATTTTTGCCCGATCTATCCTCTACTTCTTGACTAATGAACATAAGCGGGCATGTCTAGATAATGTAACGGTGCTGAAACAAAGATTCAGTGTTGAAAGGAAGGGCTTTCTGTGTCGTATTATTATTATTAATGAAAGGTGGTTCAGAGACTTTAAGTTGGCGTTGAAATCACCATTTCATGGGCGGAAAGTTTCATCTTCACCAAGTCAAAAACGTGTCTCCTAAAGTGTTCCATCAAAGATTAAACAAATGATTATTTTTGCTTACGATCGCCAAGACGTCATCATAACGGACAGTGATCCATGTGAAAGAAGTGTCACAGCTCGGTATTATTATGAATTTCTGCTGAAACTGGGCAGAAAATGCACAAAACACGACTGTAGTTGTTCAGCGCAGGTTCACTCCTGATTCTCCATGCCAACGCTTGCCCGAACACCGCTAATGTTGTGCGTAAAAAACTTCGCAAATACGATTGGGATATGTTACCTTACGCTCCCTATAGCCCAGACATGAGTCCACCAGACTATGACTTATTCTCGAATTTGAAATAACGTATGCGTGGACGTTAGTTTGTATGTCTAGAAAAGCTTGCTGCAACCGTTACCCGAACCATTCTACAGCTTCACGAAGATGGCGTCCTTGATAAAATACCAAGCTATCCGGACGTTGGGATTCCGTCATTGTCAAACAGGGAGATTATATTGAAGGCCTGTAAAGAGATCATCTCCAAACAATAAACATGTAAGTGAAAAAATAGTGTGAATTATTTATGAAATAACCCTCGTATTTATCTAGTTGATAAAAGTGAAGTGAGACAAGTTAAATCATATAGCTCATTTAACATAATAAAAAATATGGCAAATTTCATTATTATATAGGCTTATATAGTACCTAAATACATGCAAAGTAAAAATCCTAGAAATAGTTAACGTATCCCAAAACTTTAATACAATAACAATTACAGTAGAGGCATTTTAAAGTCCTGGCAGATTCAGGTCCGGATGCGGAACATTTTCCCTGAAATCAGGATGGGTGGTAACCCTAATTTCAAACATTTCCCATAAACCTATTTCCCCCGTAAAACGAACGGGAGTTCAGCTAGTTCCATACACATATTTTCACTTACGGTTAGTTTAAAGGGACATGTTTTGCCGATAGATGTCACTACTTCTTCTTATTTATCCCGTATATTTTTTTAATTTTCACGAAAATTTACAAGTTCTCTTACAAATTTCAAGCTAGAGACTTCCAATTTTTAGAGAAGAAACTTCATAACCTATTAAAGGGAACAATGGATGTCGATTTTTATTTAGAATTTTCTTCATTGTTGAAACAGTTCCATTGTTAAAGTTTGAATACCCATTTCAACAATCAAGCCATTTCAACAATGAAGAAAATTCTAAATGAAAAATCGGCACGGATTATTGGCTTCGATAGATTATGAAGTTCCTTTTCTAAAAAAATTGAAGAGTTTAGTTGAAATTTGCAAGAGAAATCGTGAATTTTCATGAAAGGTAAAAAGTACATGGGAGAGATACAAAGACTGTAGTGCCATTTATCGGTAAAACTTGTCCCTTTAAACCAACCTTAAGTGCAGATTGTGAATTTGACTACGTTGTTCTGCATTATATCAATATCTATGTAAATGCTGTACCAAGTAAGTCAAAATAAAACGTCAATTTTGCATATTGAATTGTGAAATCTTAAAACGCAGTTTTCTTAAAACACGAATATTTCCCACGATATTTTTTGTGTAACACCAAAGATACAATGGTTAACTGAAAACCCTTTGACATAAATATAGTGAGATCAATGATAGTAAAAGTCGTCTTTATTAAAAATATGTCTATGTGTTACTGTTCATTTTTGACGATTGGTGTTCTGTATATATTTTTTCTCTTTAGTATGCAATAATTCTTACATTAGTTAGCAATTAAAATTTTAATGAATAAAAATAAACAAAATGGTATTAAATTTTAATTTATTTATTATTTACTTTTTCACTCAGTTGTTTTTAATTCATAATCGTTAAAAACAGAAGAGCTTATTAACACTGAATTATTTATAGCTTAAAAAGTAGTTTTTTTTGCTCATAAAAATTAATTCTTTAAATATCCTGGAAGTAAATCGATTTTTATATTATTTTTACCTCTTCCCCAATTAATATAAAATAATACAGTACCTATATAACACGACTCTTAAAAAACCTAACAGATTGTTTGTTATGAGCAGCTAAATTATAATGTTATTATATTTAATTGATAAGTCATGTTTGGTTAGAATTTTAGCAGCTTCTTTTGCGTGATGTACAATTATGTTCTGTTCCCTAGCCTAACTTATAAATTTAAGTTTTTACTTTCTATTTTTTTCTAGCTATGGACAAACACATTCCAAGTAAAAAGCGTAATAATAACTAAAGAAAAATATAGTATAGAAATATGAATAGCAAAGATTGCAAACCAAATTGGGCCGTCTCCATCTGCAACCAGGGCCGGATTTAAGGAGGCTGCAAAGGTGCACGTGCACCCCCTTCGTTGTAAATATACACTACCTAAAGTAAGAAGCTAGCAGTGAATATAGCAACACTTTTCAAAAATTTCTGCTGCCATGTTTCCGTTTGGGCTTACAAGTAAAACAAAGGGAAGGTCTGCAAAATCGATAGTTTAACTCAATTTTCTAAAAGTTGAAAGAAAAGGATTCATTGAGAACAGACAATTAGCATTTCCAGGACATTTCCTTATTCACGCCACAGATGCCTAAAGACATTTTTTAAAATTCCAATTCAATTCCAATGTACTGGTGCATCCCCCTCAGAAAATATTTGATCCGACCCTGTCTGCGATAGTGATCTAAATAATAGTGTCTGTCTTGCTAGTATGTTTGATTATCATATGGTAAAAGAAAACTTGTATCTCTTTGTTTTCTATTATCATATGCTAAAAGAAATCTTGTATCTCTATGTTCTATGTATTCTACAAAAATATGAAATTTCAGACATCGAAGATGATGTAAGAACTCTTTCGTTGGAGGTGAAAGAAGAGAGTGCTCAAGTTGGCTTAAGGCTGGATATCAAGATACCAAGATCAT
Organism: Thermobia domestica; assembly: GCF_964235325.1. NCBI lineage: Eukaryota > Metazoa > Arthropoda > Insecta > Zygentoma > Lepismatidae > Thermobia > Thermobia domestica. The sequence goes on from NC_137455.1 coordinate 97,426,331, forward strand.
GGGAACTGAATATATCATCTCATGGCAAGTAAGGAGGAGGAATGGAGGTGGTAACCAATTTTATCTTCCTGGCCTCTATTAATCTCTGTAGATGTAGCCAGGAAATCAAAAAAGGTTCAGTTCTTGGGTAAAAGTCTATGACAAACCTTAGCAAAGTCATTAGAAGCCGAAATCCTGAGAATGAACATTCGTCTAGCCAAAGCTATGATTTTTCCCATGGAAAATTGACTCCTCTGAATAACGGTGCTAGAGAAGAGTGCTGGAAGTGCCATGAAGAGAATAAATAAATCAATATTGGAGGAAGTAAAACCTGACTCCAGTCTGGAAAGCTTAATAAGCTAAAATTGTCATACTTTTATTATAATGAAAAGATATAGTTCACTGGAAAGGTTGAATGGAAAAGGTGAGGGAAACGGTAGAAAACAAGATGGATTGATCGTATTGAGGACGCAATAAACCTGAAGATGGAAAAACTTTGAGAAGCGGCAGAGGATAGGAGCAAATGGCGTGATATAGTTGATCCGTGGAGTGATGGAGAGTCGGAAACGATCAAGCGAGTGAAGAAGAAGAATGTCCTCCATATTGAGGCTATTTTCATCCTTCGATTTCAAATTCATGCAAAAAGGTATTGGCGACCACACTAAAACATTCACGCTATAGTTTCCTAAATTATATCATGTCATGCTGCACTTTGTTACCTCGTACTTACCTTATGAAGTATGAACAAGATTATTATAATATGTAGTTAAGAAAAACTTTGTCCAAAGGAAACTCACAGCCAAGCCTTAACTGCCACTTGTAATTTCTTTTTTTAAGTAGAAATGGCCTTATAAAGTTGTCAGTGAAATAATATAGCCTGAGCTGTTTCTTTTGAGAAAATTGTCCAGAAATAAGTAACTCTCAAGAGGAAACTGTTCCTTCTACATTTCTTCTCAGAAAATTGTCACTATATTATAAGGTTGTTACTCATACATTCACTAATTAATAAAATACACACAAAATCATTGACGTCGTTTTCGATTATTTATTGTATTCGTCATATTTTATTTTTATTATTATTTTCTCCCTCCACATAAACTACCGTACTCTTATTTTGTGAGTAGGGAGATAATTCGAAGAAGAGAAAAAAAAGTCTAATGAGTCTTACAAAAACCTTAACCCTTCAAAGGCCATACGGTTATTTAATGATGATTTGGCCTGGTTTCAAGTGAATCTTGTTAGTATGAGTCTATAAATGCAGGACGTACAAAGAAAGTTACGGAAACGACTGAAGGGGGGCTAGAGGGGCATTGCAGGTATCATTTTCTAACATTTAAACAAATTATAAAAATACAAAACATGTTATTGACTCTTATCTAAAGTACATTGCAAAATCATTTTACATTGGATCTGTTATCAATGGAAGCTATTAAAAACTGTCATGAAGTATCTTCATTAGTTTGGGGAACAATATTTGTATGTACTTCATAATGATCATACGATGCCACCTTATTTTTGGTGCTGTTTTATTATACAGTTACAACTCAGATCACTAAACAGTATTTTTTCAATACATACATGTAGTAAACGATAAAAGTATATTTCCTATTCGAATAAAAGTGTTATTGACATTGTCATTGTATAGCTACAACACATACTATTGTGAATATAGTTCGGTAAATAGTACATTCACTTTTCAGTGTGAAATTTATACCAACACTGAATATGGAGTCCAACATTACACTTCTTGCACATAA